>NC_089538.1:1973069-2638938 GCF_963924715.1 Thunnus thynnus
AAAAAAATCAACATCAAAAGCATTCCATTGATCTGTAAAAAAAAAAAAAAAAAAATTGAAAGGTGGGGTACAAAGTGTAATGATTGTATGTGTGTACTGATATATTGGGACTCGTATTTGTAAAACATTCCTTGAGCCAAGAAAAGCGATTTAAAAAATCTGTGACGTCATCACGAGCAGGCCAAGTGGGAACTTGCAGGTGGGGCCAATGGGAGAAACACTACTTCACATATTCGTGGGCCACACAATGCGGCAGCAAACATGTTAGCTAGAAACTTTTTTTGGCGTATGTGCCAGCAATTCTTTTAGGACTGAACAGGCGCCATTTTAAGTCTGGTGCCCAGCTCTTATAATATATCCATTGGTTGGCACCATCTTTTCCGTTTGGAGCCAGGATGTTCTAAATAAGGAGTGCAGGGTGTTGCCCTTCATGGTCTGGAAACCCGCCCTCAAACCTAAGCTAACAGTAGCTTACTTGGACCACCAAGCACTGCACACTTGGGCTAACATTAGCTACCTTAGTTAAACTATGCTAAATATGAGGCAGGTATCGTTATCAAGTAACGTTAAACTTAATAAAATATTGTGAGAATAGTCCGACTCAGTGTGAGTCCCGGAGCTGGGGAAAGCTACTATAAGTCTTCAAATCTTATTAATAGAGCAATCATTTCCAAAAAGACCACCAGCACAGTTATAAGAGAGCCTGAATTTAGCGATCGACACCATAATGACTCATTGAAAAAATGATTGACTTCATATTTCTAGAGAGAAGTTGATGTTTTTTGAATGGGAGTCAGTTGGAGCATAAAGTAGCTGTCAGTGGCACTTTAATGTACTTCCTCATCAACTTTAGCTACAAGCCATGGTAGTTGCCGCTTGGTTTTGGCAAAAGTGGAGCCAGACTTAACCTCTTTGCTGGACGACCATGTGTTTTTTTGCTGGATTCCTCTGTGTTGGCACCCTTGCTGCGCTGTGGTTCAAATGAATGAGGGATCTGCAGTTTTTCACACAAAGTTTAAGTCAGTCTTTCTGCCATCATAGCTTCCTCCAGACTGCATCACATTGCTTCCAAAGTCTTTTTCCAAGAACTGTGTAGCTTTTGTTTGTCTTTGTAGTCTCAGTGTGACAAATCGTACAAATAGGGAAAATGAGTCACACTTTCAAAGGCATTCATACATTGTACACACAATAAGTGACAGAAGTAGTTGTGTGAGAAATAAAAAAACGAGAGCTTGAGAGACAAGTTTAAACCCTTTTACTTTCACACCTCCACACACCTGGCCAATCACTGGTGGACTGTCGGTTTTGGAGAGTTACAGAAGCTGTTGAACACAGCCCTCCCAACTGACTGCATAGCACAGTCTTCATCAGCAGATGGAGTGTTTTAAATTGTAATAGAGTATGTCTTATTTTTGCCAAAATATGGCTAAATAGACTCTTTCTAAGTTGCTCTGTCGCCCTCTTTTAAGCTCCACTTGCAAGATTTTGGTCACAATATGACTGAAAAAAAGAATATCACATTGAACGTGGCATTATGAAGACTATCACATGTGTTCTCTAAAATAAGAATTTAAAAACTGACATTTGAAAAGTTTGTATCCTTGATGTGAAAGCTAAACAGAGTAGAGAACCTTGAATAAGTTTCCATGATTGTTTTTCGTTTCTTCTTTTGTTACTCACAGCTCTCATGGGGAAACCACTGTGGTATAAATAACAAGGTTGATGTCATATACTCATAAGCTCCAGCCCTGAAAACAGAAGTGCACTGCTCTAAACTCAACACAAACACACAAACAGCTATGTAGACAAGACACACACTCTCCCCCATGTTGGCTCTACCATTAGCAGGCTTTGGGAGGGTAAGTGGTGGAAGTAATCCCCACACACTCGACACTGTTTCTGTCACCTGTTCACTGAGGGAGAAAATCAAATGAGCATTCAGCCAACTCTGTTCAAAAGCAGATTTTTATTTTCACGTTGTATATCTGGGCATGTAAATGATATGTTGAAATCTAACTCATCACAATGATGCTTTATTTACATGACTGACTGAAAGGTAAATCCAGTGAAACATGTTTTCTTCTACATTTGGACCAAAATCATCATCCCAGTTTCATCAAATGTGATATATTTCTTTCCTCCTTTTCATGAAAATATCTTTTTAATCTTAGTTGTTATATTTAACAATTCTATTGCTCAGTTAAATACTTGACAATTGTCCTACGCTTCTTTGTTTACTGAAATTTCACTGACAAACTGTTGTTTGTTGTGTTCACTTTTTGTGAACACAACAACATTTGTGTGTAAAATGTTTGACCTAATTCTGTTATGAGACAAAAATTTAATTGAGTTTAAACTTTTATCCTTTTAAAGTAAAACAATCTGGTGTTGTAATTGTTGATTGAATTTATTTAAAGGTGCATTGTGTAGAATTTAGTGGCATCTGGCGGAACAGACTCGGCAGAAATGGAATATAATATTCATAAGTATATTTTAATTAGTGCATAATCACCTAAAAATAAGAATTGTTGTGTATTTGTTACCTTAGAATGAGCCCTTTATATCTGCATAGGGAACAGGTTCTCTTCCACGGAGCCCGCCATGCTGCACTGCCATGTTTCTACAGTAGCCCAGAATGGACAAACCAAACACTGGCTCTAGAGAGGGCCTTTCGCATTTTTTGCAAGTTTTGCAGCCACCATAGGTTATCCAACACACTTGGTAGGTGAGGGGAAAGGGTATTCATTTGATTGCAATCTGCAATCTCACCACTAGATGCCACTAAATCCTACACACTTTTAGGTGTTCTTCATTAGTTCTTGTCTTGTTTTCTTATTACTATTCAGTGCTGTTCCCAACACTGTGCAATTTGATGAGTGAGAAATAACAACACACAGCACATGAATACAAAGTTGATCATTTTAAAAATGCCAAACATTAAGTTTCTCTCAGAGTTTGGTAAAAGCTGCTGTAAAATCCTCCGAAAAGCATTTAGAACAACAGTGGACAGTAAAGTTCTCCACTACAGCACCATAACATGACAAAAGTCTCTTGATATAACAAGAATGTGATATTTTTCATGTTTCAACATATGACATTTGATATATTTCATACCATTACTGTTTAAACAAGACTCTTTTCTCATCATTTAATAAAGAAATATTCTCATTATAATTTATTTGATTTAATGCTAGTTATTTTATTTGTTACGGGCCATGTAGAATATTAAACATAAATGTTTCTGTTCGATGTATTGTAGCTTACACAGATAGCTAAAAGCTAATTTTCATGACATACTGACTTATCTCAGTAAAACAAGAAGCTGTTTTGGGGTGTCTTGGTGGCCTGGTGGTTATAACCTGAGTCAGAGCTGCTTGTTTTTTAATTCTGTTTTTTGTGATCATAATTGTATTATTTCAGATAGATCTTATTGTGGTTTGCTCCAAGACTGTGATATTGTCACACAGGCTCTATATCGGGTGGATGCTGCCTTTACATTATAGGATATTTTGAGTTTGACAGTGTGCAGTGATTTCATTGGCTCCTTGTCAAAGTGGGTCTGGCCAGACATAAGTACCTTAAAGATTCCATGAGGAAACTTACCACCTGCTCAGACTCCAGATAACTGCTACAATGAGCTCCTGAACACTTACTGTACAATATATTATTGTTATACTCCAGCATAAAGAGCATGAAAACACAACACTTTTATAAAACAGAAGTAAAATCCAGTTTAAAAAAGTTTTTAACCTCAGAATAATTCCTGTATATAGTGTCAGTTTTGGTGTTCAGTGTTTTATGGAAGTGGTCACCCAGATATTTATACATGTCTGTCTCTACATCAGTTTCATTAACACTGACAGGTCTCCTCTTCTTGGTGAAGAATCATTTTTATTATTTACCATTAAATTGAATCATTACAAAATACTATTAGTAAAAACGATGGACTGCTGATAGCTTCAGATCACGAATATCAGTATCTGCGTTAAATGGCCTCAATCAAAAGAAAACCAGTGAAATGTTAAAAGATGTAAACAGTCAGAGGGAAAATCAATCTGAAAGGTTTCCAGTTCCATAGTCCATTTAGACTGGAATATATGTTTATTAATGGTTTAGTTGCACAAATACAAGTCAAATGGATTTCAGCTGGAAAACACACTGGAAACACAGTCATGCTCAGCTGCAAGCTTAATGCTCTGTAAAATGCAGATGCCATGAAAACACAAGGAATTATTGACTCTCTGACACACACACACACACACACACACACACACACACACACACACACGATCATGTTCAGTATATTGAATGACTTCTGAAGGATTTTAAGGATTATAGTGACTATTGAGACTATTAAATCTAGTCATTTTTCATGTCATTATGTACTGTAATTTTAAAAATGTGTATATTGTATGTTTTCAAAACAAAATAACCATATTTGTACATTATGGTTATATGTAGTTATGTAAAACATCCTACTTCCACTTATACTTGTAAAATTATAATAAAAAAATGAAAGACCCCCTCCACTCAAAAAATGTGTTTTATCTATTGTTACATGACTGTGCAGAATGACACCTTTTTTTTTTTTTTTTTACAGATAAAATAATCAGAAGAGAATGTCTATTTTTGGCTGATATAAATGGAATACCTGACAAATAAAGTTCTTCATTAAATTGCAAAAACGCAAAGTCCAATTTATTGGATTCCATCTAATATATTTTTAAAAAGCAGCAACATTTCCTGCAATACAATAGAAAATGTGAAGCGATTGTTATTACAATATAAACAGTAAAGAAAAATCTCAAATTTACAGCATATCATCTCATGGCATATTTATCACCCAACCTTGGTTCAGTAATATAATGCAGTCTGTAAATGTTACCTCCAAACATGAAGGATGAACTGCTGCTATGTGTTGACCAAAAAGTAGTTGAATTTAAATGTAATAACTCTAAATACTGTGATCAGCCTATAAAATGTCCACTGATGTAGGACCTGACTATCATATTGCTGAACTTACCTGTCGATATTAATTTACTTTTGAAATCCTCTACTCTAAAAACACTGATAAATATACACATAATTCTGTACAGCTAAGACTCAGAGAATGACCAGTAAGTGGAGGCAGGTCTGATATCAGCAGTGTCTCAGGTGGCTGAGCCCTAAAAAGAGCTGCAGACTGATCAAAGCACACAGGCAGGAGGTCCGCCTGCTCTGAATGTCTTATGGAGACCTCTGTTAACACAAACACACACAATATACATGTGCACCAGATACACTATATTGACCTGTTACAACCCCAAGAGGCTGCAGTGTTCATGACTATAGATGCTTAGTTTAAGTTCAAGTTCATTTGTCATTTTGGCTGTAAAAAATAAAGTTCACATGAAATATTGTTGGTTTAGAACCAGAGGAGAAAACTGACAAAACAAAACATGAAACATCTACAGTGTATGGCTGCATCCAAACAAAAAAATCTGAGCCCAGTATACGTCACTGCCACAGCCTTACTAGCAGTGGAGATAAAATGTACATCAGGTCATCAAAACAGTTCATCCTGTTGGAGCTGACTGTGCTCAGCAAATTTCATGGATACCTGACCAATCAGTTTTATGACCGGTCATCATGGACCAAAGTGTTGGTTAAGGAGAATTTTTTTTAGCAATGCTAGCTGCATGGCTTTACAGATGATGATGTCAGTCAGTTTGTCCACCACTTTGGTTCAGACTGAAATATCTCAACAACTACTAGCTGTTTGTTGCTATGAAATTTTGTACAGACACTGATGTTCTGCAGAGGTTGAATCCTGCTGACTTTGGTGATCCTGACTTTTCCTCCAGTGCCACAGTGAGGTTGAGGTTTGTGGCTCTGAGTGAACTATTACATGGTTTGCCATGAAACTGACAACAGATAGTCCAGAGGATACATTCTAACCACTTTGGTGACACTCTTGACTTTTCCTCTAGTGTTTCCTCTGTGTTTTGGCTTGACTTTTTTGTTTGTTTTGT
The DNA here is from genome assembly GCF_963924715.1 of Thunnus thynnus. NCBI lineage: Eukaryota > Metazoa > Chordata > Actinopteri > Scombriformes > Scombridae > Thunnus > Thunnus thynnus. The sequence continues at coordinate 1,979,081 of NC_089538.1, forward strand.
TGTAAAAGTGGTGATAGCACTGGTGATATCATCTCAGAAATTTAGTGTCTATAATGGTCTAAATCAGTGGTTCCCAACCTTTTTGGTTTGTGACCCCTTCAAATCGGGTAATGTGTACTTGTGACTGCCTATCACAGGTGGAAATAAGTTGAGAGCATTCCAAGTGGTTTTTCCTTGTTCCCTGTTGATTTCAAGTAGGGTCGGGCAACATGTCAATATAAATCAACAGACAATATAAATGTTTAAATCGTCAGATATTTTAGCATGCTGTTGATATGGTGGTATCTAATCCTTTAATATGTGTGAGTGTGTCAGGCAGTAGGCAGTGTTGCAAATCTATGAGCAGGACTGTTTAATATTGGATTTTTATGATTCTTGCATCAGTGTGATGATATACTTAATTTGCTGAATGATCCCAACTAGGCATTCAATCTGATTATTCTATCCATAAAGTTTATAAATGGATTTTTCCAGAAAATGTACTATGTAACATCAATATCACAATATAACATTACACATACTGTGTTTGAAAATGTTATTCATATTACTGAACACTAATTTGAAGGACATTAAGAAGCCTGGATTATCCAGTATTTTACAAGAAAAAAAAGTAAAATTAAGAAAAGCAATGAAAATAATAATGGGACCATTGGTCTAAATCAGGACAAGCTAAAACAATGTTTTTTCAAAGACTTGGGCTAGTTGATAGATTATTACTTTACAGGAAACAACCAATAAAGACAAAATATAGCATCAATGTGTTTTATTGCCACCGGAACGTTCCATTGCATTTATATCCATATTACAGAAATGAAACACATGCATGTGTCTGCGGTCTACATATCAGAGAAGTGTAAGGCTTGTTTTATAGCAGAAATTCTACACTGATGTGAGGGTGATGTGTGTGTGTCACTGTGACTTCTGTTTCTCCCACTGTTCTGGTGTGAGGGTCTTCTGTTCAAACGCATGGATCTGTTTCAGCTCCTCGGCTAAGCACGAATTCACCATCCTGACAAAACACAACACACAGGTTAGGAGTTTATACGTGTACAGTAGTCAAAGCCATGTTTTACATTTGAGGAGCAATTTATGAAAAAATCTTTTTTTTGTTCATTTGCAGCCAGGAAAACCACACAACAAATGTTACTTAGACTTTAAGTTAGCTGAGTTTCCATCCAATTATATGCACATTTGAACAGTATTTCCAGAAAATAGACAAAAGACATTTTGAATGAATGCATGGATGGAAATGCACCTGGTTCATTGTTTTGGTTTTGTTTCAGGTTTTTAAAAAAATAATTTTTACCTTCATTTTGATACCAAACAGTAGAGAAATTAGGAAATAGAGAGGAGGGATAATATGCAAACAGGATGCCCATGTACTCTATTAAACTTATTTTTGATGAAATTTAAGTGAAACATGTATTACATTAATCTGAGAAGAAGAAAACAACATTTATTATCTCTGTGTATTTAACAAGAAGACTTAGACGATGCTGACGGGGCTCAAGCTACCACTGAGGACAGTGACGTCAGGTCCTTGATAATATTTCAGGGAATTTGGTGGTTATTCAACAATTACAAGCATATAACATGTTGGGGTTAAGACTGATTCAGATCATTTTTAGACTGAATATTTTTTAATTTGACATTTGACACATTTCAAAATAAATGGGATTTAAATGTTAAATGTTGTTTCTCTACATATGCCATGTGTAGAAAAAACAACATTTAGACCATAGTGTTGTGAGATGAACTATACAGAAAATATAATTGAACATTTACATGAATAAATACAATGTGAAATGTAGGTGTTTTTTGGGTTTTTTTAATATACAGAAAATTTCTTAAAGCTTGGTTGGTGGCTTGGTTGGGGTTCTGCTAGGGGAATTGTAAGACTTCCTGACCTCAGTGTCTCTAAAACCCTGCTAGTTTAAAGTGTTGCAGAAATGTTAAAGGGCCAGTGTGTAAGATTTTCAGTGGCACCTAGCAGTGAGATTGCAGATTGCAACCAACTGAATACCCCTCCCCCTCCACCTCCAAGTATGTAGGAGAACCTATGGTGTCCACGAAACTCACGAAAAACACGAAAGACCCTCTCTAGAGCCAGTGTTTGGTTTGTCCGTTCTGGGCTACTGTAGAAACATGACGGGCTGCGTGGAAAAGGACCCGCTCCCTATGTAGATATAAAAGGTGACCTGGTTCTTATTTTCAGGTGATTATACACTAATTAAAACATACTTATGAATATTAAATTCCATTTCTGCCAAGTCCGTTCCGCTAGATGCCACTAAATCCTACACACTGCACCTTTAATGGGTCCAATTTCATCAGATTGCTTTCTTGACTTTCAAATAAAAGTGACTGAGGCACTTATTCAGACATGAAACCAACATGTAAAATTGCTGTCACATTTACAAAATGAAGTGCATGTCTGAAAGGAGCTTAGCTGAGGTACTCGACACCTCACCTGTCAATCAAACAATGTTAAGTGTGCTTGAAAAAGGAAGAATTGGCTGACTGGTGTATATTTGTCAGTCACAACAACTTCACTTCTGTCCAACACCACAGAGATAAATGGGCTTCAGGTATGGTGAAAAATGAAAACATTACATTCTTATAGTGGTGGTAATGTTGGCCCTGTACTTTGAACTAAATTGGAACCAAAGACCTGAGTGCAAACATGCATTATGTGACAGTAATACCTGTGTCTCTGTAACAGTGGTTTGCCCTCAAACTGGGGTGACACCACCAGGACTTTGTAGCTAGCAGCACATCTGTTGGGTGATGTATCCTCCACTTCCTGGAGAAGGCAAAGATAAAGGTTGGTACCATCCAGCGTCAAAGGTTAATCAGCAAAAATCCAAGAGATACACAACTCATTCACATTCTGCTGGTTCTGAATCGTATATGATGGTGTACTCTATCTTGTTCCTGCCTGAGTGAACCTTCTAACTAACAGTCAATCATTATTGTCACCTACATTGTTATAGAAGCAATGTTCTGCCTTGTTTGATTAGCTGGGGGCCTGCTTTCTCAGAGCTAAACCAGACTTCAATGAAAAAATGTTAATTTTAGTGCTGCGTTAATTATCAGCCGTAGAACTACTATATTGACAAACAGCACATCCAACATCAGTTCGGCTTACACGTCATGAAACTGCACAAACACAAATAGGAATTGTACTTTTATATATTAACATTTATTTATTAACCAGACTCTTGTAACGCACCACTGTAGCTAACACAGAGGTTGCACCATGGAGGGCGGGAGCGAAAGTTAAATCATTACTTAGAGAATTACCTGTGTGCCGAATTGTTATAAATATGAAATAATGATATCACCTCTAAGTTGTGATGAACTATGTTCGTACTTTAGCAGATACGTGATGTAATGATAAAAACTGGGTTTTTGAATGGGGTTTAGCGCATGTGTCTGCTGGGTTAGGAGAACATATAATGCAAATAACAACCAGAAACCTACCACGTGCACTGCCGCGAGCTCCTTGACAAGTTTATCCCGGATGTGATCAGCCGTTATAGCCATGTCTGTATGAACAATAAGTTAATAAATCAGGCTGTTAGAGAGATTAAAGTTCAATTGTCATATAACGTTATATCTTCATGTGTCTGCTCGAACAGACTGACACCGGAAGTAATCTATTCTGCATTCAGGTTTAAATATTAATTTTCATCCAATAAACAGCTGCAGCACAGCTGTGAGCCGCTGTTTTAATTTAGAAATATATTATTACTATAAAGTGAACATAGAAGTAATGTTTGAACAGCGTTCTTACTGAATTCAGTCACCGTGTGTGAAGTGGTCCTCGGCCGAATAAATATCCAATCACATAGCGGTACTGAAAGCTATGGCCAATCAGATCCAGTGAGTAGAAACGATGGGCGGGGTATATTTTTTGAAGTAGCGAATCATAATATTAGGGGTTCTCACCGAAAGACGAACTAAATGTTTATAGTGATTAATGAAACGAAAGTATATTTATTTTTCAACTCTCAGTTCAAGATATGGTGCTGTCAAACGCCTGCTATTCATGTAGTGAGTTTTTATTAGCAGCTCTGCGAGACACAATGCGTCTTTTGAACATTATTTGTAATCAGGCAACTTGGTGAACTACTAATACAGATTGTTTGTACGCTTAACATGAATAAAATGAAACATAACATTTGTAGCAACTCGAAAGTCCGCGATGAACTGTGAAACGTAATTACAGTAAATGGTGATATTGCCACGAGAATGGCAGTATTACCGCAATTTAATTGTCGGATATGTTACTTTGATTCAATACTTTTTGTTTATTCCGCACACACGCTAGTTATCTGATATTTTACAGTTTGTGCCTTTAGCGGCCGTTCGAAAATCAGCTTAACAGTGAACCTGCTGTTAGTTTCCTCTACAATGGTAGTAGAGGTGGAGAGCTTCTTTGGTGTGTACATGCTGTACTGCATCAACCCGAAATTCAAAGGCCGCATCTACATTGGCTTCACTGTGAACCCTGAACGCAGGATCGGACAGCACAACGCCGGACGGCACCGCGGAGGAGCCAAGAGGACCAGCGGCAGAGGACCGTGGTATGAATACTGCACTGTACTACATATCTATACTGCACTGTACTGCATATCTATACTGCACTGTACTACATGATCATACTGCACTGTACTGCATATCTATACTGCACTGTACTGCATATCTATACTGCACTGTACTACATGATCACATGATCATACTGCACTGTACTATATGATCATACTGCACTGAACTACATATACATACTGCACTGTACTGCATATCTATACTGCACTGTACTGCATATCTATACTGCACTGTACTACATGATCACATGATCATACTGCACTGTACTACATGATCATACTGCACTGTACTGCATATCTATACTGCACTGTACTACATGATCACATGATCATACTGCACTGTACTATATGATCATACTGCACTGAACTACATATACATACTGCACTATACTACATATCTATACTGTACTGAACTACATTTCTATACTGCACTGTACTACATACTCATACTGCACTACACTACATATCTATACTCCACTGTACCACATGATCATACTGCACTGTACTACATATCTATACTGCACTACATGATCTATACTATACTGTACTACATGATCATACTGTACTACATGATTATACTGTACTACATGATCACTCTGTATTACATGATTTATACTGTCCTACATCTGTGTAATCTGGTATGAATACTGCATTGTACTACATGATCATACTGTACTACATGATCTACTACATCTGTGTAATCACATAGTGATATTCTGATTATATTCCTATGTCTTGTTCAGGGAGATGGTCCTCATTATACACGGCTTCCCCTCTGATATTGCTGCCCTGAGGGTAAGTAAGATTTTGATATGACTAATATTGAATGTGAATATATTCTAATCATGTTTAAAGATATATAACAGTAAACTGTACTGTGTCATAGTCATCATTTGGACTCATTATCTATATTTATAATAGGGCTTTAACTAACAATTGTTTTCATCATCAAATAATCTGTCGATTATTTTCTCGATTAATCGATTAGTTATTTGTTCTATAAAATGTCATAAAATGGTGAAAAATGTCAATCTCAAGCCCAAGATGCAACCTTAGATGTCTTGTTTTGTCCTGACCAACAGTCCACAACCCAAAGATATTCACTTTACTGTCCCAGAGGACTTAAGAAACCAGAAAATCTTCACATTTAAGAAGCTGGAATCAGATAAATTGGACATTTTTTCTTTAAAAAAATGACACCAAACAATTAATGAATGATAAAAAAAAAAATAGTTGACATAGTTCAATAGTTGGCAACCAATTGATTAGCTCTATGTGTTGCAGTTCTCTCCATCATTTCAAATATTGATCTCTCTGTTAGACCTGGAAATGATCAGAATACGTCCCCTTTAAAATAAAAAAGTAAGAGTGTTAAAGAAACCTATCAAATGTCTAATGCCAAGCAGGTGTAGTTGTACTGTATGTTTTATGTCATTAGTTTTGTCAGTTTTTAGTCAGATATTCCTTAAATATTCATTTGTTCCATGAAAACTGGGCAATTCATTCCATTATTTTCATTATAAATTGGTCTTAAATCCAATCCCAGTACATGACTTTGCTTTAAGCCATGAATAATTCTGTCATTGTATCTCTCTGTCAGTTTGAGTGGGCGTGGCAGCATCCTCACTCCTCCAAGCGTCTCTCCCACGTCTCTCGGCGCTCCAGGAAGGAGTCGAGCCTGCAGTTCCACTGGCGCGTTGTATCCAACATGCTGCGGGCGGCGCCGTGGAACAGGCTGCCGCTGACGGCCCGCTGGCTCAAGCAGGAATACAGGATGGACTTCGAGCCCAGTCTGCAGCCTCCTCTGCACATCCCCATCGCTTTTGGGAGCGTGAGAGCCAAGAAGAAGCTGCCGCTGCAGTCTTCTGGGGAGGAGGAGGAGACATCCAGGTGCTTCCTCTGCAGAGGTCTGGTCAAGGTAAAATCCCTTTACATATACAGTATAAGCACCCGGTGTTAACATGTGATCTGTATCTGGGTTTGTTATCACAGGTTTTTGGCATTTACAACTCAAATCTTTGTTTTCCTCAGGTGTCAGAGAAGCTGAGCTGTTTCCACCCGTCCTGTGGGATGAGCAGTCATGTGATCTGCCTATCTAAGCATTTCCTGAAGTCAGAGCCATCCCACCTCCTGCCTGTGGAGGGCCAGTGTCCAGCCTGTCATCGCTCAGTGCTGTGGGGGAGTCTCATCCGTCATAAACACGGCTGTTTTGGAGACCTGGAGGAGTTCACACCGTCTGCATCTCAAGTAAGTTACAGGAGAATTAGCTTTGTGTGTGTGTGTGTGTGTGTGTGTGTGTGTGGAGGACAGACAGATCTAATAGTTACCGTTCTTATTGGATGTTGCCATGTCCCACTTCATTTTTGTCTACCTCATGATATGGACATGATGCAGTTTCACTTACATACAGTGTATTACTATATCTTGAAGACACTAATTCAAATAAATATGAGGAGTGAGTATAAAGCTTCTTTCAGACATGCACATTTGAATAAACACCTGAGACATTTTTAGCAAAAGTCATGACAAAAATCTTACTGAGTCAAAGCTGTAACATTTCTGTACAAAGCTGTACAAGTCTGAATAGAATTCTGTCATTCACAATAATAATCAGACCAGCACTCTATATGACAAAAAGCCAGACAGCAATGTTACATAATACATGTCTGAAAAGGGTTCAGTGTGTCAGTGCTGTATGGCTCAGGCATGAAAATGAACAGTGATTAAAGCAGCTTCAGCTAGAGACAAATCTGAGTAGGGAAGTAGACAAGTAGTGGTGGCATCTCACTTCTAAATCTGCATATCACTGTAATGTATGTAAAAGATTTCACTTGTTGGGCACTTTAAGAAAGAAATCTGTCCAGGAAATCCAGCTGAAACAGTTCTATGTTTGTCTTGTGTGATAGTAAACTGAATATCTTTAGGTTTTGGACTGTTGGTGAAACAAAACAAACAATTTGAAGTTGTTACCTTGGGTTTCAGGAAATTGTGATGGACGTTTTCTCTGTTAGCTTGGTGCTAGTGTCACATTTACTGACTGAAATTCCACTTTTACACTATTATGTGTTTCAGATTTGTATGAAAGTTAATGACTGAATGAGTCCCCGGCAGCTTCAGGACTCTGCTATCATGCTTGCTGGCTCACTGAGAACATAAATAGATCAGAGCCATCGTTAATGTTATTAATTGCACCTGTGCTTTTTCTGCAATGATAAGTAAAAGTGTTCGCTGCACCAGTCGACATTTTAAACGACCAAATATCAGTGTGAGTTAAAAGCATAAAGCTAAACAGGAATGTTTGTACACGAACTGATGTTGAAGACAAAGATGATGCACAACTCATGTACTGTATATTATAGGACTTATACTCACAGCCATACACATATGCCCAAAATGAAATCTATTATAATAAATGTATGATTATTTAACAGAATAGTTGTCATTGGCTGTCTTCAATGGCAGAGTTGATGTTTTTGAATGTTATGTGATGTTCAGAGGAAAGCTATATAAAACAAATGAAAATGAATATTGGTTTGATCTAAACTCATCCTTTCTGATCGGCAAATCCAGTTAAAATACATCATTCACTGTCATTTTTCCCTCCAAAATAAATTTAATTGAAACAAATTTAAAGTTACTACAAGGAATTTTTAACTGGTCATGAAACAGTCTCATGATGCTTTTATATGACTTGCATAAGCAAATGAGACCATCAGCGAGACATGTTTACATTACATGTAGCATTGTAGCATGAGGCAGTATAAAGATGCTACTAGGATGAGGGGGATCATGTTAAAGTAAAGTTAGACTTGTTGTCGGCTTCCCAACTCATTTTATAAAAGATGAGTGATGTTTTAAAACATACTTGAAAAATGATGAACCTATCTTTTAAGTACAGGTGATGATCACTGTGTGCAATACTGAGTGTTTTGAAATATCAGACAAATACTTAGTTATAAATACAATGGAACTGAATGGGCCTCCATACACTTTAATGCATTGTATCAGTTATAATAACTCACAAGCTGTACATGTCATCAGAAGGGAATTGATTTTTAATAACTCGTAAAGCGTACCAGTTATCTACAAAAAAAAATCAAAATTTGAAATCTATAAATTGTCACTGTAAGAAGATGTGCACCAAGAGTGTCATTACAAATGTTTTTTTTAAGAACGGCGCATTAAATATGCAAATGTCATACAACTGCAGGAAACATTTTACATTTTCCTGTACAAAAGTTCATATTCAAACTATTTATTTTAATAATTGATTAAGCTAGAGGCTGTGACAGCAAGAGATTTCATATGTATAACAAGTTTTTGCTTTACTAATTTGTCCTATTTTCTCCCACAGAGCCACTGGGCAGATGAACTGCAGATGTGAGGGAGTGAACTTATTATTTCCTTCTTAATGAACTGTGGAGCCACATGACGCTGTCATAGAGAATTATGTAGATTATGTGTAATTCCTTTTCAAACTGAACAGTAAGCTGTCTGTGTATATAATATATCTGTACAGGTCCAACATCTGTCAGGATCCACTGTAACCACTGGCTATGTTCCATTTTTATCTGATCATTATCATTATCATCTGATCATGAAGTATCTTTTTTTAACCATATGTATACGTGTTTAATGTATTGAATATTTGTGGGAAAAACATTTTTTTAATGCAGTTTGTGACAAATAAAACAAGAATGTTTTGTACTGTGTTTGAAGTGTATTTTTCTGTTAAGGTGATACTGTACAGCACTGATGGTTGAAACAAGGTCAGGTCCAATGAAAAGTTCTGAACTGTGTGCCATTTTATACACTGAATGTAAAAATGATGTATAAGTTATGTAATTTGGGTAAATACTGATTCATCATTCATGTTATTAGTTGTACCTATGTTTATCCTGCTATGACTAGTTAAAAAGTTGCTGGATATAATGTAACAAATGTTCCAATTTAGCAGATAATTTATATCACTAAAATGAATGCTTTTTGCTGGTCTTTTGACGTTGGGTCACACAGAAAGCTTGCAAATAAAAACTAATTTTATGACAGGATGCTATTATATAATTTTCAAATGTTTCATAAACTAAAACAAAAAATCAAAGATGAATCAGTAAAATAATCATTACAGGCCTTGTTGGGAGGTAAATGGAGTATGAATGATCTTATGAGTTTATTAGTATACGTATTAGTGTGTATAGTATGCGTATAGTATTAGTATATAACAAGTGTCAAACATACCCATAAAAATCTTTGTCTCCCTTTTGCCTCTGTAATATTGTTGATTCCTTCCACTGATCGGCAACCTTTGGGAAACTTGGTGCAGATAGTTCGGAAAGCTCATGAACAGTTTCAGAGTAATATGCAGAATTTTAGAAAACCTGAGGTCATGAGTCAAAATCCCCCAAATGCAATTCCCCACTTTAGACTAGGCGGGATTGGGATTAACTAACTATTAACTGGTCTGTGAAATTTCATTATTATTTTTTCTTATTTCATTCATTAATGTTACTGTTCAGTTATGTTTTCAGTGAATTCTATCAACAGATATGATGGTTTAACACCAGAACAACATCTCTTTCAAAAAGAAAAAACAAACTATTGTGAAACATATTTAGATCTGTCTTTATGTTATCCATAGTTGTTAGCAATAGAGACAAATAAAACAAGGTAGTGATCATCATAAACTAACCAGCAATCTGAACAAACACATTTTAGAAAAGCAGTGTATTAACTTGTGATTTTAGTGGTGTATAAATGTTCCTCTACACAGTTAGTTTCAGTGATGTTAATTACATGTTCAAGTTAGACTATTTAAAAATGAAATGTTGAATTCAGTGCAACACACCAGGGGGCGGCTGTGGCTCAGGAGGTAGAGTGGCTTTTCCACTAATCAGAAGATCAGCAGTTTGATTCCCTGCTCCTTCAGTCCACATGTCAAAGTGTCCTTGGTAAGATACTGAACCCCAAAATCGTTCCTGATGGCTGTGCCATCAGTGTGTGAATGATTAGATCCTCCTGATGAGCAGGTTGGCACCTTGCAGAATATGTGTGTGAATCAGTGAATGTGAATGAATGAGTGGTTGGAAGACTAGAAAGGTGCTATATAAGTGCAGTCCATTTACCTTTTGTTGTTACAACCTTAGGTCTGGTATGACTGGTAGCTGATGGTAGTTATGTTAGCTAATGTTAGCAAACTACAGATATGACATTACTGAGCCAGTTCACTGACTTTATGACTCTTCTCTACTTATACTGCGTTTATGCAATGTTTATGCATTCATCATTTTCATGTAATTGCCACAGTTGAGCAAGTTACAAACTATAGAGACATTTTAAAAGACCAGTGTGTAGGATTTAGTGGCCACGAAACTCGTGAAAAATGTAAAAGGCTCTCTCTAGAGCCAGTGTTTGATTTGTCCATTCTGGGCTATTGTAGAAATATGGTGGTGCAACATGACAGACTGCTCCCTATGTAGATATAAAGGGCTCATTCTAAGGTAACAAAAGCACAACAATTCTTATTTTCAGGTGATTATACACTAATTAAAACATACTTATGAATATTATATTCTGTTTCTGCCAAGTCCGTTCTGCTAGATGCCACTAAATTCTACACACTGCACCTTTAATGGGTCCAATTTCATCAGATTGCTGTCTTGACTTTACTATTTGACTTTACTTTTTGACATACTATGATAAAAGTTCACATGAACAGAGAGTTAGTACATATAAAAACATGTTATCTAGTGTAAAAAAATATATGGTTCATGACAACAAGCATTCATTAACATAAAAATATGAATGAGTGCAGCTTTAACTTTGTGTTACGTTTGTATGTGGTTGTACATGTGTCTTCTGCGCTGGTCCAGTTTGTCTCCTCACTGCTGGACAGGGGGGGTTTGTACTGTGATCACCGGCTGAAAGAGACAGAAAAGACGGTACAGGACAAATGTAAGCCAGTGAATGGTTGACACTGCAATGAAATGGTGAAGTATAATATTTACTTTGTGAAGATCCTTGCCTTTGTGGGGCTTAATGAAATTCTGCTCCCAAAAATGATCATCTCTCTTTTTCTAGCATGGCTGGTATATTTATACATTTTAGGGAACCCTGTTGTACAGAGGACGATTTGTGACACAACTGGAAAGCCTCTGCAGCTGTATTACCACAGCCACCATCGACATCTACTCACCATTTTGGGAGCTGGCGAGCAGCAGTTGACCACCTTGCAGCAATAGGCAGCCAGAGCAGCTGAGATGGCCAACAGAGTTGCCTGGATGACCGCAGCTTCAGCATAAAAGTGGGCCTGGGTGCCCTGTAAATTGGATAAGATTTATAGAGATTATGTGTGGACAAAAGAAAGAAAAGGTAACCTTTTAAAAAGGTATCTTTGAATGTTCCGTATGTATGATACTTTGCTTTATAACCCATCACGACATAAGGGTGACACTGTTACAACTCACCTGAATAACATGGCAAATCTCAGCATTAGTAAATGAGGTGTTTTCGTAGTAATAATGCCAGCAGGAAGGAGGCACACTATCCACTTTCACCAGATTAAAGAGGATGTTGAAGACGGAGGCGCCACAAGCCACAACCTGCATCCCTAAACAGCCCTGCAGCTGAGACACAGACAGAACAGGAAATACATCTTTAAGAGAAAAAACATTTTTCTCAATAATTGCCACTGTTCTGAGGATATTTCCTATCTACTATCTAGATGAGAAGATAATCTATCTGCTGCATAATGACAAAAATATTTAACCCTTCCATTTCCTAATCCACAAAGATGAGAGCTGAACATTTGCTCGCTCAATTTCTCTTTTATGAACCAAAACTTCAACGTTTTATTAGGTTATATTTCTCTATATTGTTACTTTATTTTTTACCTTTTTTATCTTCACATCACTAACTGGACACAAGTATCTTTGCATTAGTTAGTTAGTTAGTTAGTATCTGATAACACCAATGGTTAAAACTACAAAAATAAAGATGTGATAAATTATACTTCTTTAAAAAAACAGATGAGTTTTATGACTCTTTGGTCCAACATCCAGACACATTTAATTAACCTCTGAGTGTCTCACAGTCCAGCAGTTGTCTCTTTCCAGCATCAACCATCATATGTAGCCCCTCAAGTCATCAACACTTGTGTATTTAGTGTATTACGTTTGTCTCTTGCCTCATGTCAGTCCTACATTGTCTCCATCCTGAGCACATGCACTCATGCCATACATCACTCAGTTGCCATGTGTGTGTTTGCCTCCTCACTGTCCCCTCTTACTGCTAATCCTGCCAGTTAATGGAGCAATGCAGCTGCATGTTACAGTTCATGTTTCTTGTTCTGAAAGCAGTCCATAGCCTGGATTTATATTTGCTGGTTGGTATTATTATATATTGTTTGATGCTTGTGTTATTTTGTCTGCCCGCTGCTGTACATAGACTACTCCTCCTCTGCAGCCCCGTACTGTAACTCACCGTGGGCAGGTGGAGGTTCTGTGCTGCTATAGCCACACTGCCTGCTATTACCACCTGTGAAGAGAGCAAATATCACACAATCACCACAAAGAGTCACAGACAGCTGAAAAATGTCCTCTGTAGAGTGGATTCCAGCAGGAAATCACACACGGATAAATAAGGGAACCTGAATAGAATTAACAACTGACAATTTCTGACATGTAAAATAATGAATTCAAAAGTATGAAAAACATTATGAGGATACAGAATATGTATTATACCAAAATGTACCAATATATAGAATAAATTCAGTATGAACAAAAGTATCATTATGTTTTTTTACATGAAAAAAGAGATCTGTTTGGAAGGAGGTTAAAAGTTTAAAGGGACAACAGTGTTTGTAGGGAGTGGAGCTGTGTAATAGCTGGTTGCAATGCTCTATTCCTAATGTATTGTGACTTGGTTGCCTTTGCAAGTAAAAATAGACAAAAGACAAAAACTTTTCAGTAAGGCTCAACTTTTTATCAAAGATTAGTGAGGATTCTGATATTCGTTGAGGATTCTGGTTCATATATACATGACAATGAGTCAGTTATTGCTCAGTTTGACAATTAGGCCAAAAGATGCGTTGCAAGTATCAACTTGACATTCAGTCTGTAGTAAAAAACTGACTAAAGAAAAGAAAAAGGAAAAAGTGGAACAGTAATGACAGAGAAGGAAATAAGAGAGGAAGAAAAGAGAAAAGGCAATAAAGAGTAGATGATCCCACCCCATCATCCTAACTCACCACAGTGACACTGAAATCTTATAGATGGAAAATATAGTTTGTTCTATTTTAAGCTGCAAAGTGTTTAATGAGGGGTTTCCAAATTCTATCAAATTGAAAGTTTGTTTTTTAAAGCATATCGACTCTTTTCTAAATGTAAGCTGTTAATTAAGTCATCCAGTCACATCTTAATGGTTGGGACAAGGCTCAGCTTTTTTAACTGTGCTGATCAAACACTTCATAAGGAGTTTGACTTGTCTTATATTCCGAGAGCAATTGAAAGCCTCGTTCTCTTTGCCTTCTACACAACTCTAACGCACATATTTCCACATACAGAGACACCTGCACTGTAATGGAACTTGAACTGCACTTGATTTGGCTCTCTTTTATAAAGTATGATAGAGGTGTTTTTATCTTTGGCTTACTGTGATCAGTGTGTTATGACCCGTGTGTTTAATTCCTGGCTGCAAAATAAATTTCCTTCAGGATATTAATAAAGTGTAAGTTAAAGGGGCAGTCCATCAATTTTATATATTAGGTTCAGTTTACTTGTCAAGGACAGTACTAGCTTTATACTATCATCTGTGGCTCTGGAGGAGCTTTGTCAAGTCTAAAATAACACCTGATGATGTCACAATGATGTCATCTCAGCCCAGTCAGGGCTTGGAGGATACAAATCTATGAGTGAAAGATTTACCAGACATGCATGGTCTGACTTTAAATATTGCATTATGGGAAATGTAGGACTGAGAATTTATGGAGTTTTATCCATACTAGAGACTAAAAGTCAGGATATGTCAGCCTCTGCTGCTTCCATTATACCATTCATCTGTGTTAAGTAAGTCCCTCAATCACTGGAGCGCCCCTGCAAATTAAAGTACCACAAAGAAAAATCAAAGTACGTCATCACACACATCAAACATTAAAAAATAAGTACCGCCATAAAGTAGAACAGAATAAACATTCACAACACTTATAATAAAATAAATATTGTATATTTATTTCATTGTTGTCCACCTCTACTGATGATGTGACAACATAGTGTTTGAGTTATCCATGTGCTTACCAGCAGAGATGCAATGAGGAAAGGTATGTCATTCTCCATGACACTCAGGCCTTTAGCCAGGAACACAATCACACAATTGACCTGAAACACACTCAGGCCAATCTGAGTGATCTGGAACACACAACAGCAAAGAGAATACGTCAGCTTCACACACACACACACACACACACACACACACACACACACACACACACCAGTAGTGAAAAGTAACATTCACTCAAGTGCTGTTCTTTAGTACAATTTTGAGGTACTTGTACTTTACTTGAGTATTTCCATGTGATGCTACTTTATACTTCTACTCCACTACATTTATTTGACAGCTTTAGTTACTCTTCAGATGCAGATTTGACACAATGGATAATATAACAAGCTTTTAAAATACAACACATTGTTAAAGATGAAACCAGTAGTTTCCAAACTTTTTGTCTTTTGACGTCTTACAAAAAGCAGTGTGTAGTCAGGGTCACATTTCACATGTCTATGAGTTGTTAACAGCTCCACCAAATAGTGATTTTTCCCTCTAAACTTCTCACATGATTTCATTTCAATAAATGTTCAAATGATCCAATATTTCACCAGAAATCAAAGATTAGAGAAAAAGTCCAAAAACTGAAAATAGATTTGTGTATCAGAACTTTGTTTTTTTCTTTTGTCCTCTCCTATTAACGGTAAACTGTAAACTAGCTCCACCCCCAGCAGCTACATTAACATGTTGATGTACTTTTATGGTAGTAGGATTTTTCATGCAAGACTTTTACTTGTAATGGAGTACTTTTACATTGCTGTATTGGTACTTTTACTTAAGTAAGGGATCTGAGTAGTTCTTCCACCACTGACACACACACACACACACACACACACACACACACACTGTACCCCCAGAGCTTTGGGTTCAGCCTCCAGATACTTCTCCTTCCTGTGGACGTTTCTCTGGAAAGTGACTGCTACCAGAGGGTTCTCAACTGAACCTGCCTCCACAACAGCTGCTTCATCTGAAACACACACCATCAGCTCCTCTTAATGTATATTATATACAGTGTGTTGTTATTTAACGGAAACACACGGTGGAAAAGAAAAGACTATGCATTGTGCAGCCAGCGGAAGTCAGCTTCAGTATCACAAGCAGAACACAACATCTGGATTCCATCAATCTGGACAAACAACATGGATCTTCATACGCAGTTTCCTCACTAAAAACTCTGAGATGGTGTGTTAACAGAGCGTCTTTTTACCTGCCGTGATCACGGTGTCCGCCATGACTTGTCGGAGGAACCTTGTTACGTATCTGGTGATTCCAGGCTGCAGGTCAGATCAGAAAGTTTAGCAGAAACTTCGTGGGTGTTGGTGGTCGTGTCCCACCCCGCCGTCTGTCAGTGCAACATGACTCCTGCTGCACAGCTCCTCTCAGGAACCACATCAGCTGTTTATAACAGACAGTATGATTGGCTGAGTGGCACCTAATGAACTACCAAAATCTGCTATCATCACTGAAACAGCTGGTAGAGATCACTTATGTGACAAGATGTTGTCATTTGTTCAACTTGATAAAGATGATACACACACTGCCTTGTAATAATCTCCAGCGATGTGAAACTTATTTAGAGTGATGTTTAGAGGAGTTAAGTAGTGTTTTAAATTCATGTTAGTATCATAGTAGGACAATATACATCCATCTGAGGTCATTTAATGAACTCTACATATGTTTTTAATGTTTTTGTTCACATTGATAAATTATTAATTACAGTTTAAACCACGCAAAAGGGCACAACAGTTACACTTACTTTAGATCCCCCTGTTTAACATTAATAAACAGTATATAAAGAGTTAATAAATGGTTTACAACACACAATCATGTAGTTGTCAGCAGGTGTAAGTTTGTATAAACAGATAATGAATGACAATATAGTAAAACACAGTTGTGATAATACAAAATATGTCTTCATAGAAGTGTTGACATATACTGTACATTAATAAACACTTAAATATGTATTTTTTATCTGCTTATAATTACTGTATAGGGTGTTATAAACCATTTATTAAATGTTAATATACCGCTTAAAAATGCTAAACACAGGTAAAGTGCTGCCGGTGTAACAAATCATTTATTTACTAGAGCTTCTATATTAACCCTTTCACGCATAGTGGTCACTACAGTGGACAGCTATTTAAAAGCCGTTTCCTTAGATATGCATGGGGTTTTAATGGTATAGTTCCACATCAGCCACCACAGTGGACGCTAGTGTGTCATCCCATACGCTGCCATCCACTGGCCAGCCTTTGTAAGTGCAACATAAATTTCTCAAAACCAAGATGGCCGCCGGCCGGCCGGAAACGCTCAGCAGCTCAGGAATATGTTCCCAATCCTTCCATGGTAGTAGACCCTTGCAGGTATATAAAATTTTGTAACATCAAGTAACAACCAAGGAGTAATACAATTGTTAAAATTTCCACAAGTACAAGGGCAAATGTGACTCCAGTGAAGACAAAAACTTACTTTATAAAGCATGACAAATAGGGAAATTGTACTTTGTGTTCCACTTACTCACACATTCCCTTATTTACGTATAAAGTGTCAAATTTGCCTCTGAAATGTAGCTGAGTGGAAGAATGAAGTAGAGTAAAATGGAAACACTGACATCACTGAGATATAATTACCTTAAACCTTTACTTAAAGAATCCTCCAAAAATACTCTGTTTTGACGAATGATTTGTGTCTGATGTTTTTTCACAGAAAATTTCAATTACTTGATTAAAAATTCTTAAAATGGCATCTCTTCCTGCTCCCTCATTAAAATCCACAATTTATGAATATGCAAATGTTGTTCATTTCAGAAGTTTTCCTGCTGGACACAAGATGTCTCCTACTACTGTAAAGTCCATTCTTAGTGTTTGTGTACTGGAGGATTCAAGATTCCACATCACACTTGTGTAAGTTGAATATTGGACCACGATTGGCTTCTAAACTAGTTGTGATGTCACAAATCAATCAAGTACACGCCTTAAACTCAGATTTAAACGTTCTTCTTTCAGCAGATGAATGTAAAAACAGCTTTCTAATGTCAAATTCAGCACATACATCATTGTGCACAGTGAAGCTCATTCAATGGAAGGAACGAGGGGAAAAAAAATTTTTGACTGGAGGGGGACTTTAAGTACGGTACTTGAGTCACATATTTCATGATCTTAATATTGACAGCTAAAGATAAATCACACTGCTGTGGAGGCTGCCGATCAAAGAGACAGACATTTAGAAATATATCGGTCTTTATTGGCACAAGAGGTTAACAACAGGTATAAGTGCTCACACACTGTGGATAACTGTACATACAGTGAGGTCCTTCATTTCTATCCACTTGCCAGACTTCACAGCATCACCTGGTGGACACGATGTGGAACTACAGCTGTGAGCAGCAGGTCTGATCCTTGATGAATTCAATGAGTCTTTAACTGCACAGTTCTCTAACTACTACAGAACAGTTATTTAGGAACATTTACACTGAGATGGGCTGGAATCAATACGTTTTACTCATAACATAGCATCCAGACAGCCAACCCCCTGCCATGCCATACTGACTATTATTAAAGCTAAGTTTGGCCTACTTTTCAGAAAACTTTAAGGGCCAGTTCACACACATTAAACTTCCCTCTTGTGGTATCTCTTCATACAGATAGTTTTAGGTTTATTTGTCCAGGTTTTGAGATATCCGTCTCTGAGATTTCTGCTGCTATCTCAATACAATGGAGGCGAATGAAATTCAGTTTGTGATGCTCACATCACTGAAAAATGACATTTTAAAGACTCATTGGACAACAGCTTGTCTTTCCAGAAACAATGTCCTGGTTACTCTGGATAATCTACCAAACGGTTTTATCGGAACTACTCTCTACAGAAGAAATAGTCCCTATGAAAACTGTTGGTAGCTGAGTCTGTGAATTACTGAGTAATCTATGGGCCTTTTCCTATCTTTATTCAAGAGCGTAGTCTTTCAATTTGAGAGCATGATTTACTGATTTCACGTTCAGATTTTGTAATTCTTTGTCTTAAAACCCTGCCCTCGCACTTAATAGCCCCCGCTTTGCTTAGAATCGCTCTGCTTCTATTGCAAACTGTATGCTTGCACTCAGATTTATTGTTGCTTGCACAGATTCCCCACTTTATCCCTTTACCCCGCTTTAGCCCTTCTCCTCGCACTCTGACTCATGAAACATCTACTATCAGGTTTCTGTACTTTTCTCGGATATTTTGTGCAACAACCCTGTTAAAATTCCCCAACCAATAGAAGGCCAGGAGGCAGGGGTCATGTCATTGGTCAACACTACACCTGGCCTTATATTGGTTGGGGGATTTAGGGTTGTTGCACAAAAAATCTGAGAGCAGAGCAGAAATCTGAGAGCAGACGTTTCAGCAGCCTGAGTGTTAGGAGAAGGGCTGAAGCTGAAGCTGGAGCAGGAAATCTGTGCAAGCAACAATAAATCTGAGTGCAAGCACACAGTTTGAGCAGAAGCAGGGCAAATCTAAATGCAAGCAGGGGCTAGTTGAGTGCAAGGGCAGAGTTTTGAGGGAAAGAATTACAAAATCTGAACTGTGAAATCAATAAATTATTCTTTCAAATTGAAGGACCACGCTCTTGAATGAAGATAGGAAAAAACTTTGACGTGAGATTGTTTACTCAACAGCATTCTGTTTATTTATTATTCTCACTCTGTCATTGTCAGTTCAGCATATAGAGATATAAGGTATTATAGTGTGTCAGGGTAGACTTGGTGGTGGAGGGATAGATTCATGAGATGTAATGAATGTATAACCCATTAGAAATCAAATCAGGTTGAGACTACACTCATAGCTGGCTCACAAGAACAGTATGTCCCATCTATGAATACAAAGCATCAGCTACATATAGCATGAAAAAAAGCAATCAGTGCAATTAATGTTGACCAGGTAGAACTATGATCCCTTAAAAAACATCCTCCTAATTTCCCTTTTTAAATTTGTACACTCTGTATAATTACCTGTAAAGTTAGTGATTGGATTACTTCCCTTGTCTGCATCGGAAACAGTAAAAATAAATCCTCAATCTGACAGAATACACAAGATGATTGGATTCTTTAAAAAACAAAAGAATGACAAAATATTAAAAACATCATGCTTAAACAATGAAGCAAAATTAAAATGAATATATTTGTAGAAACAAGCTGCGTATAGTTTTGATAGAAGATATAGTAAAATCTGACTGCTATTTATTTTACTTAAAACGTTTTATGTGGGGTTAGACAGATATTTGAAGCCAATATTTGGGGGAAGAATAATGCAAACTGATTCTAATGAGACATTTTGGTCAGTTTATATGTAAGTATTACATTAAGATGTCAGCCTGTATGATGTGTCATTACTAGTATTGTCATTTTTTTCAGGTGCAAATATAGAAATACTGTTTCAGAGGCTTGTCCACCGTGGTAAGAATAACATTCTGGTGGGCAAATGCTTGAAATGTGTAATTCTTTAGCATGAAAATGGACATTGAAAGACTAAATGTCAGCATAAAACAATGGCTATTGGCATGATACATTTAAAAAACCTCTATGTATGGAGACTGCAGTGTGCCACTGGACGAATTATACATAATCTATTATAAATTGATAAACTCAAAGTAAAAGAGTAAAGTGTAATCCAATTATGATTGGCCAGACAATTGCCGACACATAATAGCTGGTGAATCAGTGATCTGCCATCTGGTCTGTGGGCTGGATTTAGGGTTTAACTTTTAGGTGGCAAACTGCTTTGATGTCTTTACAAATTACAGAGAGAAGCGTTGTTAAATTCAAATGATCACAACTGCAAATGTTCAAGCAGGAAACCAATTAATTGTGAGACTGAATAAAAAAGGTAAACATATGTAAATGAGATTTTAAAAAGTAACATTTAAATGCCTTTTAAAAATAAATTTTTAACAATTTAATTCAGCATGTAAATACACAATAAAAGGATTAATCTGCAAACTAAATGGTCTTTTGATTATATTTTTTTCACTTAGGGGCTAATTTTGTGCTTTTTAAAATGATAAATTTACTAGTTCATTATAATAAAACATTGTAAAAGCCTACAATTATTCCAATGGCACACTGTAGCCTCCATATATAGAAACCTCTGGTTAAAATACTATCAATATTAGTAAGATTGGTAAACCAAGACATAAAAGGACAGAAAAATGGCAGGTTAGGCTTCAGTGGAAGTGCCCTTTAACCCCTGAGAAAAATCACAGCCTCACTGATTTTGGCATGTAATAACAGTGACCTCTGGGTGACTTTACAGAGACTGGTAGCCATCAGCCCTCTTCCTGCGGCCCAGCAGGTAGGCCACCACCACAATGACAATGAGCACCAGCAACGTCACTCCCACTGCAATGGCAACGCGGTAATCTGGTCGGTCAGCAGCACAGTGGTCAGCTGGAAAAACATACGATACACACATAACAGATTTACTTCTGACAACCAGGTGAATCATGGACCTCTATTCAGTAAACCCTATGTAACAAATTACTACTACACAAAAACAACACAATACAAAATTTAAGATATTCATATCTTCAGAAATTCATTTATTTTTTAATAATTAATAAGATGTTCAAATTAAGAAGTGCAAACGTCAGTAAAATCAATGGAATCATCAACCACTAGCTTCACTTGAAAGCTGACTTAGGAAGGGTTTATTTACCAAGTATGGAAGTCTATGGTTGCCAATATTAAAAATGAAATAATTTATTCAAGCTGAATCTTCATTTTCTATCTGTGCTTGTATGATGTATGACAAAAGTTTACATAACTATAAATAATATATATTCAAATACTACTACTACTACTACTACTACTACTACTAATAATAATAATAATAATTTACATAACTCAATTTTCATTTTCATGTTTGAAAATGCATAATTATAACTAAATGAAAACTGAAATGAAATAAATTCCATCTAAAAAATATCTTTTTGGTTAAAAATAAACTAAAATCAAGTTCAAGTCCAATATTCAATATCCCATATGAGAATGAAAAGTCCATTTTACATACAATGTCATTATCATCATGGCAGTACAATGAAAAAAGTTATGTTTTCATTTTTCGCAGAAATTATGCATTTTCAAAAAATCTGATATGTGCTGCCCCTCAGCAGCTCCCAGAAAGCTGGCCAATCAGAACAGAGTGGGCTCATTGGGAGGGGGGCTTTAAAGAGACAGAAGCTAAGACTGCCTGTTAGAGAAAGAGACTGAACTGAGTTTTTTGAACTGTGAATCACGCAAAGCTACTCTAGTGGAGTCCAAAAATAAAAATTTAGAGCTGGACAATAGCATAATAGGTCCTCTTTAAGCACTTTTGCATGTAAAAGTGCTATATAAATAAAGCTATTATTATTATCATTATTATTATTATTGTTATTATTAGTGTTGACTGTTCTGATGGTTTCACACTTATTAGGTATATATAAGTCATATAATATGTCCAGTTCTGAACATGATGCTGCTTTCTTCTGCTATTGCTGCTCATGCGAAAACCAGCTGACAATTGTTCATATTAAACATTGGCCATTTATAAAATCATAACCAATATGATGATATTCAAGTGGTAGAGGTAGCTTAGGGATTTGAACCTTGAACCTTATTCGAGTACTGTACAATTCTTAGGCACTCATACTCTACTTAAGTCTTTTTATTTTATGCTACTTTATATTTCTACTCCACTACATTCATTATACTTTAAAAAATATATATATATATTGTACTTCTTACTCCACTACATTTATTTGAGAGCTATGTTAGGGTTTTACATACAAAACATATGATTGGTTTATAAAATATGATGGATTGCAAGGGGCCATTCTCCATGACACGTACTTTAAATACATTTAGCTGATAATTCCTCTGTACTTTTGCTTAAATATATTTTTAATAGAAAGCACATACATGTTTTAATGAGAAGCTCTCACAAAGCCAAAAATGCTCCCTGATTGATTTTTCTTCAGAATAAATAAATGCCATTTGAGGACACTTACGATTGCCAAAATCATTATTGGTCAGATTGAAGGCCTGCATCCTGTCTTGGTTGACATCCAGGTACAGTCCATTGCCCATGTAAATGGATTCAGCCCTGCAGGAGTAGGAGCGTCCGACCTTTGCAGCGAAGAGATGCACTGACGAGTTTTTGGCATTGTACTCCTTAACTGCAACAGAGAAGCAAAGCAAAGCTCAAGTCTGCTTAGAACATAATGACAATTCCCATAAAAACAAATGTAGATTGTCAGATATGGAACAAAACTTGTTAAACTGAATAGCACTGAAATAGACTGGATATTACTGGCAACACATGCTTAACAGTAATTCCACAGATTGTGTCTATACATAGTTGAACACACAAACAAGGAAGTTGACTCTAAAATGCTCCTTGTCTATGTTAATATTTGCCAGTCTTGTGCAACACCCACTGCAGCTGAAATATCAATGCCAATGCAGTGACCCAATAAGAAGAGTCTAAAGTTTAATCAGTAACCTTACTTTGAGTCCCCATATTTAGCGTTTAAAAGCAGTATGTAACCATTTAATAAATGTTTTTTAACACTATAATGTAGTTATAAGTAAGATATAAAGACATTTTAAGTGTTTATTAATGTGCAGTATTTGTCTCCTATGGAGACATATTTCATATTATTTCAACTGTGTTTTACTATATTGTTATTCAATATCTGATTATGTGTGCCCACAGGAGGAGTTAAAGCTATTGACCAATACACTAACAAACAGTTACATCTGCTTATTACAGTACTACATTGTGGTGTGTAATGAAACATGTATTAACTGTTGATATACTGCTTATAAATGCTAAAAAGGGGTAGTTAAAATTAAAGTGTTACTGTTTAATCAATAAAATAGCAGTACACGATATATGTAGAGACCAGAATAAAAGTAAGTAAGTATTTCTGACTTACGGTCTTTGCTTAAGGGGTAGGACAGGGTGAAAGACAACTCATCAACGTAGGCCGTATTTTCAGAAGCACTCTGAGGAAATAAAGTAAAATACAGGGTGAAAGACAAATCATCAACATAGGCCGTATTTTCAGCAGTACTCTGAGGAAATAAAGTAAAATAGGACAGGCTTTCACTAAGGTAGTCATCCAATGGAATTGAGTAATTCAAGGTGACGATTCAGCATTTTAATGTCACTAGACACAGTAGTGTAATTAAATGTGAGTCACTGTTCTTAATTCATTGTCCATGGAATAATGTGATGGGGAATTTACTGGAGTCCTTTTCATCACAAACAGAGATTGTTTTAGGCAGCTGTTGTTTCAGCACGTCTACAGCTAAAAACAGACAGAACTTGTCTGTCTGGTCAACCAACCATTTTATTATAGTATTAACCCTTTACCACTCACAGCTCTTTCGTGTTTCTAAAATGGTTTTCATATAGTTTGACATTATTTGTTCACACTAGGGTTTCGATAGCTGGTTTCAAGTTGATATGTTAGTTTTGTTAAACTCCTTTAGTTAGCTATAAAGCAGCACAGCATTTATTAGTTCTCCAAATGTCAAATTGATTTTCACTTTTCAACTATAAGGTTGTAACCTTAGAGCAAAATCTTTCTCACCAGTATGTTGAGCAATTCACTCCAAACATCTTTATAAGTATGGAATTTTTTTTTTATTTATAGGTTTTTTTATTTAATATTCATGATTTTAGTGTCCTTTAACAAACACAATTCCCCACAAGCTCAAGCCAAACCAACATTTATGATGAGCTATTATGTGTACTGCAGCACTGGTAGAACTTAATGGGAGCTGTAGTTTTTGGGTTTTTTTTACAAATTAATTGTTGTTTAACTGTGTTAAAATCCCAAATGTTTCATGCCAATAGCCAGTGATGTAGTAGATGCTCATTTGTCTTAGAATATTGATAGAATACCCAAAAAACACGTTTCAATTCCCAAAAAATGAAAAAAAAACAAACTATCAATCATATTGCATTGGCTTTACAGAAGCTAATGGAACAGTGCCAAACCGGACAGGATGTCAGGCTAACAGACAAATCTGAGGTTGTTTACCAGTAGAGATCCAGTCGGTCTGTCTGGAGAACTAACCTTTACTGTATTGTTATTGATTCCTAGCTCACAAGCAGAGGCTAAAATACAGAACAACAGATACTGGCTAGTAGTTACATGTAAGCATTTCCATTACTTGCTTTGCTAAATTATCTTGCTAGCAAGTTAGTTAGCTGACAAAGTCAAGAACCAGGTGATTGTTCAGGTAAACTAAGTTTATGCTTTTCAACCTATGAGGAAACAGTCGTTTTCATTGTATTATTAAACTAGATTTAAAGGACTTTCATTTTACCAGACTTTACTACTACTTCTACTTGTAAAATAACTAAATGGATCAACACACAATGTACAACAATATTTTTCAGGTATCCTGTTTGCTAAAATGGTTCTTAAATATTTCAACCAATAGCGGCCAGCCAATAGAAGGCACACGCAACACCACACCAAAGCTTTATTCAAAGTCAGCAAGATTAAGAAATTATTTTTAATTATTTTTTTACATTACTATATTAGCAGATAATTTTTTTACTTTTTAGGCCTTATATTACTTCAAGTGAAGTAATACAGTCCTAACCCTATTTCAGAAATGTTTCTTTAAAAGATCTCCATGACTTCACCACCTGTTGTTGTTGGGAGATTTGTGTTGCATTTGCTAAAATACAGTGTTAGATAAAGATAAGGCACATGTTCTTGTTAGTTAACTGTATCTGTAACTAGGTTTTGTTGTTGACAATGATACATTGATGTTATGCTTCCTTGAAAATTCTGGAATTCTCATTTCTCTCTCTGTTCAGGAGTGTCCCTTACAAATCTAACAATAACTGAATCACACAAGCATTGTGCAGTGAGGCAGTGTGATACAGTTTTGTCTGTCACATGCTGTATGGCCAGGCTTGTCAACTAACCATACTTCCCTTTTTTAACAATTCTTCACTGATTCCACTTCCTATATGAAGTTACCAGTCAAACAATTTGTTATTCATCAAGAGACTGACTGGGACAATTGTGTTAATGTCACAGAACTAAAAATGGTTACTCAAGAATTTGAGCAAAATTCCAAATCAGTGTGAGCAGGTCAAAGATGCATGTCCTGTCCTTACTTTCTTTATCACCACATGCACTCATCATTACAATGCCATATTTAAGACAAATCTAGGGAATCAAAAGTACCTTGTTGAACATGAAGGTGATATGGCCTTCCTTGAAGACGAGGGTAAGGTTGGCCTTTTTTTCTCCACAAGATCCGTCTGCTTTGGTCAACGCTGGCTGAACAATGAAGGTTCCATTGGCCTGAAAGATGAACAGAGAGAAAACAGGCAATTAGATGGCCACCTTGTATCAGAATGTTCCAGTAGATACCATGGCAGCCACATTGTTTCTTAAGAGAAACAATATTGCTCTGTCATGCAGGATTAGCAATTGTCTCATGACACAAAGATGACACACATTTAACCTACTGCAGTCATTAGACACACTGCATTGAGGAAATAAAAACTTGCATGAAAACTTTTTTCTCAATTCCTGAAAACAGATTGCTGACGATCGCATTGCCAAAAGCTGAGCCAGGGGCTTGTGCATACAGTTCTATACATGCTGACATATTCTGTGATTCATATGATATGAAAAAAAATTGGCCAGAAAGATGATAGCCTTGAATTGTCCTTATAAATACACAATGCAGTTTTTAAGATTAGAATCTGATGATCTATCTTTGTAGGGGCTCTTGTTGTGTCTATTGTGACTAATGAAGTGTACCTTTGGTGTTGCCAGCCGAATCTGCACTGCCATCTGAGCCATCAGGCAAACTTTCTTGTCTTTTGTCAGGTTGTACTTTCCTTCAGTCAAGTTGGCAGGAGGAGTAGGTGGAGGAGAAGATGGGGTTGGGGTTGTAGTAGGCTTGGTGGTGGTAGTTGTAGGCTTGGCGGTGGTAGGTTTGGGCTTGGGGGTGGTAGTTGTAGACTTGGCTGTGGTAGGTGTAGGCTTGGCGGTGGTAGTTGTAGACTTGGCTGTGGTAGTTGTAGACTTGGCTGTGGTAGGTGTAGGCTTGGGGGGGGGGGTGGAGGTGTTTGTCTGGGTAGTTGTAGCACCGGGAGTGGAAGCTGGAGGACTGTTCACAAACTCACCCGGAGCGGACATGGTTGCAGAGGGTTTGGACCTCTTTTCATTTTCAGCCAATGATAGCGCTTCAGTTAACAAGACAGAGAAGGAGAAACAAATCCATTTGAATATTCATACATATACCACTTCCTAACTCAAGAATATTCTACTTAAAGCTGCATTGACTTGTTATTTTTGGCCACTGGGGGGCAGCTGAACAAGCTGAAGACACAACATATATCATCACCTTATGAAGTCAAAAAACAGTTGTCTTCTAGCAGTCACGAAGCAACATTAGCATTCATTTTTTTGTGTCCACCTGGTGAATTTAAGTCCAATATTCACTCTCCTTTTAGTTCTGTCTTAGTCTCCATTAACTCACGAGGAAAATATCTGTCTCTTTAGTTGCTAAATGCTCCACTATGTTCACCAGCTATTTGCTAACTGTGTCTGTCTGCTGTTTGGTGCTGGATGGGTAGTGAACAGTGGGTTTATCAGAGCTTTTTCACTTAAAACATCTGTCTGCTGCTGCTGCTGGAAATTAAGTTGATAAGAGCTGAAACCAAAACAATGAGCTAAAAGAAGCTAAAAAGCTCTGTAGAACTGTGGGGAACAGCAGATTTGGTAATAATTATCTGGGGGTTCATCACCATAATTGACCTCTATCACATTATACATAGTCATTTGATCCACTGCTAATATAAAAAATACTGATTAGTGCAGCTTTAATGTTGGTTGTCTAGCAGCTTTAGACCATTAATCAAAAATTAAAATTAGCTGTTAGACTTAGCCTGACTGCTTTGCATGCCAACTGATGTCATCATATTTATTGAAGCACAGAGTCCACAGCACATTTATGATGCTTGTGATGTGTGTTCAGTGCACAGTTTATCTGCAGGTCCAGGCAGTGGTTACTGAAATGTCCTAATTTAGGATTCAGATAGAAAAGGTGACTGGGTTTTAAACACAGATGGTGGACTTGAAAAGTGTTGCGTTAGCACTTTCGTGTTACTGATTGTGCTCAGCTTGAGCTTGACAAATGGACAAGTGATTTTAAGCAGTGATAAATGAGTAAATACAACCTATGACCTCCACTCAGTGGTCAGCATTAGGTAAACAACTGCCAGAGTGAACAGAAATGTGTAATATATTCTTTTTAAAGACAATGTGATTTAACATCTAATTTAGAGTAATTAGTAATACCTAATTGCACTGAAATATTCTTTGAAAACTTGATTGTACATCCCAATAAAGACAAGGAAACTTGCTTAATTGGCGTATAAATGTCAGAAAATGTCGAATATCCACTGCTGATTTCAACACCGAGATTTGGAGTTGAACACAAGTTGCAGATTCATCCTGTCCTCTAAAAAACATCCCTCCCCAGCAGACATGTGACTCAAGTGCAACACTATCGAAAGACTGCGGAAATTTCTGTTCCCTAAACAATCCAGGAAGTCACAGAGAGGTCGTATAAAACATCTGTTAATTTTCACTGCACAAAAAAACATGCAAAATTCGCTTCATAACCCAAGTAAGGCAGCAATAATCTAACATAAAGGCTGCATAAAATAAGCTATAACACTGTAGTTTTGACATATGTCACAACGTGAAGCAACACAGGCGACAACACTCCGTTGTGTTATAAAACAATTAGTAATGTACTGGAGCAAAGCTGGACAAAGTCCTTCGCTAACTTGCTAAAAACACCTCACAGCTTGTTTTTGTTTTTACAGAGTCGTCGAAATTGAAAGCGACTTACCTGAGACAGCACAGCAGGCCATGAAAATGAACACAACAGCCTTGTTCATGGTGACAGGTGTTGACTGACTGACGGTTACTGGTTCACAGCTGCACTTCTCTGCAGTGACGCTCAATTGTGCATCGAACGCGCTGAGTCTCCGCTGATAAACAAACTGCTACGTCAAGCTGCTGAAGGTACAGAGAAAGTCACCGGAAGTTATCAGAGTTTCATTAAAAAAAAAAAAGAAAAGTATCACTAATTTTCAAAAACACAACTGCCACAAGTACCAGTACAACAATACAACAAACAATAATACAACAATAGCAAATTAGCATATTAACCCACCTATTATGTTGAGAATCAATCTGACCCATTTTTACTCTTGAGTTGTCTGAAATAGTGGTCACTGATTCTTTTCCTGCCTGAAATTCTTTGACTTTTCCTCATTTCTTTCTTTTTTTTTTTTAAATTTCTTTTTTTATTTATGTCTTTACTGAATTTGTGTCTGCGGGTCAACTTGATCCGGAGGCTTTCATGTAGGTAAATAGTTGCACAGACACAAAATAAAAATGTGTCTTTGATGTATATTGTTGGTTTTATTCTGTTGACTGGTTGGCTCAACCAATCAGATTGGTTGACACTCAGGTCGGCATAACCTGCTGTCGAGTGTAGGGAGGTGTGTGTATCGGCTCCTCTGTTAGCCTCTGTGACCTATAGTTACCCATAACACCCTGCTGTTTTTAGATTTGCATAGACATATAACTTGTATCTCTGCAGGAGCATAATTACTCAACAAGACAGTGAAACCAGCAGAATGTGTGTACAGAGTAGGACATACATGTACAGTTACCAAACATTTAGATTGTGCTCATCATGTGGAGGATGATAAAAAAAAGTGAGGGGATTGATAAACATGATGACATCATATCTATAGTGAGTGTGAGTGGACTTGCCTTTACAAAATATAAGAAAATATGGGACTAATAAAGATTTCACATCTTTCTATCTCAAACGTGACTTTTAGATTTTATGGCCAAATGGGAATTTTAACTTATGAGCAGCGTTAGACGAGTAGGAGGATGAGAACAGACTACATTGAAGGTAACCGATGTGGTGCATGAGAGTAAAAAAGCATTAATATAAACTGAAATAAACAGTCATGTCATTCTAAGGGACACAGCAGCACTTTTCAATTGTAATTATATTTTGAAAGCAGTAACCGGAAGCGCTAATGTTGATAGTGCAAGCGATTCTATTGACTTTACTGATTGGTATCATTGCTGCGGAAACGAAACCGATGTGAAGCAACGATCTGCCTAAAACTGGACAAAAGGTTCAATGCTATTTTCCACCATATTGAAACGAAACCTGTACCAAGCTGGATTCACGCGGTCTGAACTGTGCCCGTTCATACATTCGATTCTCTGTGATTCTCTGTGATTCTCTGTGATTTAGTACTACATTATGTTCAAACCTCAACTATCTCAACTTACATTTTTACTGAGGACAGTAACCTCTAGCTCCTCTCTATATTGCATAAGAACACAGATTTTTAACAAAATGCAATAAAGAAAGCCGGCTCACTGACACAGCATAATTCTGTCTTAGTTAACTCTCATGAGGCATTAGAATACTAATAGAAACAGTACTAATAGGCCTAGAGGGAGTAGTAGTAGCCTAATTGTAATTTTGATTGTAGTAATAGTGGTAGTATTAGTGATTTTAGTAGTTGTAACAGTATTAGTAATGGTAGTAATAGTTGTGATAGTAGTAGTAGTTATAGCAGTAGTGGTAGTAGTACAGTCGTAATAGTAATAGTACTATAGTACTAGTAGTAGTTAGCTTAGTAGTAGTATTAGTGGTTATAGTAGTGGTAGTAGTAGTTATAGTCATAGTAGTAATAGTACCACTGTACTGGTAATAGTAGGCTTAGTAGTAGTAACAGTGGTAGATTTTGCAGTAGTTGTAGCATCAGTAATAGTTACAGCAATAGTCAGAGTTGTAGCAGTAATAATATTTCTGATAACAGTGGTGTTATATTAGTAACAGTACACAGAAAAGAATTAATCAATAACCAGAATACTGACTATACTGGCAGACTTCATGTTTTATGACTATATGTGACCTAAAGAAGGAAACTGACTATCACACAGTCAGGCGTGTTCTCACCTAAACCTCGTGACCAAATGTACAGCAGCTGCTTTAGGAGTTCTTTGAATTTAGTCAAATACGTGTCCTTTTAGTTTCATTCTTCGTTGCTTTCTTTTGTCTTGTGGTTTAGTTGTCGCAGCATTTACTGCAGATCCATTAAAGCCAAATTTCAAATGTCACTATGATATCCATAACATATATATATTTAAACATTTTGAGGACTAATTGGAACAATGAAAACTAACAATGTTTTACATTAATTTGATTTATTAATAGAAGCAAGTTACCATATTCACCTCAGCAACCACAATAAACCCGCATAGTGTGCATCTAATGCAAGCTGTCGTGGAGTACTACTCAGCCTGTGAAGCTGGCAGCTTTGTTAAGTCTGATAAACTAACCAGATGATGTCACAGGGTTGTCTTAATTTGAGTTTAGAGAAATTTATATCCAAAAGCCTGCTTAAGACAAATGGGGATGTTCTTATTATCATATTTTTATTTCAAGGTTCAGTCTGTGTTCAAAACATAATCATGATGGCAGCCAACACTTTAAAATAGAGAATTGGAACAGTTATTATGTATTGATGTGAAGAGTTTATGCATCAAAGCTGAAGACTTTACTGTTCGCTGCTGTCTTTTATTGAATCAAAGTTGAGGCTTTTGATTTATATCTTACACTGCACTGTAATTTTCATTCTCCTGTTCTATCTCTTATTCTGTCTAGCTTTTTTTTTTTTTTTTTAACCATTTTTAATTGTATTTCAATGTCTTTTTATGTTGTCTTGTGTTGCTTTTACATTTTGTCTTGATGCCTTTTATGTTTTATGTAAAGCACTTTGAATTACCTTGTTGTTGAAATGTGCTATACAAATAAACTTTCTTTGCCTTACAGTAATAATATATGTAAACATTGCTGTAAAACAGGTTTAGAGTCTGATTATGAAACACAAACATTTTTATAGATTATAAAGATTTATATCATTTCTTAAACTATGTGAATAAACCTCAAGTTAGTATGGTAAAAAAAAAAACAACTTTTGAAGTTTTTAAGTTTTGCTGATGCACTGCTCTAATATTTAATAAAAACAAAGGTCAAATGGTCTCCGTCTAAACTATGGCAGCACTGTGTTTTCGGTTTCCCCATCGGTTTAATTTCCCGGGAAAATGTTATGATAATGAGGTAACTCTCTGCCAATCCTGATGCTCAAAAACCAACTGGCCCCGCCCTCGATGACGACGAACGAGAGGAAACTGTACAATACCATAAAAGGAAAATACTCCCGCATGCGCAGTAGATTGAGTTTTGTTTGAAGTGAACTGCCCTACAAGCTGCAAAGTCGCTAAGCAATTGATTTTAACAGTATATTTCTCACATTTCCTCCGTGTTGTTTTAGTGCCTCTATGCATCGTAGAGACGATGTTAGGCCATCACTATCCAAATGCCGACAAGTCGCAACAACTGGTCAACTATGTGGAGGATTATCTGGAATGTGTGGAGTCCCTGCCTTTGGACATACAAAGAAATGTTTCTTTGCTTCGGGAAATTGATGCAAAGTATCAAGGTATTGTATTTACATCTTTTTAATCTTTAATTCCATCTGTGTGTTGTAATGTGGCAAACATTAGCGGTGTCTGAGAGGGCGTGCTGAAATGGTGGAGCAGGCGCCAGCCTTGTCTTCCCATTTTATAAAAACCGAGCGCCCCTTGCTCGTATCTACTTCGATAAACAGTAATGTGACCCGCTGAAATGTGGATAATTACACTGATGAGCCATGTGTTCAATAAACAAGTCAGCCGTCCGTCAGTTAGCATAACCCGGACACACTCCGTCCTGTTTTGTGTGTGGCACCAAACTCAACTCGAAAATCTTGAAATTTGATATTTCTTTCTCTCGGCACACGCACATATACTGAATAACTTTGTCCAAGATATGCTCTGAATACGCTGTGTCCAATGGCAAATTCGGCATCAATGTAATGCAAAAAATAGCACTGTGTAATAATAAAATCTCAACTTTTTCAATTGGTACATGCTGCCGCCCACCACGGTGTTTCCGCGGCTTATTATTATGGGAAAACCAGGAAAAACAATGAACAAACTCAGAAATGTATTTAAAATAAACACTGCTTGTTGTACTGGATGGATGCCGAACGCAAGAACGCAGCATAAATATTTGTAAATATCATAAATCGTGTTGATTGAGGTGTGAACGTTTGCCTGAAGACTATGGTTACTACACACCATCGTTTTTTCAATGAAAGCTGGTGTTTCATTCTGCATACGAAAGAATGCTGGTTAACAGTTAATTTTCGCCTTGTTTGTGAAACAGATAGATGCAATATATTGCTGATATCTCCATTATTAATGACACTTGAGCATGCTGGCGTTTGTTAACAAAAGCCCACAGTACAGGAAAACAATCCTCATTGTTGCTTTATGTTGACGCAGGGTGAGCAGCGGCTAAACCAGCCTTCGTTACCAATACGTTCAACGACAACGTCGACAGATAATATGACACACACTGACAGAGTTAACGACGTTTTCGCCTTAAATTGTTTTTAAGCGAGATTGTACGACTGCTTAACCACTGTTCTCCTCGAGTGTGAACTGCAGAGCCGGAGAGCTCCTCTTCTAGGCAACCCCCTTCAATATTACTGCCGTCATTTCCTGGAGGCAGGAACTCACTGCGGTTCAGCCCTCCTCCTCCAGGCTGTAACTGCTGCAAACAACATGTCCAACTTCAGTTTCACTTCAGTTGAAGTTGTCTACACTTGACTTGAGGGAAGATTTAAATGGAATTCAACTCGGCTTTTAAATAAAAGTATGAATATAATCCCTAGTCAAAAAGTCCTACAAGACTTTCATCTTTTCCAATAGAATCCTTAAGGATACCCACAATTTTTTAAAAATCCTATAGGAATTCCATAGGAAAAAGTTTTTAGGATTTTCTCAGTCTTATTGGAAATCTGTTTTTTTTTCTGCTAGATCTAATAAAATCCCTTAGGATTCCTATACATTCTAAACATCCTAGAAGACTTTTTATCCCCTTTTATTAGGAAAAAAAAGTTTGGTTCTTGTAGGATTTTCTCAGTCCTAATGGAAATCTGTTTTTCTTTTGGATCTTACATATATTTCAAACATCTTACAAGACTTTCATTCATTTTTTTTTTAGTTTTACAAGAATTACCAATAGGAATCTTATTTCTCATTTAAAATCTTACTTTAATCAAGACCACACTTGGTTCCAGTGATCAGAATTAAAGATATGAACAGACTATAAGTTTCTCCGTCATCTTTGATCAGATGCATGTGGTGGTTGTAAATAACTGTGAACCAAATTTAAGGCATATTCATAAAAACTTTGGAATATAGTCTGTCTTTGGTTTGGCCTGTTAAGGATTAAGCTGTTAAATATATTCATTCTTATCACGACCATGCTGTTTAAAAGATTCAGTATCAGCAGTTTGGTTGAATGATTATTACAATTTAATGTTCAAAATAAAATTAGAATACATCTATGGCTGTTATGTTCAGCAACTATTTCAACAGCTGAACTAGTCTTATGTTGCTGTTATTACCTTAAGCAGCGTTCACATGAATAAACGCATTCAATGAGTAGTTCACCTTTTTGAAAAATGAGTTTATTTGCTTTCTTTCGGAGAGTGAGATGAGAGGATTGATACCACTCCTGTGTCTGTGTGTTAAGAAGATGAACATGGTTAGGCCTAGCTTAGCATAAAGAGTAGAAGCAGGGGGGTTGCGCGATGGAATTATTTGACATACAACAGTGTATCTATACGCCCACTACGTCTGTGCAGCGTCTCATAGTGCTTTGGCTGTTCACCAAAAAATAGTTCCAGAGTGTAAACCTCCTAAAACCAAACTGTCACTTTTACATTTCTGTTTGTGTAGAAATTAAGCAAAAATGGCACAATGTGTTAATGAGCTTTAGAGGTGTTGGTAGGTGTATTTTTGAACTTTGGACAGAGCCTGGCTAGCGGTTTCGCCCTGCTTCCAGTTTTTATCATTTACAAAATGAACATCATGCTTTATTAACGAAAACTTGAAACAAGTGATTGAGACCATAAACTCATTAGGAAAGTGTTTACTGGGGTGATAAATCAAGTGAGCAGTAGGGTCATTTTCTCATAGACTTTCATACAATTGGACTTCTTTTTGGAACCAAAAGAGTCGCCCTCTGCTGGAATGAAGGTTTAAGTCACTTCTGCATTGGCTTCGCTTTTCAAACCCAGAGCTTCCTGCTTGGTCTTTATGCTAAGCTAGGCTAACCACATCTGGATTGCAGCTCATCTCATTCTCAGAAAAAAAGTGAATAAGCAGGTTTTCAAAAATGTTGAGCTATTACTTTAAAAGCGACACCAAAGCTGTTGACACAACCAACAAACCATACAGTCTCCCTTTGTTTTAATATGTTGTATTCTGTTAGCTTTTAATTGCCCACTGGCTATCTTTGACCCTGGTAAACTTGTGATATAAACTCATGATCAACGTACAAGCCTTAAAGCTGGAGTGCGGGACTTTTACATATAAATGAATGTCCGTTACATTCCTCTGCTGGCTGAGCTAGCTAACTTCCGATTTAGCCCTTTGCTAACTTGACTATTTAACTATTTACTCTCACTGCCAGAAGAGGGAGACATAAGTTCCACACTCCAGGTTTAAATCAAATGAATAAAACAAAACAAACAAAAAAAACCTCCAATCATCCACCGCACTTTCATTAATTTGTGGAAACCTCTCCTTGTCTTTGTATCCTACTTGCAGAGGTGCTGAAGGAGGTGGATGAAGTATTTGAGAAGTACAAAGGTGAGCAAGATGCAGCTCAGAGAAAGCGCCTGCAGATCCAGCTGCAGCGGGCACTCATTATCAGCCAGGAGCTGGGCGACGAGAAGATCCACGTGGTGACCCAGATGACGGAGCTGGTGGAGAATCGCTCCCGCCAAATGGACTCCCACTCCCTGTGCCTCCAGGAACCCGGCGAGTCTGAGCGGCTCACTACAGAGCGGCGCTCCAACGTCCAAGAGTCCCCAGCTCCTGAACGCACCTCAGCCCGCCGCCCACGACGCCAACGCAACAGCGAGAGTCGTGACTCCAGCCACCCATCAGCCAACGGCTCTCTAGTAGACGACCCTGTGGAGGAGCTCTCCCTACCTCCGCCCCGAGAGAAGAAATCCAAATCTGCGAAGAAGAAGAAGCGCAAGGCCAAACAGGAACGAGACGCCTCACCAGTCGACTTTGCAATCGACCCCAATGAGCCCACCTACTGTCTCTGCGAGCAAGTGTCTTATGGTGAGATGATCGGCTGCGACAATGACCAGTGCCCCATCGAGTGGTTCCACTTTTCCTGTGTGGGGCTGACCTACAAGCCCAAGGGCAAGTGGTACTGCCCCAAATGCAGAGGGGACAATGAAAAGACCATGGACAAAAGCCTAGACAAGAACAGAAAAGACCGCCGGTCCAGGTAGTGACCTGTCTTCAGTCACCCCTTGCTCATCTGGAAGATGTATTCATTCAGCCTGAGGGTTAAGACTATAAGATGTAGATGATAACAGTACACGTGATGTTGTAAGAGCACAATCGAACATTAGTAGCAGCGTTTATTATTAATCAAGGACAAGTTGTGATTGAACTTGTGCTGTTACATCACTGATTGTTCCCACTGGCTATAACTGTACTGTAGTCTCTAGGGAGTCCAGCTGCTGCAAGAATCATCAGCCTGAAGCTGCCATCCTCATGAAGTTATTTGCTTTTTGTGAGATTTTTCTTTTTGACTTATGACAACAAATGAAAGCATCTTTTGGTTTACTGTCACTTTTCATTCTGGACAAGGCCCTATTAAAAGAATAAGGTATTCCTGCTAATGGTCATTATTTTCTTGTTTTGGCCAAAACAAGCCGTTTTTCCTTCATTTCATTTTCAAACTTCTGAATTGTTCTGAATTATTTGAAATCAGTGTCTGTCTCTATACAATAATGGCTTGTAGAGAATATCCGTTCACATGTACAATGTTTGTAAGAGATTGATATTTAATTGAGGAGATGATTATTGATGGGGCACTGGACTTTGTGTTTGTGGACTTAATGTTTTCACTGGTTCACTATTGTGTATATTTCTTTTTATATTCATTAAAACAAAGTATAGTCACTCAGTTACTATTCGGTTTTCTCTTCTTCACTCTCAATTGTTTTAAGCTCTGAAGGCCTGTGACTCTTGCTACAACAAAGTTTCTATTCAAGTCTGCCATTAGCCAAGATTTAGCCAACAAACCATACAACCTAATTAATTCATTAGCCAATTAATAAATATTAGCAAAGATTCTTTACCAACAAACATCAGTGTTCTTTTTTTAGCTCTGCTAAAATGTTGGTTTAATACTTTCAGTCCAGAATGAAATATCTCCATAATCTTTTGATAGATCGCCATGAAGGTGTAACACATTCTCAGTCCCTATACGAGGGATTTGGTGATTCAGACTTAACATACATACTTGAGACACACTTTGAAGTGAATGGGAAGGTGTGTCTAAACTTTTGACTGGTACTGTGTAATGTACAGTGGTGGAAGAAGTAGTCAGATCCCATACTTAAGTAAAAGTTGCAATACCACAATGTAAAAATACGCCAATACAAGTAAAAGTCCTGCATTTAAAAACCTTGTTAAAGCACAGAAGTATTATCAGCTAGATTAACTTAAAATATTGAAAGTAAAAGTACTGGTTTTGTAGAAATTCTACAACCGTGACTGATATATTAAATATGTTTAATAAAGTACACCATGTGAGACACTTAGAGGCAATATGTGTCTTTGGTGGAACTGCTAACAACTCAGACATCTGAAACATGAACACTGATTTCATAGAAGAGCTCACAAAACAAAAAGGTTGGGAATTACTGGTTTAATCTTAACGATGCAGTATAATTTATAAACTTATTTTATTTAAAATTTTAACCTGAAAAGTAACTAGTTATTAAAGCTGTCAAATAAATGGAGTGGAATAGAAGTATAAAGTAGCATCAAATAGAAATACTCAAAGTACAACAAGGCTACCTCATAATTGTATTGTAAAAGTACAGTACTAGAGTAAACGTACTTTGTTACATTCTACCACCATAATATATTTATCAAGTCAAAGGTTCCACTTGTCCACCACTTCGGTTTATGACAGGACAGGACACTAATGACTGAATTCCCATCAGCTGTACTAAAATATTAATGCTAATGTGATGTAAACACTAATAGTCATATTGTCATGCTAACATTAGCATATTACCCTGTTAAATGTTATACGGTTCACACAATGTTACACCAGTTAGCATGTTATTGTTTAGTCCTTCAGTTACCAGGAGGCAAATGTGAATGTTAGCATGCTAATGTTAGCTCAATCATCATACAGCTTAGACTGATTAATTTAGTCACATAGAGTCAATGTAGAGCGACAGTCTGAACCGTCTTAACTGGCTACTGACTACTTTGATTTAGGTAACAATATGAACATTTCTTCTGCATGACACCACCAATAGAACAAACTTTACCGTTTATCCCTAGTAAGGAGCTTTCTCTTCATCTTTCATGCATCCACCAATTTTGTTTTTTAGCATGAAAAAATACAGTAGGCCAAGGATACTTTCACTCCCCACAATTTCATTCCTGTTAGCACAGCTCTTACCAGCATTAAATCCCATAGGGCACTCCAATGAACCCCTAGTAATGTACATAGTAATGATTTAAACTCAGGTAGACAATAGTTGTTCTCACCAATGTCAACCAATAAGTTCCCCAGCTAGGTTTCTATTAATTCCATAAGCATTTGAGTTTTTAGGCTTGAGAGGTGATTATACAGAAATGATTAAGCATGTCATTCATGAATTTTGGAGCTTCGTATGTGCATATTGGCTATGAGCCTAAGAAACTGAATTGCAGTAGGCTTGACATTACATTGTCCAAAAGTCTCTAAGTAATGCTTTGAGTTTAACCATTTCCCATGTACATTTACTTGTTTGTTGCAACAACTGCAATAAATCCTACCCTCATGAAGGTTATAATGTTTTGCTTTTGATAAAACTATGCTGTTGACTCAACTTTATGGTCTATCAGGTTGTTTGCTAGGCCGATCCTTAATTTATTGTTCTGTTGAACTGTACTGCATTATACTGAAAGGTGATTCAATATTCACTCTACTGATATAAAAAAATATGTCTTTGTGCTGTAGCCAGTGAATCATGGAGTAGCTAACTTCCTAAATGGCCTACAACAAAATTTATTGCTGTATATGACTAAGTATTGTTCCCTCAGATCCAGTTAAATTGGTGTCTGCACACTATCGGCACAGTGAAGAAACCATCTGTTGACATTTATTAAAATTCATGTATGTATAGACATGTCTCTCTCCTTCCAGTTGAAACAAAATTACTCAACAAAACCGTCTCAAAAGTCACATTTCTAAAATTATACACCCAGATCAGACTGGGTTTGTTCTCAATCAACATATATATTTCAACATGAGAAGACTGTTCAATATTATGTACAGTCATGCCTATAGCATGGAAGACTCAGTTGTAATTTCCCCTGATACCGAAAAGGCTTTTGACCAAATTGAACCGCCTTTTATGCTGTCCGTCTTAGCTAAATTTGGTTTCAGTTAATCACTTATTAATTGGATAAGGTTTATTTATAAAGTGCCCCACAGCTTCTGTTGTTGCAAACCAAAATATATCAAATCCCTTTTGAATATATAGAGGTACACGCCCATCGGCTATCCGGCTGATGATTTAGCCTCTGGTGGCAAGGCTCAGTATTTCGGGGGTTCCGTGTAGCAAGTGGATATCCGGATAACGGATATATGGGCCAAGACTTCCCCTTCTGTGTGCCAGGTTGTTGTTTACAGTCTGATTAGCAACTTGAGACGGTCCAGACATCGTTTCGGCTAATCTCTATAAACAGATTTATGCATATGAATGCAGATAAATTAAGAAAAAAGCTAATAAAAAGCCAAATCTTCGTCAGACAATAGTCGATGGGTTCTGAGACTACACTTTGGCCAATGCATTCTGTCCTCTTTTGCTCTCCACACGGACTGTTTACCTGCATGCAACCAAAGCCTGCTCAAATGTGACTGGTCAATACTACTTGGACTACAAACGGAAACCAGAACGCTTCTGGGACCAAAATCTTGTCCTGTTGCCTAAAGATTCTGCATTAATATGCAGATAGCTGTTTATAGAAACTGATTTCACCGTTTATCTTTGCTTGAGTGCTAGAACGCCTGGCTTCACATATACACTTAAGTCCTGAGTTACATCTAATAACACATCAGGGTACTTCACATAAGATCTCAGTCTATGCCTATGATGTAATTTTATTAATTTCGGATCCTAAAGCTATATCTATAAACAAATTTGACTCATTCTCAGGGTATAGGATAAATTGGATAAAGGGTGAGCTAATGCCTTTATCATGACTGGTAGACAAGGCATTCCTGAAGACAATCCCATTTAAGATTGTCTTAGATAAATTCACAAGTTTGGGTATTATAGCTACAAGAAAACTGGGCCAGCTATTGGGATAAGAAAATGAAACAATTGGAGAACAATATACATTTTTTGGAACACCTTGCCTATCTTAATGGTGGGACACATTAATGCCATCAAAATGGTAGCATTGCCAAGGGTCTATGTTTTTATACATTTTTCAGTCAGTTCCAGTGAGCATCCCTCAGTCTTACTTCAAGAAGCTAGACTCTGTTGTGTCATCTCTCATTTGGTCTGGTAAAGTACCTAGAATTTCTAGGTAGTAATTAAGTAAAGGTAACAGTGAGGGTGGATTTGGTCTTCCCCAGTCTAAATTGTACTATCCAGCTGTCCATTTAAACATTTTCTCTTTCTGGTGTGGTTGCCAGAAAGCAACCTGGCAGTAACCTGGAAGAAATGCCTGCACAACTCTGTTAGCAGTTTACAGTTTGTATCCAAAATATATAAAAAAGAAATATATGTAAATGTAATAATTACACCCAACATGCACTGCAATATTACTCGGGGATGTTTAGGTTTTAGTTTATGTTCTATCATGTAGCATGCTCTACATTCTCTGATGTCTGTTCATAACGAGGACCAGGAGGTGCAGCATGCGCCCTATGAGTCCTCCTCTTCTTCCTCGCTGCTGCTGGACTCTCCAAACAAGTCTCCCTCTGTGGACACTGGAGTTGCTGTGGTGACAGTTTTGGATGTTGCCCTGACGGTGACGAGGGCGTGACTGTGGCTGAGGCCAAGCAGAACGGAAACCTTGCACCCATGAAGCAGCTTCATGCAGCAGACGTGTGCATCCAGGGAAAGAACAGACAGGACACTGCATGCCTCCAGGTCCCAAAGGCTTAACTGTCCTGCATGATTATAGCAACATAAGAAAATCATTGTTTCACATGGAGAGATACTGCTCTGCCAGATATTACAATGGTGAAAAAAAATACTGTATATACCAAACACATTTTTGGGGTGGTACGTCTTTAAGACATATAGTCTTTATACATAGATCTATAGTTTTTAAAATCTCAGTCCTGGTTGAATTGACAACAACTATGATTACTGAGAGTTACATTTGAAATGACACTTGTATTGACCACTGGAGGCAGCAAACACCACTTGACTGGCTTCTTTGCAAGACCCAAGGAATAGTGCTGGGCTGTGAGGTGATTTTTGTGCAGTGGCCACAGATGGAATTGCAGGTCACATTACATACACTGGCCCAAAAGGACCCCCCCAAATAACCATCATTACAGCAGAAACTGCTGTAAAACCACAAATAATTTATTTTTTGGTGTCACAAACAATCTGAAATGATGCTTATATTATCACAATTTGAGCCATTAGGTCAAATAAAAAGTCAAAGTTTAAAAGAGTCCTTCATTGTTCTGGGAGTCAGTGGTGAGTCAATAGGAGTTACACCTAGTATATACTGAGTATGGCTGAAAGATTTTACATTGCAATTGCAATTTGAAAGAGTGATTTTCAAATCACATGACCCCTGATTTTAACTGATATAAATAACAGTGTCTTAACAAGCTGTAGGAGAAGAAAGGTTTTTCTTCACCAATCTTTGATTTCACAGCTTTAATGACATGTTGTTGGCAGATCTAATCTGCTGTAGATAACTGACAACTCTGTGAGTTGGTGAAGGGACAAACGCATTACTCCTGGCTGGTATCTGGTCATCCCATGGTCTTGTCATATCGGAGTTATCATAATTATGTGTTTCTAACATGTAAATACATCAATATCCAAGTCATAATTATGACTGGGAAACCCAGATTTTTCTGAAAGCTCTGATATATAAGATTTTGTGCCAAATAATACATAAATGCCTGAAACCAAACAAACATGTACACCTCACATCAGCCAAAGTCCGAAGTTCAATGTGATTAAACCCAAATTTAATGAATATAATGGTATATTGTCAATGTACAGTATTTTAATCCTCACATGACTAAACCAGTTATCATACAACCATCTTAATGATGTGAACGCTCGCAAGTCATTAACATGAGAATCTTTCCCATCTCTGCCATCCATTCTATATGAACACAGCATCAATAATGCTCTCAGCATGCTAGTGTCTGTGGTATTTATGTGTTCAAAGATGAGACACTGCTCAAAATAACTGACTTTTGAAAAAATACATTGTGGACTGTGTCTTTTTGCTTTTCAAAAACAATAACTGAGTGATGGGTTTTGCTGTAGATAAATGATCTGGGTGATGTAAAAATGTTAATTTTAGCCATGTTTCTAGCAGCAACAGCCTGGTAGTTGTCAAGTGTAAACAACAGACAGCTGGCACAGAGTTGTGGGAATCTCCTTTTAAGCTTTTAATCAAATCATACAATTGTTTCACACTAAAATTTCTGAGCTCCGTGTGTTATGCTCGCTGTTACTAATAAATATAAGGCTACTTTTGAATGACATATAGTACAGTAGATTTGAACTCTGGGAAACAACAATCAACTGTATTTTTTTTCTATCAGATTCTATTAATTTAGAAACACGGAAATTTGTGATTATGCTTGGTACAAATGCATCCAATTTAACACTATGTAGACTACAAATAAAGGCCTGGGATTGGATAGAAGTGATAGCAATTTCAATCTCAATTGCAATATTGGTTAAAAAAACAAAACAAAAAAAAAACCCAAACACAAATGATTGCGATTTGAATCCCCTGTGGAAGAGGCAGACTCGGCCAGTAACAAAATAAACATACAGTACGTTGAATCACAGAGAAAATTTATTGGTATTTTTTGCATTAAAGGGTCAATTCACCTGAATTACAAACAGAACCCAGGATAACTTCAGCTTTGTAGATTTTCTTTTATTTGAGTGAACTAACTCTTTAATGTGGTCAAATATTAATCTCAGAACATAAATGTGCTGGTGGAAGCTTCCCTAAAAATAGCTGTGGGTATCAGCCTCATTTAATCAAACTCCATATGGGACTGCATTGATTACACTTATTTGAAAGTGACAAACATGCTGTAATATGTCACTTGAATGTCAAAGAGTCCTGCTGAAACAGCGGGTTTTCTGCACCAGAGTGTGAATACATGTGAAACCCTTATAAATTCTTCAATGCCTGTTTAGGAGCTTTAAATAACTTCCAATCTGGCTCCTACCTGACAGCAGAATGGCTTTGGTTCCTCCCTCTGTCATGTACAGCTTACTGGAGATGTCTATTGTCAGGTTCCCATAGCCACAGATGCTCTTATAGTTTCTCTTGAAGGGGTCCCACACTTTCATGCTGTCAGAGCAAACATGGACAACACTAATCATTATAAATGTAAGAAGCATTTTAACATTCAAACATGTTATACTTAGTATAGCATATATCAAATGAGATTATATGTGTGGTGATACTTGCGAATATTATACTCCATTTCTGTCAAGTCCGTTCCACTAGATGCCACTAAATTCTACACACTGGTCCTTTAAATAGTGTTTTCTATATTTCAGTTGTGTTTTATTTGCTATTTCATGCAACAGAGCTTGCAAAGTGTCACGATAAAAGAGTGCCTACAGCAGCAAACAGGACAGTGCTTGGGTGGTTGTATGATGTCTTTTTGTACTTTATAAAAGTGAAAATGAATGGTTTGATGGAGAAAGGTTTGACATATTGGGAAATACATATATTTGCTTACTTGCCAAGAGTGAGATGA
Source organism: Thunnus thynnus (assembly GCF_963924715.1). Taxonomy (NCBI): domain Eukaryota; kingdom Metazoa; phylum Chordata; class Actinopteri; order Scombriformes; family Scombridae; genus Thunnus; species Thunnus thynnus. The sequence goes on from NC_089538.1 coordinate 2,023,275, forward strand.
GAAGATGATATCAATCTCATATCTATGTGTTCAGTACAGAGCTGGAGTCAGGACGTGGTTATCTTAGCTTAGCATAAAGACTGGAAACAGGAGGAAACAGCTAGCCTGGCTCTGTCTAAAGTACAAAAAAAAAAAAAATACACCTATCAACATCTCTAAAGATCACAAATTAACAATTTGTATCTCTTTTGTTTGATCAGTGTCAAACAGAAATGTAAAAACAAATTGTAGTTTGATGGGGAGGCAACAAGCAGATACTCCTGAAAGTCAGTGTGCATGACCACTGTTTGCCAAGAAATGTAGTTCCTTTTGTGTATGGATTAAACAAATGGAATACAGCGTGCTAAGCACTGCAACCTGAGTGATTCCATCCAAGATGGCTGCCACCATGCTTTCCTGAGAGTTTGGGTTTGAGACAATCCACCTGAAATCAACGAAATTATCTGTAATATCTTCCCTAGACTGATAATCTGGGGTAACAACAATATATTTGATCCTATTGTGTGTAAATCCTATTCCAAAGATGTTGGATTCGTAACTACTGGATCAGTCTAAATACCAAGACTAAATCCCAGCTTCTGCTTTATAAGGACTACTTCCTCTCATAGCAAGAGTGAAGTCATGTCATTAAAGACTTTTTTGTGATTTTGCACTTTAAATAAATAAACTTTAACTTTAACTTCAAAAAAGTGATGAGGACTTAATCACCACTGCACAGGTACATGACCTAGAAAAACAGACGTTCTCTTACAAGCACTTACTCAAACAACAGGAGAGTACCTACAAAGACTTTGTCCAGATGCTTATGGACTCCTTCAACAAAAGACTAGATGGAGTATTAAAGGAGCTTTGTGACCTCAAATCAAGTCTACAATACCCCCAGACGTATAATCACTTTCTGACAACTTGTCAATTCTGTGTAAAGAGCTGAACAATGACATCACAACAGTCAGCTCAAGTCATAACAACATGAATGGTAAAGTTGATTACTTGGAGAATCAGTCTCGGCGTATCAGTTTGATACGCCGAGAAGGAATTCAGGAGACTGACCATGAGAAGTAGTCTGACGCTGAGGAAAAGGAAAATCAGCTCAGAAAAACTGAAACTTGACCAAAAGCACATGGAACTGGTGCTTCACACTTTTCTGCTGCTGTTCAACATGTGTTTTTGGTATCCTGACTGATGATAAACTCCCTTGGAGAGCACCGGTAAGTTTTGTCTGCAATAAGGTCATCAAATCTCTTGGGATTCTGAGAAAAATTAGAGGTATGTATGAAATACATGTTTCTTAACATTATATTATAGTTTAATTTATTATCCATATGTAACATATTGTAATATTGCATGGGTAAGTACTTTTCCAACTTATCTATATAATGCTGTTGCTGCTGCAATTTATTAGATTTATTATTAGGGTGGTATCTATCTTCACATTGCTATATTTGCAAAAAAGTGAATTAGTGTATTTCCCAAAAAGTCAAACTATTCTTTTAAAGTCTTTAATACTGATCATGTGAAAACTAGGCGAAATAATTTACGTGTTGCTTCCTGTGACCCCAAAAACAACCCTGCTGGCGTTGTCTGTGATAGCTACGCAGCAAACACCAGGCTCATTCCTCAGTCTCTTCTTCACCTACAAGAATTCAGATAAAACTTGGTTTAATATTACATCAGAAATCATCTATAGATAAATTGCAGATTTCCTATCTTGATGATAAAAAACTGACAAATGCAAGGAATAATTATTTTAAAGAATCCAATAAACAAACTTGAACAATTTGAAGAGCACAGTTCTAGTTCGAGTAAATTGGAACAAAGGATTACTACCCACCGTTCCTTTGTGCAGGTCCCACAGAGTGATGTAGGAGGTGTGCTGGTCTTGGTTGTAGCTATTCAGTACCAGGTGACTGCCGGTGTGAGTAAGAGCTGCAGTGTGGAGGCTCAGCAGTGACATGTTATCCTCAAGAGTGTGAAGATGTTCCTGGGACACCACGCTGAACACATTGAGGTGGTGGGCAAAATAGGAGCACACCACCACCTAAAAAATAAAGGTGTGGAATGTATTTGAAAGTCAGTAAGACAATTACTGGTAATGTCATAAAACTTAGTGTAAAAGAAGCCAATAATGCATCAAGAAAAAAATAGACTTACAGTATACAGTACACAGCTGATAATTTCATATTGAAAAATATTTGAGCATGTTTTGTGTGTTCAATGTTCAGCCTAAAATCATGGTAATGTATGTTCTGCAGGATTTAGATTGGTTTCTACATTACATCCCTGCTTATACTCCATATTCTGTCCTGTTGGTGAATTGCTTTTTTGCTGTGTACCTGTTCATCTTCACTGAGGAGGTACTGGTCTATAGAGTTGTTTTTCTCTCTGTCCAGCCTCATCTTCTCCTCTTTCTCCTTCTGTGCCTCTCTCTCCAGCCTCCTCTTCTTTGCAGACTGGCTCTCTGTTCGAATATCCCACGGCATCACTGTGACAAGGCAAGACAACTCCAAGTTACTTAGAACTACAAGGTGATATAGTATGACCTTTCCAGACAGGTGTTATAATCTAGCCAGACATATAACACTTTAAGTAGACTTTAAGTAAATATGAAGAAACCCCTCCAAAGTGAGAACATTTTGCACCTCTTTAAAGCCAATGTGTTTAGTATTTGAAAATTACCCAGTGGTATATCAAGTAAGACACTCAAGTAGACAGCTCATCACGCTGTCATGTCCTAATATCTCTGGGAATTTAGATAGATAGATACATAGATAGATAGATAGATAGATAGATACATAGATAGATAGATAGATAATTTGAAAGATGCTATACTAACAAATAAATCTACACAAAGTGGTTTTAAGGACAATAGATGATAGAATTTTGATTTACAGGTAATAGTAAAAATGGTATTATGTAAGTGTAAAGTTTAAAGGGGCAAAAAATAAAATGTTTTTTTTTTTTTTTTTTTTTTACCACTGAGCATCATGTAAATAAGTATTTTGCTAGAAAAACACCCTCTCCAAAAAGTTTGTCTCCTATGCAGTTTTGTGTTTCTTTGGCTCAATCTTATGTGATCACTAATGGTAGGAATACTATTAAGACAGTAGTTACTTGCTATGAATGTGATCCAGGAACTGATGTTAATTCTAATATTGCACTCTGGATTGGATAAGTGCTGCAGCTAAACACCTACAGTAAAATGTTAATGTTGACGAATCTGGTAGTGAATATGGAAAAGCATGATGATGACTAAATGCAGTCGGGATCAGGCAGCTCACATCTTGTCTCTCTGCTTGGTGTCACATGAGGCTGCTGGGGTTGGATAGTGCTGCTGCACAGGAGCGACTCTCTGCTGGACAGTTTGATCTGATGTTTGATGGAACCACAATCCAAATCCCACAGAATCAGATGATCTCTGCAACAACATCCAATAAAGAGAAATCCAACCAGGGATCTGCTGAGATGGCTCTTTGAAGGACGATATGATCAATACAGAGTAAGATTAACATTGTTAACATCTTTGACACGTTCATTTTTTTTAAATGGAGTTTATGTGAGCATGAATATAAATTAACTCTGCATAAGAAACAAATGGCATTACAGTGGTATAGGCAGGGGGTCTGAAATCTATGGAGCCTCAAACTAAAAAGGAGTAGGAAATGGCATGATGGCTTTTGTGTTTCACTATGAATGAAAAGTGTGGTACAAATTAAACATATTATTTATTATAATTTATGTCATGAGTGCAATTTGAACTCATGTACCCTTTGGAGACCAGAAAACATCTTTTCATCTTTATTTTCCCCTTTTTCTGTGTGGGTCTAAGCAATATGTTATTGATGTTCCTGATGCTGTATTTCTGTAATAGAATTGCCATCCATTTCCAAAGTAGTTCATTAATGATTTTTTTTAAATGTACTGTACATTCATCTAATATTTGATGACAAACTATACTTCTAACTGCAGTCCAGGTCCAACAAGACACCTTTGTAACATTCATCCAAAACAGTTTTTGTGAACATCAAAAATCATAAAACAATTCTTCAAATACAACATATAGTTAGATAACCAGAGTTTGGCTCAATAAGTGCAGTCATTTTCTATTCCTATCATTGCAGACTTTTGCACACTCCCTGTATTTCACACATTAGTTCTCACCTTCTCTCTGACAGGCCCAGTAGGGTCCGTCCATCCTGCAGAAGACGGTACTCATGCTGAGGACAGGAAATGACTGTGATCCCAGTCTGTCTTCTCACGTAGCTCCGCTTAATCAAATCATACACCAGAAGAGTCTGTGAGGTCGGACACAAGAGTAATGACGGGGCAGTATGGTAACTTCAAGTGATTCACAACTAAGCCAAGAGAATATATTAACTTACATTGACTTTATGGCAGTGGAACAAGCTGTAAACACAACATCTGACATATTATCTCCTCATAAAGTTGATATGGCAACAAAGAGTTTCTTTTTTACACATCCAACAGACAAGAGCATTAACACTGATTTGGAATTGTGATGGTGTCCAGCCAAGTCCAATATTTACTCTCCTTTTTGTTAATTTTATCAAAGCCTTTTCACTGAAAACAGCTGCTGCTGGAAAAGATGTTGATGAGAGCCGTGAGACTGAAACAAAACAGTACAGCTGTGGGCTGGAAAACCAAAACAATGAGCTGAAAGAAGCTAAAAACTCAGAGGAGGTAATTCTCTGTGGTTTTATTGCTGACAGTGACACCTTTCACATTACATGGTCATTTGATCTATTTTCAGTATAAAAATATTGAATAGGGTAGCTTTTAAATGTGTATAAAAACTAGGAAACTGAAAAGTCTAAAAGAAATTTGATGGTTAAGGATGATCCAGACTATTCACAAAATTTGAACAAAAATTGGCACATACTGATTGTAAAGTTTTATTATAATTTTTGTTTTTATTTTCAAAATTGCAAATTTGACAACTTGCAGCATCATAAGGAATGTTTGTTCAATCTTTTTTTTTTGCCTTGCTTTTCAAGCCACATAAGAAAATCTCTCTTCCAGCATATATTACAGAACTTAATACCTTCCATTAATTTGCTAAGGAACTAAAGAAATAGCTTATTTGACTTGTGAGCACTGAACTGTACATTTGCAGGGTGTGGGTGGTGATCGGTGTTGCACACAACACAAGAAATCAGTATATTTTGTGTAGAGATGCAGTGATAAAACATGTCTGTTTTTTCTGTAAATGCAGTATGTGGGCTCAGTATTAACAACAAAAATCTGTTTTTAACTAACACTACATTAAATGACTACAAACCAACTGACATGGAATCAGGGACTTTTGAAGGGCCTGGGCTCCTGGGGGGCCTGGGGATCCTTGGGCACTTGGTTGCTTTGCTCTCTATGTGATCCAGCCTTGACCTAGGAAATTTGTCTCTAAATTCCACATCTTGCCAAATAAAGTTGGACTTTGTTTAGGATAACAGTGGTCACCAATATTCTGTTTTTACAGTGATATTTTAAAATGTCAGTATTTATTAATAGAGATTTTTTAAGAAAACTGAAATTGTTAAAGGTGCTACATGTAAAAGATCTGGTGCACTCTGTCACTTTTTATTTTGAAGAGCCAGAAGGGGCTACTATAACCTACATTTAGCAGTACAACTTTAATAAAGCTGAAATAATGTTTTGGGCTTCCTTAGGGGTTTTGGAAGTTCCACACTTAGCTCTTGTGACCATAACTGATCTATTGCCATTATAACTCAGATGCGATAGAAAGCTCTTGAAAAAGTTAGTTAAGAATTTTTTGCAAAGTCAAGAATGAGAGGGAAGTTGTGGGTTACTTGTAAAACACAAATTCTGTCCCTTAATGTTAAGATGTACATGAGGGTAAATTAAAAACCAAAAACAATCAAACTCACTATGCACATGTACACAAATTAACTGGATGAATATTAAAAAATCAACAGCTACTGTAGGAGTGTCTGACCTGAAATTGACATGAAGGGTTGTCAGTGGAACTGGCTGAGCTTCTGTCTGTAAAGATGTACAGTTTGAAGTCATGAGCGAGCACCACATCAGTGCTGCTGTAGAGGCCGTGCTCCACTCGGACCGGTCGGCCGATGAAACGCCGTCTGGCCAAGTTCCACACAGAGACAGTCCCGGCTCTGATGGAGCGGCACACAGCATACCTGCCAGCAGAGGGAGCCAGTCTCCATCAAAGGAGGACTATACCGCAATACAAACCTGGACTGTATGGTAGCTCAGACTGTCTGGGTTTTGATGGATAATGATGATCCTGATACCATTACTTCACATTTCCAAATATGACTACTTTCATGGCAGATTTTGGAGCAGATATAAAGAAACTATGTAGCATCATGGGGTCCTGAACAAAATATTGAGATAATGTTAATAGCATGATGACTGATATATCAAGAAACTAAGAATTAGAAATGCTGTGTTAATTTGTATATAATCAACTATCATCTTATTATTAACCTGGTCAATTCTGTCACCAATAAATTAAAATGTGGGTGGGTTATAAACGCTGGACAGTAAACTCTTCCATCTAAGACATTCCATTAATAATGATAATTATAATAACAACCATCATCATCATGCATATACAGTGTGTGTGTGCTGTCTGATCAAACTGTGTGGAATCAGTTCAGTTTATGGACTGATACCTGAACAAGGCCAGATTATTGTGAGTGATATATCAGTCTAATGGTTATTCCAAATGCATTGCAAGTAGATCACATCCATCAACATGCAACATGAAACTACTAGTGTTATGAGATGAAAACACAAAGCCTCTACTGTCACAGTCACCTGTCAGTACCTACCGCATGGTTTTCCCCATAGGGATGACCTCCTGTGTGCCATCACTCCTGGGTTTGTGGATGTTATAGGTAAGACTCTGGTCATTGATTCTGGAAGTCAGATCCCACAGGTGAAGGTATTTCTCTCCACTGCAGATCCCCAGGCAAAAGCGCAGGTCAAAACACAGGCCTGAAGGCAGAGGAACATGTCATAAAAAGAAGGGATTTTGTCTCATTCACAATTCTCGACCTGAATTTCAAAATTCAAGAAAACACTGGTATAATGAGTTGAGTTCAGCAATGTTTGTTATTGCATAAGAGAAACCTTTGGTCAGCACTGCAGGGAAGCGTGTGATGTGTTTGTGGTCCTCTGTCTCCAGGTTCCAGGTGACCAACTCAGTGATGCCGGTGTGAATGGAGGGACAAAAGGCTATGATGTGAGTCCCCCCCCGGTTGACAGTGACCTGGGAAATGCAGTCCTGGGTGCAGCCAAGTATAGACCGCAGGTACTGGAAGGAGACAGTGCTGAAGAGCTCAATGTGGATGATTTCACTGCCTCTCTTGTACGGATACCTGGCACAGAGAAAATACAAAGTAAGTGGGTGGTAAGAGGAGAATGAGTGCAGAGATCTCCAGGCATATTAAAGGAAAAATTCTATTCCATTCACCTTGACTGTTTCTCAAAACCAAAATAAAACCAAAACTATAACTAACTAGATACAACTAGGGGTAAATGAGAAAATATGTTTTATTTTCTCTTAATAATTTGAGCGAGATGACCCTTTAAATTGTTTTTCAGTTTGCAGAAAGTGGCTAATCTTTATAGATTCATTAGTGTTGTCCGTATCCACTCTGCAGTACTTTCTTCATTGTCACCATACCTGCAGAAAAGCAGCAGGTAGTCCTCAGTCATCTCCACAGCTTGGATAGAGGCAGCACCATGCTGAGCAGACAGGACACACAGCACAATGCCCTCTCTGGCACTGAATACTGCTGCCTCACCACCAGACCTCAAACACAAAGAGGAACATGTAACAATTAGCTAAAACAAGAGGTAACTTAGCTTTAGCATTTAAATTTAAAGTCTTGTTAAATTTAATATGTATAAATCCAGTTCAAAAGCTGTGTCCCAATTCCATTTTATATACTATAAAGCTTACACTATGCACTAATGCTGGCAGGTTGTATACGAGAAATAAATACTTAACTGTTTTGCCCTCATAGGAAATGATACAACTTTAAACAGACAAAATAACTTAAAAAATATTTGACAAAAGTATTTTTCCAACAATTTATTATCTTATTGCTGATGAAAAAATCTGCATTTTGTGTTTCTTAAATATAGGCCTGGTTCACTGTTGTTTATACATGTAAACAAACTTTTAAAAGTCTACTGACTCTATGTGCTGTAACTTAAGCTGAAGAGTAAGTAAAGGCAGCAAAGTGATCAGTAATGTTGCACAAGAATATCTTATTTAAAGTTTGCTATCATTAGCTAACATTAGCCAAGTTATAGAAAAATGTGTGAAAAATTAAATTACTAAGCAGTAATGTTATTAACTAAAATTTTCATTTGTTAAAGGAAGATTATGTTATTTATTCTTTAAAAAGTTTAAGTGTGGCTTTAAAATAACTGTCACTTAGTTCTGGGTCTTAGCAGGCTCCAATACTGTGCTTCTAAACTTTGGTAGTTGGTTGACCCATGTGTTGACATTTGGATCACAAATGTCCTTTTAGGTATATTTCATTTTGTTGTTTACAAGTACAAATGCCGAAGATTCTTAAAAAAGGGTTTGAATTACTCTATTCTATGCAACAAGGAAAGTTACCCATGCAGTTAGCAACAAATGCTAATACAGGATAATACTTTCCATATAAAACTGAAGTTTATTTATAAATCTTTAAGCGGCTTTTTTAAACCAAACTGTGTTTGCTGATTCTCTACAATGGAGGTGGTAAAAGCTAAGTTAACATGACACATAGTCAGAACAGCTACAATTATGACAACAAGACCCAGGTTGAAAAATACTAGAATTTTCCTTCAAGTCACCTCAGAAAGGAACATTTGCTACAAAGCACTTTCTCTGCCTGTAAGTTTGAAGATGAAGGCTTTATCACGCTTATAAGGACTTTCATTTGACACTTTTAACTGAGCGAACTGTAAATTAGTTAATGCTCTTGAGGCTTACTATATTATTCCCATGCCTGCCATCTCATATTACGAGCAACCACCTGTGACCTACTTTGTTGTTTATCTGATACCTCCACCTGTCAGGTGTGAAGGTATGACTGTGTTAATTACTCTGAAAGCATCGCATCACTGTTTTCTATTTGGCTTTAATTAGATGGTGACAGAATAAAGAAAAAAGCCTTTATCATCTTGCTGACATCCCTGGAGCATCAGCTTCAGTATCCTTTATTATTTCATTATGTGACAGGAGGTAAGGCATAAAGGAATCACCTCTGTACTACATTACACTGGCGAGGCACATGAGAGGTAGCCAGTCTTAATAATTCACAACTGTTTTCAAAGCCAGTGGTGAAATTTGTCTGGATACCCTTTGTTAACAAGCCTGGTTTCACAGCTTGTTATCAAAGGGATATGTGATATTATTTAAGAACAAGGTCACTCGCAGTGACACTTGTGGCTCATGCATTATGAATGTGATGCTGCTGAGATCACCATCATTCGACATTCATGGTGACCAACTGAAATCTGAACATGCTGGCTGTGTAAAGAGGGATCCAGTAAGACTTATATACACTCAACGAGCACCTTATTAGGAACACCTGTTTAATCTAATGCAATCCAAGACAACAGCTTTGCCATAAATTCTACTTTTACAAAGCTTATATATTTTCAGTTTTTGTTGACAGTTGTCAGAAAGGTGATAATTCTACTTTATGTTTATTATTGAGGTTGTATGGCTGATGGTGTACTGTAGTGTATTATATTGAAAAGTGTTGCTAAAAATTTCCCCCCCTCATGTACAGCACCAGTCAGAAGCTTGGACATTCCTACTCATTCAAGGGTTGTATTTCTACTATTTTCTACATTGTAGAACAATACTGTAGACATCAAAACTATGAAATAACATATATGGAATCATGTAGTAAACAAAAAAGTGTTACACCAAAATGTTTCATATTTTAGATTCCTTGAAGTAGCCATTGTTTGCTTTGATTGCAGCTTTGCACACTCTTGGCATTCTCTCAGCCAGCTTCATGAGGTAGTCACCTGGAATGCTTTCCCAACAGTCTTGAAGGAGTTCCCACATATATGCTGAGGACAGTTGGCTGCTTTTCCTTAACTCTGCAGTCCAGCTCATCCCAAACCATTTCAACTGGGTTTATGTTGGGTGATTGTGGAGGCCAGGTCATCTGATGCAGCATTCCATCACGTCTCACAAAGACACAGCGGTTGGAACCAAAAATTGCAAATTTGGACTCATCAGACAAAAGTAAAGATTTGGGTCTGGTCTAATGTCCATTCCTTGTGTTCTTTGGCCCAAGCAATTCTCTTTTTCTTATTGGTCTCCCTCAGTAGTGGTTTCTTTGCAGCAATTCAAGCATGAAGGCCTGATTCACGCGGTTTCCTCTGAACAAATAATGTTAAGATGTGTCTGCTACTGGAACTCTGGGATGCATTGATGTGGGCTCTAATCTGAGGTGCCTTAATTGGTGATTTGTGAGGCTTGTAACTCTAATGAACTTCTCCTCTGCAGCAGAGGTAACTCTTGGTCTTCCTTTCCTGGGGTGGTCCTCATGAGAGCCAGTTTCATCAAAGCATTTGATGATTTTTTGCGACTGCACTTGAAGAAACTTTCAAAGTTTCTTGAAATTTTCTAGACTGACTGATTTTCATGTTTTAAAGTAATGATGGATTGTTGTTTCTCTTTAGTTAGCTGAGCGGTTGTTGCCATAATATGGATTACTATAATAGTGGAATAGGGCTATTTGCTATATACCAACATTACCTCAGCATAACTGGTGGTCTCAAACGCATTAAGAAGGCAAGAGATTCCACTAATTAACTTCTAATGGTGCAGTAAAGCACAGTGGAATAAGACCTATCAGGCTTTGGATGCACACATAATACTATACTTATAAGTAGGATGAGTTAATTGTTGGTTTGGCTGTGCACATGAGATTTATTGACAATAAAAAAAATATAGAAAATTGCCAGCTATTGCCATCTTTTAATGGACTGGATCTGGAGCCCGTTTAGAAAATGACATTAGTAAACGGTTTTAGTATTGACTATTTCAACTGAGTTCAACAAATGAAACACTGTTGTGCTATGTCATCCTTAATTTATTTTATGTCAGTAGTTTCTAATTAAAAGTTAGAGAAAGAAAAAACACTATTGTCAAATTCACATACTGTCAGTGATGAACAAATATATCAACCTGTAGGCGAAGAGGACATAGTCTTTGATGGAGGTGTTGGATAGGAGAATGGAGCGGTCTTTGTGGATCGCCTCACGCTCCAAGGAAATGTTAACACAGTGCAGCAGAGAGCAGGAAGTGGTCAGGTCAAAAACCTATATACACAAGAGACACCTTTTAATAAGTTTAATGAGCATGGTCAATGGTCAAATTGAGTTGTAACTTTTCAACCAAGACTCTTTCTAAATGTAGCCAGTTTAAAAAATACCATATATTGTAATAAAGTTTATGTTAAGAGAAAGTTAATTAAGGTTAAAAGAGACATCATAAATATGGTTAAAAAAAGCTATTTCCTAAAAGATTAAAAGGTTCAGTGGAATAAATAAGTTTAAAAATATGCAGATGTATTGTTATAAATATTCATTTTATTTTGAAGAGCTCATGGTAGTAAAAGGAAGTAGTATTCCAGAGTGAGTTTAATGCTGGTCATTCATTGGTTGAAGTGGGTGGGATCACACCGTGGATGTATAAGAAGAGCTTGATAGGGCGCCGCTGCTCAGCCTTGCAGCCAATTTCTCCCTGTGGCCACTCGCGGTATTGCAGCGAAAAATCCCCCTGAGGCCCAAAAAGGATTTTCCCCATAGACCACCATGGTAAAAGAGACGCCTGTAAAACTGTTGACAGGACGCCTTGAATCGTCAATTATGACTCTTTCTATTATGAACTTTTGATCCATGGAGGTTTTATGTTTGTAAAACTTTCCTCGAGCCGAGAAAAGCGATTTCAAAATCCGTGACGTCATCACAATGTAAAGTCCATGGGCCGAGTGGGAGCTCGCGGGCGGGGCCAGCGGGGGAAACACTACTGCGCATATTCAGTGGGCCGCACAGCGCGGAAGCAAACCTGGAAACTAGAAACTTTTTTTGGCGTATGCGCCAGGCGAGCAATTCCTATAGGACTGCATGGGCGCCATTTTTAGTCCGGTATCCAGCTCTTATAATACATCTATGGATCACACAGGTGTATGAGAAGAGAGAGGAAGTAGAGTGTGAGTGAAATCATGTAACTTGTCGGACTGAGTAGCGATGTATGCGCAGTGTTTACAAACAAATGTGTAGCTGGTGTCTGAGATTATCTACGCGACAGTCTATGCCATGTTGCCAATGTTTGTTTATTAGCTCATTAGCCGAACGTGTGTTTGTTAGCATTCATTAGCAAAGTGAATGGACTCATAGCCACTATAACTAACACACGAGTGATTTATTAGAATTCATTTGCACAGTGAATGGACTTGTAGCCACTGTGTAGCTAACTCAGATTATGCTAAAGGCTTTAGTTCATCGTTTTCGACGTGGAAACCCTGAGGATTTATCGGACAGTGCCATGAGCTACTAAGTCAACGCTCAGACAGACTTTTCACTACATGGGCCGGACCCGCCATCTTTGGACTTCAGCGTGTATTCTGTTCCTTCCCGGAGACCGAGGGCTGGTGTAAACTGCTGATTGGAGTCAGACTTCATGACCAAGGTACCACATTTTATTTTGTTGCTCTTTGAGTAAAGTGGCCAAATAGTTTTGGGCCTCTCCGTTCAGGTATTATTTTATTTTAAATACCTGCCGGCTTGTGTGCGTGTGTGCTTGGTGAATGTGGGCCTACAAATTTTGATATAAATTTAAATCAGAGGAAATCTTGATTTCACTTTGAGTATATTGTTTACATTTGGAGAGAGTTATTGCCATAACTCCAGTAATTGAAAGAGACTATTATGTCATTGTTTATATGGGAAATTTGCCAAAGTAAATAAGAGAAGTTCATTATTTTGACAACTAATTCCAGTGTGATGTTTGGTTATTTCTTTCACTAGAAGTATTTAACAGTGGATATTAGTGACAGTTTGTTTAAAGGAGCGATACACCTATTTCATTGCATTAGTCTAACTCATCAGGTAGATTATAGTGCATAGATTTAATACAAAGGTTAAGTAAAATAGTCTAATAAGTGTATTGCAGGTCATTAGCAGTGATTAAAGGAACCCAAGACAAATAAAATAGTCTATATAAACAAAAGAGAAACATTATTGTGACTGTTCTAGCAAACAGTTGCTTATTCACACTTCCAGCAGACACAGAAGAACATTAGCCTTCATTTGGTGTCGTGTTTCAACTCCTGAGATGTTCAAAAGCTAGCTAGTAGCTAACTTAGTCTGCTGTTTGCTGAGCAGGTATTGTGTGTATTTCTGAAAATGGAAATAATGTTTAGTACTGGGGGTTTAAGGTGCTACTGCTAATACTTAAAGTAGAATTCTGAATGCAGGACTCTGCATACCTGCATAATTTGAACAAGCTCAACAAAAATAGCCTATTTACTCGATCCAGCACCAGCAATATTAGCATTCATTAAAGGGTCATGTTTCTGGCCACCTGATGAATCTACTTCAGGTCCAACCCAGCTGCAAGTTTCTAACTTTGTCTGTCTGCAGTTTGGTGGTGGGCAGGTAGTGTACAGTAGATTTATCAGAGCTTTTATATTGAAAACAGTTGCCTGCTGTTCAAAACAAGGAACTGCTGATTTGGTGCTAATTTCCTGCAAGGTCATAACTATAAGTGACCCCTTTCTTATTTCACATAGCCATATGATCCATTGTTAATAGAAAAATAGTGATGAGTGCAACTTTTATCAGTACCTTGACAAGATGAACTCCATCGTAGAACACCACCAACAGCTGTCCTTCACAAGTTGTCGTAACAATGGGAACGTCAACTGAGTCACTCTCTGAATACACAACTCGGCCAGATTCCACCTCTCTCACCTGAAAAACATATATCTTTAATATACTGAATGAATGGGTCTTTCAGTAGTGTGAAACAGCTCTTGGAGTTACGTTGTTTTAATGGGCCTTTAGACTTTAACCTGACAGTACCCTCCAAAAAAACTTTTTTCTTTTTTTTTTTTGACCACTCCCAGAGTGATGTACAGTATATCCAAATAATTGTGATTTTTACATTTTTTACACAGCCTAGTTGTCAATCCTGTATCTTAATATAACACTGTACTTCCAAGCTTCATTTAGATAAGGCAGAGAAATAGTTCCTCTTAAAGTAAACCATGAAGTAAAATAAAATTTTTGCTGAAGTCCAACCTGCAGACTTGGTCCCATGCGGATTATAAGCATCCTATCATCCAGCCCGAGGGTGAGGGAATCTCCCACAACTCCCCCCACCGCATCCAGAGTCCTGATGATACGTCTCTGCTCCAGTTCCCAAAACCTCAGGCTTCCATCTGATTCACTGGTGACACCCAAGGGTCCTTTCTGGCCCCCTCCCAGGGCAGTCACACTGGTCAGGTGACCTAGGTAAATACACCATTTTTGAATTTGATTATTTCATTATATACAGTCATAGCACGCAGTCACATTAACACTAACATGCACATACTTTAAGTGTATTCATTCAACTCTGTGAAGCGATATATGTTTGATGGGTTACCTGCCAGCATGGTATGTTGGAGGCCTCCTGGGGGCAGCAGGCAGGTGGAGGAGGGCAGCAGCACAGGCAGGGAGGACTGGGCACACTGAGCCAGTAGAGCATGGAGGTAGCTAAACTTAAGCGGGTCACCTAGGTCAGACACAGCTTAGAGATTAGCAGATGATGCAGCAAATATTTCAAAATAATTTAGAACTATACACACTCCAGAGTTACCGTAGGCTGATACAAAAACCTTAGGAAAAAAGTTGCTGTGAAGTAGACTATCCATAATTTGATCAAAGTTGGACTGTCAAACGATACCTTTAGCAACAGGATGGTCCTCAATAACCATTTGTCCCAATCGACCCATGAGCTGGGAGGCCAGCTGACAGGGATCCTCCTGCAGCACTGCTTGGGACATTTCCAGAGCCCCCGACAGCACCTCCACATCCACCAGCACCCTAGGGAGTGAAGATTTATTTATTTTTATTTAATTTATTTGCAAAGATAGACTAGCTGAAGGTTGACAAGATGCAGAAGGAGAGAAGTAAGACTGATGCAAAGAGTCCTGATCTGAAGTAGAGGTCAGAATGAGAACTACACCAGTAAAGTCATTCTGCTCAGCAATGCAGGATTGCAAAGATCAACTGCCTGTTTTTTTATTTTCATGATTTATAACTTAATGAAGAATCAGTGAGAACCAGCAAGTCATGCTGATGTTAAAAAGTACCTTGATGAGATTTCCTGTAAGCAAACACACTTATTTTCACATCTAGTGTTTGTGACCAAAACATTTTTGGGCCTTATGCAAGAATCACCAGTAAGACTTGCAGATTTGTTCTTAAGTGGCATGTATTAGTGATTTAAAAGTTTTTTTAAGCTAAGTTGCATCAATAATCTCATTTTATGCATATTTACCCATGAACAGATAACATTTATCAAGTTGAATTAAGTAATTTAACACAAGTTTGTGCAGTTCAGAGGGTTTTCTGAATGCAACTTGAAAAACTAGTATGAGCAAACCATATGAAAAAAGTAAGTGAGGTTTAGGATAAAGGTAGAAAATTTGTCCTGCAAGAGGCTCAATGTGTATGTCATTGAGGTCTAACAAACGTCTTGGATGCATTTCATTTCTCATAAAATATATGAAAAGCTGATGTTTTGATTTGCTGTTTCTTTGTGCATTACCAGTTATCGGTCAGTGGAATAGTGTGCAACCATTGGTGGGAAGGCGTATCCCATCTCTAAATCTCTAAACATCTTTTCAGTTCTCTTAAATCTTTCCTTGACTCCATTACATTTTCCATCAAGGTCAAAGAAACGCGGTTAGGAAAAGACAAAGGACATATTTTTTGACTATCTGATGCACCCTGCGATGTTAGTTCTTTGAACCCTAACCCTTCACTTGAACTTGCATGTGCTTGGACTGTGGAAACTGGAAAGCGCTGGGTTAACTTTTGCACTCAAGAACATTAAATAGAACCAAAGCCAAAATTCAAAGCCAACATCTTCTTGCTTTGAGACGACTGTGCTATCCTGCAAGAACAAGAAAGCTCTTTTTTATCCACTTCTTCATTGTTGTTGTCTACTATGAAAACCTACAGGTTATCATATATCATGAATATTACATGCAGTGTAAGACAACAGGAAAGCACACTGTTTTTCTTCTGATAGTCCCTACTTGTCTGGCAGCACAGCCTTCTTCAGGTCCTCCTCTATGTCCAGGACAGACAAACCCCAGGCCTTATGTAGCAGGAACTCATAGTTGAAAATGCATTCAGACAGGAAGGGCAAGATTTGGCCTGAGCGGACCAGGTGGTAAGGTAACCCATTGAGTTTCCTCAAATTGAATCTGTAACTTTTAGCCATTTGTGCTCCGTCCTCTTCATCATCCAGTGTCCATGCCAGTGGCTGAAATATGTGTGCGCACTGTGACTTTTCCCGGTAGTAGTCAGCATAGTCGGCGTGCACTGCCACGCGAGAGTCACTTGTATTTAAATAAAGATCTATGCACACACGGCTCAGCTCAGAATGCGTCCAGCGGTACACCCACGTTCCATCTGTCCTGACCTCAGTTAGGTGATGGCCAAGGTCACGTTTCAGTCGAGCCCACAGGACATAAGGAACCCTGGGTTGGCTGGAGGAGGAGGGGTGAGTTGAGGTCACTTCTTGGAGCACCTTCCCATCTTTGGCCAGTAGGTTGAGTAATTCCTGATGACGAACATAAACGTGGATTGAATAAGAATATCAATTTGATCCTTTTCACATAGAAGTCTAAGTTAGAAGCTAGTTGCACATTGGTGTGACTGCCTTGGATAAAATGACAAGTTGCATTAAATTGATAGTGACCAAATATTGTAACTGAAAAAGCAGGATTGTTGCTTGAAGGATGATTCAAGTTTATTAAACTGTGGCTCATATTTTTATAGTTCTGTCAACAATTTCCATTAGTTATATGAACAATACACTTGGTGAGAGTTAGATCGCCATAATAAAGTCCAGCAGGGCAAGAAACACGAGCAGTGTGAACAAGAAAACATATTTTCTACATATAATTAACAGACTATCGAAATCAGTTAATGTCAAATGTAAGTAATACTTCTGCACATATTTTGCCCATCTTTTTACAAAGCACAAGTCAGGTCTTGTATATAGCCTAAGTATTGTAATGTTTATAATGTATGTAGATTGAATATCATTTACTTGACTTCTTATTTTGTTGTATTTATTAGTTATTATTTGTTTCCTGCCTCACTAGACTGTTTCTTGCACTGCTGTAACATGCGAATTTCCTCTCTGGGGATTAGTCTGATTGTATCTTAATCCCTCATTGCACAGGAAAAGTGTGTGCATAACTACCAGTAGTCTGTACACTGTGATGGATGACCATGAAAAGTTTGGGTAATAATTTTACCTTCATTTTCTAGTTTGACTAACCTTTGTTCACAAACTGTCTGATCGTGTGACAAAACTAAAAAAACTAAGATCCAAGTTGTAAAAAATCTGAATTACCCTTTAAAATGCCATCCTTCTATTTTTTCAAATACTGTTGAATGAATATTAGACATCACTTTTAAAAAACTGTCAATGTAATGCAAAAAAGTAGATTAAAGTAGGTTAGATATAGTGTATTATCAAGCAAGCAAACTTTATATATAGAACTTATATAGAACATATATAGGATTGACATTCTGGGTAAGTGGTTCAATTAAATCTGAGGAACTGAACAGTATCTGGATCAATAAAAATAATTTCTGTTCTTATATAGCACTGAGGCAGTTTTAAACTGTCTAGCTTAATAGAGTTATTATAATTAGAGGAGAGATAGAGCTGTGTGTCATCAGCATAACGAAGATAAGAGATATAATGTGGCCAAGGGGCACATAGAAAACAAGATTGGACCAAGAATTGAGCCTTGTGGCACACTGCATATTAATGGGACTGATGATCAGGCACATATTGCTCTGTTGAGTGTAATCCAGCACTGATGCACTGTAATATTGTAAACTTTGGAAAAAGATCAGGTGCAGATTGTAATTAAATGTAGTTTTCCCCACCTCTTGAGTGACACCCCAACGTGAAATGGAGATCAGAGATGCAGCCCGTCTCACCAGTTGCCTCCCCAGGTTTCTCTCCAGGCGAGCCAGGAGGCCAAGGTAGAGGCCCTTCAGGCTGGCTGGAAGGCTGAGGTTGACCTGAGGGGAGAAGGAGGTCCAGAGCAGGCTCTCAGCGTACGCTGCTTCCAGGTACAGAGGGCAGGGACAGGAGAGACAGGCCTGGACCAGCAGCTGCCACTGCTGTTCCTGCAGACGCCGCTGGTCAGCCCGCAGTTTGGCCTCTAATGCTGGCATGATATCATCAAGACTGAGTGGAGGAAGGGACAGGACGATGGTACGGGTTGACTGCTGGGGAGGGTGAGAGAAAAAAGTAGATCACATAATTAATTGAGTCTTCACTTAGTCTCGCTCCCCTCGACAACTTTACATTCTAGCACGGCAGGTGCAGTTTACAATGATAACAGTGGCTGAGTTACCATAGCTTCTCAATTCTCAACATAAAATGTCATCAAGTTTAACTCAGCTCCACTGACCTGCAGAGTGTGAGAGCAGGGGGAGTCAGTGGTTGCAGAAAGGATGAAGTGGACATTTGGAGGTAGAGGGGTTGAGATCCAGGAGAGGTCTGGACCACACTCCTCTGACAGCTCATCTAACCCGTCCAGCAGGACCACCAGGGGTCTCTCTGCTCCCACCAGGCTCAACAAAGAGTGGAACTCATTAATCATCTGAGGGACACCCTGAAGAATAAAATCAAAATGCAGTATGGGTACTATGGCACTACAGCAAATGAATGAATTAATTTTTTGATTAATTTCATTAGCTTAGCATATTACTTGGTAGTATACTACAGTATCACAGGCAAAACAGATGTGAAGCTTAAAACTCGCTTCCAGCTAGTTTTCACATGTTTAGAGTAATGTAGGTGCAGTATATGCACACTGGAAATGCATTACAATGTCAAGTGTCATTTCAACTGTGTACATGAAAAATGGAATGTTAAATGGTGTACAGTAATGTGGGCACATGGATGACAGCAACATTAACAAACAGCACAACCTGTAAGGTGTGATGAAGCTGTGGATACTAGAGATGGTCCAGTACCTCTGACAGCTGTGTGTGGGGACAATAGGCTTCAGCCAGCTGAACACAGAGACTCTGCAGGACAAGACGAATGTTCCTGCTCTCTCCGGTGAGGCCAATGAAATACACTAACACATTCACTGATCTGAACCAATGAGACATAAAAAAAAAACTGAGGTTCAACCAAGGTTGAATATATCTTAGTTTATTTGCACTTTAATATATGTTATCTATATCTGTACATTTAATTTCTATCAATCCATGTTTGAAAATGTGTATGTTGAACACCAAAAACCAAAATAATAATATTTTTATGCTACCACCTAATCCTTTCCTCTGCCAGCGTCTCACCCAGGTAGCCAGGAGGGTGCTAGCTGTGCTACTGCAGCCATGGTGGTACTCTTTCCCCAGCCTGGTGGTCCCAGCAGGAGGATGCATCTGGTTGCTGACTGCTCCACTGCCCTCTTCACATCAGCTAGGAAAAACTGCCTCAAAGTACAGCCCTTCCCTCTGAGGGATGGAGGGAAATCTCACTGGAACTTTGGCATGTAAGAACTACATTCAAATAGTTGTAGTTTACTCTGTAAGTTTACTCTCTGTCCTCTCATTCTTTTGACAAGAATACTAAAAGCCTGGGCACACTAACATATAATACAGCAAACTTTCATTCAACTTCATTTTAATGGAATGGTCAAAGTAAATCAGTGCAAAGTTTTTGCTTTGACCTGAAATTTGCACAACTGACCTAGCATGGAAGCTATCATAGCCTCAGGTGTGGTGCACCTTCCATTTTTATATAACCATGCTCTGCTGGAGTATAAACTACTGCACCAAACAGACATGGTTTTCCCTGACAGTTACATAAACATGACAAATACATAACTGTGTCAACTTATTGTCTTGTTAGCATCTAAGCTATCTAGCTTGCTAGCTGACAGTTATTACGCCAACTATCCAGGACAGGGGCTGACTAGAGTTAGCATGTTCTTGGGTCACAGTATTTCGATGAGTAGTCGCTATGTTAGAAAGCTTCTTAAACCAACTGTTTTGTGGATGAACTTTGTTGTGCTACTTTCTGCTGTGACCAGGCATTAATAATATTCTGTTAAAAGAGGCTCAGTAAATTTACTTCATTTTAAAATTTCTGACTTGGGCATCCTCCATTGTTAGTAACAAAAATGCCTCCTGTTTTCATTCCTTATGCCAGCACTGTGTCATTTTTCCACAAACAAAAAATTAAGTCACATAACAATTCTACACATTGTGGCTTCAAAAGAGCTATTTGTAACTACTTCAAGCTACACTAGGAAATATTTTGATGTAAAAAGACAGCATTCTTGTCAACCTAGATGAGGTTGTCACCGTGATGGTAATGGGAAAGGACTCACAGGTGGCGTCCATAGTTAACATGACGCTGTATCTCCTCCTGTATCTGCACTCTGGCAGCTTCTTTCCTCACCATGTTAAAAGGGCCTGGGGCTTTGGTGACCTTCATGACTCTGGAATAGACAAGGCATGAACAGCAGCTGTAGTCAACTCATACAGGGCAGAGATGTTTAATCCTTTATAAAGTGTTTCTGTAAGTGTGTGTGTTGTACTTTTTGAGGGAGTTGATGACGGTCCGTTGAACATGAGAGGAGATGCGCTCTGTGTAGAACTGGTGAGATCGGTTGTGTTTGGGGTTCAGACCTTTCCGTCCCCAGCCTACATTACGCTCATAGATGTTGGTGTGGCGCAGCTTGATGATGTATACATAAATGAATAAAATGTACAGTACATAAGCTTGGAACTAAGAGACAAGAGGAGTAAATCTACAAAAGCACACCTGGTGCTCTGTTGGTTTGCTTAACAAGCTGCCAAACAAACATCCACCAGGGGAAAAGTGCACTGCTAAGCTCAGTTTGCAGGCTAGAGACCTAATTAGCTAGTCAGCTGTAGCACATTGAAGAGCATAAAAATGTTTTTGCAAATGTCATGAATGGTCCATTTAGATGCTTAATTGAGGGGGTCCTTTTTTTCTTCTCTTTCAACACCACTGCTAACAAACACCGTCTGTCCTTGATATGTAAGCTTCAGTCAGCAGCACAAGTTTGTTTACAATGTGTGTCTGTGCCCCTGCTGACTCAGCTGTCAATCAAACCCCTATTCTGGCACACACCCTTAGAGCCTTGGACATAAGAGCATTTCTGACGTGTCTCCAAAGATACATTAGACAAGATACTTCCTTCTTTTCAATAATAAATAAACATTTAAAAATCACTTTGACATGATCCTTGACTGCAAAAAGGGAAAAGTAATTATGATTACAGTCTGACTTAAAAGCACACACATTAAATAGCAGCTCTTTAGTTTCATCATAGTTATTACAGACTGACACCCTTTTATAGTAACATTCTATCAAAGTTGCATATCTTCTTATGGCCAATAACCAGTTTCAACAAAAAGCCTATATTCGTCCAGTCCCAGCAAGCACTAACTGAGGTAATAAATAAAGCGAACCTTTTGTTTGATGTCTCAGTTACAAATAATATGTTTCAACAGCATTTCAATTACTATACTGTATGTAATTATGTTTTTAAGACTTGCTCTCCATTAAAATCACTAGCACTTAGCCTGAATGTGTGCAAATATTTGTATGTTGTCTTGTGTATATCGTTTTAAAACTGAATACACCCAGAGTTCCACATTAGGGAGTATATTTTTGGTTTTCCTTACACTGAATATACCTTTTCATGGAGGCGGTCCATGAAAGACTGGTGGGCTGTGCTGAGTACTGGATCGAGTTGAGCTCCTCCCTTCAGGAGATCGGCGTACAGAGTGGCATGTTGGTTCTTTAGGTTGTAGTGAAGATCTGGGATGACTCTCTTATAGCAGTGGCAATGTTCCTCTGGTGGAGCCTCATTTACATACTGCAGAGCTGTCTCTACCTCCCAGTCAAGAACTAAGAAAAAAAGATAATACTGGCAGTTATTGTTTTGTGCCCATTTTGTACAACCTCTGTTTGAAGCATACTGAGACCTTTAACTGTTGGGTTTTGGTGTGGTTGTTTTGGTCCATTCTAGAGTATGATTGTGTACAAATCTGCCCAAATGAATCTTATGAAGGAGGAAAACCAACCCATTCAAATAAGCTAAACAATGCAGGCTTGAGCAAAGCCAATTAAATCAGGGAATTTTCCTGTGATCCCTAGATAGAACCACCTTGCCAACATACATAAAACAGAGGACAAGAATAAAAAACAGAATGTTTCCCAACCTTACCTGTCCTGAGTAAAAGTGAGGCCTCTTCTTGCCCCAGTGCCTTGACCACGCAGCGTTGCAGAACTCCCCACAGTCTCTGGCAGGTAGCGCTCCAGTCCTTCATAGCCTGCCTCCTGTGCTGTCGGTCCATGCTCAATATGTTGGGATGGTGAGTGCTGTAAAAGTCACCAAAGATAATGAATGGGGCTGTTAGACACATTTTCCAGAGGTTGAACCCTATTAAATCGTTGTGACCCCTTGACCTCTGTTCATGCGTCCATTCATTCAACACAGTACTTGAGCTTTCCTCTAGCACCACCTGTATGAGCTTTGTATAAAATAAAGCTTATGGATGGATGGCTTTGAAATTTTCTCTGATTATTCATGATCCTCAGAGGATGAACCTTTTTGATATTGGTGATCCCATCACCTTTCCTCTATCCTTGCACCAAACCCTAACATACAGGATATTACATGATGTAAAAGGCTGCCATGACATTTGTTGTGCACATTAACAATTCTCAAAGGAAGAACTTTGGTGAATTTAGTGATCCCTTGACCTGTTCTGTAGAGCCATTTAGAGGTAAGGGGGACACCAAAATCACAAGTATGTTGTTGGTTTGACACTTTCATATTTTAGTGTGCAGGGAATAGCACAGCTTCAAAGGGTTGCTACATGTAGCTGCTTTCAATCTTGTTCGTAGTTTTAGCCATGCTAACAGCATTGTTCTAGGAATGGCAATTTCTGTCTGTCGGCTGGTTGGTCATTCAGTTGGTCGACCACTTTGTTCCAAACAGTAGTAGTAATAACTTTGGCGATCTTTTGGCTTTTCATTTAGCATCATTATCAGATAAAAATTTCAATTTGTCCAATACATCTATTTTATTTCCACAATTTTAATTGCTAAAATGATCTCATGTCATAATTTCATGTGTGACCAGAGAGTTTGTTTTTACCTGATGGGAAGTAAGCGGTAGACCGGAGGAAGACAATTCTCATCAAGCTTGTACCACATTTCGAGTAATGTCAGGTCTTTGTCCAAATCCCCCAGGCTCCTTGCTGCGACAGGGCTGAGTCTGGCCTCCTCTAAGTCTGAAAACGAGTTGTGGGAACTCTGGCTCAGCAGTCCTGAATTTGTTGCCTGTTCTCCAAAATTCAAATAAGTCCTGTAAATGGATTCCTGGATAAAACTGCCAGTGCTGCTGTCTGTAGTGATGCTGGACTGGGAGCCTGAGGCAAGAAAGTCTTCCACTGGTTTGTTCTTGGACATCTGCTGTCTGTCTTCTTCCACAACTCTCACTAAGTCTTCAAAGGCCTCCCTGGTAATGGTGGGGGGAAGGCTTCGGACCTCGTATTTCTGTCCTACAAACAACTGACCAACAAAACAGCAAATCACACATGAATCCATCATCCTACATATACAAATATGCTGATTGTTGTGACTCTGCACCATTATACTGTTGAATAATACAATAGGATGACATCTTACAACAAAGTTTGGACCCTGGGTTCCCTGACATTGCTTCAGATTCTCCACATGCAGCTCTACAGTGTCGTGGTGTTCAGCGACAGGGTTTTCAACACCCCTGCGGAGGTCAACCATCCTGAAGTCATAGCCTCTCTGCTTACAGTAGAGATACAGCTTGGGATACACATTATCCATGAGTGCACTTCTCTCTGCAACTGTGTCTGAATCACACACATACACAATGTACAAAAATGTTACGGCTTCCTTCTATATCAAGAGTGAATAATTTTGCTCTGTAAAAAATTGATAGACTAATTCAAGAGTTAACAGCAACATTTGCAGCTCTATGAGGCTGTGTGTAGACACAGCAGTGCATTCACCAATATACTAATGTCAGCATGTTAACATGCTCATAGTGAAAACATGCTGATGTTAGGCAAGTAATGTTTACCATTGCTGCACCTTAGTCATCTTAGTGTTAGCATGCGAATGTGCTAATTAATATGGAACACAAAGTACAGCTGAGGCTGATGGGAATGTCATTGGTCATTGTTGATTGGTCATAAGCCAGTGTATTGAACAAATTGACATTTTGTTTTGATGATGGTGCCAAATGAAAAGTCAGGGGATTCCCAAAGTTATTTCATCCTGAGGGGAACATGAATATCTGTACTGAATTTCATGGCACTCCATCAAATGGTTGTTGAGGCATTTCATTGTGATCCAAAAAATTTCAACCTGCTGGAGGTGCTACAGGAAGAAGCAGGGGATCACCAAAAGCCTTCTTCCTCTGGGAACCATGAATTTCTGTAAATAATTTCATGGTAACACATCCAGTAGTTGTCCAGAAATTTCAGTCTGGACCAAAGCGTACACAACAGTATGAAAGTGTCAAACCAACAACATACTAATGACATCAATGTTTTCCAAGTGTTTGCCTCTCAATGGCACTACAACAAATTCATCAAAGTTCTTCCTCTATGGTATTGGTCCTCCATTAGTATTGTTGCTATGACTACCTGCAGTGTAATCTAATTTGCAAACTGTGGTTAAAATGTTGAATGGAACCAAATTTGAGGTGACTCGAACAATGGCCAGTCAATCAAAAATAAGTACAGTATTTTCCATGGACTAAACATGAATGATCAGATTTTCAATTCCTACCTTTGTATCCACCACATATGTAGACCATGAATCTCTTCTCTTTGAGAGGAAATGGAGGCTCCTCCTTTCTTTGAACCTCACTGGTCATTGGATCACACAACATGTATGGGATTGGTAGTTTGTTGTCCTCACTTGTTTTGTCTAAATCATCCTTGTTTGAGTTAGCTAACCCACTATCTGTCTCTCTGTCCTCCTTATTAATACAATCATTGTCCTTTCCCTTGCTTTCTTCTTCCTCATCTCCTCCCACAAGTGCCTCCATGCTCCTTAGTAACTTTGGCGAGTCCTCAGTTTTTCTCCCATATTCATGTAGATCTAGTAAGACCTTGACAGTCTTGACCTGTTAGCAAAATGAATATTTGGCAGGTAATTTAAGTAAAGCATTATGCCGTTTAAATGACAAAGTTATATCTTTATACTTCAACATACCTTGAAACAATGGCCATAGCGCAGTATCTTCGTTGTTCTGTCCTCTAAGAATGGGTTATCTGGGGTTTTGCATGTTTGATGCAGCTGCACCATATACTGAAAGACATATGGGATCATCCAGTGGTAAAAATCAAATTTGGGATTGTTTCAGTAATAAATGAATGGTAAAGTAAATTTGCAAACATTTGGTGCTCAGCGTTGTCTGTAGCACTTACTCTGAGGGGATCTGTAATATTGGACTCTGCCTTCTCATTCACTTTGCTGTCATAACCCTTCTTGTTTGTCTACAGAATAAAATCATCAGGGAAAAAAAACATTTATTCATTTATTTCAGGTGCTAATGTGCATTTTCACACCTCAATCTGTAACATTCATAGTAATAACACCTAATAATTAATAACAAGACTAAAGGCCCAGTGACACCTGCATTTAAAACTGTTCAACTTTACATGCAATGTACATCGCCTTACAATAAGAAACTGTTGGTCAGAACAAACAACAAAGATTTTGCCCAGTGACACTAGTATTTATGATAGTGAAATTTATTTCATTGGAATAGAATCACCATGATCAGTGGATGTGTCACAGCGGTGAAATAAATTCAGATGGAATACTCACAATGACTTCAAGTTTTCAGATTTTTGGGGATTTTTGGGGAAGGCATTTTATGTGTTTATTAGTTAGGCAACAGTATAGAGACGACAGGGAAGACAAATGGGGAATAACAACAAAAGTACCCGGACAGATTTGAACCAGAGATGTTGCAGTTTATACATTCCTGACCATGAATGTCAGGACTAAATATCATGGCTACCCAGCAGTAAGCATATTATGGGATATTTTGACACAGTACCAAAAATGTCAATCTCTTGGGGGCAAAACGTAAAACCAAGAGATCAACGAATTTTCCAGGTCCAGATATTTCAATCTGGACCAAATTGGTGATCCACCAATCAAACAACCAGCTGACATTGCCAGCCTGCTAGCATGGCTAAAAAAATAGAACAATTTAGGACCATGAATATCCATAGTAAATTTAGTATAAATCTGCCCATTTGTCTTTGATGTTATGTGCTGACATTTTGTCCTGAAGGTTGCGCAAGAAAGAAAAAGAAGAAGAAACTAGACAGCTTACATTGTGTCCAAAAAGGAAATGGTACATCCTGAAGGGAGTATGAATATGGTAAAAAAAAAAAAAAATTCTATGGAGATATCCCCATTTATATTTATGTTTCTTGTATAATAAAGGTGCATTCTTTTGGATCCATGTAGTTAATTTAATGGCAATCTGGCCAGCAGTTTTGAAATGGACAGATGGACAGACTGACTAATGTTGCCATACTACAGTGCTATTCAGGGACCAGATCCTTCAAACAATATGTCAGGATTATTGACTGTACAGTAACTCCTTAAATATTTAACCCTGAGGGAGAATACAGAATATATTAGATGTTGGCAGGTTGAGTTTGTAGAGGCTGTGCAGTATTTATAAAACTAAATTGTTGAGGTATGGAGCCATTCTGCTCTCTCTCTCTCAAGAACTCTTTGTTTCCTACAGTCAAAGCTCCTACAGTAAAAACAATAACTGTAATGTTTGTACATAGATCACCTGACATAGTGAAGTTGCCCCGTTGTTTATGGCTGGAAGTGTTAAGACCTCTTTGCCCTCCTGCAAGACATGAAGTTAAAATATTATACAATATCTATTAAGTACAAACTGGACTCTGCCATTGACTGAACATTGCATGGTCATGACTAATGTGGCACTAGTGTGTGTAGAGAAATACAAATATAAAACCCAAATATTTGTATGAGGACTGATAAAAAGCTACAACAGTACATATGAGCGTATTATGCTGAAAGATTTTCTCCACCAGCCTACACTGACTGAGATCACTAGAATTATTATCAATATTCTAAAATAATGGAGTGTCTAACAACAGACTCATGATTAAAAAAATGTTTTTAAACGAATAACAAGTCAGTGGTAGTCATCACTGACAATTAAAATTATACAATATGTCTTTTGCAACACTTACTTTCTTCTTCTTTTTGGGGAAAAGCCCGTTTCTGTAGTAGGTCCACATTCTGTCACACCGACCGACCGACATCCACCTGTCAAGCTACAGGGCGTGAAATACTCTACTTCCGGTCGCGCTTTTCAAAATAAACCAATAACAGGATGAGAAAATCTATAAGGAATAATTAAAATGGAACTGAATTTTCAGTTCCATTTTACATCAATTTTATAGCATATGTTAGCATATCAGCGATACCTTCTCACACCTGATGAAGTATCATATGAAGGTTATCAATATATACAGTAGGTAGCCTATTCCAGGAATGCCCTATCATCTAGTATTATTGCTCACATTCAGTATTTAGCTTGTCCAATTGGAATTGGGCAGAATTTAAAAGGCACTTTAAACATCAAAGTCAGTGTACTTTTTATATCTAGTACTACTCAGCCTGTGAAAACAGTTGTATAATGTCTTCTGTGGTTACGGAGGAGGTTCGTCATGTCTGACAAAATTACCCTGATGATGTCATCAGGGATGTCTCAGTTAGGGCTTAAAGGACAGAAATCTCAGCATCTGCTCCTTCACTTTTGACCATTGTTCCTTGACATTTATGGAAGTGCAATACTAAATCACCAGAATATCTCTTTAAATTAAATTATTTAGACATGGTCAGTACGGAAACACAACTAGTAAAGCCATTACATTTTAACTGTAGGCAACAGTAGTTTTTTTTCAATAAGCTATATATTCCACAATGAGAACATTTGAGTAATTCTGACTTCATGTGAGCTACCCGAATTTTAACACTGCAGTCATATTGTAACAATCTCTGGTACCATGTTAAGGTGTAAACATCCACTGTGAAAGCCACCATTTCATCTGAAAGGTTGTTGTTGGATCTGTTGTGAAGCCTCAGAGATAAACCACATGAAGTTTAATTGTTTTGAGTTTGCACACTTTGCCAAAGTATCAAGTGTTGGAGTTTTATTTTTTAAGGCAAAGTATCCTGACTTCCTCCCTGACTCAGGTACATTCTGGTAACTTGAAAGTTGGAGCAGAACCAGTAGGCTGAACCTTAATGTGGCCTAGAAAAACTACTATATATAAATAAAGGAACTGATTACACACTTCAGTGCTTGAGCATGAAACAGTCAAGTGACACAAAAAAGTCTCAAAGTTCTCTTACTAGCTTTTCCACAGATTTCAATCAAATCTTGCAGTCTTCCTCGGTGAGTGGGGTTTTCTCTGTTGTCATTGAGGTAGCTGGAGAAGACTGCAAGATTTAGTTGACAACTGTAGAAAAAGTTAGTAGGGGGATATTGAGTTATTTTTTGGTCCAATGTCTGATTATGTCCACACAGTAAACTGCCATCAAGCACTCTGTTAGACTGAACTCACACAGTTGATCAAATGCATGGTAAATCACATTCTTAGACCAGCAGTAGACCAAATATGGTTTTATTTAAATATAAAATTTTTACGTTTCTCAGTTCATAGGGAAGAAAAAAAACTTGTCAAAATAAGAAATTGGTGAATGGAGTAACATTTTGTGTTATTAAAATTTCTCTATTTTCACAAAGTCACATGATACCTGCGAGTAACAGCAGGATGCTTATTTGACACATCCATTTATAACCACAATCCAACATTTATGTCTCCAGCGCCTGGCAGCTGGGCCTAATCTCAGAGACTCAAAACGTGGCAGTGACAGCAGGTACGTCCTCCCTGGTGGAGGATGGAGCAGAATATCTGAGTGCTGACTTTGTACGATGAACAGAACCTGGAGGCTGTGTTCACCTTGCTGCTTTCCACAAACATCACAAACACATACAGAAAAAACACTCAATTCTTGTGGATTCCCAGCTCAAAAACACAGTTTAGCTGGAAGTGTGTGTGTGTCCTGAACTCCACTATTACCCAGTGGCCTGCTTTGATTGTCTAGGTAGAAGCAGCCATACTGAGTGTGACATGTTGGTGAAGTTGGATGTGAAGGCATCAGGACAGGAGCAGCAGCATCAACAGGCTGCAGTTAGTTCACGCGTCACTGCATGTTCTTGTAGAAAGTAGCACAAGGTCGCTGCCCACAGGCCTAGTCGTCATCTTTTCCTCCTGTTTTACTGAGCTGTAACAGAAAAACAGCAGGAAACAATTACAGGTGGTTATATGTAAAGGTTTTGTATCAAGTTTGATTCAGGTGGTTTTCACTTACATGCTAGATGGTCACATCACACAGCGATGACGAGGGAGAGAAAAGAAAAGAACATTGAAAGGTTAATGATGAACATCACTGCTGGCTCATTGTTAAAAAGATGATTAGGTGCACCATCTTGTGGAGGAAAGGTAAAATGCACCTACTTTGATAACGTCAACCCAGTTCCAACCTCTTGGCAGTTCCCCTTTGTGATCTGTAAACAGAAATCATTCTGTCATCTGTCCACATCATAGAATCACTACTGACGTTGAATCTAATCTGTGATCATAACTAAACTTCACTTCAGACTTTATGGTAAATTTTAATGCAACATATAATTTCATTTTAAGACAAACCTAAAAATTATATTAGGTTGTAACCTATAAATTGGGACACAAACATTGTTATAGTTTAAATGGATGGATTTAATGTAATGTGTTTAATGATTATTTTTTATAATTGATTAATCTGTCTATTATTTTCTAGATTAATCATTTATTCTATGAATTGTCAGAAAATAATGAAAAATGCTAAATTATAATCTCCCACAGTTCAATGAAATGTATTCAAATGTCTTGTTTTGTCCGATCAACCGTCCAAAACCCAAAGACATGGAGTTTACTGTCATATTTGTCAAAGTAAATCAGCAGATCTTCACGTTTAAGAAGCTGGAACCTCTGAATTTTTGGCATTTTTGCTTGAAAACTGATTAATTGATTATCAAAATAGTTGCTGATTCATTACCTGTTTATCAATTCGTCCAAAAATTGTCACAGCTCTAATTTAAACTGGTGTAAATATGACAGAGGTGGTGACAGAGTGATGTCCTTAGTCCACTGAAATACAATGTGAAACATAATTGGCAGATAAGATAAATGGTCCGCAGCCTTTTTATTATAAAAAGTTACCTGCATTAATTAATTAATGTATTAACTTGAAAGTATCTTCCAGTCTCCTGCCTGTATGTGAGGGGCAGGTGGAGTGCTCTGCTGTGTTGTTATTAACGTCATATCTCCAGCAGTGGAGAGCAGCCTC
Organism: Thunnus thynnus; assembly: GCF_963924715.1. Taxonomy (NCBI): domain Eukaryota; kingdom Metazoa; phylum Chordata; class Actinopteri; order Scombriformes; family Scombridae; genus Thunnus; species Thunnus thynnus. The sequence continues at coordinate 2,054,116 of NC_089538.1, forward strand.
TCTGATGTGCTGTTAGCTCCGGGGAGAGACATTGTTGTCCAAGATGCTGAGCGGCTGCAGGGTTTTTGAGATGAAACAGACTGAGCACTCAGTTATTTTCTTCACCTCAGAGATGGTTTGAGTTGTTTAATGTTGCAGTTTGTGTTGGTCAGCTGGTCTCGTTTGTTACTGCTGGAGCTGCTTTAGACTCTGAGTGACGGCATAGAAAGTTCACAATACTACATACTTCACATTATAGATAATTATTTGGTTATTATATCAAAACATGCTTGCAACTGCTGCTGTTTGTGAAGATGAACTCTAGTGTGTGCACTCTGTAGACTGTCTGGGTGGTGCAATGCCTTCACAGTTGAGTTCCATTTTTTCGTTCCATCAACATCACATTATAAACTACCATTTAGAATCGATGCAGAATTGTCCACGTCTGCATCACAATGCATCTAAGAATCAATTTTTTTCCCCCCACCCCTGGAGGGCAGACTGTGTAATGAGCTGCTGTCTTAGTGTGTTTTTATTCATATTGAATTCAGCTTTACTAATCTGCTGAACACACAGATTGCAGACACATCTTCAATGAAAACCGTTGTGCACATATGCGCAACATTATTTTCTTAGTAAATCTGGCCGTCACTCTGATCACATGGTGCATCATCATCTTCAAAGGACAGTGTGAACTGTGAAGTGCAGCAAAACCTCAGCTGCTTGTTAATTGGTGATTCATCATGAATCAGATCTAATCATTCATGGGTCCCTTTCTGGTCGATGCAAGTTTTGGATTGGATCCAAAATTTTCATACACTGGCTTTGCTTATTTCAGCCTTTTAACTACAAATACCGTCTACTTTACTGCTGCATTTTTCAGATTATGAGTATGAAAACCGAACTTCACAGTCATTAACATATCTTGATTATGTTATCAGCTGCTCCAAGAACAAACTGATACTTTGGAAAAAACAGGAAAAAAATGACAGCCACAAGCATCTGCTCCATGAAATCTATTTGACTTTCATAAATCTCTTTTATATCCTCATGTTTCTATCACATTCTGAGCAGCATGTTGGCAGAGGGCCGACCAGGGACCGCTAAAACCCAGTGATCTGCCCACACCAGGCTGACAGTGAGCCACCACCCCACACAATGTTATCTCTTCCTAACGTGGTATTAGTGTTACCTAGCGATGCCTGGCCAAAATTCCACTTAGAAGTACACAGAAGTATCATGTGCTTCTGATATTTATGAAATTCTTAATTTTTTATGATGACATAAATTGTGGAGTTTGAGGATTTAAATCAGAAGCTGGCGAGTAATTCCTGCTGGGTTTAATGACTCCTCACGGCAATTTCACTAGAATGGACAGCCATACCTGTTCTGTTGATGATCCTCCTCTTCTGAGCTTTAGTCAGCTGCTCCTTCTTCTCCTTCTTCTTGGCTGTAGAGGGAGTGGTCATGACCTCACTGTTGGATGTCAAAGTCTGCAACAGCAAGAAATAACCATGACAAGGTCTACATAACAAGTTCTGCCCTTAGCCTTGCCTCAAGCTTTTGAGTTGATCATTAAGATTATAAAGAGCACCAAGGGTCAGGAGAGGATGTTATAGTAAAGAAACACCACAGCAGTCAGTGCTTCATACCAAAAATGGTAAAAAAAAAAACAGTCAGAGTGGTGAAATGTACTGACCACGGCTGTCACTACAGGCTTGTGGTTCTCCATCAGGGTTTCCTGATTCTCTTTTGCCCACTCAAACAGGGTGTACATCATCGCAGTGCCTAGGTTAGCCTCCACCTGCTCCTCCAGCTTAGACAGGATCAGCTGCTTGGTCTCTGAAGAGCTGCCATTAAATTAACATAACAGAAAGAAAAATAAATACAACAACTGTATCATACTGTGCTCACAAACTCAAGGAAAAGATTTGTAGACATTCAGGCTAAAGTCTATAATTTGAGAAAAAATTCCAAGTGGTCAAAAAGAGACAGGCAGACAACAATTATTTTTTACAATTTAAGGAACATACACGTGGTGGGTATTTTAGAGGCTGCGTCAAGTATTTAAAGACTCTTTATATTTCAATTTGATAGCTTTTTCACCCATAGATAAGTTCAGAATTCAGTTAATTTTTCCCCAGAATTTCATGTTGAGAAATACAGTTCACAGAAATCTAAATAAACAGTTAAATACAATATCTAAATAGTCAAACGTATTCTAAAAACCTTCTTTTTGGTGTCTGGTCAAACTTTTCTGAGGGGGTGGAGCTTGTTTTGGGGGACTGATGAATGAATGAATTTCTCAAATCATTCATTTTCACCTTGATTGCCTAATTTTTTCAACAAACTAAAATGTAGCCTATCAAAATATTTTGAAAGAAAAAAGATATACTCACATATAAATATCCACACATAGTGGCTTTAAACCAAATTTCCTACATTTGAATGCATTGGGGTGACAGCAGATGACAGTATTGACACTGCTTAAAACTATATCTGTAAACTCTTTTTTTATAGTTGTACAGTACAGTTTAGAAGTGTTTCCAGATTGAGCAGTCATCTTCTAATCTACCATCAGTGCTTCAAATGTAAATTAACACAAGGTGGTTATTATCTGGAGTATAGCACTGTGATTGCAACTTACATCCTGTTGTTAAAAAAGGCATCAAGGGTGACTTGTGGGGCTGTCTCGGGGTAAGTCTCTGGCCACGAGACGTCCAGGATGAACGCTTTGGAGTCCTCCAGGTCTCCTATCTGTTGTTTAATATTCAAGAAGAAGTTAAGACAAGTTCCTCACACCAAACCTACCAGTTTGATCAAGGTCTTAAAGTACAAATGAAACAGCATCTCCCTTTCCTGTTGAAATCATGGGAGGTTCAGACTGTGACACATAAGGACAGTACTAACCCGAAACTGAAATGAAACTGGACTGAGTTCTTTGAAACACTCATCGCCCTCGTAGATGGAACGCAGAGCCTCCAACTCCATCTGATAAACATGACAGCAGAGGATCAGCAGTGACTGGAGGTTAGTGAGATACAAGCAGCATCTTGTCCTGACACCTTCCGGTCGCCAAACGTCATTCACAAATAAGGCACATTAAACTTGGAAATGTTAGGTAATTAAGAGACATGACTCGGGACCATTTCTGGAAAATGAGGACTTTTGAGTAGTTCTTAAATTCGGCATACATATGATCCACGGGGCAGCCTTGACCTATACTAAATTTAACTCAACTTGCTAAAGCCGCTTGATACGACTGACTAACGTGAGTCTAATCTTAGTGGATGACTACGAGGAAAAATAACGATATTATTGACTGAATTGTTGCCAATCGATGTTAACTTATACACCGAATTAATTAATGGACGTCTTGTATTCCGATAATGTCTTGAGTTACGGTTTATGCGGCCCCATCCCGCTATGTAAGTAAAAAACACATTCATTTGGTTGACTTTTGAACGGAGTTTGGCGTGACGTTTACTCCGTAATGAACGGCACGTTTTAGGGTTTAACAGCAGCTAGAAATACGTTTGACACTCTGGTCTGAGTGCTTTATTAGCTAGACAGACCTCTTGCACACTGAATAAAAGCTGCCATGTTGACTTGTTTTGCTGTGTAACGGACAGGAAAGCCGTCAGCTGAGCTCAGCAGAGTTACAGCAGTCACGCTAGTTAGCAGCTAACAGCAGCTAGCCTCCTACTGCATCATTATTCATTCATACCTCTTGATCCTCGTTAGCGGTCATGATCTCCCTCCTGTTTCTCTGTGGAGAGTTTAACACCTATACAAATTCCAGGGTTAACAACCCATGTCTATTATTAAAACTTTACTATGTTAAATTTCACAACTTCCCCAGCTGGTACAGCCAGTGCCACCATGATAATATACGCATGCGCACTTTCACATTCATTGTGAACTTTGAACCGATCATTAGTGAATGAAATCGAATGGTGATGATAATACATCATGCTGATACCACATAATAATACTTTATCAAAACAAATCTCAATTAATTAAGTTGGATTTCATATTAAAAAAAGCTAAATCTAAAAAATAAATAAAAATAAAAAATACTTGAAATGATGACAAAAAATATATTTTTGGAATTATCTAAACTACAGACACAACCGGATAACATGTAGACAAAGAGGAGAAAGCAAGATAAACATTTAAAAGGTTAAGATTTACATTTAAAAGACAATTTAAGAGAACGAAGGGGAAAATTTATTCAAGTTATGAAAGTTAATTAATGACAATCAATGACAACCATGTTCTAAAACCCAGACACTGAAAGATAAATAAGTATATATGGTCAAAATCATTAATCAAAAGTGAATTTAGTACACAAAATTATTGGAAGTTCAGTCTGCTCAAAAGGTAAGGGTCTCTGTCTGAGGTGTGGTGTCTTAAGTCTGCATCTGGTAGGCCTATTACTATGTGCCTTCTAATCCCATGTGGGACGGACCATTTAAGTGGTGTGACACAGAAATAAAAATCATTCATGTTTCAGAAATATGATATATATCTCTTCCCCCAGGGAAATGGTTTCGGGCATACTTTTATGGAGAATTGAAATGACATGAGATAAGGTAATAAATAACATATCTTGGCAATAAAGTAAGTAATAATATGTGTCTAGGAATTTTGAACTGCATAGTGTTTATCCAGAGAAACATGTGTTGGAGTGATTTTGACTGGACAATGTCTTTGTTGTTTCTGTGGATTAGAGAAAAAAACCTGCTTACCATCTGTTCTTTCCTTGTATTCACACAAAACAGTCTGGATGGAGCCTTTTATAAGGAGAAAAACTGACCCATTGATTCAACTAAAGTAAAAATACACTTTTCTTGGTTTTGATTTGTTTTTTTATTAATGGAGAAATTCAACATATGGAAAAATAAATAGAATTTTGCAAAGTACTACTTGAATATGGCACCTCAGTATGTTAAAAACAAGAAGGTAATGTAAATCTATATTGTTTTTGTTAAATATGGTATATGTACATTAGATATTATTTTAGTTTAACCTAGTTTGATCTTATTTATTTATTTTTTTCCATCTTTTTCTATTCTATGATTATATCACTCAGTTTTAGTTGGAAATATGTTGCATGTACAGTACCAGTCAAAAGTTTGGACACACTTCACTTTCTCATTCAAGTGAATGGGAAGATGTGTCCAAACTTTTGACTGGTATTGTACATGTTGTTCTATTAATAATAAAGAACTAATGCAACATATAGTAATATATTAATATAATACATAACAACATAACACATTAACATATATTATACAATTTATGAAAATTAAATTCCCTGCTTTTAATCTTTATTAAAATTGCAAAGATGCAGCCTTTTTCAAGTCGGGCTTAGAAACCAAAAACGAAAGCTAAAGCTCTGTAATCCAGAGCTTGATAACAGTTATCTATAAAAATGAACATCTGAGAAACAATCAATCAGGAGGACATGGATAAAAGAGATAAACAGTGGGTGGAGCATTAAATGTTGCACTGCTATGACTGAAGCTGAAGTGAGAAAGAGAAATAAAAAATAGCACCTATGACCATGTGTCCAGGCCTAACACACACACACAGACAGAAATTCCAAACTAAAACAACCAGAAATCAAACTCAAACCTTAAATTTTCTGTCGTTTAGTTCTTAGTTTATTTTCTTAACTGTATGTTAACTTGCTGACTTCAACGACAGTGTTTGGTTTGGCACTCCTCACTGTCATCATAGCTATGACATGGCTGTGACTAGCTATGATGCTTTGTTGTTGGTTATGTGCTCAGTTTAGCTACGCTGCTACATTCAATTAGTGATGAAGATGAATTATTGGCACTTATTGCTGCCACATGCTTGCAAGGGTTGTGCTGCTGGCCGCTCAGTACTGCAGAATCTCTGTGTATTCATTTACAATATGAATTTAAAAAATTCAGAAGTTCAATCAAAAGTTCATGTAGCAGTTGAGCTTATTTCATGTGATGTTGTCTGGCATGTGTGCTAGCCTTGCTGCCAAATGATAATTCCTATCCTCCTGTATGGGCTTCAGGCTTATTTCCCCTGGTGGTTTGACATTGTTTCAGGGGTTTCTATTAGCTCATGTGTGCTGAGCTGACCGCTAGAGAATACTTTACTCAACTTGGTTTATAGCTGTTCATATCATAATGGAATCTATTGCTAAACTCATTGCTAATTTGGCTAGCTTTGAGAAATCGAGGATGCCTTGCTCGCACAAGTGAAACATGTGTTTCTCTACATAGTCTATTTAGTTGTAGAATATTTCCCTTGCATCAAGATACTAGATGTATCTTGTTGAATGTTTGTCTGAGAGTAATCAATGTTATTGAGTGACATCAGAGATGAGAGGGGCTTTGCTAACATTCAGAGTAAATTGCGACATGTTGCATAGATTCAGGATGGTGAATCACTGTTGTTTTGGGGGTTTTACTGCTAATTCTTATAAAGCAGAGAGCAAACATCATTTTATTTTGGGGGGATTAGCTCCAAGCAGAATCCTTTTCAGTGCTCTGATTCTTTGAGAGCTCCCTCAAACAGCAGAGCCTTTTCAGCCAAATATAACTGTGTAACTATTTGCTATAAATGGTTGAATTCTTGATGTGTTTCTGACCGAACTAAACATTAACAAGCACATCTCACCAGTCTTATAGTTTACATTTTATTTCAATTGTTACTGTCCAATCCTTTTTTCTTTACCTCCTCTAGTAGCTATTACAACCAATTTGTTATGTTCTTTAAGAAATTACAATTGTATTTACATTTGTAGTTTTGGTTAAATTTGTACGTGTCCCTTGAAAACGCAATAAAACATTATGATATGCGGTATATCATGAAAGTATGAAGTATGTGTTAACAGCATCTAAAGCAGTCCAACAAAGAAGGCTGATGCAATACTCATGTAAAGTTACAGTAAATCTGCTTATAGAACCACTGTGTAAAAGTGAATTAGCTTTGATGTACTAAACCAATAGTACACGGCCTAATGTGACTGTAATGTTAAAATGCCAGTAGCAGTGTTCACTGTGGGGGAAGCAGTGATGATTTCCACTGTGCAGCAGAAAGTGACACGTGGTGTTTGAGTTGTGATTATGTTGACACTCTGAGTTATTCGCCTCAGGTGAAAAAGGCAGCCAGCGGTGGAGGAGGAGGAGGAGGATCAAGTGAGATGGAGAGAAGAGATCGCTGAGAAAGATCTGGATTTACTGTGATGTGAATGTATTTATTGCACTCTTCTGATAAGAAGGAAGATTGTATTTGGACATTGGTTCCTTCTGAGGACTTAACATTTGAAAGCAGCTGACAAATATATAGTTTCATTGTTAAGAAAAGGCTCTGTAATTTCCTAAAACATCTGGTTACTGAAGTTTTTAACAAATGTCAGTCAAACAGGAGGCAATAGTGCATTTGTGGGGGACTACTTTCAGTGGCAGATTCACATTTGGTGCTCTACTGAGTATTTCTGGCAGCAGGACGGTGTGTGGTTGTGTGTGTTGAAGGAACATGTAACCCAGTTGACTCATTGATGTGTTTTTAAGCTCTACTGCACAGAGGAATAAGATATATCAGACTTAGATACACAAACAATTCTTAGTAAGTTCATAAGTAGGAGATATTTATTGTTGGTTTCACTCTGCACTTGAGATTTGTTGACAATAAGAAAAATATATCCTTAAGCGGCAACTACCATGACTTGAGGCCGAGGCCAATGCAGAAGTACCTTAAGATGCAATGCTAATGTTGGCTCCAACGGCCTCCCATTCAAATAGCGTCAACTTCTCTGGAAATACTAAATCAGTAATGTTTTTTCAATGAGTCATTATGGTCTCAATCTTTAAATGCAGGCCCTCTAATAAGTGTGCTAGTGGTCAAGTTATTGCTCCCTTAATGAGATTTTAAGACTTAGTAGCTTAGAGCACAGTTGAGTCCTGCCCATCCGAGAGGGAAAAAGCAATTCATCGCTCTCCATTGACTTTGTGTTGTGTTTAGGTACCTCCTTGTCACTACTGTCTGTTAGCAGACAACAGAAAAATAAAAGCTGCTGTGTGGTGGAATGCACTACCAACAGGGTAAAGAACCCAGAGAGTAAATTTTTACAAGCTGCTTAACTGAAAAAATGAGCCTTTAAGAAGATAAAAGTGGATAACATTACAGGGCTGTGTGCTGTGCAATGGAAGAGACAGACCCCACCTGAGCTGCACAGACAGCCTGCAGCTCAAAAACCCTCCATAAAAATGACACATATACCTGGATACGCTGCTAGTCACAGAGATCATGCCGGTTGGAAGTAAAAACAGCAGCTGTTTAATTGAAAGGAATGTAGTGTTTGTAATGCATGTTTAAATCACAGAATAACTAACCTGCATTCAGCTGAAAAGCTAACTGTAAAAATAGCCTATATTGGAAATGATTGCATGTCTGTGTGTGTAATTTCCCACCTATGTCTACAAACTCTAGTCGCCCTATCAGCTGTGAGAAGTGTCATGCAAGCCTGTTATGTAGTGGAGTTTGCTATACAGTTGTGCTATCTTTACTTTAGATGTGATGTCAGCCCTTGCATTCGTGTATTGCATCTTAGCATATGCACTGTAACGGGTTTCAGCATATGCTATAAACTACCTTTTCCTCTCTGGTAGACATAGGGTGCTAAAATAATCCTTTGACATGCTGAAATCGTAGTAGCTAGCTAAAAATAATGTTTTTAGCTAGCCCACACGGCAGACGTGTGGGCATTGATTGACAGTTGTGATTGACAGTTGGCTCATCTGCTGCTCTCCCCGGCTCGGGGACTTGCAATGAGTCGGACTATGGTTGAAATGTTTCAGGAAGTTTAATCTTCCTTGATTACGATACCTCCTCTGTTAGCACAGTTACGCTAAAGTAGCTAATGTTAGCCCAAGTGTGCAGCGCTTGGTGTTCCCAGTAAGCTAGCATTAGCTTGGGTCTGAGGTAGCGGGGTGTGTTTCCAGACTGTGAAAGGCAACACCCTGCATGCCTTGTATAGAACATCCTGACTCCAAACGGAAAAGATGGCGCTGACCATAAGCTGCAACTCTGGGCTTCAAACTGGCTCCAGTGCAAAACAATGGATGACGTCACACCTTGCTACATCCATCTTTACATGCAGTCTATGAATATCACCAGACTTGTTTATTTAATACTTAAAATTTAAACCTGCAGCTGCTCCTCTTACTTAGAATATGTTACATTTTTCCTCTATTGTAAATTCTTTCTTCTATATTATTTAGGATTACTTAATTTTGTGTATATTTTGTGTATATGCACCACAACAATAACAAGGCAAATTCTTTGTATGTGCAAACCTACTTGGCAATAAACCTGATTCTGATTATCCTTTGAAGCTAACCTCTGACAACTGTTGGAGATATGGCACAATACCTTGACCTAAATTTAGTATTTGTCCCTGTTTTGTTTATTCATTTGTTGTATGCACGAGGAAGGTGACATGATACACATTCCTGTCAATGGTCTCACACAATCCACTGATCTACAGGTGGTGGTAAAGCACCATGAAACCCAGCAACTCACCAGAAAAGGCAGGAAGGAAGACTGGTAGATTGTAAACATGGATAGAAACAATGCAGGCTTCATACTTTTATGAAAAATCTGCTGTTAAATAGGAAAGAAATGCATTCAACATGAAACCTCAAGGATACACACAAAATGTTTTGGTGAGAAACACTAAATGTCAACAGAAATTTTGTTTACAAGAAAACCTTTAAGGACACCTTTACATAATACAGAATAGGTTCAGATACTCCGTTTTCCACATTCTTCCACATTCCACATTCTTTCAAACTGAATTGAGTTAGATATGTATTGAAAGAAAATCACTTGAAATGCTGCAGGTGCTGCTCACAGCGCTGATGCAGAATGTTAACCTTCACGATTAACCTTAAACCTGCAGTGCGGAACTTTTACATACAAATGAACGTCTGTTACATTCAAGCCGTTGCCAAACGAGTTCACACAATGCTGATTAAGCTTATCACCGCCACTGCTTAATCAGCATTGTGTGAATTCATTTGGCAAGGGCTTGAATGTAACGGACGTTCATTTATGTGCAAAAGTTCCGCACTGCAGGTTTAATACTGTATCAGAGGAAAGTTGACTGAAGGTTTCACAGTGTGGTGCTGTTTTAATAGACTGCATTATGTAGCAGACGAACCCATGAGCACAGGAAGAAGTTGAATTCTTTTGGAAACATTGGTGTTTTGGTCTGGCAGTCGATCTGTGTGTGCGCGGGAGCACACATATATGGAATCAGATCAGTCTCAATATTAATGAATGCAGTAATAATGTATTTCGGGATTTGTATATAAATTACTCTCTCCAAATATTTTTCAATGCACACAAATATTTGTCGTTATATATAATGTAATAAAAATCCACATAAAAAAATAAGGTTCACAAATGTAATTGTGATGCACACGCAAACATTTTTTGTTTTAAATATATGTAATAGAAATCCACAAATATACTGTATGTATTTAAAAGTATTTTCATTAAAAACATATTTGGATGTTGTTACATTTATATACAGACTGTTGAACCTGCATTTACTTCACTGCATTTGTGTGTGGGTTATTGAGTCTCCCCTGCCGTGGCTTGATTCATAAATGGATTTTTTCAACTGGGATCTATCTGTAGCTAATCAGATGTCACCTTTCTTTTCAGCCTGGCGCATGAGTGTAAATTCAAGGGTATGATTTTAATGTGATCACATAGCGTTACATATGCATGCTATGAGCAGGAGCATTAATGGTCTGTGCATGAAATATAAGTCATCTGCAGTTGCTCAGGTTGGTTATAATGAAAAATCCCATTTTATGGGGTATTTCCTAATTTCATTGTCCTAAGATGTGTAATGCAAACATCAGCTTGTTCCATTATTTAACTTGTACAATGAAAGTTGAAACAGGAAGTCAAGAGCCGGAAACAGAGACAGCTCACCTTCAAAGTAAAAGTTGCATGTTTTGAAGCGTGTTGGCTGCAGCGGTCAATTTAAGGAGAGCTAAACTAAATAAATAAACAAATAACCTAGATAATTATCATAATTTATATGTGAGGGTCAAGGGATGAAGGGATAAGGGTCGAGGGATGAAGGGATGAGGGATGAAGGGTCGAGGGGTGAGGGTTGAGAGTCGAGGGGTGAGGGATGAAGGGAAGCGTGTGAAGTGGTAAGATGTGCAGCTCATAGACGCAAGGATGAAACAAAAATACTTAAATTGCAATTAAGACGTAGGGAGCAGGCACGTGGGGAAATACGACCTGGCCCTAGCTAGGGCTGAAGCAGTTTATTGCCGCACCGTAGTGGCGGCAGGATGGAATCATCGATGTGCCAGTGTGGGGGCCGTTGGGTAGGGGACCTGCAATCGAGTGGTCGGCTGGAGCGGTGGTGGAACTGGAGGCTGTGCAGAACTGGAAAGCCTGGCTTTGTAGGCCGTGGAGTGGCGGAGGCCAGAGTGAAAGTGCTCGCGGGCACAGTGTTAACGACGGCTGGAGCGAGGGCATCGGCAACAGGGGGTGCTGAAGATACAGAAAAAACATTTGGGTGTTGGGGAAGGAAATTGTAGGAAATTGAATGGGTCCAACAGAGGGAGCACCGTGGCTCGATGCAACAGTTGCTGTGGTAACGGCTGGACCGGAGGTGGCTGAGGGAAGAAACATAAAAGAAGGAGCTGCTGGAGCGGGTGGAGCCGAACGCGTAGAGGTAGCTGCAGCTGAAGGAAGGGAAGAAGAAAGGATGAGGGGATGTATGTGCGGTGGTTGATTGTGCAGCCTGTGGACACGAGGATGAGAGAAAAGACGAAAAACACAAGACAGATCAGACAGGCAGGAAGATACGACCTGGCCATGCGAGAGGGCTGAATCATAGACTGCATAAAAATACAGACGTAGTTACCGTGACGTCACCCTTTGGTTTCTTAAGAGCGGTTTTGACGCTCAAAGTGAGCCGCTCTGGCCGTCGCCATCTCGGCAGTGCGTGACGCTGCCTAACTCCCAGCCAATCAGAAATGGGCAAAGAGGCGGGCAGAATGGCTGAAACAAGCCACCTAGCAGCTGGCGGACCTGTCACTCAAAGCAGCCATGTCCTTCATTATGCATAACTTTAATAAAAAGTCTTAATAAAATTTAAACGAGTGAGTTATAAAAAAAAAGTTATAAAAACTCTACAAATGTACTCATTTGTAGAGTTAAATGCTGCTGTACAAGGAGGCGAGACAGGTCTCATAGCAGACTTCAATGATGCACATGCTGGCGATGTTTTAGCAACCTTTTGAATGTAGGACACCTTGAAAATCAGTTGCATATCAAAATCTGGCAAGGTCCAGCAATACAAATAATCAATGGTGGATTGTAAGAATTGAAGTGATTGCAGGGCTCTTTCATCAGGAATAGTTGGAAACACTCCATCCGGAGTACAATGAATGATAGCATTCAGCTTGCATAACAAATTGCGCCCCCATTAAATTAATTTGGCTTTTTATCAGAGAGTAGGGAAGAATGCTGTATATCTGAACCTTCAATGGTTACAGTAGAATATTTTTAGACATGGGCTCTGCCAAAGGAATGCCAGCAACTCCTACTGTGGTTACTCATTTAGAAGTTGGTTCATTAGCTTTCACTGCTGAAATGGTCGATCCACTATCAACCAAAATATCAACCTCAGCTGGTATAGTTGGATCCTCTGCGGGACAAGTAGAAAGCCAAATTATTGCTACTTTGTAATTTAGGTTGCTGCTCTGATCCTGCCTCTCCATGGCCTCCCTGAGCCTGATCGTGATTTGTTTTATAAATGTTTCTTGTTCGGATCTCTTCTTGGAAAAGATTAATCTCAATGAGTATGCCCTATTAAATAAAGATAAAATAAAAGTTTAAGTGTTAGGTAATTGTCTTCTATTAAAATCACAATTAATGATAATAGATCATAAACTTGGTTGGAAACGACACATCCACCACATCAAAAAAATGTCTAAATACATTGCATTATTTATATAAAACTAGACTGGACATTTGCTTCTTTGCACCCCCCAATTCTTAAATAGCATTTGTATATTTCCACATTATATTTTTTAATTGTTTTTAATTGTTTACACCTTGTCTTAATGCTTCTAATGTTTTATGTAAAGCTTTTATTAAAAAACTGATTCTTGAATTACCTTTCTTCTTAATCTGTCTAGGATTCTGTGTCTATTTTAGGCCACTGCTTCAATCCCTTCCTCTGTAGGGGGATCGTCTGCAGTGACGTCCTCCTCCAAGTTTCCCGGCTCCTCCCTTTTGAGTGTCTCTTGCTGTCTAGAATCGGAGCCAGAAGCACCATCGTTGTCTCTGCTCTGTGCTGATCTCTGCCCCAGCATCTGTGCTAATGCAGCCGCTGTGAAGAGCAATAAATCATCATCTGTATGCCTTTTCTCTAACCCTTCCTCATCTCTGCAATTGCTAGTCGGCAACTTCCTTTTCGCTATCCTCAACGCTTCCAATACTCATTTTGCTTCCTAGTGACTGATTTGGATTCGACAGATTAACAACGTCTAATAGTGTTAGCATCTTTTCTGGGGTGGGTGTGTGATTTTCTTGGCGTTTTGCCCAGCCATACATCATCACCTTGGCACTTGCCACATTATTCTTAGAGTGACGCAGTTTTGAGCAGAGGAATGCGACATGCAGCAAAACAATTAGCACATCTTTCTATGGTATTTCTCAATTCTTCAGACACCACAGCATCACAGCGCTTTTCATTCATCCCCACACTCATGCCACACTCTACACATGAAAGCAATTTCTTTCCACACTCTCACACATTCCCTCATGTATGTGAAATCCCAGACTGGATTTCCTCTGTTGGGGTCTGTCATCTCCTTTGCCAATCGCAGTTATTCCTTCAACGACCCTTCATACGGCACGGACTATTAGACCACTCACACATGAGCGCTGTGAAAGGCATTACATAACCCCACTGTCTCTGCCTTCCTACTATTCCTGCAGGCATTCAAGAGGAAAACAGGGCATCATAGTGTGACCCTGTCTCTGCTGGCTTATTTGCAGGATGATCATTTGCTTTGAATTTGGAGTTTTAATGTAATTTGATGCAACATCCAGCTCTCGCTCTAATCTGCTTTATTTTTTTATTTGTGTCAGTGACGGCAATTTGAGACATCCATTTATTCATTCAAAAAGAAATGAACCTGTGTACATATGCTATATCAGCGCCTAGGTCTCTGAAGCTATAAACATCTCAGAGTCTCCTTTTCCTGTGGACATAGACACACACAACAGTATTTCAATTACACTGAAATAAGCCTTTTTCATCTTACTCAGAAGGTCTTCCTGAGGGTGTAATCCCACCGGTGGATTTATCCGTGCCGGATGCAACTTGAAGACCAGAAAAAACCTCAACCCCAAAAGGGGGAACCTGACCCTCCAAGGGGAGTACCTTAAATTTCCTACCCAACCACTGACATCAACTTGTAATTTAACCTATTTTATACAATACATTGAGTTAAACCATTTTTTTGCTCACTAGATTTCACTTTCTTTTCTGCATATTACCGCTTTATCAATTTTGATGCCTGCAGACACTGAAATCTGGTCGTATTCAAATATCAGCCCTCATAGCCTAAGTGCAGAATACATACATTTGTACATCAACTGTGCAAAGATTAACCATCACTTCTAATCATCCAGGAAATGAAAAGACAGTGCTTCAATTCAGTTATTTTCACTTTTTGTTGACACTGTCAGACAGGTTTTAATTCTACTTACTTATTATTGAGGTTGTAGTGGGTGGAGGTGGTGTGCTGGAGTGCATTATATTGAAAAGAGTTCTCTGATATTTTGTCCATCCTGAGGAGGTGGACAAAATATGTATAGGCTTCATAAAAGTAGAATGTATGGCAGAGCTGTTGTATAGGATTGCATTAGATAGCACGGCAGACATGTGAAACCCAGCAAAACCATCCAAGGTGAGCGACATGCCATCCACAGCTGTTATCCCTCGTTTCTTACAAGCTCTCTACTCTGGACGTTTGAAAACTCTGATTAAAGAAAATCTTTTGTTAAGTTTAAAACAGATGTCTTAAATAAAGACTGCATAAAGAAATGACTATGAGGTAAATCTTTCCTCTTCACCGTGATGTTTATATCCAACTTTAGAGGACCAAAGATCATTTGACCAATTGACTGTCTGAAGTCTGTGATCCAAGAGGACACTTATATCTCCCCTGGTGATTCTATGCCAGACCTGAACTGCAAACTGGACTTTTGCCTTCGGTCTGATTTTCGGTAAGTGACACACCTGCTCAGCTGGACTGAGGTCAGGTGAATGACAATGCCAGTCAAGAACATCCCACTGCTGAGTCATAAAAAAACTCTCTGGCTGCATTTGCTGTGTAGAGTTTTTGAAAAGATCTGAGGCACTCAAGAGGGTAATAAATTTAAAAGGCCTTTAATACTTTATGGCTACTTAGTCATAGTTAAAAACATGCCTACGCGTTTTAGCCATTAAGGCCGTCATCAGGGCAAGCACGCATTTGCTGTATATTTAGGATTGTACTCCTCCTGCATTATCCTAAAATTGGCAGACTAAAAAAAGGGGGCTACAGTTGCTTCACTGTAACCCCAGTATGGATGTGAACACAATAAAACTACTGACAACCAAGTCAGCGCTTTCGTTTTAGTCATTGTTTCATTTCAAATCAGAGGTGCCGGCGCAAAAGCAACCTACATGTGTGACTGTCTAAAGGACTCTACTCTGTAGTTACCAGCTGCTAGTTTCTCTCTAGCTGTCTCCAGGTGATCCTGGTGCAGTCATAGGGTGAGTTTATGCATCAGTCTACTCATGGTGGACCCACACCTGTCAAATAGGGACACATGACATCTGTTATATTGTTTAGAGCACTTCTTTACTTTGTAGTCTGCATTAGGGATGGGCATTTGAAGAAATTTCCTTAATCGATCATTGGGAAAATTAACGATAAATTATTGATTAATCTTTTTTTTTATATGTATTAAAAATGCCTATTGCAGAAAATACTAAAGAAAGCGTGTTTTTCCTCAATAAAATCTTTATTCCAAGAAGAAATTATAGACCAACCCCAGTCCTCTTATACAAGGCAGTTAAGCTATTAAACAGAAAACAAAACAAAAAGGATATTTGGCGCGCTCATAAAGGCAGCGGAGCCCGAGGCTCTGGGTCAAACCTCTCAAATTAACAAGCCAAAGCTACGGCGCTCGTGGTAAACACAATTCTTAGACACAATTCCAAATAATCATAGATAATATCAAACGATAATATGAAAATAAAAAAATATAATATTTAGTGCTGACAATTTTTACCCAAATGTAACTTGAATAAATCCAAAAGGCACGCAGCCAAGAGAATAAAGTTACTACAGTCTACTGATTCTTGTTGAGGAAGATGAGCATGTCAACGTGCTCAGGAGTGAGATGCGAACGCAGTCTGGTGACAGTTAATTAGTCTAACAGCTGAAAACACCCGCTCCGAAGGGACCAACGTTGCGGGGATGCAGAGGTGTTGCCCACTGTGCATCGCAGCTCCTCCGTGCTAACACTGAGGTGATGGTAGGTTGAGATGGGGAGGAGGATTCATTAACCAGTGTCGAGTGTATGTTGTTCAAGTGGTATATCATTGGGCTCGTTGTTGTGTTGTAGGTATACACGGCATTGCAATGTTTACAATGAGTTTCGTTGTTTTTTTAGCTCGAAATGGTCCCACACTGAACTTCGCCTTGCTCTCAACATGTTCACCTTCGTCTAATTTCTACGGCAGCCCGCCGGCAACTGAGTATTCATTTTCTCTCTTAAATTTAAATTGCGCCCCCGGCTGGTTGCAGCACGAGTGAAATTCATTGCAACATCAAGACACATACATACATACATAACATACTTTGATACGAACGTTAAATCGATTTAATTCCACGTGATCGAAAAAATTCTTAACGATCAATTATCGATCATCGATTAATCATGCTCATCCCTAGTCTGCATGCACAAACACGTTGGTGATATACACATTACACACTAGAGCTTAAATATATATATATATGTCAAAACATCCCTAATTCTTACATATATGACTGAGGAGGTTCCAGTTAACTTACTTCTACCATAAATATAGACATTTCACAAAGACTTAGATGAGCAAATATCCAAACGAGGTACGATAATAACAAACAAGTAATGTAAACATTAGCTACAACAGCTAGCGTTGCTAGCTTTTGTAATCTTCTGAAGCCCACGCTAGTAGGCAGGCAAACAATTTAAACAGTGTTTGGTTGGAGAGGTTGACTCAATAAAGTCATGCATACAGCAAGAGCAGAAACACACATAAAAGTTGGACTTTCTTAAATGACTGCAACAGCTGAGTGCGTCTGTGCATTTACTTTGATAATCCCCAGGGCGGGTTCCAACTCCTCTGCTTCCTTTTACATAGTTTCATCTCCAAAGTGTGTAAAAGAAGTTATAACCTATGTTCATTATTTGGGCTATTTGTTTATTTATTTAGTTTAGCTCTCCTTAAATTGGCCTCTGCAGCCAACATGCTTTTAAACACACAATTTTTACTTTGAAAGTGAGCTGTCTCTGTGGCTCTCGACTTCTTTGTTCAATTTTCTTTGTACAAGTTGGATAATGGAATGAGCTGATAATTTAGCGCGCTTAATTGCATTGCACATCTTACGACAATGAAATTAAGAAATACTCCAAAAACGGGGATTTTTCATTCTACGTAAACAACTGCAGATAACTTATACTTCATGAACGGACCACCAATCCTCCTGTTCATAGTGCAGATTGTGCAGATGTAACGCTATGTGATCACATTAAATCATACCCTCAAATGCTCATGTGATTGGCTGAACAGGAAGGAGACATCTGATTGGATACAGGTAATTCCCTGTTGAAAAAAATGCATTTGTGAATTTAGCCACAGCAGAGAAAAAAAACAAAAAAACCCACCCACAAATGCAATGTAGTTCACAAATTGGTTTGTAAATGCAGGTTCATCAGTTTAGTTTGTACATAAATGTGACAAGATCCAAATATGTTTTTGATGAAAATTGCAAATACTTATAAATACATATATTGTGGATTTCTATTACATATATTCAAAACAAGAAATATGTATGTGTACATCTGAAATACATTTATGAATGTGGAGAGAGTCATTTATATAAAAATTCCAAAATACATTTGTGAATCCTTCAATTCATTAATATTGAGACTGATCTGACTCCATACACAGGCAGTGACCTCTGGTCTCAGGGCATGAAGCATGTCAGGAAAAACACTGAACAGAACTAAAAAGGCAGCCTTTTCCACCAGCCACAAAAGGAAATGGGCAGTTTTGGAATTAACGGTTTTGTCTTCTTCCAGATATGGACAGACTGCACAAAGCTTCTTGCTCACACAGAGTCATAAATTTATAGACAAACCCACATTCTTTTCTAAGTGTCTCTCTCTCTCTTCCTCTTCTTTTTATTCACATTGAGTATCTTAATATTCAGAAATGCCGACTAAAATGTGTAAATATATCTATCTTGATTTGTCTAACCACTGTTAACCTTTATTGTGTTTCAGAACCCTTTTGTTATTCTAAAATGAAAGGAAATTCTGAATCAGCCTTAAACCCTGTTAATTTACATGGTACCACATTGCCACCTAAGACGAGTTTCTAAGACAAGAATATAAGTAACACAGAAGTACTGCATTGATTTAGTTGATATTAACCACCAAGTGTATTATTTAGCTATGGTTTGATTGCTAGGATCATGTAGCCCTTAGATGTGTTCCACTGCTACATAGCTCTTAGCTACAGATCAGAAAATGATTTATGAATTATATTCTGTATTTATTTGGTTAATCAATATTATACAATTTTATGTGTTTTATGTGTGCAGTAGTGATTATTTGGAGTTATTTGAATATCAAAAAACAAAACAAACAAACAAACAAAAAAAACCCATCAATTAACAGTTTTTCAGAGTGAGCTCACATTTTTTCTCAGCTTTAACATAACACACTACAAACATAACACAATAATGGAAATGGGCTCACATCAAGGTGTTATCAAATATGAGTGCATTCTGTATACTGGATATCTAGACTGTAAGAGTGAATGGATACCATCCTCTGGCTTAACAAAATAACCTTTTAGTGACACAAGAGGGCGCCTAGAGCCTAATTTTCAAAGGCTGTAAACAGTTTGGAGGACTGGCTACCTGAACATGCAGTTTTCAAACCCACAAAACTTAATTTCAAATTTAGACCCATTTTCCAAATTTTCCAAAGGTTCATAATACATCAAGTTGAATTTTGTGGAAACGTACAAAATAATGCACAAAACATCTGGAAATATATATAATATCTGCTGTTTTCTGTTCAGCAATTAACAAGTGATCTCTGTGAAGGGCAGTGTAGGAACAACATAACAACCAGGCACTGAGCATCATAGATGGAGACAAATTACTACAAAGATGCAGCCATTTGTAGACTTTTACATCCAGCATGCAACAAGTTGACTTTCTGTGTGTTTTAGCACATTGCTAATTGCATATATTAAATGGGAATTGGGTTATTAACCCAAATCTACATGGAGGACTCCAGGGATTCAGAAGACAAAAACTTTTTTAAAGATCATTGGCTATACACAAATTATCTGAATATATGGACCAACTACAGAAAAAGATGTGGAAAAAAATGTTGTGAATTGGGATTAGGACAAACCCAACACTGGACATTAGTCTAATGAGGACTTTCATTTTTGATGTTGAATTAACTGTTTATTTTGGCCACGTGGGGACAGCGGAAGAAGCTATAAACACAACATTTGACATCACCTCAAAAATGTGTTATGGGTGAATGTTTTAGCAAACAGCTGCCTATATTCACATCCAGCAGACACAGAACATTATCATTCATTTTTTGTCAAGTCAAGTCAATGTATTTTTAGAGCACATTTAAAAACAACAAAAGTTGACCAAAGTGCTCTACAGAGCCTGAGAAATACAATCAAATGAAAATAATTAATAGTTATAATAATTAATAAATAATAATAGAATTAATAAAAGTGTAGAATCATTTTTTAAGGGGATTTAAGTCCTAAAAACACAACACTGTATAGAGAGCAAATAATTACTATAGAGAGAAAATAAATAAATAAAATAAAAACAGAGTGTGACCATTCACCTTCTGATGATTAAAGGGTTGAAGAAAAGAGATGGATCTTAAGACCTTGAGGTTTTTAAAAATATCAGTTGGGGGGGGGGGGGGGGGGGTCTGTTCCATAGTTTAGGGCAAACAATGATAAATGCCCAATGATCTCTGAATTTTAACTGGAAGTGCGAAATTATGAGGGGGTCTGAGGGATCTGGCAGTTGAACAGGGGATGAGGAGTTCCAAAACATAAGCTGGTGCCAGTCCATGCAGTGCTTTAGAAACAGATAAAAGAACCTTAAAATCAATTTTGCATTTCACTGGTGACCAGTGAAGAGAGGCCAGAACAGGTGTGTTGTGGTCTCTCTTTTTGGTACCAGTGAGCAGTCTCGTTGCAGCTCCAGCTGCAGGCGAGATAAAGCTGACTGATTAATTCCAAAAAAAGCGTGTACAATGGTGTCCAGATCCTTAACAGACAGAAATTATTTTAATTTTATAAATGATCTAAAATTGAAGAAGAACGGTGCTGACAATTGAGTTGATTTATAAAATTTTAAACCAGAATCAAAGATAATGCTGAGATTTCTTGCATGGGAGTTAACATTCAATTTTAGAGGCACAACAGTATTTACTGTGGTTTTGGAAAAGTCTGAAGGGGCCAAAAATTAGAACCTCAGTTATATCCTGGTTTAGCTGCAGAAAGCTATTTGCCATCCAGGATTTTACATCCTCAATGCAGCACAGCAGCAAGTTAAAACAGCTTGGATCACCAGGATTGAGGGGGCGTACAGCTGGGTGTCATCTGCATAGCTATGGTAAGAGATATTTTCTGAAAATAGACCTGAGGAGAAACATGCAAATGGAAAATAAAATAGAGCCTAATATGGAACCTTGTGGTACTCCACATGGGATGGATGCAGAGGAGAAGGACACATTATCAATTTTAACAGATGCAGATCTGTCCTGGGGGTGGGAGGCAAACCACTGAAGGGCCTGCCCATGAATGTCAACAACATGCTCAAGGTGGTTCAAGAGGATGGAGTGACCACTCTACAATAATTAAAATAGTGTGACTTCCTGAGTCTAAGGACAGGAGCAAGTCATTTGTCACCCTCAGGAGAATGGACTCTGTGCTACGGTGCAATCTAAAACCTGACTGTAATTTGTCCAGAATGCTGGAATTGTCCAAAAAGGAGGTTAGCAGTGTTGGGAATGATGCGTTACAAAGTAACGCATTACTGTAAATCCACTACTTTTGGTGGAAACTAGTAATGTAACTAATTACTTTTTCAAATGAAATAACACAATTACAATTCCTGAAATTTAAATGGACCCATTACTTGTTAATTTTGTCTTACATGAAAATAGTGGACAACTGCAGAGGATGGCATACACACACAATAGACCCCAGAACACAAAAATAAGATCATCTGACCTTACCGTGTCTTAGAGCTGTGTTGTAAAGTCCACGTCATTGTAGCCAACTTGTGGTATAACATAAGCCTTGTCTCTGGAGGTATAATGTTATATATTGTAAATAATACCTGTTACCGAACTGCCGCTGATATTCCTGGTTTGAGTTTTGGAGGTTGAGTTCTGTGGTAAAACCTGAAGCTGACTTTTGAGTTGTCTTTCTTTTATTTTGTGAAACTGGATTGAACTGAACTGATTTTGGGTGGTGGGGAAAACAAAATGGACCCTTTATTGAGTGGATTGAGATTTTGGGACAACTTACACTTTTGTGTTAAAAGTAAAGCAAAAGTTATGTTCCCTAGTAACTAATTACTTTTTATATACAGTAATTGGTAAAGTAATTCAATTACATTTTTTGAGAGAAGTAACTGGTAACTGTAAACAATCGCTGATTTTCTGTAACTTGGCCAACACTGGAGGTGAGTTGAGTTAGACTGGCCGGTAATTATTAGGAATAGATGGATCCAGATTTGACTTTTTTTATCAGAGGGTGTATAACTGCATGTTTAAAGCAAGAAGGGACATGGCCATTGATCAGAGAGCTGTCAATTATTGACAATACACTAGGCCCAGTGATATCCAGTACTGAAAAAAGCTGTGAGGGAATAATATCTAATGGACAAGTACTTGATTTCATATTTGAGATAATATGTGCCACATTTGGAGTTGTGTTTGTATCCAACAGATGAATGTAAGTCCAATTTTCACTCTCCTTTTAGCTCTGGTTTGGGCTCCACCAACCCCTGGGAAAAACATCTGTCTCTTTAGCTGCTATATGCTCAACTATGTTCACCAGCTTGTTGCTAACTTTGTTTATATGCAATCTGGTGCTGAGCAGGTAGTGTACAATACATTTTTATCTGAGCTCAACAGCTCTCTGCTGCTGCTGGAAATTAGGCTGATAAGAACTGTGAGACTGGACCAAAACAGTAGAAATTGTAGGCTGTAAAACGAAAACAATGAGCTAAATGAGGCCAAAAAAAGCTGTAGAGCTGAGGGAAAATGCAGATTTGGTGATAATTCTCTGTGGGTTCAACACTAAAACCAATCCTTTCACATAACACATAGTCATTTGATCCATTGTTAATATTAAAATATTAATTAGTGCAGCTTTAACCTGTAATATTTTTATATTGTGTCACTGTGCCACTTCACTATCTTTGTTTTTAGCTATATGTGGATATGTACACTGCTGTGGTGGCTTATGAGTGATTTTTTTCCAATGTTTCGGCTGCAGTCTTTATTACTGTGAATCTTGAAAAGCATGACCAGCTGTCCAGTCCAGTCACTGCTGTTATGCCCCTCCACCCCCCACAAGTTGAGATCGATTGGTTTGGTCAGACCAAAGAAGTGCCTCACTTCACTCCTAAACATTTACATGAGAGAAGATATGGAGCAAGCTTTTATGTCAATTTCAATCAGATTGGATTCATTAGAAGAGGTAATTGAAGAGAAAGCCAGTGTTGATTTTTCTGAAGCAGATAGTAAGACGGAATAGCTTGAGTCCTCTTCCTCTCCGTACTATATGTGTTTGTACTGCCAATTCCGATGAAAGCTCAGGGCTTACTACATGTTGATTTCCATAATAAGATTTGTCAACCAATATTTTGTACTATGCATCTTTGCATTAATGCCATGACTAAATCAATAAATCAGTAAAGCAGATATTTAGTGTTTCCCTATGAAGTGCATTCCTGCCAGTATGTAGAAGCTTGTGAAGTATTGATACCATCACAGGGCTCTAAAGCTACATTTGAACTAGCTGGTTAAAGCAACCAAGCCTTTGTTTTATTTTTGCAAACATGTGGCTTAGTTAAGTATGTATAATTTATCCCTAAACAAAGTTAAATAAAATGAAAAAAACAATTGCAGATATTTTCCTTATTTTCATACCATACCATCCCTAAAAATTACTAGGTACCAAAAAAAGCATCATTTTCTTTTCTTTTTTTCACATTTAAAAAAAAACATGTCTTCTGTTTTAATAATACCTTTTTGCCTGAAAAAATATCAAAATCAACTTTCCAAACCCACCAAGTAATTTTTGCATAATTGTGTAATGTAAACTCTTCCTAAGATGACTAAAACTCCTCAATAGTCAGCCTGTGAAAGTCCAACTGACTGCATTTTTTTTTTTTTTTGGTCAGCTTTTTTTGATTTCATTATTGACAGTTAGTTGTTTGTCTATGTAGCTGGAGTCACAGACTCTGAACAACAACCCACTTTAGCTTTCCTGTTAAAGTCTCCTTCTTATCTAACTTACAAACATGAACACATGTCTTGTCCTGCACCTTAGCTTGTTGAATGGGCAAGCCAACAAACAGTCACTGGGGAAAAAAGTGCACCGCTCAGTTAGCAGCCTATCAAGCTAATTAGCTGCTCAGCTGCAGCACATTAAACAACATTTAAACTTACCTTCAAATGTCACTTCGGTCTGGTTAGACTGTGCTGGTGTGGTTCTTACTTTTCGATACCACTGCTAACAACACCCTGTCTGCCCATGACTTGTAGATATAGCACAAGTTTGTTGACTTTATCTCTTTTTCCGTACTGGCACTCTGGCAGCCTGTCAGCTGCTGTCAATCAAACACAGACACCGACACCCCTCTAGCCAACTGAGACAAAAAGGGCATCTTTGATATTTCCCCAAAGTCCCTTTTTCTTCCTTTTAATGAAAGAAAACTATGAACAATACATACACAAAAATACAATTACATTATTTTGACTGCAAAGACAAAAGATAGACTAAAAATCTGTATATCTCGGCTTCTGTTGTGTCCATGCTATTTTTCCTTAAATCTTTAAAAGCAAATGTAAATAGGAAGCAAACATATGTATGAAGTAGCTATACTTGTCAGCCAATTTAAGCCTCTCTCTGCTATGATTTTATACTGCAAAGAGAGGCTTTTCTTATGCTATTTCCTTCAAAGCAAATCATAGTCACAGTTAATAAACATCTACTTCAGAGACAGACATTTCAGAGATTTGTCAGTCAAATGGCTCTGTTCCACTCTGGTTTTTAACAATAATGAGGTGTTTTTATCTTCTTGGAGTGCGGTCCTCCGATACACAATGACCCCCTGCCACAAATACTGAGTATGAAATGCAATTATTGTACAGCAGGAGCAGAATACAAGGCTGTTATCATCCCTTCACTGTTCTTAATTAACTTATCCACTCTGAAAAAGATTTCTGGCCTATAGGGCAAATTCTAAATTGGCTGAGGGAGGCATGCTTCCTCTTGAGATGTGATAATCCAAATAAACATCACTCTCACCAGGATACCTTAGAATAACTCTACATTTTTGTGCTCTGCAGCACAGAAAAGAGCAAGTATGAAAGCTTTGTTCTTGTGTTTTAGAAGAGGAGGGGTAAACTTTAGGCAGACTTTCTGTCATTTGGGGATCCAACTAAGCCCTGATTGATAAAACTGGGCCTGTGTTGTGAGAAGTGTGTCACGCTCCCCAGACGGGTCTGCTAATAACATTAGCAGAGAGGAAGGAAACGTTTGACTCTATCTTTCACGCACAGGATGTCACTCGTACATTTGAGTCCCCTTCAGAGGCAACAAAGCAAATACACAGAACACTGTGAAACCATATGGCATGTATAAATAAGTCATTTGTCAGAGAGAGAGTATTTTCTCCTGGCTACATTCAGCTAACAGCTTTGTTTTAGTAGTTTTGAACTGGCAACCTTGTGATGAGTTGGTGCTTACAGCTTCTATCCAGTGTTAGGATGTTTTCTTCCTGCTGGCAACAACAGCTGAGAAACACTATGCTTGTAAACAAATGTTGTCCCAACCATTATGGTTCACTGATACCAATACAAGATGCAAGTTTGCCAACATATGGGCCCAAAACTGTTGTTTTATTAAAGGAATAGTTCAACATTTTGGGAAACATGCTTGTTCACTTTCTTTCCAAGAGTGAGATGAGAAGATGGAAATCAATCTCATGTCTGTGTGTTAAGTACAGAGCTGGGGTCAGCACATGGTTAGCCTAGCTTAGCATGAAGACTGAAAGGGGAAAACAGCTAGCCTGGCTCTATCCTCCCTACCAACACCTCTAAAGCTCAATGATTAACATGTTGTATCTCATTTATTTAAAGCTGGAGTGCGGGACTTTTGTCTTCCCCTTCTGGCAGTGAGAGTATAGGGGGGGTGCTCGGCTGTGATTGCCTGACACAGGCATGCAGCACACTCTCATATACACCCCGAATGACAGGCACACAGAGAAGGACATTAAAAACGGATATGTTGCGGCTATAAAACGGTGGATAAATTGTTTTGAGTGTCACACAACCCTCACAAAATGACTCATTTCTCTCCACATGACAAATGGCCAGCACAGGAATGTTGCCCCTGACATGAGATTTAAAAACTCTGTATACTGTGAAATACAGAGAGATTTATCTGGCGGTGATCGGCTTAATCAGCATTGTGTGAGCTCATTTGGCAAGGGCTTGAATGTAACGGATATTCATTTATATGTAAAAGTTCCACACTGCAGGTTTATGCTGTACATGAACAAAATGTGAAAACGAGAAGATGTGGTTTTAGGGGGTGTTGCACGCTGGAATTATTTCTTGGCAAACAGCTGGGTGCAGGTTTGCTAAATTGTGCCTGTAAGCAGTCCATGACAGATCATAATGTGCAACAAAATGTGTGCTCACCTATCATATATGGCAACCTGCACGATAGCTGGAGATGCTGCACAGAAGCACTGGGCTGGATACACTGTTGGTCCCTAGTAGTTAATATATAATAGAAATAGTTTCAGCACATACCTCCTGATAAATCCACAAATTCTTGTGTTTTACATATCTGTTTGTGTATAGATTAAACAAAAGAGATACAATGTGTTAATTTCAGTAGTGAGTGTTAAAGGTTTTGGTATTTTTGAATTTTGGACCGAGCCAGGCTAGCTGTTTTTGGTTTTATGCTAAATTAGTCTAACCATGTCCTCTGTACTTACTGCAGAAACATGAGATTAATAGTGCTCTTCTCATTCCACAAAAATGACCTTGTTAAAATTCTTAAAATGATATCTACTTCTTCTGCCTCCTTCAAAAATCCAATTTCAAAAACCATGCTCTTCTACTACCTCACTGTAAAGTCTATTCTTAGTGTTTGTACACTGGAAGCTTCAAGTTTCCATGTCATGCTTGTGTAAGTTACATACTGGACCATGAGGTTTCCACTTTCAGCAGATGAATGAGAAAATTCTGCACATACATCATTCTGCACAGAGAAGCTAAATCATCCAAATGAAGGAACAATAAGCAAAACAGACTTTTAACAGAGGTACACCAGAGCAACATATCTTATCTTTTACATTAGATACATATTAAAATCATAGCAGTACATTATGGGAGGATTTTATAAGACAGTATGTTAAACTCGAGCCAATAACTCAGTGGAAACAATTTTAGTTAATGTAACAGGTGGCAGCAGTGTATACTTGACACCCTGGGCTTGAGGCATACTTAAAGGACGGGTTCACAATTTTTCAAGTGTGTTTTAAAAAACAGTCCAAAATGAACACTGAAACATGATCTTGCTGTAATCATTCCTCCTGTTCATACTGACCGTTACAAGATCCCTTCATAATGCACTTACAAAGGAAGTGATGGGTGGGGGAATCCACAGTCTTCCTCTGTGCAAAAGTGTATTTAAAAGTTTATCTGAAGCTAATATGGAGCTTCAGCATCCAAATGAGTCCAGTCAAGTAGATATCTTTCAACGTTACAGTCTTTTTAGTGTCAAAGTCCCTCTTTTTGTTACTATACTTCAAATCTCAACAGGAAAACACTGTCTGAGGAAACACAAAGAGGGAATTTGATGCTAAAAAGACTGTAAATGTGTCAGATATCCACTTGATATGACTAACTCAGACTGCTGAAGCTTCATATAAGCTTCACATCAACTTTTAAATGCATTTTTGTGCAAAATCACTTTTGGCTTCCATCACTTACATTGAAAGCACATTTGAAGGGGATCTTTTAATAGTCATTATGAACAGTAGGAATGATTACAGCAAGGAAAACCTCTTTCACTGTTCATATGGGCACCTGACTGTTGGAAAATTGTGAACCTATCCTTTAAGTCACAAAAATGAGGACTTGAGATATTACTTGGACTTCACTGCTGTTAGCCTTCACTTGAAAGCAAAAGCACATCTCACATTTTGACCTGGTAAAAGTTACAAAAAACCTTGATTTTTTTTAAATTATTATGTCTATATGATGAATGGACTTGGTCTCAGCTATGTTAAAAACACTGTTAATACAGCATTGATACTTGCACCTTTCTTACGGAGGCTTGTTGCTTGACTTGGACATGTCTTGACTGACTGAGGACTTGACTTGAACCTTAAAAACAGTGGTACACCCCCTAATTTTGTTATCCATTGGCAATTCCAAGCTCCTTCCGGCTCACTGTTGACAGTGTTGCAGGAAATTTGTGGATGTGTGGTTACTATCAGGTGCTACAAAAAATTATGAAGTGCATCATTAAATGAACTTTAGCTAGCTTGCACTTGAGTTCCTTTGATAATAACTGAAAGGCACCAACAGCCCCAATTGAATGCTAATTAAACCTACTCAAACTGCTTAATTTTGGTTGGTTGGTTTATGGTATAAACAAACCAGTTGGGTTTGTCGTCTTGTCCTTTGGGAACTGGACATAATAGCTTAGTATGTAAAATCAGCACCCATGCTTCCTCTTTTACCCCCAGCTATCTGCTAACTGAGCATGAATAGAGTTCAGTAGAGTTCCCTGGTAAACAGCTTGAGGACTCCCAATGAAACAGACGCTACTTATCTGGTGACAAACAAACCAGCTCAGAGCAGTGTCGTCTGTAATGACAGGGTGTCTATTTACCCAACAGTCCTCCTGACAGCCTTATCCTCATCCCCATGTACCCCTCTGAATGAAAGTGGCGGTATTCCATCCATCCCAGTGCCTTTTGCCTTTTTAAAATATATGCACATCTGTCTCATAAGCAAATGAACAACATGCCCCCATTTTTCTTCAAATGCCTTTGTCTTTTGTTGTTGTGATTGTTTCTTTTTGTTTCTGAGGACTACTTGTGTTATATTCTGTTTGATGAAGAGCTTCAGGCTTTCCTTTTACAGTTTGTTCTTTTCAAGAGTAAAGAATTCAGCAAAATGGACTTTGGCTTTAAAGTTGTGAAACTATAGGGGTAGAAAAAGGAGCATATGGGATAATTATGCTAAAAACTTCAGTTGCAACTTCCTTTGACAATAGTAATTTTACTTTTCTAACAAGGATTCAAAAACAAAGCTGCATGGAAGCATCTAACTGAATTAGTTTATAAGCTCAGTGTTTTACAAGAATCTGTCGATTTGATTATTATTATTGATATGAAGATTATGGTATGCTGTTGTGCAAAGACAGCTTCTCCTGATGTTGGTGCCAGAAGAAAGATCAGTGAGTCGGTGTTAGAATTCTTCCTCTGGGGAATATGCACAGCAACTTTCAGAGCCTGTTACCTTGTCTAAGATTTAGATTTAGTTAGAAGGAATGAGAGCTGAATTTGTTCAAATTAATTTGAATTCACCGCACATAGCCCAGTTCTAAACTGTGTGATAGAATTGATTTGCGGTGCCTCCGATAGTTCTTTGAGTGACAAGCTAACATTATTGTAAGGTAATTGTATTAAGTCAGCAAACCCCCTCACCTTTACCCACAATTTTTCCATCTATGGTGTCAAATCTAAAATACTTCTTCACATTACTAGATGGTTGTTAGCCTCCTCGATATTGTGTTAACAAAATTAGCAATTGCCTAGTTTACAGACAGGACAACAGAGCATGCAATAAATCTAAGTATATTTTACGAACATCCCCGCTGGGATACATGGCATTGCGTCTTGTATTCATACACTTTGAATTTTGATGGTAATTTGCCTTGTTGCTGGCAGGACATCTCACCACGTTGGAAATAAAAGTCTGCATGAGCACAAATTTCCTCTAGTTAAACAGCAGCAAAACTGAAGCTCTCCTTACTGGCACTCCACATCAGGTTCAGTCATCCCCCAAACCTCACTCATCTTTGACGGCCAGGACATCCCCCTTTCCTCCTCAGTCACTAACTTGGGTGTTAGGTTTGACCCAGCTGTCCATGCCTTTATCTCCTCAAGACTTGACTACTGTAATGTGCTCTTCACAGGGATCCCTGGCAGGAGCATCCAGAAACTCAATTACATTCAGCACAGTGCTGCCAGGATCCTGATGAAGGTGCTAAAACACAAAAACATAACACTAATTCTCTTTTCATTGCACTAGCTCCCTGTCTCCTTCAAGATTGACTTCAAAGTCTTGCTATTCACCAGTGGCAGACTCAGGCTTTCTGAGGGGCAGGGGCGAAAAAAGCGAAAGGCAAGATTGGTGAAATAAAAGGAGAATTCTTTTGGCCATGAGTTTATAAATGTTAATGACCTCATTAAGGTCAATTCGGATATCTCTCAATGGAAAGCAGAAGAAGATCTGAGAGGGTCTTTTTCTAAGCTGGGTCTAGATCAGCTTGAGTTTGGAGAATGATTACTCGACTGATGTAGTTGTCACTGGCAATGTAGCATATATTTTGAGGAGTTTTGTCAGCTTTGGGAAGGCTGTGTCCGCATCATTTTTTTTAAGGCACGTAAGCATAGCTTGCACAATGCTGTTAGGGAGAAAATTGCCAGGAAGAGTGGAACACCTTAAGTGCACTGACAAAAATGTCTTCCTCTGTGTCACAGAATTGGCAAACATTGGCAACTTGAAAGATTGGGCAGCTCTGTCAAATCAAATCAAATTTATTTATAAAACAAATTTATTTATAAAACAAATTTAAAAAAGTCTGTCAGACAGTCTAAATCTGTCATTTGTCATGCCTTTTCAGTTACTTGTTTCCAGTTTGTTAGCAGGGTTATTCAAAGGGTTCCCTTCCAGATTTCATGGCAGGATACATTTTTAAAACTTTTTAACATGCCAAGGCAGAGGTTTAAGTTCTACTGGGCATCCCTCTAATTGCTAATGGCTGATGTAAATGTACCTTTATCTCTCTCATCACCTCCCTTGCTGCCTCTAGCTATATTTTGCAGATCCCTTTGTATTGTCGTCAATTTTCTGTCTCTTCTTGGCATTTTGTAATCATAAGGTAACACAATACTAATCTCTCTCTCTACAAGTACAAGTTAATCCAAGCTAAAGGGTTGTACACGCATTTTGAATAAAGAAATACTCGAATGATTTCCTTTTAAGGTTGTTTTCCAGTTTATACCAAATATTTAGTATAGAGGTGGCTAAGTATGTACCTAGCTAGCTAGCTGCTATCCATCTAGCATATTGTTTAGCATGTTATAGAGCTTTGGGCAGGCCTAAAGATAAAATCAACTTAGAAAATACAGTCTACATACATTAGTAATGCATCCTTAATAAAATGTAATCCATACACCTATTTTAATTGCAAAAAAACCTTGCTATGTGACCTATACCTCACAAATCGTCATAGTATCAAGGTAAGAGCTTAGACTGTACTGACCCTAACAATCTAAAGGGGGTGTGACTGAGCAAATTAGTGAGTAGTACTGTACCAAAATCAATCAATTATAAATAATTATACAGTCATTACAGAACTTTAGCATGTTTTCTCCTTTGTGCAGGCACCTTAGAGGGAATTTTATCATATTTCTTCAACTGCGGGCCCCACAGTGTGGAGGCACCTTAAAGGGCACTTTCGCTGTATTTTTTTTTTTCTTCCTCTGGGGCACCAGGGGGGTGGGTGCCACCTCCCTCTGAGCCCGCCAGTGCTACTCACATTCAAATCCTGCATCATTGGACATGCACCTCCCTACCTCATCATCATACCACAAACCTCCACCTGCACCCTCAGATCTGCCAGCAGCTTGCTCCTCTGGGCCCCAAGCACTAAGCTCTGCATTATGGGGGATTGAGCCTTCTGCTCTGCTGTACCACGCTCATGAAACAGCTTCCTAATTGTCTGAGGGCAGCACAGACCCTAGACTCTTTTAAAAAAGGTCTAAAAACCTTTCTATACAGGAAGGCTTTTTCATCTTAACTCTTGTTATTTTCTTTATGTTGTGTGTTCTATGTTATTAATACTGTAGCCCTTTGAGTTTCACTACGAAGGAAAAGTACGGTAAATTTTAAATGGAATTTAATTTAATTTTCTTAGCTAAGACCTGCCTAGAGAAATGTATAGAAGTAAAGCTTTAATTAATTTATTTTTGTGAAAACATTAATTTAATCATGCTAATAAACTTCACCAACTACACTGAAGAATAAATAAAAAGGAAACTCCTCTATGCACTACTGTGATGGATTCATCAGGGTTGGAGTGCACTGTATGCCTTATGGCTTTGAATCCAACTTACTGCATCCTGCCTTTTGTTACACACGTTTTTCTATCTAACCTCTTTGCATGTCTTAACCATAGAAATAAAGCAGAAACTTTGTTAGTTTTTTCTGTGTAAAAATAGTGGCCTATAGAAACATTTTCCTACTTAAACTATAAGCTTTCATGTACAAGTTAAGCAATCAGCTGAAAACTGTTAAAACATCTATATTATTTGTGTTAAAAAAGGGCAATAACTGAATGATGAAATCTGTCATTTGATTCTTCCTTTATTCAAGTTATATGGTTCAAATTTGACAATAGCTGTGTAAAAAGAAGTACGTACCTTTTTATTATTTCCAGGAGCAACTGAAATATGAAAAGCGAATTTTAATTTCAGACTTTCAGAGCATAAAGTGGTAGAACATATTCAACCATTACATAAATATCAGTGCAATGCAATTTAGTCACAAAAAGCTCGGCGTGATCTTTCAAGCACCAGGATGTCCTCAAGTACATGCAAAACTACAGGAGCAGAGGTTATTTTTAATCCTCTGACTCTCACCTCCTGTGCAGCTGAAAGCCAGGTGAAGCAGGTATGACATGTCCTTTATATTAACATTTGAAAAGCGGTGGAGGGAAACTTCTCATACACCACCAACCCCCCTGTGAGCAATCAATTAAATGAGCTTCATACTATTACAGGGATAATTATCAGCAGAGTGCAGCCAGCCACTTAGAACCATTGAAAAACAAGAGTGTACAGAAAAGCATCTGAAAAGAGCAAAAGCAGAACTTTGAACAAATGAGGACCTTGTGGCCTGTAAAATAAAGAGGTGACTGGTTAACTAAGTGATTAGAGGATCTGCTCTGCTCAAGTGTACTTGAGCAAAACCCTGTGATCTACATTCAACCTGTAAGGGTATCTGATGATTTTTCTGCGATTCATCAAGTCATGTTCAGATTTATGCTAATCAAATTGTGACCAAAACAAGCCCATTTAAAGAGCACTGTGCAAGCTAAATAGCCTCTTAATTAAGATTGGGTAAGATTAAGCGCAGATGACTTCAGATGGAAACTTCACAATTTACAGCCAGGGTCAGGATTCAGGGGTGCTAGTGAGCAATGAGGCAGTAGATCACACTCCCTGGTAGCTCCTGCAAATTTATAACTACATTTGGCACAAATTTAACATTTTGACAATTCTCACCACTTGTCAACCCTATACTGATGATAAAGAACAACCCAGACTTCATTCATGTGCACTAGGACAGGATGAAGGCAAGTCTGAGGATGCAGTCCTGCAAAGGCAAGAAGCATAAAGAGACAAGCCCTGCCACCCCCAACTCTCCTGAAGCTAACGTTATCCACCAGATGGCTGATGCTGCTATCCTAGAGGCCATCAACTTGCTATGTACTGATCTACAAACCACCGAGGTTGAAATCTACCAGATATCAACTCTTGAATCAAGGAGGTTGCCACCACAATTAGAGGAGAACTGTCTGCTCTTAAGACCGAAACTCTGAGTGCCATCCTGGCAAACGGCTAGCATCAACATGGCTCCAGCATTACGGAGCTTGAACGTACAGCTACACACTCATCAGATGCAATAACGAAGCTACAGTCAGGTGAAACCTTTATGCACAGACCTGAATCAGTTTACAGACAAGTGCATGGATCTTGAGGGGCATCTAGAGAACAAAATGTGCAGATTACAGTGGAGGGGACTGAGAAATGTATGAAGATAAATACATTTGTCTCGCAGCTCCTAAAAGACATGATATCTCTGGATGATGCGCCACTTGTTGAACATCACACAGGGCCCTGCACTCAGATGATACAGAAC
The DNA here is from genome assembly GCF_963924715.1 of Thunnus thynnus. Lineage (NCBI taxonomy): Eukaryota > Metazoa > Chordata > Actinopteri > Scombriformes > Scombridae > Thunnus > Thunnus thynnus. The sequence continues at coordinate 2,087,995 of NC_089538.1, forward strand.
CTCCTTGGTCACTTGTAGTGCAACTCCGCTCTTTTCACAACGTGACAGTGATTCTCCAGAGAGCTGTGAACCTGAAGGACCCCTTCTACAAAGGGCAGAGGATCCGTAACTTCCTTGACTTCACTCCCAAGGTCGCAAAACGTGGAGCAGCATTTAACAGAGCCAGAGAGAAACTTCAGGACAAGCCAGGAGTTTGGTATGGACTGAGTTTCATTTTGGCACAGGCAAAGAGGATGCAGAGGGTCCCGTGACAGACAATGCTGCAAGTGCTGCGAGTGATTGGAAATCAGAAGAGACCTGGAACCACATAATTACTTAAGCTATATGTGAGTATTTGTGTGTGTCCAGTCTTTAAGGTGCTACCAACTACCTGAACCTTTATTAAGGAGAATGTAACTGCAAAACAATCTAGTTTGCAGTGCAGCTGATAGAATGACCCATGAATGACATTATATGTTGCACTCTCAGATGTTTTCATGTCACTAACAAACAGATACACACTAAGAAACAAGCAGCCAATTGATACGATTTAGTTTTAGGAAGGACAGGGAAGATTTTATTTGATCATTTGGACTCCATGCACAGGGAGAGTAAAACCTACTGTATGATTACAGTAGTCAATCTGGTGGTAAAGTAGGCTAGGGTCTGGACAACGTCACATTTGGCCACTCAATGTTTACATATTTGTTCATTTTTTGTTTAGGCTAAATAACCTAATGATAACATGATCTTTTATTGGAACAACTGATGGCGATGTCCTGGAGGTAGCCTGGGGTCATCAGAATATATGTTTTCTGTGGAGCTATTTTCAACTTTCAGATCAAAGTGTTTGGTAAGGGAAGTTAGCATATGATTATGTTTGAGTATGTTTACTATGTAGCTTTTAGGTTTGATTTTTCTATTGGGGTTGCACCTTACTTCACAGGTTTTTCTTAGTATAGGCAAGGCATTGAGTATTTTGTTTGGAGGGCAGGGCTGGGACTTATGTATACAATGTATGACTATTTCTATCACACTGACGGGGGATACTATGGTTTTCTCTGTGTTAGCCTGAGTTATGCAGGATAATGTAACACAAATGAAGAGGGGAGACAGCTCACTATGGTCACATGGATCATTAAAGGACTGAATCATCCTATGAAAAGGGGCAAGGTACAGGAAGACCTAAAGGCACTTTCTAGTGATGTAATTTTGCTTCAAGAAACCCACCTGAACAAAAATTAGCATATTAAGCTGAGATGTAGATGGATTGGTCTTACTTATCATGCGACGTGTGTGGTAAGATCAAAAGGTGTGGCTATATTATTCAAAAAGGGTACGCCTTTTATCCATAAACTACCCATTGCAGATAAAGAGGGTAAGTATCTAATAATAGTAGAGGATATGTCCATTACACTAGTGAATATATATAGACCCAACACACAACACCTGATTCTGTTTGTGTCGGGAGCAGGTATGGATGTCTTCCCTAAACCCCTGAGGCCACAAAACTACTTCTTTCTACTTCCAAATGTTAAATCCAGTTATGAAACAGTCTAGTATGCAAACTGAAAATGAGACATCTACTCAATACAAGACTGGTGCTATGGATTAAAAACGTACTGCAGGATAAGGTACAACATGTAATGGTTAAAGATCCCCTCCACATGTTTTGAGCACATAAAAATACTCTGCTTTGAAAAATAATTTGTGCCTCATATAATTTTTCCATAAAAAAGTTCAGTTATCTGCTTAAAATCCTTAAACTGACATCTACTCCTTTTGCCTCAGTGAAAAATAAAAATATTTTAAAAATGAAAAGATTAAAAGATGTCTCCTATTTCACTGTAAAGTCCATTCTCACCACAATTGGCTCCAGACTAGTTGTGATGTCACAAATAATGCTTGTAAATAAACTTGTTTAACTAACTAACTAACTAGCTGAAATACATCAGGCACACGTCATGTAGAGGTACACTAACTCCATCTCTGTCACTGCATGCATAAAAATAACATGCATAAACAGATTGTACTCGATTTTTACACAGTTCTACGTAGTTTTTAACTGTTGGATGGCTTTGTAGCCACGCATAGAGAAAAAAAATAGGCCAGCAAATAGAGACGAGCCTCCTGATGGCTTTCGTGGTCTGTGTAGCGGCTTCAGTTGATTATAATGGAGGCGCTCCGCTGAGGCATGCTGCGACAGACATCTCACGTGGCGTCTGTGTCCAGTGTATTTTGGCTGTAAGATTTAAGATGAGCTCAGAAAAACTTTACTCCTTCAGCATAGGAATGTGAAAACAAATTCGGCACATACATAATTCTGCTCAGAGAAGAGAACAACATTCAACTGAGGGAAAAAGAAGCAAAACATTTATTAGTGGAGGGGACTTTAAACATTCTGAATCCAACAATATTGCTTCAAATTGAGAGGTCCCTCAGGGTTGTTTTCTCCCCAGCATTTGGAAAGATATTTTAACAGCTTTTTACAAATGACTGATTGAATCAGTTCTGGGTAAATAAAACCCCAGTTTTTCATTTACAACTCCTGTTTTTTTCATTGCCTCACTGCTTGGCCCCTAATGCTCCTGATCATTCCCCATATATCTCATAGCTGTGTCTCTCTCCTTATGCTGTTTCAATATTGCTTCCAGTTTGTGCGTTTTGTTGTTCTTATAGTTTACCAGACTACTGCTTGCGCAAATTTGTACTGAATCAATGCTTCAAATGAATGATCTTCCTTTAATTGTCTAAATGCTTTATTTCTGCTTTTCACAGCTTTCCTGTAGTTTTCATCCCACAATAGTACACTGTTCTTACTTTTACCTTCTGCACCCTTTGGAATTGTTTTGTGTGAGGTCTGTATGATGGCTGTGACCAGCTTTTTGTTGAGTTCATCCACATCTGTCATATCCTCCCTAAGAAGTTCTTCACATCTAATATTGCTTAATGCTTGAAATGCGTCCCAATCGCCTTTCTCAGGTTTCCGTTTTGGTATCCTCAGCCCCCCACTCTGATGTACTTCTGTTCCAATCTTAATCCTTTTAGGATAGAGATCACAGCCAGTTGGTGATTTATTGGACACCTCCCATGTTGCGATAACTGCAATTTCCTATGATGTCAGTGTCAGATCTATCACACTTTCTGTATTTTGTGTACTGTTACATCTAATACCTTCCAAATCATTAATACATACTAGTCTTTTCTCACCCATGAGTTCCTCTATACTTAAACCATTTGCATCAGTATGTTTACTCCCCCACAGTGTACTATGAGCATCTAAGTCCCCATACCATACCATTTTATCTTGTAGCTGCCCAGCAACAGTATTCAGTGTATCAAGGTTCAGACTATTACATGGGTTATAATAATTAATTATTGTTGAATAGTCCTCTCCTGTCCAAATCTTGACCGTTATTGTTTCTTGGTCTTCTCCAGTATTAACTAGACTATACCTCATCCCATTCTGCACATAGTATAGTATAGCCATTCATAACAAAATCCAACTGTAGTTTCAATCATGTTTTTTGTATACATATTATATTATATTATATTATATTATATTATATATATTAGGCTTATATTGTAGATTTGACCCCCCCCCCCCCCTTGTTGTTTTCAGATGTTTTGTCTCAGTCACCTTTGCCCCAACCACATTTTCTTTTGACTGATGCTCAGATACTGTATTGCACTGCCTTGATGATTACTTCACCAAAAAAAGTGATTGGAAATACTGTACAGATGTTTGCACAGACAGCGCTGCATCAATGACAGGAAAACATAGTGGTGTTGTCAAACAGATCCAAGTGGGAGCACTGTTTTTTACATGGGGAAAGTCTAGCAACAAAGCAGGTGTCAACAGAACTGCATCCAGTCATGAACATGGCTGTTAACTGTTAACTATTTTAAGAAAAATGCACTCAACTCAAGGTGTTTTGCTGCTCTGTGCGAAAGACTTGATGAAAATCATTTGCAGTACCACAGTGAAGTAAGGTGGCTTTCAAGAGGACATGTGCTTAATCGCCTTTTTGAACTGAGAAAAGAGATGCACACATTTCTTAAAGAGGAGCACTCCCTCTTGCTGAGCATTACACTGATGGTAACTTTTGTGCAAAACTGGCTTACTTATCAGAAATATTTGACCAGTTAAATCAACTCAGTATATCAATTCACGGCAGAAACAGTACCGTGTTTTTAGTTTCAGACAAAATTGAGGGTTTCAAGAAAAAACTTGAGGGATAATTTGACATGTTTTCACTCCTAATTGAAATTCTGGAAGCCTCTCCTCATGTCAATGTATCCAGTGCTATAACCCAGCACCCAGATGTTTGCAGACTACTTCCCAGGTGACCCATGACATGGAAACCTTTGGATTTTGGACCCTTTCTCTATAGATCTTGCCTCAGAAGACATGGCTCTGTCCACTGTGTTGGAAAATGAACTGATGGAACTATCAGCAGACAGCAGCCTGAAGCTTCAGCTCACACAAGTTGACCTTGCTTCTCTCTGGATACTGGTTGCCAGTCAATAGCACTCTGTCAAAAATTGGCAATCAAATTTCTGTTGCCTCTCACCACCACCTATTAATGTGAGTCAGGTTTTCCATTGTGACTGTCACAAAATCAAAGGCAAGGAACAAACTGAAAACAACTTTGTATGCTGCTCTGCATGTCAGCCTCTCATCCATCCCACCACGACTTGATCTTATTATTTCTTAGAAGCAAACCCAAGTGTCTCACTGAGGATAAGCAGAATATTTATTTTGGTCATTGCAGCTGACAGTGGCATAACACTGTATTATGTATTATGTATTCCTGAAATAAGTTCTTGGAATATCTTTTTATCCTTTGCACTCTCTTATCATCTATCTTATTCAATCTGATAGCTTTGCCTTGTTGAGTACTATCCTTACAAGCAATGAACAGTGATCCACTTCACAGAATTCTCGCACTTACTGACCAACATAATTAAGTGATTTGGTTAGCTGAATCGGCTTCCACTCACCAAACTTTGCACCGTCTTGAGTCCATTTAATGATTACTTCATACTATTATACTTAACACTTAACGCTGTCCTCCTGTTGCTCTTATGCTTTGCTCATGGTCAGTTTCTTCTAGGTTTGGGATCTCATTTTACCGTCTCTGTTTTCACCTACTATTACTTGTCTGAACTGTATTCCAATCTGCATCCTTCCCATCACCTACTTCCATTCCTCCTATGTCACTTCCCTCTGTCATCTCCTGTCCAGTCATAGACCAGTTGTGCCACACCGGAAATATTTAGTCTAGCCATGATTTGACGCTGAGAAAGCCCCTTTCTTAGAAAAACAATTTGACTTCTGATACTTTAAATTAGTTGATACCATGTTTCCCTCCATCACAATGCTACTTAGTAAGCAATGATCTGCTGGAAACTTGACACACAGCCATATTTATAACAGGTGAACACTGGCTGCAAGTTGAGTTATTTAAATGAGCCTCTGATAAGTAGATCAAATCCATCTTAGTGTCATTCAATGGAAGGGATACAAGTCAAGGAAATCTGACCTTTTGTACAAAGGAGTTAAGTTGGTTAATGCCACAAATTTGCTTAAATTTTATTGCTGACCAGACTTCCTTTGGGATGGTAGAGCAGCATGCATGCTTGAGCTGTGAGCTCCCTTACACCAACACAATAAACTCCACCAAAACTCAAGAATTAAGGAGGACCCAGGACCTTTGATAATGAGTGGAGCTTCAATAAAAACAAAAAACAAAAAAAAAACCCCAGACAGTCAAGGTAAAGAAGGTAAAGAACATGCTAACACCTGAAGCTCACAATGGCTTCATTTTAAACCAGTTTGGATGACATTAGCAAACGAATTCAAGCCCTGCATAACAAAGTGAAAACGGACCTGAAATATATATAGGTATAAATAACTGGTCTGTTCGCTCGAGGGATTGAAACACAGCTACCTACAATACAGCCCTAGTATGGGCAGATTAACCCCTAATGGGTTGAATCCAATTACTAGCTCGGGACCCTTTCTTTATGGGAGGCTTTTCCCTTAAAACAAAAAGAGAGTCAACATATAATGAGGGTTGTTGACACCTTTTTTTGGAGGTTGCCTTTTTTTGTATATAATTAAGTTTAGATATTCTTGCTTGTTGTTTAAAATATTGTTAATCGCTCATGGATATTTTACTGATATCCTGTGAGGGAGTCACTACAGTGTTAATAGACCTAAAATGGCCCATAAATACCAAACAAGAAGAGATCAAGTTAATGTCTTTAAATGTTAATGGTTAAAAGAGCTAAAATTATGACCAAACTTAGAAAGGAAAAGATGCAGATTAACTTCCTAAAAAAAACTCACCTGTCACAAATAGAAGATAAATTTAATTTGGATTCAAAAATACTTTTTATTGTTCCCACTCTAATACCTGCAAAAGAGGAGTAACAATTCTAATATCTAATGTAATCAAATTTGAGTGTCAAAAAGAAATTTGAAAGTGAACATATAGGCACCACCTGAGACTGATAAGCACTTTTTAAATTCCTATTCGATACTATTGCTGTAGAAAGTGAGGTTATACATATGTGGAGGAGACCTCAATCTGATAATGTACTACAACATGGACACAACTAGCTTCAAGAGAAATAAGAAACCCATCACAGATTTGGTGAAAAATGTACTGGAGTAAATGTGCTTTTTTGATGTGTGGAGGGACATTCATCCTCTGCGGAGAGCCTTCAGTCATTACTCTGCAACACACTCTATTTACTCCAGAATTGATTATTTTTTCATGCAGAAAGAGAATAGGGATAGAATACAATTATGTCATATTGGAGTGGCTGATGTGTCCGATCATAACGCCATTTACCCGAAGATTTATTTGAGCTGCAGACAGAAAGATACAATATGGAGATTGAATGTGGGAATATTAAACAATAAGTCGATAGTTGAGCAAATCAAAGCTGACATTCAGACTTATCTGGAGGAAAATAATAATGACAAGACCAACACAGCTATACTATTGGATGCATTAAAAGCAATCATATGAGGAAAACTGATTACAAGTAACTTTAAAAAAGAAAAAGTAAAACAATACAAGATACTTCAGCCAAACTAAAACAATTGGAACAATAACATAATGGAAAAACTGACCAAAAGACACAACAACAAATGAAAGAGGTGAGAGAGAAGATGAATGATCCTCTCCAAAATTAAATAGAGACAAAAGCAAGATATTTAAAACAAAATTACTATGAATCAGGCCTCTAAGCTGCCAAGTTATTGGCGAGACAATTAAGGAAACAACAGGCAAAAATGATGGTCTATAAACTGTATGATCCAAAAACAAATCAACTTAATTATGAACCAAAAGAAATACTACTATAAAGAACTCTACATTTAATCATTGGCCTCAAATCAAAATGATATTAAAACATTCCTTGACTCCTTGGACCTTCCCTCTATGTAAAAAGCAAAATGAACGCTTTACAACAACGACAACTACAGATGAAATCCAGAAAGCAATAGAAAAACTAAAAACAAACAAGGTACTTGGTAGTGAAGAATTTTCATCTGAGTGGTACAAGAAGCTTGAAAAAGAACTGTCCCCTCTGCTCCACACTACCTTTAATTGGATCATGGCTAAAGATGTTAAACCCCCTCATGGAAGGAAGCAATATTCACAGTACTCCCACTAAACCACTGAAATATAAGGAATATTGCCAAAACTATAGACCAATATCAATTTTAAATGTTGATTACAAGCTCTACACCTCTATTATATCAAACAGGCTCCACTCATTTGTATCAGACTTTATAGATGAAGACCAAACTGCCTTTATTACAGTTAGACAAACACAAGACAATATTAGAAGAATGTTGCACATCATACATAGAATACATAGAAATAATTTACCAACTGCTGTGATTAGCCTAGATGCAGAAAATGCATTTGATAGGGTCAATTGGGAATTTTTAATGTATATCTAACATTGGAGAAATTTGGATTTAATATAGAATCAATTCAATGCATTAAGTCTATTTAAAACAAACCCACAGCTAGAGTAAAAGTTAATGGCTCTCTCAGAAATATTAGCAAGAGGAACTAGACAGGGCTGTTGTCTCAGTCCTACCTTGTTTGCTCTATACATTGAACCATTGGCCCAATTGATCAGACAAGAAACTTCAATAACAGGAATAGATATCAACAACCGAAAACATACGTCTTTTTGCGGACAATGTTATGATGTACTTGAATGACCCAGTGAACTCCTTTATGCAACTTACATAAATTTTGGAACAATATGGTTTATATTCACTACAAATTAAACATAATTAAAACTCAAATTCTCATGTTTATCTGTTCACCAGATCAAAAACTTAAAGAACTGAAAATAAATTGGGAAGCAAAATCACTTAAATACTTGGGTATTAACATAACTAAAAACCTATCAAGGCTATATTGAAGCAACTATGAACATAGTGATGTCAACATAAGGAAAGATATTGAAAGATTTTCCACTTACCCAATGGGGCTAAATTATAGGATAAGTGTGGTGAAAATGAATATTCTACCAAGTTTGTTATATTTATTCTAATCTCTGCCCGTGAATATAGCAGTTTATAGTCCAGTTTCTTAAATGGTAAGGTGAAAGACCTAGAGTCGGTTATATCACTGTTCAGCTACCTAAAGACAAAGGGGGAATGGCACTCCTGACTCTAAAAGAATACTTTCACGCAGCACAATTGTGTCCACTTATTTACTGGTGCAATGCAGATTATGTAGCTTGATGGAAAGATATCGAAAAGCCTGCGTCCAAATACCTGATTCAAGCAAGTATTGGGGAAAGAAAGATCCCTGACCCTATAAAAGATGAGGTAGACCTAGACCCAATAACATTATTTACTCTAGACATGCTTTTGATTGTGAATTTGAATGCGGAAGGTCTGACTTTAGATTTAAACAGTGGGTGGGAATGGGAATAACAGCCATATACACGGTTACTCAAAAGGGTGAAATGAATTAAAAGACGAATTAAAAAAAAAAAAAAAAAGACCTAACAAACCAGGACTTGGGTAAATATTTAAAAATGAAGGACTATCATATTAATTCAAGAAAAATGAGGACAAAATACATCCTATCATAAAGGTACTTGTACAAGCATACCATAATGCTATTCCCAGAGTCATGTCAATCCTGTACTTTTGTTTGATGGAATCTGGAAGGGATTCAAAATTATATATTAAGGCTGAATTGGAAAGAGAACTGAATGAAAAGATCCCTGAAAAGAAGTGGTATGATATGTGGAAAATACACCAGACCACAACACAATCACAGAGTTGGAGAGAATTTATATGGAAGAATCACATTAATTACTTCATCACACCCAGAATTAAAAGTAAACAAATAAATATTCAACAACCAGGCTGGAGACTGTGTAATAACATGGAACCAAACACACACACATTTTTTGAAATTGCATGAAAATAAAACTTTTCTGGAATGGTATACATTCTCTTCTGTGTGAGGTAGTGGCTTACCAAATCCCTCAAACATGTCTTGTTTTATACCCGGGACATATGGAAGGAACTGTGCATATAGCAGTCAGGATTCTCCTCGCTACCATAAAGAAGGCTATTACTAAGAACTGGCTCAAGACTGATGCACCAAATTACAAACAATGGCTGACCATTGTAGATGATATCCTAGTGATGAGGAATCTGACATATAGGTTAAAAATGAAGAAAGATTGTTTTGTGAAAGGCTGGAGAAAATGGTTAATATATAAATTAAAAAGGCATAAATAGTAATGTTGTCTAAATAGAATGTAGACCTGTTCCTCCCTACAGACTCTGTTCCCCTTTTATTGTACTTTCTTTTCTTTTTATTTCTTTTCTCCCTTTTTTGCCCCTTCTAAAAAGAAAACAATAAAGACAAAGCTTTAAAAATTTTTGCTGACCTAGAAATAGTGCAGAATCTTAAATATTTCTTCTTTATTTTACATGTCATAACTTCCTGTGTTTTTAAATGTTTCTGAACCCTCAAACTTTATGATTATTTCCAGGTTTATATGAAAATATTAAAGATTTTCCATGCAGTCTCAGACTATTGGTCCCCACTGTATAATATTTCCAAATATGAGCTGTGATTGACCTAAAGTTGGAACACTAATGCATTTGTACAAAATCCAAGATGAAGTGCTCAACTCTGTCCATTGTGCAGTATTTCAATGCAGGAAGGACAGAGAGCCTGAGTGAAGCTGTACTAGACAGGAGTTGACTCAGCATGTTGATATAGTTTTTCTTTCAGTGTATTTGTATAACGACATACAATACATTTGGAAGTTCAAACATCATGTTTGGTGTCATTTTCCCCTCATTATGCATTTATCTAAGTGAATAACTTGGTAGTGGCACAAAAATTTTGAGGTTGGGAGTACAATGTCAAAAAGTTAGTTTGGAGTCTTGTAGCATCTCCAAATTAAAAATGGGGCTGTGCACATTTTTACGCACATGGCACAGAAGCACTAACTTCAATATTTATTATTATTAATTATCCCATTGTGGCAATAGGGATGGTCAGGAATGGTAATTGCGTTTTTTCTTCACATCAGAGAAGTTTATCCAGTCAAATCTAAAATAAAACAGCAATTTTCAAGATGAGTCCTGAGCTCCGTCAGAATGTTTTTATTTAAAGATAAATAAATGTCCAACTCCATTTATTCTGGAGTGACAAAATAGTAATGTTCTACTGTCAAATTATTAGTACAGGGGTTGTACAATAGTGGCTTTATTGTGTATTTCCATATACTGGGCACAACCTCTTCAATCATTACTGTAAATAACAAAATATAGCAGCAGATATACCCTGATACAGATAGAGCCTGACTGAATGTGCCATGAGCAGCCTTTGCTGCTCTCTTCATGAGCGGAGGAGGCAAAATATATAGTGTGATTTTTTTTTTCTTGCATGACACCTCCTGGGCTCCATACTTTCCTGATGTGTGCATGTTAATGATTTTTCATGTGTAAATCCTCCTTAATCTGACATTTATGTTGAACAATAATAATATGTTCTTTGAATATTCAGAATATTATGCACTGTGATTGTCAATGTTGACCATGGGAGTCAGGGATGGTGCAGGAGTGGGTAAATGGATCAGAGAAAAAAAAACAAGTAAAATTGAAAATGAAAACTTTATTTCCTGCTGTGTATTTGTTTTCAATCAATAATATATAAGACACAAACAATCACATGGCATCTAAAGGTTTATTCTGAAAGGTTTATGGCCCTTAAAGGCCAAGTAAATCTTATCGTCTACCTTCTCTGATATCTTTGGTTGACAGTGCTTTTCTCTCCCTGAGCCGTGTGAATGGGATGATGGATTTGGACGTGTCTGGGTCTAAGCTTTTGACCTTTCAGTGTAACAAGTGGTGCTGACAATATCCCCCAAACAGAGCTGAGCAACAACAAAAAAACAAGCCATTTGTGCCACGGCTGAGTGAACGAGCGCAATGTCCACTCTCCCACTGGCAGGATAAAGAGTCACTGAAGTGGTCTTATGGCAGAGGGGACATTTTCCAGATGAGGTGAAATAAATCCGTCTTATCCAGCACCCCCTCCTGCCAGCTAAGTCTAAATCCTTGCCATAATTCCAGAGTCAAAGAGAGTGAGCATGACACCACCATGCTGCCGTAGCAGGGGAATGGATAGACAATGACTCCGGGCTTCATCCTGGTCTGCCATCATGCTCTGACTGCTGCACATACACACATTATAGAGTAAGCAGCTCGCCAGCACATGATCTGAATCCTCTGGAGGAAACTGATAGCTTTTCTGAACTAGACCAAGCTGTGGATGTCATTTTGTCCTGGGCCAGATATGGCAGAGCAGAGGGCAGTACAGCCTGTAAGCTGATGTGAGAGTTGAAGCTGTTCAGATTGTTTGATTTTGCATAAGGCTGGGAGGAGGAGGTAGAGGGGAAAAACACCACTGAAAGAAAGGAAGATAAATTTGGAGTTGCACAAAATGTTTACATTCAGTGTTCTACAGGCGTAAGGCTCAGTCTTTGAATTAATATTGAATAGGTCCTGTAACTCTGGCAGTAACTCATGGAAAAGCAAACTGACAGATGTATTACAGTACCAAAACCTTTCTATATGCTGTACAGCTGAAGTTCATAAATAGCCAAAATGTAAAAATAGGTTAGAAGAGGCCCTATAACATGTTTAAGCAACAAAGGAGTTAACACAGAGCACCCAAAGTCCTGAAGATAATTATTTTATCAAATTATTATGTAGTGTGTGCAAGTTGTCTGATATTGTCTGATATTTAGTGTTCAAAATGTTATCTTGTTTGCACAAGATAGTTTATTGTTTGCACAAGTTATTATGTTCTCAGATTATTTTGTTCATACAAGTTAGCACAAGTTGTTATCTTGTTTGCACAAGTTATCTTGTTCATATGAGATATTAGCTTGTTTGAACAAGTTATCTTTTTTGTATCGGATATCTTGTTTGAACAAGTTGTTATCTTGTTTGCACGTAATCTTGTGCACAGACATTCCAATTTTGTGCTCACACGTTATCTTGTTTGCACAAGTTGTTATCTTGAGTGCACAAGGTACCATGTTGTTCAAGCTTTTATCCCTTTCACACAAGTTGTTATCTTGTGCACACACAATATTATCTTGGGTACATAAGATTTTTAAAAAATATTTTTTTCAGAACTTCGGGGGTTCTGTGAATTACTCATTTAGAAAATTCTTTACTCTGAGGGCTGTTATGGTCGTCTCAATCCAATAATCTAAATATTCAATGGGATCTTTGGAGGTGGGTAAATGGCAGCTAGATTGAAAATGAAACCACAAGTGGTGCCCTGCAATGTATTATTCATCCTCCATCTGATTTTCATTACTGACTTCATGCAAATTGATAAGCAATAATTCATACACATTATAACAGAGGGAGACAGCGCTGTTTTTGACATCCGACCACCCACCACTCACATCACGCCATCTCCCCCCTTTAATCCAGACAATACATCTTCCAACAGAGTTCTGATGATAGGGTATACGCCAGACAAAGATTTGCATATTTGGAATTCAAATAGAGCTCCAGCTGCTGCTGTGCATCAAGCTACAAATTAAAAGCTCATGTGGCAATTTGGCTGTTTGTTTTTTTCAGGTTTTTGAATAATGACTCTATGATAAGAATGATATTTTTACGCTGAAGCTGCAGACATCCCTCTAGTACCTCTATGAAGTGGCTATAAGTTTGCCAGATACAGTCAGTGAGCACAAGTTGTGTTTTGGTATCTATACAAGCATGATGGTATCAAACCTGGCAACCTCACTGTGACTATGTGACTCTGAGAAGCTGTACACAGTCACTACTCCTGGCTGTTTATGAACTTTGGACAGAGCCAGGTGAAGGGAAGGATGCCAACAGGACTGCGAAGTCTGCTAATCTCATTTCTTTCTAACTCCACTTTTTCAAACTAGTAGTAGTAGTCTTCAGCCCCAATTGATGCTGACTCAAGTGACATCATTTGAGGCAAGTTATCAGATTTCGCCATAGACTGTATAAAAATATGGACGTAGTTACCGTGACGTCACCCATTGGTTTCTGAAGAGCGGTTTTGAAGCTCAAAGTGAGCCGCTCCGGCCGTCGCCATCTTAGCAGTGCATGGCGCTGCCTAACTCCCAGCCAATCAAAAATAGGCAAAGAGGCGGGCTGAATGGCTGAAACAAGCCACCTAGCGGCTGGTGGACCTGTCACTCAAAGCTGCCATGTCCTTCATTATGCAGAACTTTACGGCTTAATAAAATTTAAACGGGTGAGTTATAAAAAAATTCACCCCCCGTACAGTTGTCATGAAAGGGGAAATTAGCTTTAGAGACCTAAACTGTTTTTTGTACCAGGCCGTAAACATGTTTATTTCTGCTGTAAAGTTGGGCATTTTAACATGGGGGTCTATGGGGATTGACTCACTTTTGGAGCCACCCTCGAGTGGCCATTCAAGGAACTGCAGTTTTTGGCACTTCCGCATTTTACAGCCCCAGAGGTTGCTGCTTGGATTTCACACAGCTCCCTCTGGAGACACAAAAGGCTTTATACTACTTTTTTCACATATAACACCTGTAAAAATCATCGGAGCTCCCCTTTAATGTTCAGACATTCAATTCAATTCACTTTAATGACCTCACAGTAGAATTAGGTTCTGGAACAGTCCAGTACAGAACAGTTCCATCCACATCATTGTGCATAAAAGAATCATATAACCACAATCACAGTTAACACAGTTCACATTGACTAAGGAGCCAAGGAGTTCAAGGTCCGTACTGCAGCTGGGAAAAAACGGTTTGCCCTGGACGGCAGTGATTTATACAGCTGGAACAGAAGGTGAGCTGGAGGAGTGGCGTCTGAGATGATTTTATGTTTGGTTTTGGTATGGGGATTTTAGGGATGGAAGTGGGGTGCCAATGATTTTAGATAACTTGCTGACAATCAGCTGGAGTCTTTTGTGAGTTTGGCTGTCTGAACTGTTGCACCAGACTCTTCTGGATGATGTGAAGATACTTTCAATTATGGCAGTGTAGAAGCGGAGCAGGAGGTGTTCTCTCACTCTGAATTTCTTCAGCTGACGTAGAAAGAAAAGTCTTTGTTGGGCTTTTTTGATTAAGTCCCATTTGAGTGCATTGCAGATGTGGGTGCCAAGAAATTTGAATGAGGCAGTGATGGGGTTGTAAGGGGTTTTAAAGTGTGATTTGTGGCTGACGTTAAAGATAAATTTGTGAGTTTTGGATGAATTGTTTGCTTCATTGTTCTTTGAGATGACAGCTACAATGGCTGTGTTGTCTGCTTGCTCTTTAGAGCCCTCCAGACAGGGGGCAGGATGAGGTGTTATTCACCTTGACCCTCTCTTGCCTATTCCACAGGAAGTACCACACATTCAGTGACAGATTCAGTGCTTAGTATTCATGTCTAGTAGTTTCAGGCAATTAAGAAGTGCCAAGTTGGATATATCTGAGCTTTCAGAAAAGTCAGAGTTTTCCAGTTGTAATTAGGACTTTTGATGTTGGTGTGAATGCTGTTCACAACTCGGAATCTAATAGTTACCATAACTCTGATATGACATAAATGTGGCATAACAGCATCATCAATAGATATGCTCGTTCTTCATGCAAACATGAGGTGAAATATAAATATCTATGTATAAATATATTTTCTAAATATCTATGTAACAGCACTGTATTAGAAAACTAAATTTGCTTAAGTTTCAGGGAAGAATGCTTTTATATATAATGAGTGCTGCTTTAAGACAAATTTTATTTAATAATGACATTTTTTATTTCTTGTTTTTTAAGCATTTTTTTATGAGGAAACTTTTATTTTTCAAAAAAATAATTTATGGAGTTTTGTTGTTATTTGCGACCAAAACGAAC
Organism: Thunnus thynnus; assembly: GCF_963924715.1. Lineage (NCBI taxonomy): Eukaryota > Metazoa > Chordata > Actinopteri > Scombriformes > Scombridae > Thunnus > Thunnus thynnus. The sequence goes on from NC_089538.1 coordinate 2,103,415, forward strand.
ATGACTCTCAGACGAGTCACACTGCATCCGCTGAACAAAGACATGTGAAGGCATTAATGAAATCCACGCCTTGTTTTCTGGAGCGCCAAGTCAAGTGAAACACATTCCTAACGTAACCGGATGGTAGTTCATATTGACTTCAAAATAAAAGTTTCAGACGTATATACACATATACACACACACACACACACATGCATGCAAAAAACAAACAAACATATTTTAATGTCCATAACTACAAAAATCAGCTACTGTGTTTAAGTAGGTTCACACCCAGCAACACCATTATCAATTAAATGAAACATTAACTATTACTTATATAATAAAGCACTTTAATATTACAGCTGATGGTATTTCAGTGCCCTCTGGTGTCTTTAGCTGAAGACCTGCAGCTGTGGTTGGCAGCAGCTATTGGCAGCAGGCATGACAGCTGCAGGTTATCAGGCTGATTAGCTTTCTGATAAATAGGCAAGGAAACAGGTGTTTACTCTGTTCAGCTTCGCAGTGAGGTTACAAGAAAACACACTGAAATGACAGAAAGTACGCATAGCAAAATGAAACTGCTTACTTTTGAGCTCAACATTAATTTTGTGCGCATGAAACTTGTTGGCTGGATGAAAGAATAAGAAAACCTGTGTGTATCTAGCCTTTGGCCCCAGCATGTCCTGTCTGAAATGGATATTTGAATCTTTTTCCAGCAGTGATGATAATAGAGAAAAATTGTAATCTTAGAATCTCCATCATTTGGCACTTGGAATTCAAGGTTTCTGTTCAAGGATAAGCATCCACTGAACATGTTTTGGCTGTGTTTTGTACTCTTCTGAATTCCACACAGAGTTGAGCTTTTCAAAGCACCCTGAGTCACATTTCATCTGTCTGGAAATGAATGGACTACATTTGAATACCTGTATGATATTGGAGTCCTTCAAATGTATGTGATCTTGTTAAGTTATTATGAGAAAATACAGTTCATTCATCAGGGCAAGCAAAAAGCTATAAAAACCCTAAACATCAAATCAAACGTAATGTTCATTTTTAAATTGTATCTTCACAGAAAGCATAGATTGATTTTTAAAGGCTGAAGGTAGGCTGAGCTATTCTGTGTGTTACGTGAGGTCATTGTACTCTTTGCCCAAGAATGATAAAAGTGTTCATTTGTCCCACCCTGGCAGGTTCAACAAAACTAACAGGAGAGTGAGGAGGATGTCGAACACAGTATACATACTCCAACACACTCCTGATTCTGCAGCCTGCTATAAGAAAAGCTCTAATCCACTGTGTGGGTGTACTATGGATGTGTACTGTGCAGGGCCGTTTAAAGGTCATGCTCGTGGTACATTTATGTGGTGTATTTACTTGTTGGTTGCAAGCTGTGATATCGGAGCTTTGGTAGTTTTCTTCTGAGCAGCTACGTCGATAAACTACATTAATAAACAAAAATGTTAATCCTACAACATTTTTGGTGAGAATCATCCCACACAGGTCAATAGTTAAGTTATATCACAAGAACACTTCATAAATGCATACATTGCCATTGTATACTGTTTTTGCAGTAAGTATAAAATAACTCAGTTTTGTATGGTACAAACAGGAAGTGACACAACTTCACAAAGAGGATGTAAAATATTTTTCCAAGTATATAATAATGGATGCTCTTCGTTTTCTCAGGTGTTCCTGGAGCAGTCAGCGTCCCAACAACAACTCTTTGCCCTGCTGTACCTAAACAGGTAAATCTGGTCATGTCTTTTGGTTTACATACTCAGTTTGCACAGAATTGGTATGTAGTGCGAAATTGGGGCACAGCTGGTCTGTAGCCCACCGTATTTATGCATGAAAATCGAAAGCTACACTTGCATCTATAACTTATTTGACCTAAAACTGTGGCTGATAAAAAGGAGTTAGTGGCAGATATGCGGTACCTACTGTCCCCAGTGGCTGGTTGACCACAAATTCAATTTGGTTATGATAGGTCTTTTAAACTTCACATAGAAGTGTGATATTTAATGTTTCCTTTAGGTTTTGTCTTCTGTTTTTCAGTATTTTCAGAGTTTCTGTTTCTAAAAATGTTTTGTGCAAAGAAGATGAGTGGTGGGTAGTGCTGACTGCCTGATTGCTGATGTGTGCTCTGTGTGTGGTTCACAAATTTTCAAGTCTCTCTTACAACAGCAGTCAGGTTAAACATTCAAATTAATATTGAAACATGTTTTTCTTGCTGTAATCATTCCTCCTGTTCATACTGACCATTAGAAGATCCCTTCATAATCCACTTACAATGGAAGTGATGGAGGGTAAAATCCACAGTCCTCCTTCTGAGCAAAAATGTATTTAAAAGTTTATCTGAAGCTAATCTGAAGCTTCAGCGTCCAAATGAGTCAAATCAAGTAGATATCTTTCAACATTACAGTCTTTTTAGTGCCAAAGTCCCTCTTTTTGTGACTATACTTCCACCGCAGCTCAACAGGGAAACACAAAGAGGGAATTTGATGCTAAAATGACTGTAAATGTGGCAGATATCCACTTGATATGACTAACTCAGACTGCTGAACCTCAGATTAAATTTTAAATGCATTTTTGCACTAAATCACTGCGTGACCACACTGTGGATTTTGGCCTCCATCACTTACATTGAAAGCACATTTGAAGGGGATCTTTTATTTCCAGTATGAACAGGAAGAATGATTACAGTGAGGAAAACCTCTTTCACTGTTGATAACAACCTGACTGTTGTTTTAAGACACACCTGAAAAATAGCGGACACGTCCTTTAATAGTGTATGCGTTGATACGGTCATGGGACTTGTATTTTGATGGTTCAGACAGGAAGTGTAGTATTTTACTCTGCCGTGTTTGACGCTCGGAGGAGTCAGAGAGGGAGTCAGAGTTGAACAACGGCGAGGAAAGGGAGGACAGTCGGCGGTACCGAGGGTCATAGGGATGTACAGTAAACACAGGCAGAAAAATGCCCAAATATCACCGGCAAAATGGGGACATTTGCTCGTGTTTGTTCTTTTTCTGTTGCTGAGTGGCACACTGGACAGAGCCAGCGGGGACACCGGAGGACAAGGTACAGAAAAGCGCGGACACACTGTAAAACTTCTTTTAGCATCTACCAGTTGCGTGTTGTGGCGGCATAGAGAAACATGTATGAGGGGTTTAAAGTGTGTCAGTCAATAGAACGGGTTGTAATTGAGGCGGGAGAGGTTTTGGTGTGAAAGCACCGAAACTTTTCTTGGAGTAATTAGTCGTTTTGTGAAGAAGAGGGCTGCGTAAGCCAAATTTCATTTAAAAATCTGGCAATTTAATGCCGCGTCGCTTATCAGGCGAAAGCGCAAGACACTCATAACCTACAAGAGCTTAACTAAATAGCTGTGATTCATTGTACAGTCTGTCACAGGCTGCACCCAAAATACCATATGAAACACAATGAATAACCTTATAATATCATTTCTACTTCTATCACGCTTCTGTGGTTTCTCCCTCAGCTGCCCCCTCCTCTAATTGTGAGGAGGTGGGGTGCCAGGGGGGGAACAAGGTGAAAGAATCATCAAAGTTTGCAGTATAGGGTTATGGCTTTCATGCCGAAATTAGCAGAAGACTTGACTTGTTGTAAGAACAAAGAGTAGCATGTGTTGTAACATGTTAACATTTGCTTTTGTGCAACGCAGTGTTAAATCACAAGAATTGTCTAACGTGTTTCGGGTGAGCGTCTCAATGTTCTCAAAGGCACGCATCAAAGCGAGCGGCTTTCCGTTAACAACATCCTTTATAAAAGATTTATTATAGAAGTTTGTGAAGTTTTGTATTGTAGAAGATCAAAAGTTTCAACTCAACCAATCTGACATGTTGTATAGATGTTGAAAATAGTTTTTTTTCCCAGCCAAACTAGAGAATCAGCTCTGTCCGCGTTGTCCATAAAAGGCAGTTTAGAGAAATGCTGGAGTACAGCTGAGTAGCCTAGTTTTCAGCCAATTATGTCACAGAAAGTCAAGTAGTTTTTGTGTGAAACCACCACGATGATTTCATTATTAGATTTCATTCTTCTCTGCTCAGGGTATCGCTTGTCCAGGCTGTGCGTTATATTTGAAATGACATAAAATGAACTCTAAGAAGTTGTATTGAACGTATCGAGCCCCCTTCCCACTCTCAGCAAGCCACATAGAGGTCAATTTGTGTGGTAGTGGCTGGTATGAAGATGATCACTCTGTTCAGTCATGTGGACTGAGATACCCAAAGGCAAAGTAGGACTTAAACAATAACCCCTATTCAAAAAAAGATGTTCCGAGTTAATGTAGTTAACAAGCCGTGTGTGTGTGTGTGTGTGTGTGTGTGTGTGTGTGTGTGTGTGTGTGTGTGTGTGTGTGTGTGTGTGCTCGGCTGCTGCTGCATGAACTTCAGCACACAGTTTGTTTTCAGCTTTGCGCCGTCAGATGAAATCCAATGGAATGACTTCATTAGAGATGGTTCAGCCAAAGCAGTAAACAAAATGTGAGATTTATAACAGACTTGTTTAGTGAGGGCAGAGTTTATCTTCAGCTCCCAGACACTGAAGACATGACATATGTATAACATGCTTTCCTCCACCGCACAAACAATCAGTCAATAGACAGAAAATGATCATCACTAAGTCATTTATGAGGCATAAATATGGAACATGCACTGATTCCAGCTTCTTAAATGTGAGGATTTTGCCCTTTTTTACAGTATTTTTTTTATTATCAGTGTACAGTAACTTTCAAAAATTATGAAGGGCATTTCCACACTTTTCTCACATCTTATAGACTAAATGAAAGTAAAAACTTAAACTGCAACTAATGATTGTTTTGATTATCCATTAATTTGTCAATTATTTTCTCCATTTTTTTTTTCTTAAAAATGACTCTAAACAATTAATCAACTATCAAAATAGTTGCTGATTAATTTAATCTTTGGCAACTAATTGACTAATTATTGCAGCTCTAAAACAGATACATTAATAATGACATTTTTTACAGTGTTGCTTTCCCCAAAACATCAGTTCCAGTGAGTCAGAAGATGAAACAATAACAGACATCTGTTATTATGACTTAAGCCATATTTGCTTTTAGAGGCTGATCCTGGTAATTAGAATAAAAACCTGATATTGAAATGACAGTCAATGCTAATTTTTTCACATTAAAAATGTTAAGTATTAGCCAGAGCCTTTATGTACCTACACTGCAGAAAGAAGCAGATTATTTTATAGAATTCTTTCTTTCTGATACATATATTTGATCATGTTTTTAGTAAAAGTCTTCCTGTATACTCAGCACTTCTTCCATGTTGATTTTTTTCTTGATAAATTCAGTATAATACACATTTCTACAACATTAACTCCATCAGTACATCAGTCATGCCGTGTTTCTACTACTGTGCCAATTCCTGTCACTTTGCAGTTCTTTTTTTTTTTCATTGTCAAGATATCATCAAGGGCACTCAACACTTCCTGCTCAGATGTTTTCACATTAAAAGCCTTCCAGTGGCTTAAAAGGCTTAAACCCTCCTGTTCCCTCTTAGCTTTAATGTGAAATATATGCAGGAAGTGTTTGAGGGTCATTGATGGTACACAGCATTTGTCTCATTTACATTATGAATCTCTCACCATGCTTGTCATTTGTTTGTTTAGCCAGCATCACATCTTTATTTGTAGCATTGTTAGCGCACGCTAGCATCATCATCATGTTTTTATTGGCTACAGTAACACATTCTGTGTTAAATCAAGATGAACAAGTATTTAATTTTAGTTCCTGTTTATTTAATTCTGAATTTCTTTAACCGAGATAATGCTCTTGCTGACATCAGTGATGTCATGGGTTAAATCAATGCGGGAGGGGTGGGTTTGTATTTAGTTGTTTTTCTTGAGTAGTATTTGTTTGATTTGTACTTAATTTTCTTGGCAGATGGTGAGAATGATAGTGTTTGTATGGACAATGTTACTGATATACATTGTGAGTTACCTGTTGTGTGTGAGTTAAGTTTGATTTAGTCGGCTGTTTACATGTGTACTTTTTGTTATGCGGCGTATAAATTACTGTTACTACTTCTTCATGAGTCCTTTAACAAGTCTCTAAGTCTGCCTCCTATCACATTTCAAGCCACTGTGGTCAGAATTCCCTACAGTTGGAAATAATCAGTGAATGCAAACAGTATTTGTGTTTAAAAAGAGAACACAATAGCAGCACATGGGTGACTCAGACTCTGTTGTTGTATTGGTGGAATTAGTGCTGTGGAAATGTTCATTGTACCATAATAAGTATTATAGTTCCGGTAACCCCACCCTTTCTCATTGTGTCTTTTTTACCAGGTCAGACCAAATGTTATTATCAAAGATGACTAAAACAGCAAATAGAAAGTTCAGTTCCTCAGTATTTGGACAGCAACACTTTTTCATTTTGCCAAGCTGGTTTGTCTCTAGAGAGCAGCACAGATACTGGCTACTAAGCAGTTTATTTGTGCTATTGTTTTATTTAATATATAATATACATGTCCCACACTTGTGTCCCACTGCTGGAAACGGGCAGCCAGTCCAACAGATGAGGATTGTGCTTTTTTTCCTCTCTGCTCCCCAACCAGTTCACGCTTCTTTTTTTTTGTCACTCCATCACTTTGTATCAGCATGTTCCTCTGCAGCATGGTGTCAACTAGTAATGCACCACTTAATTGGCTGCTGATCATAACTGGCCAAAAAACCCCGCTCTAAATAGAGCAGTGATAATTGGCCGTTCCTCTGTTCCAACCGCCTGCTCAAAGAATACTCTCCAAAAACACAATACGGACATCAGGGAAGTGGTGATTGTCTGCCATTAAAACTGTGAGCTGATTTGCTGCAGTCAGCAGAAGTACAGTCGCATCATCACATCATCAATCTGCCAACAGTTCACAATAAAGTGGCACAGTGAAAAGCTTAGCTAGTGCTGTCAGGGTACCTTCACCTCTGTCGTATAGAGCCCCACTGACACTGGACTGCTGAGGCTGATGCCCATGTTAATACTCAACATTTATTATCAGTTAATCTGTATTTTTTATTCATTGATTTAGTCTCTCTATCTCTATGTATAGATTAGGGGTGTGCCCAAATACAAATACATTATTCTGCAAAGCACACATAGTGGGTTTTATACTAATATTTGTTTCATACAAATATTTAAAAAGTTATTTGTTGGGAGTGTTCCCCAGAGATAAAGCTGGGCTACTGACACATGCAAAGTGCTTCCAAGGGACTCTCCATAACCTGTTTTTCCCCTTCTCCTTTCAAGGAAGTTAGGTTGTAAAAAATAGGCAATAAATGAAAAGTGCAAAGCAATAATTGGCTTTGAGGTTCTTCCCTATATGTTACACGGTGTGCTGTCTCTGTGTTATGGGTGTATAGGTGGAGGTCTGTCTGCAATGAGGTGATGAGTAAAGTTTTAGCTCAGTAGTCAGCGCAGTCGTCTATGATCTGGGAGACTCCAGTTCAAGACCTGGTGTGGGGACCTCCTTTGTAAGGTAGTTTGTTCATGAGCACTTTAATTTTCTAAAATTAAAAGTGTAATAAAAACAAAAACAGGACTTTTAAGCTTATTTCCACTTTTATTCGAATACAAATACAGATACAAATAATTTTGCTGCCTCAACAAATACAGATACAAATACAAATACCGGGCCCTCTGCACATCCCTAGTATAGATACAGTATATTGTCAAAAAAGATGAATGTCCATCACAATTTCCAAGAACCCATTATCACACCTTCAAATTGTTTTGTCCAATCAGCAGTCCAGTTTGCAATGATGTAAAACAGAGAAAGGCAGCCAATCCCTTCATTTGACAAGCTAAAAGTAGTGAATGTTTGCTTGATAAATTACTTGAACGATCATTCAATTATTCAAATAGTCAGCGATTCTTTTTCTGCAGATCTACTAATCGATTAATTGACTAATCGTTTCAGCACTATTTGAGCTGTTATATGTTTTTTTTGAGAAATGCATGATATAAACAAAGATTTTTGATGAGGATGCTTTCAGTTTGGTTGTTAATGAAATGTGGCCAACATATGTGACATTTTACAGTGTAGAAATAAACTTGTCAGAGCTCTCTGGTGGACAAACCTGTGATGACGACACTGTTTTTAAATGACCTCAAACATATCTGCAATTTCATACTACAACTGCAGATACGATACCTGAGTTTTTTGAGTCAATGATTTGTCATTTTGTCTACAAAATCTCAGACAATAGTGAAAAATGAAAAGTAAAAAAAAAATCCCACAGCCCAAGCTGTATCTTAAAATGTTTTGTTTTGTCTGATCAAAAGTCCAAAACCTAAAGATAATGAATTTACCATCACAGAAGACAAAGAAAGCTATAAAACCCTCCCATTTGAGAAGCTGGTAAGGGCACATGTAAGGTATGTAATATAACGTAAATGTATTTTTTTGTTTATTTGAGTATCAAAATAGTTGCTGATTCATTTTCTGTTGATTGACTGATTGATCAATAGACTAATCGCTGCAGCTCTTAAGAAGACAAATCAGAATCATAGACTGTATATAAAGATGGACGTCATTAAAGCTCCCCAGAAGCTAAAACATCTGGATCGACCTCTGGTGGCTGGCTGCAGTATAGGTCATAAGTCCCGCCCCCTCCATGTTAGTGGATGGGACATGAGCCAAACGAAAAAATAAAAGTACATGTCAAATACATTTTTCCTAAAGATAGTTTCTGTCATTTCAGGTAGTTCTTATCACGCTGATGTTTGTCCAAGTGCTCATTTTTCTTATAAGTTTGTTTTTAATTAGTTATTTGATGATATAGAAAGGCGGTCTAATGTCATGATTGACAGCTGTGACAACCGCTCTCAAACCTCCGTCAGCCTGTGGAAGACGCCCCCCTCAGCTGTTCCGCGGGCTGTTATCCCGCCACCTGACTCTACTGCGCAGAGTCTGTCTCCAAATGACGTCACACAAGCAAGATGGCCGCTCCCGTAAAGGAGATATTTTGGCTTCACTTTTCCATCGCGGTAGGAAGCAGAGACACGTCGTCCATATTTATATACAGTCTATGAGTTTACTCGGTGTCATAGACAGATGAAATACTGAGGTTAAACACCCTCATAGTTGTTACTCTGCTATGATTTATCATCTCATTAACAGTCTGCAATAGAATGACAATCAGATGAGTCAGTATTATAACTGAATGCACCAATAAATAACACTTTTTTTGTTAAAGTAATTAAAATGACAAAGACATCTTTGTAGACTGATCAAGTAGACGGTCAGTATAATGTTGAATAACTGCAGCTATATTGTCTGTTTAATCTGCTAGACATGATAATAAGAGGAAAGGCTTGCTCTGAAACAGTTTTTGTGGAGCTCATCATCCATTTAAAACTTATTCTCTGGATATCATTCCTCTTCTGTTGCTGCACAGCTTACTGTACTCTCCCCTGAGAAACAACCATTTAATGAACAGCAGAGGTTATGATAGTTCACAGTATCGCAAGATGAAAACATTTTCGTCTACATTATGAGATTTGACTCGCCCGATCATGCTCACATATCTCTCGCTGCTTGTTAACTGTGGCGCGCTGTAACTCTCGGGCTCCCGTGCGTGCCAGGATGTAGAAGCTGGGATCAGCTGTGGAGGCTGAGGATGTTTTTAGGGCCCGTTATCTCCATCATGATTATATCATGTAGAGATAACAAGTGGTGCCTATATTTAGATTTTTAAGCCTGCCATCCTGTGACAATGATGTAATTACAATGTAGTTCTGACATAAACATTATTTTCTTTGTAATAATAACTAAAGAGATAATCTGAGCTTGTAAAAGTCACTTTCATCAATCATTTTTTTACACTTTGAGAGAAAGATCAGAACAGAAATGCAAGGTCAGTAAGAAGTAATACACCTACACTAATATTAATAGTATGGAATGACCACCATCTGCACTCTCATGATGAGATACATAAGTGGTGACCAAAACAATTCATCTTGATGAATTAAGTTCAGATTGCAACCAACTAATGTCTTCCACTCGGCCTTCATTAGCAACCATAACTTTGTGCTGGCCACGCCACAGGCTGATATATAAAAAAAACATTTTTATTTTGAAAATTTCTGTGAAACCCTTTGCAAATAAAATGTAAAAGACACATAAGCATGACTGAATACAAATGAAGTCCAGCATCACTGCAGTAGGAAAGGCTGATTAATCAAATTTTATTTTCAATTACAATTTTGGCTTCAAACGATTAAGATAATTGAGATAAAACGAGTATTGTGCAGCATTCTCAGGGATGAGACACACAGAGCAGAGAGCAGAACTCTTCCTTACTGTGTGAATGTGTCTGAATTTAACTAACAGACAAATGTCCAGCAGTGGAAACTGACTTACTGACACATCTGCAGGTTACTTTGTTTTAGTTTCAGTCAGACTCTGATTCTGTCATTTTAGATACCAGGATGCTTCGCTCCTTTCATCCAGCTGCTCAGATCCGTGCGTTCTCTGTCTGCAGTCTGTTATTGTGCACATGCTTACTGTAAAAATCTGATGAGAAATCATTGTTCTTCAGAGAGTCCAACCTACCTGTGGAAATGATGAATGATCATTTTAGTATTGATCGCTCTCAACGCTACATGCATCTTAACAATCACGGTTAGATGATCTCAATTATTTTGGTCTAATTTTTTTTATTTTTATTTTTTTATTGATACCATGGTCTGGGTGAATACTCTTATCTGATTGGCCAGCAGGTGTGCGTTAAAAGTGTTCATTGCACACAGCTCAAGTTAAATCACAGTTCTAAATTCATCCGCTACCCAACCTGTAACCATAGCAACATTAAAGATTAAAGAGCACAACTGTCAAAGCTTACGCGTTATGAAGTTTTGAACATAATTATTTTATTTCATTTACATTTATTTTTTTTTAAATTTTCAGTTGAACTATATTTAAAGTTCAAGGAAATCCACTGTTAATAAAAATTGTTTTTTTAAAGTACAATAAATGCATGATGCTTCCAAGGTAATTGTGTTAAATAATGGTGATCTCAACATTGATCAGAGTAATGGTGAATATGATTTTTGCCATAATAGAGCAGCCTTACTGTGCAGGAGAGACTGACCAGCAGTCAGTTGGAACTCTTGTACTCTTTACATGGACAGTCTGCACAGATAGCTGAGAGGATCGACTCAAGGACTCTTCACAAAAAAATCACAATTCGGTTTTGTTCCGCTCTCTCTCTCTCGTAGCCCTCAGCTAATGCATTTTAAAATCTCTCTCTCTCTCTAGTATTATCAAGCAAGATCTGTGCAACCCTCTTCACAGAGAACCGAGCTCACACGAATTCCCACTTCTCTGTTTCTTTTGTCAACACAACCGCTGCTTTGTGTTTGTTGTGTTCTGGTCAAGTACATGCCGACTACTTAAGCCTCACCCACAAATTTAACTGACTGACGCATTCTTTTGAAATCTTGAGCGTTTCTTGCCTGGAGGTAGATACAGTACATCTCAGTGGGCAGCGTGTTTTTTTGTTGTTTTTTTTGCCTTCACAGAACTGACAAGAGTTTTAATTCACTCTGAGTGTTTATTTTGGCCCAGTTAGACAAACGTGTGGGTGCAGTTTACACTGTTTGGATGTGTTTGAGTTCTTTTTGAGTGGCGTGCTCAGTCTGTCTCAGATGTGTTTGAAAGATTTTTTGGATTTCTGCAACCTCGGCGACATCCTGCACAAACATCATGAAACATTTAGAGTAGATGGTTGATTAAAAGTGCTGACATCCTGTTGTGACATCATGACCTGATGTTGAGGATTGTAACCTCATTCATGCCGCCTACTGTCATCACCATGCTCTGCACCCTCCCTGATCACTCTCATTGTCAGTTTTCTCACACTCACTCAATCTCAGACATGTCATCAAAAGGTTAAAAAAACCTCCTCCAAACTCCTAATGCACTTTTGCTCTGCTGGGACTCAGATAAACTCCTTGCTCAGCAGTTTTCCTCTACAATATCTGCCTGCAACACGGCCCATTTACCAGGCGCAGAGAGCAGCCTGCCGAGGGCCTGCGCTCCACATGCTTTTGCAATGCAAGGCCTGTTCTCGGAAACCCAGAGGAATCCGTACGGGATGATTTGAGAGCTGTTGAAAAGCGTGGGCTGTTATTTCCGCGGGGGGGGGGGGGGAGGCAAAGCAAAGACTCACAGCGCAAGTCGGCAGAAACTGTTTGTGCCTCGACCTCTAAACAGGCAAACTTTCATTAGCGACGCGTTCCCCGACAATGCCCAGCTCACCTTTTCTCACCGCCTCATTTTTTCCAACTGCAAACACCAGGCCCGGCGTGATGGAGAGGTTGCACCCTCCAAGAATATTTTGTTTGATATCTAACAAGATTGCGTGGTTGTTATTTGTAACACCCACAGCAACACTGTGTGCAAGGTCCTCTCCGGTCTGCTGTGTGGGCTTCGTTTAGTCATTATTCATTTTGCAAGTGTTATGTTTATGCTCTGAGGGTGCATGGTGTGTAGGTGAGGGGGCTGCCAGAGCGAGCTCTATTTCTGAGAGCTTCCTGTTCCAGTCTAATGTTATCAGTGTCTGTGCCAGGATGGAGTCTAGTTCACTTCTACAGCAACATGTGAAGTTTGTAACCTGGTTTATGATGGACTGAGAAAAGATCCCGTCTTAAGCAACAGTTAACTCAGCTGCCTCCTCTGTGAGAGCAGAATGTCAGACGCTATATAAATGATTCCAGAGAATGTCACTACTGTTTAGTTTTATATTATAAACTACTGTATATTCTATATTATACATTTCTCAATCTTTTTGCAATGAATTTAATAAGTAATTAAAGTTTTTTAATTTTTTTAAAGTTTAGTTTATTTTCTGTTGTTTTTAAAGAGTAATTTAATACTAAAACCCACATTTTTCAAAATAATGGATCAGGGCGTGATACTTAACCATGATGGATCAGCTGATATAACAGGATCATGTCTGTATTGCACTTCATGTATATTTAGAGTGATGGTGTGAGAGACTTCAGACTATTTTATTTGTGACAATCACTGTGAGCTATGTTCTTGTGTTTAACATGTAATTAACACGTTGAGTATTGACATGCCCGTAGTGTGAAATGGGTGTAAACTGACGTGCATCACGCTTCATGCAGCTGCCAATGTGTGTCGCACTTAATGACTTAAAATGATAATCCTTAAAGTCCCCCTTCACTCAAAAATGTGTTTTTCTCCTTGTTCCTTCCGTTGGATGTTTGGGCTTCACCGTGCAGAGTTTGAAACTCGGAAGCTGTTTATACGTTCTTCTGCTGAAGGAGGAAAGTTTCTCTAAATTGCAGTGAAAATCTGATTTTAAGTGGTGGGGGGTCTATGAAGCGGATGTGTGACATCACAACTAGTTAGTTACAAGTAGCATTCCACTTAAACCAGTGTGATGTGGGAACATGAAGCCTCGCTGAGGATGGACTTTACAGTGAAGCAGGAGACATCTCGTGTTCAGCAGTTCACCTCCTGAAATGAAATATATTTGTTTATTCAAAGATTCTGAATTTTTATAAGAGGGAGAAGAAATAGATGGAATTGTCAGGTTTTTAATGAGGTTTTTTTTTTAATGTGAAAACTTAAAAGAAAGATAAAATGTAAAAATGACTCCAAGTAGAGTAGAGTATTTCTTATATATCTTACAACATGTCTTTAACATTTTTATGAAGTCAATCTACATTTTTGCTGCTGTTAATGGTTGGCATTTTTTCTGCAATAGCCATTCAATGCACTTAATCTCAGTAATTAGCGCTCTATATAGTAGTTTTTATTTATGTTTTTAAAAAAAATTTTTTGGGCATTTTATATTTTTAGACAGGAAAAAAATGGAACGACTTGCAACAAGGTTCTCTGCTGTTATGTGGCCACTACAGCAGGCTACTCACACATATTCATATATAGATTCATTTGTGTTATTTTGAACACAATCAACGCACCCCAAAGTACCATACAGTTTGAATTTCGGATAAAAAGTGCCAGCCATATTATTGACTAACTAAGTAAAGTCGGTCCAGTTCTGCAGGTAAATTCAATATATAAAAGTGACCACTTCCTGTGCACCAGAGGATTTCTCCTGATGTTCTGTATGCATTTATCAAGGGACATACTCTAATAAATGGTAAGTACAGTGTAGCCTGACAGCTTCTATGTAGAATCAGTGGACATTGGATTTGATGGTGACCTGCTTACATTTTTTGTTGTTTTGTGAAATGTTTTGTGAATTTTCCCACATCAAAAGTTAGAAAATAACCGCTCAAACCCTATGAATGCTTTTGTTGTTTTCCTCCTTGAAAACGGTTTTTCATGACACCAGGAAACTACTAGTCTAACGTAGGTGTTCCGAACACGTTTGAATGACTGCTGTGTCGTGTTACTCGGCGATGAAGATGAGCAAAATCCACACTTATTTATATGTAAATGTTACAGCTTTTCAGGAATCGTAGGAATAATTTTCAGCGTATCATTGGATCCGGTTATTATTCTGTCACACACACACACACATTCTAAAGGTGTCTCACTCATTCTGCTAGGTGTGAGAGAAGGTGAACGGCACCTCTAACAATCATCAGCGTAGAGATAGGAAACCACTTTCCCCTCGGAAAGCACTCTGACTGATGTGTCCCTCCGCTACGAATTTGTGGAAAAGCAAGGAAGGAAGGGAAGCAAAGTCCTTCGCTGAGTGCCTCATTAAGATGAGGACGAGCTTAGGAATACTTGAAGTGAGAGGGAGAGGGTGATAAAGAGCGAGGTGAAGAGATGAAGTCTGTGGGGATTTGCGGATATAGGAAATATAAGAGTAAGCTGTTTATATGGGATTGGGCTGCAATGGCACTCCAACACTTATGTAGAGAGTACTAGTTCATCACTGCCTGGTCCAACTGCCTGCATCTGTCACAGGGCCCTAGGAGTTTTTTTTTTTTTTTTAAATGTTCTGTCCCTTGGTTTGGGCCAAATCAGCTTGGCAGGTGTTACTTTGCTGTACTTTACCGTTTTGGACTGCCTCCACTGTGTTAGAGCTGTTTTCTTTCGTAAATCTGAAGCACTTTTTGAAAACAGATAAAGCATAAATCTCACCTGTGTTGTTTGTCCAAGATTGTTTTTTAGTGCGACTGGTCTCATTACTGACCCTTGTAGCCCCAGGGGGAAAAAACACACCCACAAAGCTGTGGTTCTCAACCGTAGTTGCAGTGGGTGTTTGCCCCCCCCCATTGGCCACATTGGGCAGTAACATCATTCCGTCGGGAAATGGAAATGCTATGATTAGCTTCAACTAGCCTCCTTGAGGACTGAGATTGATCACCTCCGTGAAGAGCACATGTTGACTGTGTTCATCTGGGTAGCATGTTTGTGCCGGCTGGGCCAGGTGTTTCCATTTGCATACCTGTATGGAACATGTTTGGGGCTTTACTTGGATTTATGCTTAATCTGAAGTGTTTTCAATCAGCATGCAGTTCCTTGTTGATGATTGGCTCCTGGTAGGTGTGATCAGCTGACCCTTTGTCCAGGGAACACAATGTTGATTTTGCTTTATCAGTTTTTCAGTGGATGGTGTTTGAAGGTTAAACAGCACCAAATGATAAACATTGTACAAAGAATCTGCAGGTTTTTACCTGGTTTTACATTGATCCTCTAGGTGGCCTTATGGTGTAAATGGTAAATGGACTGTACTTGTATAGCGTCTTTCTAGTCTTCCGAACATTCAAAGTGCTTTTACACTGCGAATCACATTCACCCATTCACACACATTCATATGCTGAATGGGTACAGGAGCTACCACGCAAGGTCCCACCCTGCCCATCAGAGGAAACTAACCATTCACACACATTCACACACTGATGGCACAGCCATCAGGAGCAATTTGGGATTAAGTATTTTGCCCAAGGAGACATCGGCATGTGGACTGGAGGAGCCGGGAATCGAACCACTTACTGTTGTAAGTTGTCCACCAAACTACTGTGTTGCAATAGTGGTGACCTTACTTATTTTCTTCCTCTGTGTGGACTAAACAGAGGTTTATTACCCAAAATGGGTAATAATGGTAATGGTAATGGGAATAGATCAGGCGGAGAACACAATAGACCAACTTTAAGAAGGACTGTGGTACTTTGGGTCATTTGGGCTAACGATATTCCTTTGATTTTGTCTGTTGAAGGTCAGTCAGTGCCCCAAAATCCCAAAAGTACAGAATGATTGACATGCTTGAACTATAGTGACCAGTGTTCTTTTTTGAGGAATATCTGGAATTTCAGTTGGGCTTTGTTGCTTTACACTCTTATACATTGACTGGTGGTATCTCAAGTTCATAATAAAACAACACAATTAAGTGAATCTGCATCATTAAAATTACCCCGCTCAGTTAAACTGCCCAAGAGCAAAGAACGAGCATACACAGGAGGAAAAAACAGAGGCGGAGGCAGTAAAACTAGCCAATAGGAGTGCAGACGCATTTGATTGGCAGCAGAATCAACCAACTGAAGGCCGTAAAGTGCTTCTATGGTTCAACCTTAGTTTAGTCTCTGGTGAAGTTTCTGTCTAGATTTAAACCATTTAATTTATTAATTCCTTATCATTTTAATTGATACATATGTCAATTGATACATACATATGCGGTTCTTGAGAAATAATAAGTAATCAACCTGTTCCGCATAGGCACATTTTGAACGGGCACTGCACTAGTATTAGTAAAACTCAGTAGCAGGCATGGGCTAGTGAAACAGAGGAGAACCTTAAAATTGGCAGGACTCTATTCTTATCAACATTTACCATCTTCCTACCATCTTCCTTGTGACAGATCTTAATCCAGAGATGACATTTTCGTTGTATTTCTCAGTCCTACTTTTTCCATCGGTTGTTCAGTATCAAACTCCAATTTAAGACATTTCTGCTGCATTTAAACATTCAATTGGGTTCAATTTGTCAGCCATCAGTCATCAACATCCTCTCCCATCACCCTACATGCCTCCCAATTTTTGTTTTACCATCATTTTTCCTCCCAAAACTCTCTTCCCTCTTTTTATAGTTATAAATGTGTATGAAATTCCCTTCAACACAAGCCTACATTACTCCTCAGCAAAAGTATAATTCCTTTTTTTTTTTTTTTTTTTTTTTACTGAAACTGCTTTAAATCCATTTTGCATTAGTAATTTGTCTGATACCCCAGACACAAAGTGAACAACATACAGTAGACTTTATCATTAAGATTAAGATCATTAATTTTTTATGAAATCGCAGACGGAGAAAGACTGCCTTTATACTGAGGTGCCCAGCAAAGTGAATGTGAGTGCGTTGCTCTTTTGGAATAGTTGAACAGTAATTTAGCTTTTAAATGAGAATAGCGCTTTGGGAAAACAGCCATAACCTGACAGT
The DNA here is from genome assembly GCF_963924715.1 of Thunnus thynnus. Taxonomy (NCBI): domain Eukaryota; kingdom Metazoa; phylum Chordata; class Actinopteri; order Scombriformes; family Scombridae; genus Thunnus; species Thunnus thynnus. Next base: position 2,120,820 of record NC_089538.1, read on the forward strand.
ACAGCAGCATATTCTGGAGGCATTACTTACACATGTTGATAGCGTAAGTGATGTATTCAAGGGGAACTATTGATTTGTATAAAGCTTTTACAGCTTGATGTGGGCTGAAGCAGTGTAATTGGTAGATATACTGTGACTATGTGTCCCACCCTACTCCATATAGTGCTTGTGAAAATAATGAAAGTTGAAGACAAAAATGTAGGTCAGATGTAGCACTGAAGAACATTGACATTTTTAACCTGACTTTAAAGGTAGTGAAAGTTGGGAAAAGTGGTATCCTCTGGAGTTTGTCAGATGATCAGAATCAGATGACCTGATAGGCCGAGAGGGTCAGTCAGAGATGTACTCTGGTCTTCAGCTGTTGAGAGATTTCTAGACCAGCAGCAGTAGTTTAAACTCTTTTCTATGATGCACTGGAAGCTAGTGCAGAGACTGCCCTTCCCTGCCAAGAGTTGAACATAGAAAGGAGTCCCCTCAGCCAACTGGTCCTGAGGCTGACTGACCTTTCATCTTCTGACATCACAAACCCCAGCCAGCCTCGGAGCAGTTATACTATCACTCAAAAGATTAGACCTAACCAAATTATAACTAAAGAGGTTTGGAAGAATTTGGCCCTAAACAGACAGTATAATATGGCAGACTACCTAACCACAGTAACTGATGAGAACCTGAGAGAGACATTGACAAACTGACTTAGTGACCATAGTCTGGCGAAAGAGAAGGTCAGACCTGGCTGCCCAGAAGAGGACAGGCTGTGTTGTCATTGTGATGAGGGAGCTCTGTAGAGACACAATTACACTTTCTAACAGAATGTCAGAACTACAGAAATATTAGGGAGGAATTCTTTCCAAAATTTGAAAAAAAAAATTGCCCTGAATTCCGAAGTCTGACAGAAAGGGAGAAATGAGCCTTCTTTCTTGGGGAAAAGAAAGAATGTGCAGTGTTGGCTGCTAAATATGTCACTTCCTGCCACAACAAGAGAGACAACCAGTAGGACAGACATATAGAGAGACATTTATAAATATACTTGTACTTACTGCCACCATCTCCTGTTGTTATTTATAGACTAATAGCTGTCTTGTATTATATCTACTATTAACATCTCTTTATTTTACTTTAATATCTCTCTATTTTATTGTGTTATCAATAGATTTTCTTTTGATATCAATAGAATAATGGTTGTATTATCCCTACTAACATCTCTCTATTTGATTATCAGTAGATTAACACTCGCATTGTTTTTGTTTGTCTTGCATTGTTAAATTGTATCAATACTAACTTGATTATATTATATGAATTATATTACTTGTTACGTGATTATATGAATATATTACTAATATTGTTAGTCACATTATTTATGTTGATTTCATTCCTTAACATTGTCTTTCATGATTGTAATTGTACTTTGGCAACACATGTCAAATGTCACGCCAATAAAGCCTGTTGAACTGAATTGAATTGAATTGAATGTAACTGGATTGAATCCAGTAGCCGTGTGAATAAACTGAAATTGCCTCAGAGGTTTTTGGGGAGACCTGAGAAAAGTTTGTTCCAGTAGTGTAGCCTGCTGGAATAGAAAGTGTGGACATGTTTCTCTAAGTCACGTGTGGACATGAATTTTCTTTCCTCTATGGTCTTATAAAGGCTAGAATACACCATCAATGAATGGCGCGCGTCAAAACAACCACCCCTATTATTTTCTATGTACAACCCCCACAACAGAGGTGGCTTGGCGCCTGTCGGCACTTGCTGACACGCCTCCCTGCGACACATCATGCCACCGTCCTATTTCCAGCCTCGCCGCCCCTGAAAAAACATTTTTTTTTTAGAGAAAAAGCTGTTTTGTACTTTGATACAATGTTGGCCCAACTACAGATGTTATTTACTAGTTTGTTGCTTTCTTTTCACTGAAGTTTTAACAGTTTCACTTGTGCCTGTATCTACAAGGCAAAAAATAATTAATTGTTGGTTGATCTGCTGCTTTTAAAACATAATCTCACTGCTCACATTATTATTTTTCCTAGTTATTCATCAAAAATAGACAACTATAATAGGCAAGTCATTCATGGCATTTCATCGTCCCGTGTCCTGTTTCAGGACCTTGTTAATGAGAGGAGTGATGGATAAATGAGAGCAGCACTGAGTGCTTTTATTAATTCAAATATCAAGCCACATCATCCTATAATCATGACCTGATTATTCCTGCTGTTTTCTGACTCTCATCATGTTTATTACTTTTCAATATCTTGCCTTTTTAGATAAGAGTTCCTGCACAATGATGATGAATAATTCATGATGATGATGATTCAAATGCTGAAGCAGCTGGGCAGTAAAAACAGAACCCACTAAAAGCAAAGTTAAACTTGAAAACTCATTTAAATATCTATTTCAAACATCAAATATAAAGACACCCTCACAGACTGTTACACAACAAGGACTTGTTATGAAAGACTGGGACAGTTGCTGATTGGATAGGACAAGGGAGTTAGATGAGTGGTCCTCGCTGCGACTGTTGTCATTCTACCAGCCCTCTTGGCTCACGCTTCACAAGACAAAGATTTCAAAAACGACTTCCTACTTTGTGCAGGATTTTTTTCTTTTAATGAGGCTGTTGGCTGCATTAGAAGTAAGTGTCCTCAGTGCCCAGTGAAAAGGAAGCAGCTCTACTAGCATACATCCTGCACTACCGGTAGCTTTTAGTACTTTGTGCTGTTGGAGTTGTGAAGACAATACATATGAACGGGTTTGAGAAAACTGACACCCCCTCCCTGTCGCTTTGTTTAACTTTCTCTCCTTGTTGCTGTCCTACAAACTTTCCACCACCATCCTCAGTTTCACAAAAAAGTCCCCAAAGTGGGTTAAGGCAAAAAAAAAAAAAAAGGCATTATCCATTCACATTCAGTCTGGTGTTGGATGGCAGGAAAAGCGAATATGCTGTGCCATCTCAGTTCTCTGTAGCTCCACACTGGGCATTAACCCCTGGGGAGAGAAGATGGAGAAGAAGAAGAAGAAGGGATTGAGCGCTTGAGTGGGACTGGGCATGCAGGATATGAAACAGTAAAACTGTGGCAATTCAAACAGGCCACAGTTGTCATTACAGGCGGCGTCTGCAGAGACAGCACAGAGATAGATGGTAATAGGCCAAACAGAGGTGGGTTTGAATCCGATAACATAAACCAGCTGATTGCCCCCCCCCCCTCCATTGAAATTACCCACTTTATCGCTTCCCTTTTTTTTGTCTCCTTAGAGAGCCTTCTCCACTCCCTTTACAAAGTGAATCCACACAGTCATTTCTCAGAAAGATAAAGTATTTGCTGTGTATTATTCCTCCCCTCTCTCTGCCCACCCCTCTTCTTCCTCCTCTCTGTATCTTTCAGCCTCTGGAGTAGCTGTCAGATATAGATCACGCCTCTCATTGTTTTTCCTCAGCAACCTGCAGTGATAGCTTGCCGGGCGAGTGCCAGGTGTGAAGCCTTGCGAGCGCGAATCCTCCGGCTTTCTCTCTCTCTCTCTTGATGCCGGCTGAGAGTCCCTCAGGGTCCGCGAAGGGAAAGAGAGAGTAAATAAAAAAATAAATAAGATGAGTGTAAAAGGTGTGTGTGTATGAGTGTGTCTGTAGGAAGCACATGATGTTAGTCCTTGAATGACTAAACAAAGAGAGAGTGTAAAACAAGGACAGACAGTTTGGACAGGATGTGTCTGAAAGTGAGAGGAGCTTGATTATACTCTGACTGGAATGTAAAATATAGGACTTAGGCTGAGTGTTCATATAGCTTTTTTTTTTTTTTTTTTTTGAGTGACAGTCTCTCTTTTTTTTTTGTTTTGAGTTGTTCCCAATGAGGAGAGAGCGTATACACGCCCTGCACCCGGCGTCTTTCTTTTTTCAGAGTGCTCCGCCTCACTGAGCACGTCGTCAACGTCGCTCCTTTCCTGGCGACCAGTCATTTATTAGATGGGGCGTCCTGTGGTTGGTGCTCATGGTGAAAAAACAATGTCTAATAAATAAATAGTAGCCTAAGGATAACAAATAAATAATAAGCAAAGGGGCGATGCTAGTCTATCATACAATGGCGGTAAGAGTGGAAATATGTTGTCAAGATATCGTTGTCATAGAAACAAAACCCATGCACAGTGCTTCATCTGCAGGAGAAAAACACTATATGGACACACCCCCTTAGACAATATAGGTTTTCAGGGTTGATATTGCATATGCTGTTACATGTTACATTGCACCTGCCAGTAGGCTATATTTCATGCTATAATATTTATCCGTATACATTTTTAGCCATGCTAGTAGTGTGGTCAGATGGATGGCTGGATTGGTCAGTTGGTCCACCACCATGGGCCTGACTGAAATTTCTCAGCAACTATTGGATGGTTTGCTGTGGAATTTGGTACAGACATTCATGGTCCCCACAGGATGAAGCACACTACTGCTGTTTGATATGGGTCAAAACACCCACAATCGTTGTTCACTATCTAAGCCCACATATTGGTGGAATTTTGTTGTGTGTCATTGGCGTTGAAGCATGAAAACTATAACATTTACAGATAATATTTCGTATTGGTAATGGTTTTGTAACAATAAGTAAATGGACAAAATTCAGTTGGTATTCAAAAAAGTACTAAAGATAGATAGATAGATAGATAGATAGATAGATAGATAGATGAATTCTATGGCATAGAATCAAATCTATAATGAAAATGTAATCAATAAATTACACTTCTTAGACACCTCTCTAATGTCACAGATGGATAACAGTGAATGGGTAACATTGAATTAATCTAAAAGACCAAATGTCACTTCACCCAAGTTACATATGGTATCAAATAATAGAAGTAGGTCTTTAGATATCCATTTGTGAGATTTCTGCTGCCACCCCAATACACTGGAGTTGAATAGAAATTGGAACGGCTTTCCTCAGAAGAAGTAATTCATGAAAAAAAGTGTTGAAAGTGTTTTCTGTGGACTTTCCAGCATAATTGGGACAATTTATCTGGAAAAAGATTTTTTTTAAATGACAGATATTGGAAAACATGGACAAATAAAACTGTCAGTTGAACTCAGTGTCAGAGAAAAGTTGAAGTGTTTAATGTGAACTAGTTTTTGCTCGGTCACATCTGGTGGTGAGGCCGTGTGAGAGAACACCAGTTCCAAGCTTGCAGCAGCTGCTCTATCAGCCCATTTCATGCTTCCTAAAACTAGACCATACACTTTACAATCAGCGCTGTCCAGGTCCATTCAGTCAGCACAAAGCAATGATGGCAAGTGTTTTCCTCAGGGATCTGGCTCAGGATGTCTCTTTTTCTGGAGGAGGCAATTCATTACAACTCAGAAAAAAATAAGTGCTTGTATTTATGCATGTTATGGTCATTTTCTTGACTTATCTTTCAAAGTTTTGTGCTGCAGGGGAACACCTCTGCTATTGGTGGATGCTTCCAAATCGAATTTGTTGTGGCCTGGATTAGTAGTCCAGTTCCACAACACAACTTGTACATTTGTTCCTCCCAGTATTCACGAGGTTTAACATGTGGCTATAACTGAACTGTAATTAGCCTATTTACTGCAAAATTAAAGCAGAGAGAGAATAAATTAGAAAGAGAGAGAGAGAGTTTTTTTATAATTCAGTTTTGGCCACTATTAAGTTTCCTGCTAACATAGAAGGCCTGGATGCAACCGATTTTGTGCTTAAGCATCTTAGAATAAGGGATAATCACATGGACTCAATTCCCATAGAATAAATGGCAGGCAGAATGCCAGTTAAGAAAAAAAAAACAGCTTGAGACAATGTGAAAGCATTAGTATAGAAATAATGGCTTTTTTCTCAGACCATTTCACTCTACTGGAGTTATTAGGAGTTTCACAGTTTTCTCATTGGCCAGCGAGGTGTTTAATCTACCGTAGGTGGAGAAAATGAGTCGTAACCCTTGAAGCAATTAAATGTGGATTCCACAATTAAGCATCAAGAATGAAAGAAAGGTATGATGTGACTGGCTTTACAGCATGATGGCTCATTTCTCTGCTGTCCTTAGCCTTCAGTTTGTTTATACTGGTGTTCTCATATGTTCTGTTGTAATTACTTATCATCACTTCTCCATAAGTCATGAGTTATATGCTATTTTCTGCTGCTGCAATGACCCACTTTGCTCATGGGGAACATTACAGATGAAGTTGAGCGAAATGACAGTAACTTCCTTTTTTTTGTTTTTGGAGTGAAAGACTGTGTATGCGTTATGTAGAATTGAAGAAAATGTAAGCACCTTGCATCTACTTAATCAGACAAAAAACTGATTAATTATTTGTACTATTTTAGATGGATGCGTTTATTCAAAAGCAAATGAAAAGCACCAAACCTCGATTTCACATTAAAGTTATGTCACGTTTTGTGGATTATTGTCAAGTTTTTCCCAAAATGTTCCAAAACAATTCGAAAATCATTTCATGTAATTGCATAGAATCAAAGTAGCCTACAGAAAGTCAATTCCTCATAATGAACAGAGCTCACGCTGTTTTCATATTATCTCAAATAACAGGCTTTCACAGAATTTTCATCATCTCATTATAATTTGGCTTGTGATCCTTAATGGATGTAAATTTTGTCCCAGCAGGGAGAAATTACCTGATGCAGAGGAAGAAAGTGTTTTTTTTTTTGTTTTGTTTTTAGATTCTATTGGCTTTTTTAAATAGTTTGGAGACTGTCTTAGAGACACAGGGAAAGCTAAAAAGATACTTTGCATTTACAAATGTGCACCCGAGTCTAAGAGGATGTCTTAAAACTTGACTGATTTTGCCTTTAGGGGGACTTTAGAGAGACAGATTTTAAAAAAGAATGCTCAAAAGAGGCAGAGATTGGAGCCCTACTGATAATGGATTTATTGGGCTGATATATTTTTCAGCATAACATTGATACACATTTATGATAAGAATGTAATATGTTATTAGGAATTGTACCGGACAGGTCATTTTACCATTGGAAAAAATGAAATTGTACTGTCAAACTGCTGTTTCCAGATGAACTCTAACATATCTTTGGCATTTCCGTACTGCAGTTATTTGTTACTTACCAGCCGACATATGCAGTATGTGATGAGCTAACATTGTGCGAAAATACTACATCTGTCAGCTTCTTACCTAGGTGTCTTCACTTTTAGAGCCTACTATGAGCCCAAACTTCAAAAACATTAAATCTGACACTTCCCACACTACAACTTGCTATGGTCTTCCATCAAGGGGTCAGTATACATCAGCGGATGTACTTGTCAGATCACTGAACAGCATCTGAAACCCCCGCCCCCCCAAATCTTTTCTGGCTGCGTTACGCAGTTTTTGTAACTTTACGAAATTGACAATCACTGCTTAGACAATAGTTAGGTGTGTGAAGGTGATGGTATGCAGGATTTTAACTTCTCTCTTTTTACTTTTCTTCACACTTTTTGTGAGTTCAACACAAGCAGCAACCTCCGGGGCCAATGCGGAAGTGCCAAAAACTGCAGTTCCTTGAATGGCCACTTGAGGCTCCAAAAGCGAGCGGCTCACTTTGAGCTTCAAAACCGCTCTTCAGAAACGGGTAACTACATCCATATGTTTATACAGTCTATGGTTCAACACCATAAATTCCTCTGAAGTGTGACTGTAGGAAATTGTGCACCGTCGTTCCCATGTGATTATCAACTGATCATCATGTCTCGCCCCTTTCTATGAGGGCTCTTCACCCAGCCTTCGAATGTAGCCAATTGGAACAGTAATAAACATTATGCTTTCAGACTTGGTCAGATGACTGGCCGTAACAACTATTTGGTTTCAAGCATACCCTGACCTTTCGGAGAATTACTGTCTGGTAAACTAATTTTCAGTGCAAGCTTTATGTTCAAAATTTGTCACCCCCCAAGCGCAAGTTATTTTTCTCTGACTTGACAAAGCTCCACTGGAGCCACAGAACAGGCTGACTTGTACTCCGTGACAAGTAAATGCACTTTGGCATGTAATGTTGGTGCAGTACCTCACTTCTCTAGGAGTGAGTAGTTAGAATTACTTATAGCCACCATGGCTGTACAAACAGAAGTACAGCTCTTAAAGAATCTCGTACAACATACAAAATCCAAGGACAAATATGTCCCTGGCCATGCTTGTTGGATAGGTGATCTCTGGGAAGCGTAGTGCAGAAACTCCTCCACAGTGAATGCTTTGCAGTAAGGTGAAGCATATGGAAAAGTTAAAAAACACCCACTGATGATGGAGACAACTTTGCCTCAGTAACTCACTTCCTCTCAGTTTAACCTGAAAGCAGAGGTTCAGTCTGGGTGTAACGTAGCGAAGGGATACCCCCCATCAGTGGCACACTTTCCTTAATAACTTCTCAAACGTCCAAGGCAGATTACATCATGTAGTACATTTTGACAGAACCCTCTGGTTTTGTCAGTGTTTTGACTTAAAACTATGTTCAGAGCTGCACTTCACTTTCAATGTGGATTTTAAATCTAGGAAAGTGGGTTGCTATTCTTTAGGGAGCTTTGAAATGCTGAGCTTCACCTCTTAACCCTTTTCTATCATGAGATTTTCAGTTTACGGAGCTACCAACTTGTAGAGGAGCTGAAAAAACTCAGTGTATGGAGTATAACACCTTCTTAAACATAAATTGATTTTCTTTGGACCCAGGGGCAGCCGTTTTGGAAGACTTGCTGAACTGCCTCTCTCAAACTTTGTCCAACTCATCATTCCTCTTCTGCCTCAGAGTGATTGTAGATGTCTGAATGCTGTGAAACTTTGAAGCTGCTCAGTGCTCTGCAGCCTCCGCTTTCCACACAACCAGACGTAAAAGTATCCAGCAGCACTAACAGAGCTGTAATAAGAGACAAGAGAGGGAGAGGAGGGTGAGGAACACGACATGAAAGGAAGCATTTAAAAGATCATTTACCATAGAGAGCTCTATCTCTGTCTCTGACTGTGAACGGATGCCCCGAGGTTGGTGTTTGAGCAGGCGGATAAGACGGTGTATCCAATGAGCTCTCTGCTAAACTGGGGAATGAGGTTTAGGATCTTGGTTAGAGGAGCGGCCCCTCTCATCCTTTTTGCCTTTCCTTATCCTCTTCCATCCATCCATCCATCCATCTGTCCATCCATCCATCCATCCAACGCTTTATTCTTCCCCTGCAGAATGGGGGAGATCGGCTTACCCAACCCCCATGTACCACCAGACAGACACACACACTGTCACACAAAGTGGTTTTGTAATTGAAAAGCTTCACCAGAGACTCTGTGGAAGTGTTGCAGCCAGGCGAAGTGAAGCAAAGAACAGCAGTGATTTGTTGACTCTGAGGTTGGGTATCGTATCTGCCTGGTGTTTATTAAGCGCCCCAAAGCCTCGTCGAGCCGCAGTCGATCATTTAGGGGGGAGCGGCGTGATGGAGAGCCTCATCCCCTCCAACCTCTAATGCCTCTGCTGAAGCTATTAGCCAGCCTTAATGTTTTCTGCAGAGAGGACGCTGTAATGACAGAGACTCCAGACCAATGTGTCATTTGTTGATTTTTGGCCGTGAATGAATATTGAATACAGATGTTCATGTTTTCTGGGCCACATCTTGGGCACTACCTCAAACACACCCTCCTGACCTGATCGAAAGACCAGCTGAGATGTGAAATGTTCTGAAGTTTGGAAAGCTTGGAAAATACAGTACTGTGCAGAAGTTTTAGGTATTAAAATTAAAGTGAGGACGCTCTCAAAAATAATGTCATGAATAGTTTTTATTTATCGATTAACTTTATGCAAAGTTGAGTAAACAGAAGAAATTCAATATTTGGAGCGAGCAAGCTTTGTGTGAGCACAGAGGGGGGACAAAAACTCGGAAGAGACTCCGCCAGACGTTTCTCTATTCTCTGTTTAAGATCGGCCGAGATTGACACTAAAATGAGAATAGCTGGTCCACCTTGAAGGTCAGTCCACCTTAAGTGAGCCTGGTCAGGTTAGGCTAACCCATTGTTGCTAACTTTGGAGCTAACCCCCTTCACTTTTCTAGCAGTTGGGGAAACAGCAGACTTTTCTTGGTCTTCAGAAGCTGCAGCATTTATTAACTGACACACCGTAGTCTGTACTGTACATTTACTACCAGATTGATAACTTACTACTAACGTTTTCCTCTGCTTACATTAGCCATCACTTTTCTGCCGCTTGCTCTCTCACTCAACCACACACTTGCTACGCACACACATTGAGCACTGTCCTATTCCTTAAAGCAGCTACGCTACTCTTATAACAGTACCTTTGACATAGATGTTCTTTGAAGAATGAAGAGAGAGAGGATGACTCAAAACAATTCCATGAAAATCATTAGTAGCCCACTGATATTAATGATCATGTGAAATTTTAGCCATGGCGCTCATAATTTATCCCCTAAATTCAGAATGAATAAAACACTGACACAGTTTTTCAAGGCACTTGGCAGGTCGGCCGTGCCTTTATCTTGGAGAAGTTGCCACAGTTCTTCAGCTGCTTCTTTCTCTTCATGTTAATCCCAGACTGTCTCCACGATATTGAGATCAGGGCTCTGTGGGGGCCAAACCATCTGTTGCAGCACTCCATGTTCTTCTTGTTGCTCAAGATAGTTCTTTATGACTCTGGCTGGATGTTCGGGGTCATTGTCATGCTGCAGAATAAATTTGGGACCAATCAGGCGCCTCTCTGGTATTGCATTATGGATAAGAATCTAAACATCTGAGGTGCCAAAAATCTGCAAACTCTTAGGGAGATTGAACTGGGCTTTAAAGCAGCAGTCTAAAACTAGCAGAGACTGCTGTATCTGAACAAAACTTTTTTTTGGTCTCAGATCAATAACATGTCTTTGCAGTGAGAGTAGTTTTAAAAGCTCAAAGCGACCACTGCAACAACTGTCATTTTCAGTTAAAAGTCAAGTGGAATGAGTGGGCATTCCTGTTCTCTGAGCTGTATGCAGACGTGGGGTCTTTTGGGGGATTATGTCGTGGGAGGAGAATGCAGCTCTGTTAGAGTTCAAGCATGTTTACAATTTTTTTTTTTTTTTTTGTAATTCAATCACATTGTAATCTCTCTGTTGTGCTGCACTGTGAGCAACTATGATCACAGCTTGTGAGATGCCCCTTATGGCAGGAACAACATGGGAAAAGGTGTTGTTTACCATGAGGACGCTTTTGCAATTGAAGTTCAACCAAACTGTGAACGCTTTCTACCTACAGTTCACTGTAGTTGCTAAAATAATATATAGATTTGATTTGATTAGTAACGATACAATTTCAGACAATAGTAGAGGGAATTGTCTAAGGTGAGTGATACCTTTCCTCTTGTTTTGTTTGACTTACAGTATAAAACCCAAAGATATTCAGTTTAGCATGATATGAAACAGAAAAGTAGCAAATCCTCACATTGGAGAAACTGCAACCAGAGAATAGTTGGTGTTTTTGAAAGATATATGACAAATGATTGATAGATTATCAAAATACTTGCTGATTCATTTCTTTCAATCAACTGATCAATTAATTGACTAATTATTTCAGCTCTAGATTTGACTGCAGATTCATTAGAGAGATTTAGAGCATAAAAAATTTGAGCATTTTACCAATGTGGACCCAGAACCTGAAACTGAACTGGCTATCAGTACCAAACCTAAATGCCACAATAGGAACCTTCATACTTAAAAAAGTATACAGTATAGATGTATAGACATGTCATCCAAATCCAGACTGTGTGCAATATTTAATGATAATAATTCAACACTTAAAATAAACAGAAATAGAAAAGAAATAAAAAGGATAAAATACAACAAGCCTGTTCAACACCGCATTAGAAGTGGCAAAGTGGATACAAACAGAGCTATTGAATTGGTTGCTTATTTATTTCCTGTTCCTCCTGTGCAGTTTTTTCTTTGCTGACAAAAAAAGCACAGAAAAAATCTCCAGATCTAGATATAGAACAGTTTTTATTGAATGAGCAGTTGGCAAGTGGCAGCTAATCTCTGTGACTAAGTCAACACCTTCTGTAGCTGTTACATGATATAAACCTTCTGTTGTTTGCTAGTGGTATGATTATATTGTGAAGCAGTAGTAGAACCTGTTGAGTTTGCATTAACTGTAGTAGTTACTGCTACTGTAGAGGTAGGATTCATCACAGCTCTGCACAGTAAAGGAGAGTGAGGCACCAGAGACACATCCATCTGTGAAATAAAGGAAAGAACAGGAAAGGTGGAACTAAAACGGAACTCCAGACTATTTTGATTTCTGCTTTACACTGGCATTATGAGACTGTTCAAATCCACTGAACGCATAGTTAGCCTGTTGAAAATTACTGCTTGCACACTATGTTGAGTTGGACACTTTATCCTAATGTCGACACAGCTACCAGCACAGTTCGGGCCTGCTCTATGCTATTATCTCGGGTCAGTGTGGTTGCCTCCTGATGTGGGGATGCAATGGAAATACAAATGAGCACAACATGCCACACCATGGACAAAGTTTGCAATGCCACGCCAGAGGGGGAAAAAAGATTGAGAAAACAGGATCTACATCTCAAGCAACCACAGAAATCCACTCCTTTCCATTCCACTCTGCTCACCTCATTATTTTGCCTGCCCCTTTTTCTGAAATCCTCAAATGTCACAGAAATGTTTTCCCCTCCCTGTCTGTAGCAATTCCAGGCCAAGTGCTGCTGACATTTTATGGATTCCTTTCAGTGTTATCAGTGATTAATGGTGACCTTTTCTTTGGGTGGTAAAGCATTTGATCTTTTCTAACCTGAAGAAACAAGGCTATCAGCGTTCGGTTGCTTTCTTGATATTGAGCACATACAGCAGATTCTATGGCTTACTGAATTTCCTGTGCAGAGCCTTTGTGGAGGTGTTATTTAGCTATGCAGATTATACAATGAGGAAAGCACACTTGACAATGAGAGAGCTTAATGGATTACTGTACAAACAGAGTGAGTGACGAGTGCCTTTCAGGCACCTGTGGGCATTTAATGCTTTTTAGGCTTATATGTAAAAAGATGATGGCAGAGACCTGTGGTTACTTGTGAGGCTCCCTTGCTGGGCACTACTGTTAAAGCAGTGTGAAGGACTTTCTCAGTGGGCTCTTAGACCAGTGTGATGCTAGCTAAAAGGGTAAATAGCCAAGCGAGCACTCTTGCCCAGTAGGAAGTTCGGTTGTGTGGCACAATTGACTCTAAGAGCTTCCTAGTAGGTGTGTGCCTGAATACAAATACATTATTCAGCAAAGCACAAATAGTGGATTTTATACGAATATTTGTTTCATACAAATATTTTAAAAATTATTTGTTGGGGGTGATCCCCAGAGATAAAGCTGAGCTACTGACACAAGCAAAGTGCTCCCAAGGGACTCTTCATAACCTGTTGTTCCCCTTCTCCTTTTCACAAAGTTAGGTTGTAAAAAATAGGCAATAAATGAAAAGTGCAAAGCAATAATCACCTTTGAAGTTTTTTCCCTACACATTACACACTGTGGGAGGTCTGTCTGCATGAGGCAATGAGTAAAGTTCTAGCTCAGTAGTCAGCGCAGTCTATGATCTGGGAGACTCCAGTTCAAGACCCGATGTGGGGACCTCCTTCATAAGGTAGTTTATTCATGAACACTTATTGTAACACTTAAATTTTCTAAAATTGAAAGTGTAATAAAAACAAAAACAGGATTTTTAAGCCTCTTTCCACTTTTTTATTCGAATACAAATACAGATACAAATAATTTTGCTGCCTCAACAAATACAGATACAAATACAAATACTGGGATCTCTGCACATCCCTACCTCTTAGTTGCATCAAATGTGAACATCAACCGATACTCTATTTCTGACTCAGCTAATAAGCATAAAGCAGCCCAGATTTTATTTTTCAAGCACAATATACGTGTATGTATGTACAGTATATTTTTGCTTTGGTTTTTGTGTTTTCAGAAAACATTTTTGCCAGTAAAGGCCACATTAAGGTGTGTCAGATACCTGCTGTAGTTTATTTGAGTTGGATAAAAGTCTTTTATAACTTAAAATACCTGACCATTTATGTCACATTTTTTTAAAAAACAATGTGGAAGTGGATCCACTTCAACTGGCACAACAGAAATATTGATTCCCTTGTGAAATGTCCCTTAAATAATATCTAAAAATGTTTCATGAAACGGAACAACTTAAGACATTATAAAAGAATCTTTGTTCAATGCCATTGAAGGCTTTAAAAAAATAGAAGAATACAAGCCTTTGAATGCACTAAACCAAATGAAACTTAATCTGCTAAATAAAAAGTCTGTTATCCATGGCCAAAATTTCATAATCAATTGTGAAAAGAGTGATTGGACACTGTCTGTTTCAATGTTTCGATCAATTCCTTGTTTCAAAGTAGTTAACATCTGTCTCTGATTGATACATTCTCTGTAAAATAATGTGCATTTGGATACTCCTACATCATTACCTCTTCCATCATGTTCTTGGTGTTAGCCTGGACTTAACACTTGCTGCAGAGTTGATTTTACCATTAGTGTCATGCGGAGTGGCGATGGCTTCCATGTCTCTGTGTCTGGCTCCTTATTAGTTGCTTTGGGCAGGTTGATTGGGTTTTAAGTGGCAGCAGGAAGTTGGAGATGAGAGTTGCAGTGCTCTAGGAAGGAATGATTAAGACATACAATACACATGCACACAGCTGCTGTCCTCATGCTGACGAGTTAATACACATGTTTGTAGCTTCTGGCTGATTATTGATTCTCTTTAGTGGCTTTGAGAAAGTACACTCTGACGGTTTAGTTTTCTCTTTACCCTGAGTTTAAAAACCATCTCTGTTATGTATTTGAAATACATACATTACAAAAGGTTGTCTTGCTCTCTTCTTTTGTGGGTGGCCAACTGTTGGTGTGTGTGTGTGTGTGAGAGAGAGAGATTCAGATGCTTGATAAAATAGAGACTGAGGACTTTATAAGTCCATTACACTCCAGCAGTATGTTGCATCTTGTTCTGTCTTCCAGATGATATCAGCTAAATGTTCCCCGGAGTTGAAATGAAAGTTGTGAAAACCCCTTTGTCTGTTCTGTTCATTGCTTTCCTGCTAAAATGAAATGGTGATGTTCCAATGCTATCTGTGAAAGAATGTACAGCCGGCCCGGGCCGACGTGTATGAATCACTCTCTTTAAATTCAACATCCCGAGGCCTCAAACAGACATGGGAGGCAGACCTCAATCAGTCATTTAGTGATGAGGAATGGAGTGCCATTCTGCAAAACCCCAAAAAATCCTCTCGCTAGATTTGGACTAGATTAGTACAATTTATAATTCTAATAGGGTTTATTGGACCTCTGCAAAACTGCATATGGTGGGGGTTTAGAGGGGACCCAGCATGCTGGAGATGTGGGGAGGCCCTGGTCACCTTTATTCATTTGTTATGGTCCTGTCCCAAGGCTCAGAGATGGTGGACAGCAATTTATGAGAATATTAACCTCATCATGGGTCAGGACATTCCATTTCTACCTAGCCTATATGCATTGGGGGACTCAATGCCTGAATCCCAGACAAGTCATCATACTGGTTCGAAAGCTCCTTATTAGGGAATGGGAATCAGTGGATCTTCCTCCATCCAGGTTATTGTCCACTCAGTGAAGTATAGTGGCAGCCAATGAAGAGTTGACATAAACTGGCCAGACCTGTACCACACTAAATGGAAGAAATATATCCATTTCATTAAAGGGCCATGATGTTCAATAAGGCACCCTAACCCTACAATAATAATTACTTTTGCGAGATGAACGTGAAGTATATTGTGAACTTTCTACGCCGTCACCCAGAGACTAACGTTAGCGGAGCAGAGCAGCAAACTCCAGCAGTAACAAATGAGACCAGCTGACCAACACACACTGCAACATTAAACAACTTAAACCATCTCTGAGGTGAAGAAAATAATTCGGTGCTCAGTCTGTTTCATCTCAAAAACCCTGCAGCCGCTCAGCATCTTGGACAACAATGTCTCTCCCCGGAGCTAACAGCACATCAGAGAGGCTGCTCTCCACTGCTGGAGACATGACATTAATAACAACACAGCAGAGCACTCCACCTGCCCCTCATTTGTTATTCTCATATTTTTATTTTACTTTGTTTTGGGGGGGGTTTTTGGTCATGTTTATCATTTTTCTTTCACTGTTGGTCAATCTCTTGTTCTGGCTATAAGTACTGTTTTCTTTCATTCATTGTGTTGTGATGTTATGGAAACAGTTAACAAATAATAGAAAACTTTGGTCATAAATAAAAATTCCAAGTCCTGAGAAATGTGTTTTTTAATTTGAAGTGAGCTCATGATTCATCTGGGCTAATAAAGTCATCCTGTTGAGATTCTTGCTCTGTGAAAATGGGAGCCATTATTCCACAGAACTGCACTGCTGCATTGAATCAGATGAAGCCAGTAAGAGAAATAGTTTTCCAATGACTGTGGCATATTTATTTAAAACTTTTAATTACCTTTTATGAAGATGGATCGGTGGTGATTGGCCATTATCATTAGTGGAGGCATGAGAAAATTATTATTATATGGAGATTGAATTAATGATATTCTGCACTCACAGCACCTGATCAGTTGACACAACAGTGACTCTATCACCAGTTGCTATGAGTGTGTACAAAAACATGCATGTGCCATTTTTCAGTAGTACACATGCACATTATTTTCTATAACGAGCTGACTTCCAGGGTTATGTAATCACGTGGAGATGAAGAATAAAATAAAATGTTAATTTAGGTTGTAGATAATTTGATGGGTTGCCGTGATTTTTTGTACAGACATTCATGATCCTGAGAAGATGAATCCTAATCACTCTGGTGAACCCTGACTTTCCTTCTAGCGCCATCATGAGGTTGACATTTGTGGTTCAGAGCAAAATACCTCAGCAAATATTGGATGGATTCCCATGAAATATAAAACTGATATTCAAGGTCCCTAGAGGATAGATTTTAATCACTTTGCTGACCCTGAGCTTTTCCTCTAGTACCACCAGCAGGTCAAATATTTAACTTTTCCTGTGATATGTCTCCACATCTACTCAATGGATTGGCACCAAAGGTTGGTTCAGATATTCGTGGTTCCCATACGATGTATCTAAGGACTTTAGTGATCCTCTGACTTTTCCTCTAGCACCACCATGAGGTCCAAATTTTTGGGCAAATTTTCATTTTGTCCAACATTTGGCTTTTTGACCAAATACCTGCAAAACTAATGACATTTCCACCAACCCCAGCTGTGCTTTGTGTTTACTTCTAACTGGAAAATGTTAGCATGCTAACAAGCTAAACCATTATGGTGAACATAAATCAAAAAAATAAATAAATTGATTATCAAAATAATCATTAGTTGCAGCCCTAGTCTGGTGTAGCATAGAGACACTGATATACATACAGGGGATTAAGGGTGTGTCTGCATCTATTTACGGCCCCAAGAGGTTATGGGTATTGTTGGAGAAATCAAACAGCTACCATATAACACCTGGTTTACCAGTCTTTCTACATCAGACTAGTTTTCATAATAGTATGGTTTATAGTGCACTTGGTCTCTAATCTTGCAGTGAGTTGACCCTGATTATTTTATTGGCATTTCTAACCTTCTCCCTATAAGTGGTGTCCATCTGCATCGACCTGCCTCACATGTAATGTTACAGTCAATGTAAGCATTCCTACATCTTATTCACCTCCCTCTTGCTCTTTTGTCCTCCAGGGCTGCGGAGAGGAAGGACAGTGACGGCGCAGTGGCTTTCTCAAGGCCGAACCACAAGGGAGGCCGAGACCTCAACACAGGTCAGATAACACGTCGACCTTTCTCTGACCTAATGCTGACCCCTCCACATCTTGCCTTTAGCCTTCAATTTAACTGTCTATGTTTAGAACAATATATCTGGCCGGTAACAATGACTTTTTAAGAAGAGTGAAAGTCCACAGTCTGCTTGTGGCCTCAAGAGCCTGCAGTGCCTATTACACCTAACAAGATTAAAGTGTTGTACAAACTGAGGAACACACAAACATTTTTCCTACTGCTACAGCCTTAGCAGTGGTGGGACCTGAGACATAAAGTTTGTCTTGAGCATGAGGAAAGGCCATGGGGGCATAAAAATGAAAAGGGTTCATCCATGCACTGAAGGGTGTGCATGATGAAGCAAATTCCTAATTACAACATCTCTTACAACCTCTATGGCTTTAATATTTAATAATTAATAATTACAGATGACCTTAGCTGCTTTTTCAAACTCAATTTTGTCACAGTCTGGTTTTATGGATGAATGAAGGGCATCTGTCCTTGTGTTCTTCTGTACTTGTATCCTGAGGGGACGCTTGACTCTGTGGTGTGGTTATTGATATGGAGGCTTTTTACTGCCCTCATTTTCAACCCACGGACCGCCTCATCCTTCACAACCTCCTCACGTGCAAGTGCACGCACCCACACATACTGAACATACACGCACAGGTGGGAGGACTAGCACATTAAAGACTATGTGACTCTTTGATAAAGAGGGAAGGAGTTTTTCACCTGTTTTACTAATTTGCCAGCAGTCAAAAGAACAGACAGTTTTAACAAATCTGTTTTCCAGGGTCAAAATTGGATTTACCCCAAAATTTGGATGCACAATACATTTCTGGTGACATCACATGATATTTGGTTTAAAAAATCCTGTAACAATATATCTGCAGTGTAAAAAATAAACTCTCTGGTGGACAAATGGTGTAACTGTGACACTGTTTCTAAATTTGAACATATCTTTGGCTTTTGTATACTAAAATTTCTTGTCACTTATCTGCCGTCATAAACACAGACACCAATGTATCTGTCATAAGATAATATCAGCCAATTTCTTATCTGTACTATTCAAACTTGAAATTAGGGAAACCTCAGATATTAGCAAGAGACAAAAGTCGTAAACCCTCAAAAATATCTCTCTCCCAGGAGTTGTTCTGCACTACTTAGCTCAAATGTAAAGACCAGAAGATTGGACACTACAATGTAATAATAATGATAATAATAATGATAATTAATAATGTAATTGAAACAGTTCTACAGTATTAATAACACAGAACACACAACAGAAAGAAAATAGTAATGAGAGTTAAGATGAAAAAGACTTTCTGAATAGAAAGATATACTTTTGTCGCTAAATTCATTTTTAACCAAAACTTCAAAGACCAATGAAAGAAGGGGTTGTACTGATAGTCTTGCTTTCAGTGTAGTTTTTTCACATTATTTAAAAGGCCCACAGAATTATTAGGTACTATAGGGGGTTATTTTAAAGCTTACTTGCTCAGTTACTGGTCATGTTCTGCATAGTTTTTGTTAGCTTGATGCAGCTCTGTACAAACCTGTGTCTTCCAGGTTATGACAAACCTGAAAGACACTGGTCCTTTCTTGGTTTGCTGCACTAGTGTCTGTCCTTAAGTCAGGACTTGACTTGATTTGACTCGAGTAACACTTGTCTGTGTTGTAGCTAAATAGCACTAGGATAACTACAAGCTAGTAGAGCCTGTGTTGTAGCTAAACAATGCCCATGTTGTGGCTAACCCGCTAGCATAACTACTAACTAGCACAGGCTGACCGATACAGAATGTTTTAGGGCAATATCAATATTTGAGAATTTTAAAAATCTGATGTTTCATTGTCATTATTCAGTTTTTAACATGAAATCAAAATATAAACAAACATTTTTGATAAAGATCCCTTAACTTTGGTTGTTAAAGAACTGTGACAAAGAGTAGGTGATTTTTACATTTGAAAAATAAACTTGTTTTTCATGGTAGACAATCTATGTATTTACAGTTTCTAAACTAAAACTCATCAAATGTATATTCAGCTGTGTACACCAACAGGGCTCTACTAGCTAGCTTAGCCAATTGCTAGCCTATATTTAACATTTTACACTGACTAAAACACAGTAGCTAGGGAGCGGGTGGGTGGTGAATGGATTTGCTGGTCCAGAGACCTCTTGGAACAGGGGACAGTTCTCCCTCATAATCTTAAAACACCGATAAGTAACTGGTTGACCAACTCATGTCCAGGGCTTAGGAACTTGTTATGTCAGTGATATCTCTGATTGTTGACATAGAGCTGGCTTGAAATGTCCAGTTAAGCATGGAAACATGGCTCAGTGCCTTCCTGTACAGATGTCCTGTTTGGCTTGATGGTTGTCTTGGCAAGGAAGGAAAAGTTGGGGTTGGCTTGGGTGGGGGAAATAGAGACTGTAGCCAAAGCTTGAGGCATGACACCCAGAGCAGTCATCATTCTTATTCAGGGCCTCTGTTCAACAAACAAAACAAAACTCAGTTCAGTTACCAAGACTTGACTTTCCTTCAAAATTGAATAATGACCAAGATAAAGACAAATAAATGCTTAAATATATTTTGAGACAGTTGATTGTGCAAAGTTGAGCATCAACTTTATTACCTACTTTGTTGTGGTTGTGTTTATTCATATTACCTAATGTTTGACCTAGGTCTTATTTTCATAGTTTTGTGCCATTCATATTAGTCATGAGAATATCTTTTTTACAAACATTGCTGAGACAGAGTCGCTGTTTCCCAAAACGCAGCTATGAAGTGAGTCGAAGTGAAAGGGCAAAATGGCAAGACTCAAGTTTATAAAACACAACAAAAACATAATTGCAGCAGACACTAGGATCTCTAGGCAGAAACACAAACCTGAAAGCCTTTTACTATAGCAGCACGTCAGGTGTTTGTCAGTTCATCCTCATCTTCCTGTGGTGATTGGCTGACAGACTCGGGCCAGCTTCTCCGATGGGCACCGTGTAATTGACGGTGATCACTGGAGGCGTCTGACTGCCTCTTGTGCATTTTAATGCTTACGATAATGGGAAAGTGGAGCCCTGCTGAGAAACATAACCACGCAGAATGATTCAGACCCATGCATTCATCTACATGCCAGAGTCCTTTCGCTAACCTGCATGCTAACGAGTAGATATTGATGCTTGACTGGCCAGTGTCAGCATTAGAGGGAAATGAAGAGGGTAAGAATCAGTATAGGAGAGATCAACAGGATTAGAAAGCAATGAGAAAGCAAGGTTGAGGACTAAAGGTGGTCGGCAACACATTCCTAAGACCTCTCATTTACATGAGAATGTTTTTCAAACGATCATTCAATGCAATGAGTTTAAAGGGTTCAGTATGCTTGAAACAAAATAGTTCCTACTATGTGTTGTCCAACTACATAAAAACTTCAATGCAGTCCATAAATGCCTGATGAAACACAAATTATACTTTTCGCCTCCACATAACTACGAAGAGTCATTGTGTAGCTTAAATGCTGTCCTCTGCCAACTTCCTCAGCTGTCCATGTGCTGCCCCTGCAGGTCTTTTTGGTCATTGTATGCGGCGATTGCACTTAAGAACACGCCCACTCTAGTATAAACAGAACTGCATGTGTTATGCAGTATATCTGATTCTTAGTGTCAAGGATACAGATAAGGCTACATTGGGGATTGAAGCCTACTCTTACAGGTGAGGGTGAATCTTACTAATTGCATATTCAGGAAGAAAATCATCTAAAACGTGTGACAGTCATTAAGTGGACATCTGCTATGGTAGCATCCACCTTCTTTTATACTTTGAACTTCTTTCATTCTTTCATGCACAGCAGAAGCTGTTCAGCGTCAAAGGTTTCATCTATCACCATTTGTTGTTGTAGCTTCTATACTCTGTCTTATGTCCTTCAATTATTTGTCAGGGGAGTTCAAAGACTCACTGTGGCCTCTGTCTTCCTCCGCCTCGTTTTTTATCTCCCGGTCCTCTCTGAGCTCTGCAGCACCTTCCCACCTACCCCACATCTCTACTTTGTGTCTCCCTAGTGATTAGATTATCTCTCACCTCGTGAGCACGCTTGAGATGGCAATGACATTCACCCTGGCAAGATTAGGTAGTGCACACATGGCGGTAGACGCAGTGTGGAGGGGGGGGGGGGGGCTGTCTACAGTTGCCTTTATGCACAGGAGCTTTTACATGCACATCACACAGTCACACTGATGATACCCACTAGGATTTAGCTGATATGGTTTGTCCAGTGAAACGTGACAAATTAAAAACCAAGAAAGAGGCATTAGAGCATTGTTTCTGAACTGGGGGTCCGTGGTATAAGTGCAAGGGGTCTGTGAATCAATCGGGGTACCCATGGGGTCTTTAAAGGTATTAAAAAAGCATTGAATTTAATATTCTCAAAATAAGGCCTTAAAAGTATTGAATTTTGTTTACAAAGGTCTTAATTTTTTTTTCTTGTCCTTTCATAGGATTAAATGAATTCTGTAATTTCATGAATAACTGTTAAGTTTAAAATGTTTTGTGTGTGTGTGTAATGTTACAATTTACTCTGTTTGGTGTGACCTGGATGTTACGACAATACAGGTACTGTTTACAGTACTGTTTGTGTACTGAAAGCCTATTATTGAAAGGATTTTACAAAATGCCTCAGGGAATTTTTTTCTGTAACTTTTTTCACATTTTGGCCCGCCATCTCTCCCCTTGAAGTGTTTGTAAGGGAAGATTCAAGGCACTTTGAGCTGTCAAATAAAACTGGATAGCTTTCATAAATCTTCAGAGCAAAGACATATTTGAGAGACTCAAGGCCAATTAAAGAGAAAAGTTTCCATAGTGTGTGTACAGTACACACATTTATGCACACTTAACATGTTTCAGCAGCAATCATATATTTGACACTGTGTTCTTAAAGTGTATTTGGATTAAAAATCCAAATACACTTACAGAAAGTCAGCTGATCTACATGAAACATTAATTCTGGAGAAAAGACATGCATTTTGAATGTTCATAGTTTTGACAACATTGCATCACAGTGCATTTTTCTGTTAAGCCAAAATAGATTTTTCCTCTGAATTGTAATCTGGAAAGGCTTTGTGAATTAAATGCATTTTAAGACATTCATTCACAATAGTTAAAGTGAAGCTGATGATTTCGGCAATGTATTCTGCATATAATATACTGTATGTCATCTTGGTCATTCCTGCAGATACATTTTATATGCTCATCCTCTCACTCATGCATGCAGTAATCCCCATTACTGCATAAGAATACGTTCAGACGTACAGAAATTAGTTCAGATAATTTCAGAAATAATCGTGTCTACCATGGCCTTAGCATCCCCTCTTTGAGAACTGACATAAGCATAAATTCAGTTGCTTTGCATGTTTTTAAATGAAACAGAATATAGTAGTACAGTATAGTCTCACTTCCATTGAACCTCATCCAGACACAATAATTATGGGTTAGGATTAGGGTTAGGGGTTAGGGTTAGGGTTAATAATTCTACCAAACTGTAAATTGGATGCCAACATTTTTAATTGTTCAGGTTGAGTAAACATTGTGATTTCAGTAAATAGGCTATGGATAATTTGCTTATTATTATAAGGTATGGTTTAGTTAGGGAAGTAAACATTTGACTAAGGTAAGTGAAAGATCATGACAGTCCAATATTAATTGTTGTGATGGGAACTCAGGACTTGGATGTTACACGCCCATCTACCACAACAACCCTGCAAAGCCTTACTTTCCACCTTGCTACAGTTAAACTACCTCTAGGAATTTACTTGTCCAATATGATTGACCTGATCAACTAAAAATGGTGTTCCTCCACGGCGGATGGGATCAGATCATTATTTCTGTCAACACATTCTGTACACTTAAACAGGTGTATATTGCATTTCAGAGAACTTTCCTGATAATCTTGGCTGGATGGCTGTTTTTCCAAATATCTTGCGATAGAAGTAGCCCATTTCTCCAGTTGCCTGCAATGATTAATGCTTAGAGACAACTGGTTAGAAACTCAACCAGATCTGTTACAACTGAGAGATGTGTTCCTTTGCTCTGTATGTTAATGCTTTGATTCGTCCATTCACTTAAAACTTTCTTCATGACCAAATAAGTATGGAATAACTTGTGGTATCACTTGGCAGCCTCTCAACATGACTCAGCGTCAAGCTATTTACCCTTTTGTCATGGATATGGAATCTAGAGTTGCCTTTTTTGACTGAAATATTTTTTCCTGTAATGGACATGTCAGAAACTTTTACGACCCCCCTCCCCCCAGTCAGTGACACGGTGACAGCAGACTAACCAAAGTAGTCCAGCCATCCTTTTCCCCATCCATGTGTACCAGCTCCTCCTGGAGAATACCAAGATGTTCCTAGGCCAGATAAGAGATGTAATCCCACCAGCTTGTTCTGGGATCTCCTTCATATTGGAGTTGCCTGGAAAACCCCTAAAGGGAGGCGTCCAGGAGATGTCCTTATCAGATGCCTTTCTGGATGTCTAAGCTCTTCACCCTGTCCCTAAGGGTGAACACAGACACAAAAGACCCGCAAAGAGTCTTTAGTGTCTCATTTTGGCCACTTGTATCCATGATTTTATTCTTTTGGTCATGACGTGAAGTTCATGACCAAAGGTGAGGGTTGGAATTTAGATCGACTGGTAAAAGCTTCCTCTCCAGGCTCAGCTGGTACAGTGCTTACATTATTGCAGATGCCATATCCACCATATACAGTGATCAAAATTGATTATGCAGATTTCTCAACTTCTTTAAGTTTGTCTTCAAAGTAAATGGTGCATTGCAGCACGGCAGCTCGACTTTCCATAGTAGCATTACACAATGTTTTTTGTCTCAGTTTGGCAGAAGGTATACCATGTTATTGTAACATCATAGGTGTGAATCTGGCCAAGGACTTTTGTTGCATGTCATCTTCCATTCTCGTCTTTTCTTTCTTTCTGGGTGTGCAAACCAATTTCTGCAGACTACCAGTTTGAGTAATATTTCGATTTATGAGTTTGAAGACAACAAAACACTGTATAGCAGTTTGTAATGCTATGAGGAAGTTTTTACACAGTAGTCTCATCCTTTATTTCAACGATTAGCGGGTTCAGTGTATTTTGTGGACGACCCTGAGTTTTTTGCCAACGACCCATGCACAAGGGCCCCTGGTCCCATTGAAATGAATGTAGGGACTGAGGTTTTTCATGAGGCATTAATGTTAGTCTGAAGAAGGTCTTTCTCTGCTGTGAAGAATCTACTACAATAGGAAAATGATAGAAAAGTTATAATATATCTACAAAGGCCAAGTCATTGTCTGATTTTGAGACATTTCAGTTCCAGACCCTTTGTCTGTGCAAATCTGTTATTTTGTTAATTTGACAGTTAATCAAAGCGTCTTGTTGGGAAAAAGACTGAATGCAATAGTTTGCCGTTGGCTTGCATACCATACTAAGTTTGCCTCCCAACTTTTTGTCTTTCCTTTAACACACAAACATAACAAATGTCTCTTATTGTTGCTGTAATTCTAGACTGACCTGGCTGACTGTCATTACTGGCACAGGAACTGACCAAGATGTTAGTGAGGTGGAAGCGGAGATGAAAGACAGAGATTATAGGTTTATGGGAGATTTTGTCAGACAACAGGACAAATGATTAGCTCTTCAAAAACTTAAAAGCATTGAAACATATTTTCATACCTTCTTGGAATCAAACATCTCTGGTGGATTTAAAATAGCACCTTTTTAAATGGTATTTTTAGTCAACCTTATAAGACATTAAATAGTTTTTTTTGGACTAAAGATATTTTTGTTCACTTTCATCTGATTCTTCCATTAAACCTGAAATGTATAGTCGGCATTCAAGCTACAGAGTAAATTGTGGCAGATGTTCATGCTTGTGAGAATCACACCTGTGAAATGGTTTTATCTTTCCAACGTGAAAACATACTGGAGTGAAAACAAAAGCAGGCGAACATCAGTGTATAGACAGAACCAAATGACATGTTTGCTTGTTCTGAGTGCTGTTCATCACATTGTCCTGGACCGTCACTGACAGGAAGGAGCTGCGCTACATTCTGTTCATTGTTGCAACGTTCGCCTTTTCTCTCTCTCTTCCTTTGTGTACATCTGGCTTTTGTACGCTCTCCTGCATTTCTGCTTTGTGTGTATTGAGCGAAGTCAGCAATAAGCTGCTATCTGTATTCCTGCCAAGCCCACCTTCCCACTGCTGTGTGCCATGGTTTGGGTTTTAGCTGGGAGTGATACATCTGAATTGATATTTTGTGCCGATATTTCTGTATCTTAGTATCTTTATATATAAACACTTCAGGGCCAAACATTTGTAAAAATAGTATTTCTTCCATAATATTTTCTTGTCATGATGGAAAAGCTTTTTTAAGACCCTCGTTGGACCAGGGCTGTATCCAGGATTTTAGAAAGACTGAGGTCATGGTTCAAAGCCACCCCCAGCCTTTTTAGGAAGGAAATTCTTCTGGAAACTGAAAAGACTCAAGTGTAAATAAAAAGTGATAAAAAAAAAAATCATACTGGAACACAGAGGAGGCTTCAAGAATAATAACACAAAAAAAACTTTGACACCAGGAGATGTGTTCAGAACTTCCATGGTGGACCAGAATGAGTCAATGAAGTTATTAAACTATATTTATCATGTAGAATGAAAAAAAGAACTTCAGTTTGAGCCAATGGTTGTTCAGTCTGGGACAGTTGAAAGTAGAATTCGGGACAGTTGAGGGACACTGAGGAAAAAAAAGTTATTTTCGAGCCCCGTCTCTGGTGTCAAATCCCTGCAGCCAGGTTCCAACATCTGCTGGAAATTCTTCCCCATAAAAGCGGAGGTGTAAGGTTTGGGTGTATTTTTGGCTCATATTAACCTTGGATTAAGAGGCTCCATAATGAGGCATGATTCACTGCACCTCTTAGTGTTTCTGGACACACATTTGATTTAAACTAATATCTCAAACACATTTTAGAAGATGAAAGGCTGCACAGCAACCCCTGTGAGGACAGCCAGGTGTGTGTGTGTATGTGGTGGTGGGTGGGTGGATGGGTGGGGGGGGGTAAAGGTAGGTGAGGACAAAAGCAGAAGTGTGGAAATGTCAACACCAAGCTTTCATCACTTTCTACCACCTCCCTTTTCCTCTCTTACTGGATCATGCAAGGTCAGGCTGCAGGGTCAGGAATTTGAAAGCAGTAGGATACGTGTCTCTACAGTGTTTGCTTCTTTTTTCCCCCCACTAAATCTGGATATCATCCCAACCTTTATAATGTAAAAAGCAAACAAAATTGAAACAGTCATTTTTGCACGCAAATCCAAGCTGTCAGTCTTAATTTGAAATGTTGCTGCACAATAATGTAGGCTGTGTGGGGGCGGAAGAGCACTGGAAAATATTCAGGGGGAGGAATTACATTTCTAGAAAAAAAAAGTCTGCAGCACTTCAAAGCAGCAGATTGTGTTATACAAATCTAAATTCATTTGCTGCTCATGTCAGGGAGAGTGGACTGTTGTTTGATTTTTTTCGGTGGCTTAACATTTTCATTTTCTCCGACAACAATGGAAGAGGAGAAATTCTAAAACTAAACTCTTCACTGCGTAGCCTGATGGAGTGGATTCCTGCTTTGGTTGAATAACACAGCAGATAATTGATTACTGTATATCTGTTCACACTGTATGCAAGTATCCAATATTGTTTGTGGAAATGTTGAGATTTTATTACTGTATTATTATGAAAATGTGTGCATCCGCAGCTCTGCAATAAAAGGGAAATAATAGTAGCGGCTTTAATAAATATCAAGTCACTTGCGTTACTCGATTTAAAATTCAGGCTGAAGGTGAGTTTCATGTTTTTTCCACATTACTAAGTGACACATCTTGACTTTGGGGTATATATATATATATATTCATAACCTGGGGCACTTACTTCAGCTTTCAGCAATTCCTGCATTGTTTCCAAGAGTGTGTACAACTGTTTTTAAACTAACACCTCATGTGAATAGTTTCAAACCAAATATCTTTCGCTAAACATTTTTATTCAGCATTATAGGACTGCTATAATGCTGAATGTTGTATTCTTTCTGAATTTTGTGCTTTCTGATGACAAAATGTGCTTAAATTGTAAATAATGTCTAATCATGTGGTGGATGAATAAAATTCCAACAATTCAATGAGAAAGTATTCAAAATGTAATCAGACGTTGAATTAAATGGAATACCTCAATGAATTTGTAATGATGCAACACAACATTGCACTATTTTTCAGAGAAAGTGCTTCAATATACAGTACACTCAGACATTAGCATGAAGAAGTGAAACAGATATGTAAGCACTATGGCCTGAAGTAATCCTGCATGTTTTTGAGTCATTGCGCTGTGTGCTGTAACAAATAATAACCACAAAATAACATTGGCAAAACGAGGCTTATAGGGAAGAGATTTGATCTACGATTTGCCTCCCAAAGCCAGGCTGAAGCCACTAACCAGCTGTAGAGACTGTATCATTGGGATTTTATCTCTATCTTCTCCATACCCTTATTGGTCCAGTTCATACTCTTACTGGTTCTTTTCATTACTAAATAATTGAGGGGTTTTGAATTATTAATTTTAAAAAAGAATACATTCAGAACAGGATTAGAATTGATTTATATTTTAAATATAACTAAATGTTGTTTCTAGAGCAGCAACAGTAAAGTTTCTATATAAACTCAATAATATCTCACTGGAAACAAATCTAAAATGTCAATAAAATAAATAATATTTCTGACATGAAAATACTGAGTGAAGTTTAGAAAGAATGAAGAACATAGACATCAGTCACTACCAGTATCAGTCTTTCCTCCTGCTGCTGATGTGATTTACTGCTGCAGGTACTGCTGGTAGAGAGGAGGAGCTGCTTTGTCTCAGTCAGCAGTGAAGTTTACAAGAATTTGCCAAATTTTAAGACTCATGGAAAACTAAGCTAAACACTTAGGCTACATACAGACAGCTTTCATTTTAGCTTGTTCATAATAATTCACTACGGACAAAGCAGGTGGAAATATCACTTTTCAACATGTTTATAGTTGTTGAACAGGTGTTAGCTTTTATTGCATTTTCAATAATGAGCGTAGTTGTCGTCAACTCGAGTAAAACTTTATCTTTCACTTCACCTGGTTCACTGAAACATAACAGTAAAATGACACTCAGCATGTTTTTTTTCTATTCATTCGGCTAGGGTGCTGTGAAAAACCACTTAAGGAAAATCCTGATTTTTATAAATTGCATCCACATTTTGACAAATTCCGCAATATTTCACATTTTACAGTTCAGATTCAATTTTATTATCAAATTCTGCAATTCTGTCTGTGTTTTCTGCAATGTGGAAATCATAGGGCCCTAGTTAAAAGCTTTAGAGCTCTGATTAATTTTTCTGATACGTTTAGAAGCCCACACTCGCGCATTGGCTTAGGTCATTGCACATCTTCTTTCCAACTAAAATGCTAAATCATAGTTCAGTATGTCACGGTTGAGGTACCGCCTTTCCCTTATTTGTAGCCAGGAAAAACTATATATACCTTTCTTGTGGCAAATATTTTGATTTGTCTTTGCTGGAAAAGTACTCTGTTTTATTTAGATGTGGCAGGAAGCGATATCAGCACTGGCACACCTAAATGTAATGCAGAAATCATTAACATTACTAGTTACTCCTGTGTTTGTCTACTCAAAATGTCCACCATTGGAAAGGTCTATTTAGGGGAAGGAAAAGACAATGTAAATGCATCCCCTAACGAAACCCAAACAAGATTCCATAGATTATTTTAACCATTTCCTACTGCAATGTTTCTTCTTGCTATTCCCAGTCTAAATACAGAGCATTGTTTGTCACAAGATTGCAGTAGTTTATAACAGCCTACACATTTTTCTCCACAAAGTCTGGAATTTGTACGGCATGGACATACTTCATTAAATGAACTGAAATGAAATTGACCCTTCGCTGTTTCCCTTTGCTAACTGCTGGAGACACAGCTGTGCTGAAACTCTTTTTGTTTTCCTGCCTGATTGACAATGAGATGTTAAGCAATGCTGGAACTGCTCATCCCCAGTGTACATCTGGTTCCTTCCTCTTGTGACTATTGTTGAGCAATAAATTGGCAAACCATCTCCAATAATACTCCATCTGGACACGCACACATGACATCAGTGGCCAGATGCACAAATGAGTTGGTGATAATAAAACTGACAATTTACTTTTCAACTCAAGTCTAAAGCTCTGATAGTGGTCTACTGGCTACAATGATTTTATTATTACACCCCACATACTGACTGAAGGATAACATACTGACTAGAGCCAAACCCATACTGGATTTGTAAGGCCAATGCCAATTTTGAGGGTTTAAAAATCCAATAATGGTGTATCGGCCAATATTCATTTTTTAAGATTCCTTACATTTAGTTATTGAAGAGTTCTGACCAAGATATGTACTGACCTGCACATTATGCAGTTGTAAATGTTTTTCATAGTCAAAAACTCTAACAGCAACTACAACAGTAAACTTCACTTCGAATTATTTTTGTTGTTGTTAATTCTAATTGGCTAGTAAGCAAGGTTTCTCCTTTTTATAGGCAAAAACTAATCACACAGTATAATAGGAATTAGGCTAAATTAATTTTTCATAGTTACAATAACCTGTCACCAACTACTATATCTATATATATCTATATATATATCTATATATATATATACATATATATATATATATATATACATATATATAGATAGATAGATAGATAGATAGATAACATATATATATGACTGCTGTCAGGCTTATTTAGCTTACACAATAAGGTGAAATTTGAGGGGGCGTTGTTAATTATCATTCAAGTCATGTATTTCCCTCACAAATGAGCACCTTACCATACAGACACACAAACTCTGACTATGTTCTGCTGCTCAGCTGTGACACTTTCACTGGTTGATGTTAGATGAAAACTGGCCATTAGTTCTCTGGGAACCTTATCAAGAACCAAAGTATTCCTCGTTCATCAAGGAAAATGTATAGAAACCAAGATAAAAATATATTAAGTAGTATAGTATTTCTCAGTAGCTGTTCTTGTTGGATCTAACAGTGTCTGAATGTTTTTTCACAGAGGTTTTGGGGATTGGACTTGGTCTGACATCTTTTGAAACTTAGCGAAACCAACAGTCCACCAAGCACACTAACGTCATGCCATTATGTGAGAACGCAGTATTTGCACTTCTCTCTAGCTCTGTTTTTTTTTCATTTTTGGCACAACTAATCCTGTCACTTTTTGTGTGTTCAACCATGAATACTGTCTATCAAAGCAAGCTTTTCGCCCATACTTCAAGTGTGACATTTTGGAACAGCTTTTAACACTTTTACTTTTAGACGTTGTTGGACAAGTTAATTTTAAGCAAACTGAACCTTTGAGTTTGTGGCTTGCTCGTCTGATTCCTGCTTTCAAGGGGAAATGTTTGCCCACTGGTGGCTTTAGATTAAATGTCAAGGGGGTCATCAGAATCATTAGTAATCATCCTCTGGAGAACATGAATATCCACATGAAATTTCATGGAAATCTGGACAGTAGTTGTCAAGATATTTCGCTCTTGACTAAGCCGTTGGAATAAACATATTACTGACTCTTGTGTTTATTCTGAAAAATATAGATATTGATGATTTAGAGTTGTTTTCCTGTATGGGTTAGCTGATAATGAGCATGATATTACCATTATCTATGCTAGATCTATAACCGTTTCTGGCAAAATGAACATAGGCCTTGCACTGAGTAAAGAGTCACCCATATGCTCTGTGCTCATCAGTAAATCTGACAGCAACAGATGCATTTCAGAAATTATATTTGTTTTTTACATCGTTTTCACTGTCATGCAGTATGAAACATTTGTCATCAGATCAACCAACAATGAAATCTTGTACATATTTCCCATCAGTGCATTAGAAAGATTCTATGGTCTGGTCATGAGCTTAGGAACAACACAGCTGTTTTCTTGCAGGCAGTCAACAACAGCTGGCTGTGTAGTATCCAAAAATCATCCAATTATGTCTTTTTTTTTTTTTTTTTACATTGAGATCATATCTTCTGAATCCCTTGTTTGTGATTTTGCTGGAAGTTGGGCTTGTGGGTTTGATTCTCAGCAGAGATGCTTAATTTGAGATCAGTGATTCTCAAAATTGGATCCAGAGGAGCGTTTAGGAGATCTCTAGCAACCTGATGAATAGTATCATTAAGTTGTAATTTTCTAGAAATGATCTCAGTTAGAAAATGTAAAAGATTGACTATTGTAATCATACTCTAGGTTGTACTCTCCCTGAACATGGAGTCCAAATGATCAAATAAAATCTTCCCTGTCCTTCTGAAAGACTAATCGAATTGGCTGCTTGTCTCTTAGTGTGTCTTCTCACTTAAGGAATTTTTGAAGTCTCTATTTTTCCTCAACTGTCAATCATATTATTTTATATTTTGTACTCACTGCTTCTAAATATTTATATATTCCTCTATACTAGTCACTCATTTCAAAATAAATAGACTATTTTACTGGGAGCAGTGCTTCATCACATCTTGTCATATTCCATTAGGCTCTTAAAAATCAGCAATAGTGTCCCTCTTACTTTCAAAATTCTGGGCAGTTCTTTTTCCACTGCATACTAAACACAGGGAAGCTTGAAAGATCACATGATATTACAAGCAAGACAGTTTTACATTTCTTTGACATACCGGGTAAAGCTTGGAAAGAGGAGACGTCACAGTTACTGTTGACACCATCAATCAATTGGGTCTTCATAACAGTACCAGTCTGGTCCAATAATGGTGTGTCTTGGTGGTAGAAAACTCAAGATGTGCTTTCGTTTAGAAAGTGTCCTGGAGCTTTCAACTGTGTTACACGATCTTCATCTTACAAGCTAGTAAGTGCACTTTGAGTTGAGTGTTCTGTACAAATCGCTATTTCCAAGGTCAAGAGTGAACTTTTGAGCTCAACTTGTAGGCCAACACGAATGAAAGTCTTTAAAGTACTCACAAAGAGGACAAGTTTGAACATCTACAATTCCATGACAACTGAGAAAACTCTATTTGCCGATGAAGATCAGGTGATACAATTGAAAGCTTAAGAACAAGGTATTCAGTGGACCGTCATTTGAGATTACCTTGTCAAACTATTTCATGATTCTTTACTTTGTACTAATTGCTGATGACGCCATGCAATGAATTCAGTCTGATCTGATCAAACTTACTCAGCATTACTGGCTGTTATCTGCCTTTAACTCGTAGCTAAATATATCCAGCAACATGTCTGCCTGATAAATAACTAAGATGCGTAAGGTACATCTAAATATAGTGTGTCGAAAGCATAAAGAATGCCTTCAGGGTCTTTAACTAAGCTTTTAAAAGCAATCATAGCTATTTATTCTTCCAGTGCTTATGTTCATGTCATTCAAATCAGAAACTGAAGCCAGCTCAGAGGATAAAAAGATTTACAGTTTATACATAATGAAGTGTTTTGGGTGGAGAAAGGTAGGGGGAGAGAGACATTAACAGATGTACCAAGGCAGAAAAAGAGAGCATGGATAGATCCATTGGGAGTCTTGTTTTGATCGCAGCGGGGTCGGCTTTCTGAACGGCATGGAGGGAGAGTCTACAGCTGTGCTGTTCCAATAGGAGGCTCCTTTGATCAGGCTCTCTTTAGAATACAGAGACATCTTCGACAATGAGCAGGGAGATGTCAGTCTGCTGGGGTTTAGGGATATTTCAAGGAGCACAAATGGGATATGACTTGTTTTCAAAGGAAATTTTTTGTTTGAATAGTGAGCAGTGCGTTTTTTTTTCTTTAAACAGATGCCAACTGACTCATAAAAACACACACACACACAAAGAAATGGAGAGTGACACTAGCATACCAACACACAAAACACACACACACATTCAGTTAAAAAACACTTCTTTATTACATTCACCGTGCTCAACCAGCATAAATCAGATTCCTTTTCCTCACGATAAGCGTCCTAAACTATCTATCTTGTCTGTAGAGATAAGGGTGCAAACAGGCAGCACATTAAAACACTGTCAGCATGAGCAAGAGTCAAACTTATAAAGAACCTTCTTGTGTTTCCTCCAACAATTCATCTCTGTCCACACTGCCTTCGGATGAAGCTGGTATCACCAGGCACTCACTATGTATTTGTTTTTACTTCTTCAATATTTAACTGAAACTACAAACTTTCCCTAAACTTAACCAAGTACTTTAAGTTGCCTAAACATGGCCATAAAAAAGTGAATCATGGTTTAGTTGCCAGGAGAGGATACTGCAGGGCAAACAACTGAAATGTTTTAGTAGCCTAAACCTACAACACATGGGACACACAAACCTCTGTCTTTGGTCTCAAGTCTTCACAGGTCTAAAATTTTGGACACAATCTGAAATGACCAGTGGAAATGAACCAAAAGTGCATAGATTAATTAAAAAAAAAAAAAAAAAAAGATGTGGTATAAATACACCTGAAGATCACTAGACCTTATCCAAAATGTGGTGGACCTAAGCAGAGAGACCACCAACACTGACAGCATCATCTTGTCACCTCTGATCACCACGTGATCACCACATGATCAGAGGTGACAGTGAGGCCTGTCAGATCCAATCAGACACTAAACATATTGACACAAAGACTATGGCAATATAGTGGGACTCTACTATACCAGATATATAAATTGGGCCTTGCCCAACTCTGGTTTTGGATTGGGTTTCAGTTACAAGGAACCAAGTGAATCTTTGAAGACCTATATTCCCATCCATTCACCCTGATCTCCACCATATGACTTCTGTGTGTCATTGTTACAGTGTTATACCATTTGAAGCACTTGCTGGAGTTATTGCACAGACAGTAGTCGAGGTAGAGTAGCCAGAATGGGCTGATCGGGGGAGTGCATGTAATAAAACTGCTGCTTTTCCGGAGAGTTGAGGCATATCGATGCCTGGAAGTCGGACAGTGGTGTTAAGAATATTGAACCTCCTGGATTGGAAAAAGTGTTGCTAGTGAATGGAATTGTTGGAGCTTTATGTTTTCTCCATTGTGTATTTGGCAAAGCAAATGAGTATATTTTGTAGGAGACAGGGTTACACCAGGTGGTGTTACATACATCTAGGGGGGTATCATGTTGGGTTGGCGCAGTGCTAACTGAGAATGTGGGACTTCTGCAGTAAACCTCTTTGGCAAAGAGAGAGTTCCCAGGACCTGAAAGTAACTGAAAGTAAGAGTCGAACAGAACAGAGATCTCTCATATCCCTTTTCCAAGAAGTAGGCCAACTGCACAGAGAACTCAGTCTGTCACACCAGGGTCTCTCCTGCTTCCAAATTCTGCTCTCTAGTCACTTTCCTGAAAATTGAGAAACATTTGGAGTGCACATGCAGCCAGCAGAAACTGAATTTGCAGATAGCCTTGCACTGGCTCCGGCCTGATAATCCTGTCATGTCGCATTTGGACTCCGTTATACTGACCAGGCTTGGGTTTCGTCCCAGTGCGTCAGTGAGAACCGGAAGCAGTGATCAGACAGCATGAGCACTCAACAGATGTAAAAAGGATTGTGACTCATTTCAAACATCTTGTTAGCAGCTTGTTATGAATTGAAAACTGCTAAGTAGTCCAGATATGCTCCTCCCTCTCTGCAGAGCACAGCAGACAGTCCAGTGCTACATCTTAATTCAAGCCATATTCTCAGCCTGCATTGTGTGAAAATGAAATGGAGAGCCCTCAAAGGTCCTTTGTATGATAGGAAATTGATTGCCATTTGGTATTGAATGGCTGGAATTCAACAGCAGAATGCAAAATTGGAAATAAAAAAAGAAAGAAAGGTAAGGAAGAGTGATGTGAATGCTGCCCCTCGTTAGAGCAAACTGAGTTGGAGGTAATTACAATCGGCCTCTCTTTCCACAGAATGGATTAGATAAGGATTGATACTGTAATAGTGCTTTCATTTCAATTTCATTTCAACAGTCTTTGCTTATGTATGTGTGTATATGTGCCGGTTCTTGCTCTTGTTTGTTTGAAAGTGATTTTGTGTATGATGTGTGGTATGAGCGTGTGCATATGGAAGTGTGCGAATCAGTAAATGGTTTCACATCGAAGCTCAGCGAAAGAATCTATCACACACCGATGAAATGAAGTGAGAAGAGAGATGGAAGCAGCACATTTGGCTTGAAGTCTCAGAAACGAATAGCACTGTATTTAATTTTGGGACGGTACTCTGTCAAAGCCGGAGTCAGTGACAGAAAGTTGGACGAGGGGGTTGGACCGTTCTCTGTGTTCACACGGTGGGGTGGAGATGGTGGGGGGAGGATGGAGCTTATTGAGTGTAGGTCATCCTCTGGCCCATATGTGCTCCATAATGCACGCATTTCATCTTTTACACAGTTAAAGGCACATTACTCTATATTTCATTATTGACACAGAATAAAAAGAAAGTGAAGGAAACATTTATTTTCAGACTGTTAATGTGCGTGCCATACTAAATCACTTTGTGTGCGCGCGTGTGAGTAAATGTTATGTATTGATTTCCGATTGCGAGATGGCCTCAGTTCCATCCAAGTTGACTCTCAGAGTCATTATATAGATTACATCTCTGCATAATCCCTTTCATCCAAATAAAAGCAGAATGACACACTAGATATCCATCATTTCAGCTGAACCGAGGCATGATGATCTCCATATGACTTGTGTTGTGTGCAGATGGAAAGCTCAGTAAAAGGAAGGCCGGGTTTATTTTGACTCAGTCGCACATACACGCTCTTGCTGCTTGAAATATTCACTAAAGCACCAAATGTGGATTAGTCCACCACTGAAAACAGTCCCCAACAAATGAGCTATTTCCTCCTGTTTGTTTGTTAAAAACTATAGTTGCCAGCTGTTTTAGGAGATTACTGATTACTTTTTTTTTACTCGGGCTTGGGTGAGTGAGTGCTACAGACAGAGAAGGGGAGTCAGAAAGTATCGAGAGGCTGACACAGTCGGCCTCACGCGAGAACATTTTTGTATCCTGCTCTGACTTTTCTCTGCAAGGTTTGTTTGTACGAGTGTTCTAAATCGGGGGTCAACAAACTCTTAACTTCTCGGATTTGTCGTAAATCGCTCATATCAGCCTGATGAATGTCAGCTGTTCATGAAGAGGTGAATGTTCCTGAGATTTCATCATTATAATCATCAACACGCCTAAAATGTCCATATTCTGTTCCGCTCCATTTGTAGGTGAGTTTCATTCACAAAAATGTTCCCATAGAGTCAAACAGAGAATTTGAGGTCGCTGCTGTCAGAAATCAGCAGACTCATTTATCAGTGTCAGTAGTTGTATTAGAGGAGCTGGAACAATTATAAAATAAAAATCCAGCTGCCAATGTGGTGTCATCAGAGCAGCGCTTTGCTGTGACAGAAATAAAGAGGGAATGTGACAGTCACAGAGATATTAGAGGAGAGAATATTATAGGTGATGTTACACTGTCGGGTACAAAGAGAAAATTCTAAGAAAATTGGTGAATGCCACAAATGATCTTAAATCACTGGTACATGCCACTATAGAATGAGCATTGTTGAGGCCCAGTGTTGTGGTATTTTCATGAGATTTGTTGACAATAACAAAAATATTGAATAATTCCAGCATAAGACTGAAATTAATATCCAATATACCCTTCTGTTACCATGTGCTCAGATGTTGCAGATGATTGTATGTGAATGTTCTGTAAAGCAATTAACCAATGTTTGGTCAAAAGGCTAGTCTGGTGACAGTTCTCCATAGGTTAAGTTTTTTAAATTATCCACCAGGACATCAGTGGCCAATCAAATCTCTTTTTACCAATTTTGCACCATGAACAATAGAATAATAGCCTAGCAAGAGTATAAAAAGTTCACCAGAGGCTTCAGAGCTTCTCGGCTTTCTATAACTGTTATTTTAAAAGGTCAGTTCACTCGAAACTCAAAAAACCTTTTCTTACTCCCCTCTAGTATCAAACCATGCAGATATGAAAGCCAGTGGTAGGGGATGATGCTTAGAAAACTCTGTTGCTTGTGTTTATCAGGATCTATGAAAATATTTTATTGATATGTTCTGTACTTTGGTACGTTGTATGTGGGACATCATGTCCTCCATAGCTACATCCTCCAGCTCTTCCTGGACGATCACAAGGCATCCCCAAGCCAGACAGGATATATAATCAAAATAAGTTGTGAACAACATGAGATATAAATTAATAGTTAAACCACAGATGACTCATATACGATAGATGATCTGAATAAAATTAGGAACTTATGTCTACAATAATCAGCATATTTACGTGCAAAAATGGTGGCACATAAAGGCAACAGAAGTGACTCATTTACTTGTATTTTCAGTTACCTACAGTACCTTATTGCTACCTAATATAATGCTTACTAGTTCATATTAAATAAATTATGATGGAATTTAAAATTTAAAATATAAAACAGACAATCACTGAGAATTTCCTGACATGTAGAGCTATGTCTGGGTTGAAACATGGATGCAGCTGCAGTTGCTTTCTCCAAACTAAGTCTCTCAATTGTTTGCATCGCCATGTGGACCAGTGAAACCTGAATCTCATGAACCCCTCTGCAGCCCCCAGCAGCCTAATGCTGGTCTGTGATTAATGCCCTGCCACAGACTAAGGTAGGCTTGTAAATACTTTGCCTAGGATGGCAATAAAACAGCACAACTGTATTTTGGAGTGGGAGAAACAACTTTTCCCACAGCTCATAATGTGCCTGAAGGGGGGCTAGGTGGATGCAGGGCTGCTATCAAAAGCTTACATTGGTGCTAACAAACTATAAAAACTAAGACTCAGTTCAAGCTGATGACGAATGCTCTCAGCACAAGGTTCATAGACGGTAAAGATTACCCAACAACATGCAATTTTAGAACCCTGTTTTCCATTTAGTGGCAAACTAATTATTGCTAATACACTGCCCTTCAGCCAGCATATGAATTAATGAGAAGTGCTGCCAGTTGAGTGTGGCTTTGGTTCAAGGCTGGTTGTACTTGAGAGTGAAAAGACGGAATAATTTTATCCTTTTAAACAAACATTTTTTTTTTCAAATGGTCCTTGGATCAGGTTGGATTCAGGAACCAGTATGTATTACAGCCAGTTGAGTGACACCAGGGGCCGGATGCATAAATGATGCAAACGCACAAAAACCATGCATACGCCATTTCCGGCACATAAAGTGGTATTTATAAAACAGAATGTGTGGTGAAAATGTGAACACCTCAAGCATTCTTTAGACCAGACGTACACATGTTTTTCTAAAGATATCCAAGGTTGAGGTGATGAGGTGGAGATGAAATATAACCGATGCAACACAATCAGTGAAACAGCACTGCTTGTTTCTCCTTTGTTTCACTGACAGGTGAACAGACTGGTGGAGCAGGCAGAGAGGTGATATGAAAATGGCTGGTTCAGCCCATGTCTTCATCCATTTATGGCTAATTGTTGGAGAGGAAATGAGGCTCGTGCACCCAGTTCCTCAATGACTGAGATTCATAAAACACAACCATGCGTACACACAAAGAATGCATATGCATATTTCTGTCTTTGTGCGCACATACAGTTTTAGTCATGAACTGAATTTTATGCATCTGGATTAGATGCATATCTATATGAACACAATGTGTCAGTAATGTAAAAGGTGAAATTTAGATTTCCCAGACTTAAATCTCGAAGCCACTAGAGTTGTGAAGTGAGAAGGGTTAATTTGGGTGTAAAGGGTTCTGGAAGTAAATGTTTTCTGCCACTTAGGATAAATGGCCATCCATTCCTAAGTGTTCTTAACTAAGGTTGTTGCTAATGTTTTTCCATATGTTTTTTGGATTGTTCACTCGCACATTTCGGATTAGATTCTGGCTCAAACATGTATGGATGGATTTGAGACGTTGACATTTTGTGTAAAGAATGAGAAAAAGTCGTGAAATCTTACTACTGTAGTTTGTTTCATGGTTTGTTTATATAGCCTCCTGAGCGGCTGGAGGTCAGCTGTGACGCAAGCTGGAAGCTAACCAATCAGAGCAGAGTGGGCATGTTAGGAGGGGGGGGCTTGAAGAGACAGCAGCTAAAACGGCCTGTTTCAGACAGGGACTGAACCGAGGGGCAGCATAAAGGGCCAGTATAAGATAAATAAGGATTTTTTTGAACTGTGAATCATGTGAAGCTACTCTAGTAGAGTCCAAAGATAAAAATATAGAGCTGTAAATGAGCATAATAGGTCCCCTTTAAAAGAAAACATACAAATATTAATTTAAATTTCTTCCACTTTGCAACTTGCAGTTTTGTTAAGTCAAAACTCTACTAAAAAAAATGTATGCAGTGCATTACTGCAATAAAGATGTGGTCTAGTCTGGCTGCTTTATCAGCCTGCTCTCCATTACAAAGCAACAAGTGCATGAACTGCATTAAAGAATAAACAGTAGTAATCTAGAATACGTACAAAGCTGCTTCATAAATGCACTGTAGAGATGATTAGTGTGCTTATGTGCTAATCACCACTGCCTAGCTGTGTTATTGTCAGCCATGTCCCAGCTGAAGGTTAATGAGGTGTTACATATTTAACAACCACCATGATTAGCCATGTGTGGAAGCACAATGGATCACCAAATCCCAAGTGAGTTGGGAAATGGTGTTGAAATAAGCCTATGACAAATGAACCATCAAAAATTTTAGATTGCATAGACGACTGCCTTTTTACATCCACCCACATTTGCAATTATATGCCTATACACATTTAATAAAACCTGTTCTTGTAGTTATTTTAATGTATTAATTATAATTTGAATTATATAATTATGTAACTATTATTTATGAGTATTAACCATCATGTTAACCTTGGTGATGAGTCAAAAAAAAACAGTCATTGTATGAAACTGGAAGTTGACTTCATCAAAAAAGTAAGTTACAATCTTTACTACTTTAGCAGTCGTGGGGGATTTCTATACTCAGGAAGGAACCCTCCCTCCTCCTGCTGGTCAGTTCTGCAGAGTGTTTTTGTGTTATTGGATGGCTGGTTGTTGGTTGCCAACTGTTGAAAACCAGGTGTCATTCACTGCATCTGGAGCTGTCAGGGCCTTTTGCTCTCATTACCAATCAAATCTGTAATTTATTGCTTTTTGGGAATTATGCTTGTTTTTACAGTATTTTTTTGTGTGTGTATGCACAATTGCTCACACCATGTACAAAAGCAATTTGTGATTGTACCTCCCCTTTCCCATTATTTCCCTAATAACATGGTGAAATGTTCGTCTGCATGGGGACATAATAAACAAAGGAAGGCTGATTAAGCTCACAGTTTTGAACTGGCTCCCTTGTTGTTAATGATTGTTAATTATCGATTATTAAAATTTTCTGTTATTCAAAAAATGCATTCAAATCCAGAATGCCACTTCCCCCCCAATACCCTTGCAATAACCCCTGGCAACCACTGTCTGCACCAAATGCTTTTCAACTATGTTTTTCCATCTCAGTTTGAATTAAGACAGCTCTGTACACTGGCAGCTAAATGTTTTTCGTGTGTTCAACTGACATGTTCAGTGCTGGGCGATAAAATGATAACAACAATTATCTCAATATAATTTTCCTTGATAGAGACATAAAAAATGTTCAATAAATGTTTGATATACTGATATACCCTACAATCTGTACACCAGAAAGGGGTGGTGATAATGTGCTAGTTGCTACCCGCCATTAAACAGAAGAAGAAGAATCAAGAACAGCCAATCATGTCGTAGGAACAGAGGTATACTTACACAGTGGCTGACCAGCTTGTAGTTGGAGCCTTCTACTGGAAAAAGAAGAGAGACCTGGCAACTGTTCAGGAAGAACTTAACTTACCCTCACACAAGCTGGTGACAGAGTCAACGACCAGATGAGGCTCATGTCAGAAGATGGTGGGAAGGATGGTGGAGCAGCAGAGGGTCATCTCTCATCCACTCTCTGCTGACAAGAAAACCCAGCACGTGGTGGCCACCTGGCAGGACATGCATGTACTGGAGTCTACGAATGAGCCACTTTTGGAATTCATGGATTCACTCTCTTGTGAATCATACATGAATGTGTCGTACCTTAAGCCTGTGCTGCACCTCTTCAGAACAGAGGTCCTGAAACCCTGTGATGATGACACAAAACTCACAAAGGACATATAGACAATGGTCATGGAATATCTCAATGACAAGTATGATGCCCAGATAACACATGACCCGCTTGATATGGCATCCTTGGTCAATCCACGCTTCAAGACCCAATATATCAAGCCAGTCAAGATTGAGGCCATCAAAATGAGAATGGTGTCTGAGATTCTGGAGGGAGAACAAAGCCCGTCCACTTCACAGGCTTCAACAGAAAAGGGAAATGGAGGAGCTGCTACAGCTCTACCTGCCAAGAAGAAGCAGAAGAAGTCACTGGGCAGCTTTTTAAGAAGACATGCCACAGCAACACAGGACTCACTGATATGCAGTCAGTGGAGGGGGAGCTGGAGAACTACCTCATGGCTCCAGATGCAGACAGTGAAACGGAACCCCTGGATTGGTGGAAGATGCATGAAAGAAACCTTTTAAGAGTGAGCCAACTAGCAAAGCACTACTTATGTATCCCCGCCACTAGCTCCCCCTCTGAGAGGATTTTTAGCACAGGAGGAAATATTGAGACCTGTCACAGGGCAGCTTTAAAACCTGAAACTGTAGACAGACTTGTCTTTCTTGCCCATAACTTGGAAGGTAATGGCTAAATATCTAAAAACACTTACAAAATGTTTCAACCATCTGTACAAAGAGTTTGACATGCTGACTGGCGTTAAGATTTTTTTTGTCTATTTATTGTTTTATTTATGGACGTTATCCTTTGAAATACCAAAAAACACAACACAAAATTTGCAGCCTGAGCCATATTACATCACAGGGCAGCTTTAAAATGTTCTACCTCAGACAGATTTGTGAAATGCTCTGATTTGGCAAGTGTTTGTCATGTTCTGACAGTAAAGAATAGTTTAAAACCACAATTAACCATCTGGTTTCTTCAACTTTCGTGATAACATTTTTGACCATATCGTCCAGCCCTTGTTACTGCAACCCAACTACCATAAGTCCCAAGCTCTCAATCTGTTCAAATTATAACTCTTAAGGAGAGTTACACAAGCAACTATTATTCTATGAATTTTTGATGACCATTAGAGAGTGACCATGAACTTGCCTTGTACTCAAAGGGTTTGGAGTAAAAGGTAACATCACAGATGTTTCCCTGATCTTTTTTTTTTTTCTAGAGAGGTCAGATTTACTTAATTTCAAGACAAAATGTTGGGACATACATAGATATGTGTATGTGTGTGTGTGTGTGTAATATAATATCATATAATATGTCTTAGTGGAAACATGTATACAGAGAACAAAAGCGGGCCAAGTATAGAGTCTTGGGGAACACCACAGGTCAGAGGTGCCATTGAAAATGAGGCATCATCAGCAACTACTGAAAAAGTTTGAACCAGTCTTAGGTCATATTTGTAATGCTGACACATTTATCAAGGCAATCCAACAAGATTGCATGAGCAACTGTATCAAATGCTGAGCTGAGATTAAGTGGAAATAAACTTCAGCAATCAATGATAATCAATGATATTATACACCAACATCAGTTGTGCGTATAATATCATTGATTACTTTGGCCGGTGTCAATACTGTGAAGTGAATGGATACCTGATTAAGGAAACCACTTTCTACTAAACTTTTGATAAAAATGGTGATTTGCAGATGGGTCTAAAAGATTTTAAATCAAGGGGATCAAGGCGAGGTCTCTTGAGAAGTGAGTGCACAACAGTATAATACAAGAACAATAGTTAAAATAGTGGGATCAACACTATTAAAAAACACCTTTAGAATTTAGAAATTAGAAGGCATAATATCTGAAGGACTTGTTGAAGGATTTAATAGAGTGAACATGCCATTTAAAGTGCAGAGAAATTATGATGTTGTTTTGGTGTTTCATTTGAGCTCATAAAGATCAGTTCAACTGTCAGCATCAGTTAAACTTAATGTGTTGATCTCTGAGTATGTGCTCATGAACTGCAGAAGGAGTTCATGAGCATTGCTGTAAAAATTCTTTTGTGCCTTTATTGGTTAAACTTATTAACAGACAAATTGTGAAGGACAGAGAGGCACTCAGATAACTGCTGCTCTCTGTCATTTCTGTGCTTATTTGTACGCATGTAAGTGAGTTGTGTCTGTTTGTAATTTACTTACTAAGGTATGTATGCCAGATATGTTTTTTGACCTAGACGCCAGTTTTTGAAATGAATGTTTTTTCTACTAATTCGATGATATACCGTACTGTGCAAAAGTTTTAGACACAAAAAGTAAAGTGAGAATGCTTACAAAAATATTGCTATAAATTGTTTTAATTTATCAATTAACTTCATACAGTTGAGTAAACAGCAGAAACTTAAATGAAATCAATATTTGCTGTGAGCAGCTTTGCCTTTAAAACAGCAGCAGTTCTCCTTGGTACACTTTAACACAGTTTTTC
This sequence comes from Thunnus thynnus, assembly GCF_963924715.1. Lineage (NCBI taxonomy): Eukaryota > Metazoa > Chordata > Actinopteri > Scombriformes > Scombridae > Thunnus > Thunnus thynnus. The sequence continues at coordinate 2,165,199 of NC_089538.1, forward strand.
ATGGTAACTTGCAAGTAGGTTGTTGTAACCATCCTGGAGAAAGAATGTTCTTCTGTGGATTTATTATTTAGGCCATCTCAGGTACTTCTTCACGTAATCCCAGACTGACTCCATGATGTTGAGATCAGGGCTCTGTGGGGGCCATACCATATCATCTGTTGCAGTTCTTGTTGCTGAAAATAGTTCTTTATGACTCTAGCTGTATGCTTGGGGTCATTGTCATGTCATGAATAAATTTGGGACCGATCAGACACCTCCCTGATGGTATTGCATAATGGATAAGAATCTAAACATCTAGGGTGCCTAAAACTTTTGCACAGTACTGTATGTATATATATGTATGTATATATATATATATATTTATATATATATATATATATATATATATATATATATATATATTTATTTATCTTAGGCCGGTGTCTGCACATGTTCATAATTATTGTGTTTTCTCTTAAATTGTTCTTATTGTGATGTTGTTGCAGCAATTCCTTGTTGCAGCAATTCCTTTTGTCCAAGATGAATTTCTCCTGAGGTAGACAATAAAAGTGACGTTGACCTTGACCTTAAATTAATGGGAAATAAGATTTTCCAGAAGCAATGTGATAACTTATTGTATCAGTAATTATAATTAATTACATCCAGTAACAGTGTAAATGTATTTATCATGTTATGTGGGAAAATATTGCATAAGCATGTTTTGATTAACCTTTTCACCCACATAGAGGGACAGAGCATTACATGTTGAGAAGTTGTAAGATTATATGGTTGTTATTACATTATCCATAGCTGCAGGCCTCGTCCTCTCCACACTGCAGCCCCTCCACGCTCCTATCCAAACTCTGGAGGTCTGTTTTGGGGATTAGTGGCTTTTTGGGAGCCCAGCGCTCGCAGCAAGGTAACAAATCACCATGCAATCCGCAGGAAACACACAGAGGACATGTTTTAATTTGTCACCTCACCAGCTCTCCGCCCGCCGTCAGCGCAGGGAGCAGCCAGAGCCACTTCTGAAGAAACTCCTTTACTCTCTGTTCCATTTCACAGGCTTTTATGTTATAATCCACTGTCGGCTTCACTCATACAATACATCTGATCTGGGCTCAGGGTTCAGGAGTGTGTGTGTTTCTGTGTATGGCTGTTCTTGTATTACTTCTCTCACTAGGCCCAGATGTCCCCATAAGGATAGAAGTATGATGAAAATCCTGCGAATTAAGGATATTTTACAATATATACCACATGTCTTCCTCATAATTAGTTTAGGATTGGGACTTTTAGTTTTAGATAAACATTAGGATCAGGATTAGTTTTAGGACAGGCTGAGGGTTAACCCTTTTCCTATCCTAAAGGATTAGGATTTTGGTTTAATTTTAAATTGCAGTAATGGTCCATTGTAGAGTGTTCTCCTCATGATTTTTGTGACACCGTGGATGATTTGCCATTGGCAGCAGTTTGGTTTTATAAAAAGATACTCAATGTAGAGAAGGCTAATCAGCAAAGTTAAAAACATTGGTAATGAACCTTTAAAAAGGTCAACATTCCAAGGCATAACTTACTCATCCTACATTGACCATCTTCTTTTGGCTTCTAACCACCTTTTATGTTCTTCTTTGGAATAAAATTGAGTCCGACACATTGGCCAGGCAGATATTGGATTTTTTTAAACTCTCAAATATCAATATTTGTATCAGCCTAAAAAATCCTGTTGAGATGTAGTTGAAACCACATCCTTTCTTCTCCAAAGTAAACAAGAGGATAGTCCTGGAAGACAGTGGACACACGCTGACACTTACTCTTGGCAGGATTTAACAGGAACTACATTTATCATAAATAAAAACCATTTCCATTTTACAGATTTAAAATCTAGAGTGTAAAACCTATGGGTGTGTGTTCTGCCTGGTCAAACAGTTACCAGAATCACCAAAAAGTTAATATTGAATTGTGTTATTACATCGTTTGTGTGTGTGTGTGTGAACTGGACTGTTCTGTGTAGTAGAGCAGTTAGCTCTAATGTCAGTCCAAGTCCAGGCCAGTATGGCCGATTATCAGAACAGTGGGTTCATTAGCAGAGAGGCTACAAATGTAAAATGACACCCGAAACAGTGTGCTCATTTGTACTTGGACAGCAGCACTGGAAAGAGGATCATTAAAACCATACCTAATGGATTTTAACCGGGAAAACTCACACATGCTAATAGTGGACATCAGAATACCAAATGATACCAATAAAAGAGGAAGAACCCCTCCTTCAGGAGTAAGATGTAGTCTGTGAAGGTTCTTACAAGTATAGTACGTCAAACACACACACACACGCAGTCATGACTCATCCCTTTTACCCTGGTGTTAACACAGTGAGGGCTATTTGACACGACCACAGCCAAACACTGATTTGAGTTTCCCTCATTTAGCTGCTCGACAAAGGCCAGGCCTGTGTGAGTGTGAGTGTGAGTGTGTGTGAGTGTGTGAGGGGCGGTCATGTGTGTTTAATTAGCACACAACACCTGCCTCCATTACAGGGCAATTAGACTCCACATCACATCCACACACATTACTGGTAAGCTCTTCACTTGGGTGTCTGTGTTTTTAGTGCGCTGTTATTCCCACGTAGCTTTGTGTGGGTTGTTCTGCATTTATTCCAGTACGGCTGTGTTTATTTCTCTCCTAATCAGGTCTTTTCACTCTTTTCAGTGTCTCCTTTTTTTTTTTTTTCCTTTTATCGCCCATTTAATTTTGCCTCTCCACGCATTTCTATTTTTTCATGCCTCAGCCTGCTATTACATCGCCTCTTGTTGCCATTGGACTGATTCTGTCTTTGACTGGCTGTATTGACAATGAGAACCTGCAAATGCAATACTTCAAATTGACAAAACTGACAAATAGTTAACATTTAAAGTTTGCTTTATGGTAAACTAGCCTGAGAATTCCGCACATTCCGTCATTAGTCATGATTACAGTAAGCAACTTTGCAAGCAAGTTTGTCGCTAGATTTAGTGACTTTTCACACCCCTTTACCGACTTTTTTTCTAAAAAGCAGCTAGCGACATATTTTACGACTTTCTGGACAGACCTGAACTACTCTCTTTGTAGGGAATTGTCAGTATTTCTCAGTGAATGAGCACTAATGTGGCTCTCTGGACTGACTGTTCAGTGGGTGGGACAGAGCAGCAGCACGTTCAGTCGACCAATCATCAGAGACCTCCACTTGCCGAGCCAGCTGACTTCCTGTTGGCTCCACACATGAATGAGATAAAATCATTTCATCATGTCTTCTCTAGACTTTCCAAATGTTATTGGACTGGATGGATCACAGCACAGCAACATTTAGTTTATAGGATTGTACATCGTTTCTTTCAATGTAGAGTTGTTGAAGTGGAAAAGCAGCTAGCTTGCTATCTGACAAACACTGTTATATAAAAGTGGACGGTATAACACAGTCAATATAGCAGGCTAACATAGCTTTCTTTGGTTTGGACAGCTCTCTGTTCCCTCTATGGTCACTATCAAAGACAGTTTGCTGTCAAAGGTGCAAATTCATGTGTCAACAAAGTTGAACCTGATACAGAGATTCACATGGATTTACTTCCTCCGATTGCAGCAATTACACTAAAATGACCATGTATTTCACACTGTTTATATCATGGCAGAAGGCTTCAGACAGCTGTCAACAGAGCTCCATACAGATACTAGTGCAGCATCATTGGGGCTATCAGAAGTCTAACACTCAGCATGAAAACTCATGGTTAGTTCTATTCAGCCTGTGACAGCAGTTGTATAATGTCTTCTTTGGCTGTGGAGAAGCTTTGTCAAGTCTGAGAAAGTAATCATAATGATGATGACATCATCGATGACATCAGCAGCAGCCTGGGGTTGGAGAAAACAAATGATTTTATGGCTACATGCATTTTGAAAGGCGTGGGTGTACGCCAGGCAGGAAGTGTAGGATCCAGTGTTTTTGGAGCTTAGCCATGATAATGGTGTTGTAAAATAAAAACAGACTTTGGCAAAAAGAACATTTTCTGCTGGGGTAAAATAAAATGATTTTCATTAAACTCTTGTTGTGAGAAGAGGATGGGTGCAGTAGCATTTCATAATAATGAGCCGAGTTTGGAAAATGAATTATTTCACAATTAAATGGGTAAATTAGATGTTTTGTATTCTTATGATTATTTGTCTAATAATGTCTAATTAATGTATTTAATCTTGAACACTTTGGGTCTCCATACAGCATGGGTATCTGAGCTGTATGGACAAAAAGGCTACTAGTGTACATGTAGCACTAGTACTGTACTGTACTTCTGTTTTTCTTACTGCCCTGCATTGACTTCTCCTTCTGTTTTACACCCCAACTCTCCATTTTCTCTCTTTCAGTCATGCAATAGAAATCACCTTTCACAGCACACTTCCTCCTATCAGGAAGCCCTCCACATGTTCCCTTCCCGTCCACGCTCATCTATTATTGGTACGACATCAACCGCAAGCTGCAGGATGGATGTACCCATTCTGCCCAGGCTAACTTCCTAGGGAACATTCATGGGCAAATATACCCATTTCCACACATTAAAGCCTCCCTTTTTTGTGAAATATAGCTCTACAAAGGAATATGTTGTTTTCTCGCGGCTGTCTTTACCAATCCACACCAACGGGAAGAGAGGAAAGACAAGAAGAATGTGATGATAGAGACTGACAATTTTGTTTCTTGTATTTTGGGCGGTGGCCTTTCTTTGTGTGCTTGCTCTCTAAGTATAGGCTGAGCAAAGGAGCATTTTCTCAAGTGGAAACTCAAGAGTCTTGTTCGCAAGTGTCCTTTCTGTGGAGAGGAATGATAGTGATTTTGACCCCCACCACACACACACACACACACACACACACACACCCACCCACCCACCCACCCCCACCACCACCACCACTACTAACCACCAGCAAACCTACTTTAAGTGCACACTCAAAATGCCGCTTCTTCTTTTTGCTTTAACTTGTGTTGAATCACTGTAATTTCATAGCCAAACCACACAGTGCTGGTTTTTATCGTTCTCTTAGGAGAGTGGGGGTAGGGAAACAGAAGTGGAGGAGAGAAAGAGGGGAAAAAGCCAACCAAGGCTGACCTAAATGTGGCTCTCATTAAGATGGCCTGCACATGAGTGGTGGTGGGGGGGGGTGCGAGCCAAGAAATGTCCTCTTTCTCTCTTTTTCCCATCTATAGGTCTGCCTTTCCCTCACCTCTCCCTCTTGTATTTCCCCCCCTCTTTGTCCTCACCCTTTTCTCTTTTCTTTATGTCTCCGATTTCACCCCCCCCCCTCCTCCTCCTCCTCCCATTTTTCTTCTCTTCCTATTTCTATTTTCTTTCTATTTCTTGGCTGAAGAGGCACAGTGTTTATGTATAAAAGTTACAGCAGGGAAAGGTTTGCAGCCTGCCCAGGAAGAAAACAAGGTCAGCACAGAAATAAAAGAAATTAATAAATAAAAATTCCTTTCTTTGCTGCTGTTGAAGATTGCTATACATCGTGTTTTTGGTTTTTTTTGTCTGTTCTGCAAAATTGAGGTTGTAACTTCTTACCTGCTGCCTAATGTAATGCTCGCCATCTCAGCCACGAAATGTGATTTACTATTAACATGAATATTAAAGTTGCTTGACCTAGTTCTTTTCAGCCTCCATAGCAAAAAAATCTATACAAAACAGTAAAATAATGAAAGCGCCAACAATGTGGTCCCCCGCCTCTAAGCCCGAATAATAACGTAACGAGCAGAAAGCAAGACAGAGCAAAGGCAAATAAAGAAAAAGGGCCATAACAATCTTGGGCTCGGCTTGAAGTCTTATAAGGCCCTGGCAGACAGAGAATACCCAAACAGGCTATTAACATTAGAGAATGATGCATGCAGCGTACAGACAGAGCCGGGTGGGTGGAAGAGCAACAAAAGCAGAAAAACATGGCATTCCTTTGTCCGTTTGTTTCTGAGTATTATGTAAATGGATGGTGGATGGGCTCTCATATGGCAGTCTGATGTAAGGATCCATATTAACAAAGAACAGAGATGGGGCAGTGTCCATAGCGAAATGTTTAATGTACCATAGCTATTGCATCTGGAGATGATATCCATAAGTTAGTGTTTATGCTGTCTGACAGCCTCTCTCTCTCACACACACTCTCTTTCTCGCTCTCTGTGTGTGTGTGTGTGTGTGTGTGTGTGTGTGTTCATGTGTCTCTCTGCCTAGAGATGAATAAGTCTTTGTGCTCAGTCAGGGTCAGAGATGGAGGCAGGAAGGAGCTCGGCATCAAAGAGTAATGAACATTTCAAATCTAAGGCTACGTCCACGCTAGGGCTACAACTAATGATTATTTTCATTATTGATGAATCCACCATTATTATCTCAAGGAATCATGTGGCTTGAAAATGTCAGCAAATAGCGGAAAATGCCTGTCACATTTTCCAAGAGCGTCTATAAGTGCCTTGAAAAACCCAAAGATATTCAGTTGACCATCATAGATGACTAAGAAAAGCAAAAAAATATTAATTTATTTAAGAGGCTGGAGCCAATGAATTTTTTGTCATTTTAACTTAAAAAAGAAGCAATCCCTCCTCTGTTGCTCTTCCTGAGGTTTTCTTCCATTTTGGGGAAATTTTTCACTATCCTTATTCTTGTAGTCTAATGATGGAAGGGAGTCTTATTTGAGGGAGTCTTAGTTGATATATTCGTGACAAATTAAACAATGTGTTGTTTTGTGCTACAGAATAAAATGACTTAAGAGTCTACAGACACTTCGAGGCTACTAATGCTCACAATGACAATTTTAACATGTTGATGTTTAGCAATTAATGTCCAAATTGTCCAAATTGTCCAAATCAAACAGATGTTGAGAAGTTTTACTCAAAACCAAAAATGTCAATGTCCTGATGACACCGGATGAAAAATCAGACAATCACGTAAGTCAGCAGGATTCGTCCTCTGGGGACCATGAATGACTTTAAATTCCTTGTCAATTCATCCAAGAGTTCTTGAGATATTTCTGTTTGGGACCGATAGACTGACATTGCCATACATAGAGCCCCACTTGATAATCACCTAAATGATTAATTCATCATCAAAACTACTGCAGATGAATTTTCTGACTATCAAGTAGAGCTGCAACGATTAGTCGTTTACTTGATTAGTTGCCAACTATTAAAGTAATAGCCAGCTATTTTGATAATTGATTAATTGCTTTGAGTCATTTTTTAAGAAGAAAATGTCCAAATTCTCCGATTTCAGCTTCTCAAATGTTAATATTTTCTGATTTCTTTAGTCTTCTATGACAGTAAACTGAATATCTTTGGGTTATGGACAAAAGAAGACATTGGGAAACAGTGATCAACATTTTTCAACCATTTTCTGGTGTTTTATAGACCAAAGAACTGATTGATTAATTGAGAAAATAGAAGACAGATAAAAGACGATAATAATTGCTCTACTGTCAAATAGCTTCAGCTGTAGTCCACACTTAGTCTGCTAAGTCTCAAAAAGCCATTGTCTGGCTTTTTGAGATATTTGTCCACACAGAAAGGCCTAAACAATTGGAAAACAGCGAAATATCTTGTTGGTTGTCAACTTTCGGTTGGCTAACACATCTAACCAGTGTAGACGAGCAGAACAGGGGTTGTTGGAGCAGTTGTACATTCACTCCATTGATATTTTGGATATTGTTTGGAACTCAATGACAAATGTTATCCTCATATTTCTTGAAATTGGTTGAACAGATAAACAGAAATCTTTTCTGTCAACACTGCTCAACTCCTGATGACTAGTCAGCAGTGTCAAGGAAAGGAAGGCCATTGACATTCAATGCAAATCACTCCAGATGCTTCTGTTAACAAAATGACTATTATGTGTTCAGTGAATTAGGAGTCTAGTTTTGACCCCAGGGCCATTCATAACCAAACGTTGCTTTTCAAACCACTAAGTGGAGTCAACTCAAGCCCACATTGACTTTAATAACCATTGTCTGCGCCAGGTGCCACAGCAAATCAGATTATATCATGAGGACACAGAAGCCTAAGTGTAGAACAGAATGACAAGCATGGCTGAGGCTATAGGAAAGCTGATAACATTTCTCTGCAATTCAGAGCATTTTCAGAAAGAAAAACAACTCTGTCTGCTCATATGCTCTTATCAGGTCCTGTATTCTGAGCATTTTAGGGTGTATTCGCTCTGCAGACTAATGCTTAGATCCAAATTATTGTAAAATCAGATTATTTTGCTATTAGCCAAAGCTGGTCGAAACAGGTCACATTCCTGAACGTGCATACATGTTCAAAAGAACAAAAAAATACCCAGCAAGCTCATGCAGAAGAATAAAATTAAGTAAAGGATATAATTTAACAAACACCAGTGCATATGGTTTCATTTGCACATTAACGTGCAATGAATCCTGCCAATGAATTTGTGGCAAAAATAATGATGAGGGTGCAGATATGAAAGAGAGCCAAGACTTTAACTCTGGCTTTTTATGGAGCAGTGACAGCTACTTCTGTGCAAAACGATTCTTGGATGGGACCTCCAGTATCCAGTCGTGATGAGTTTACATGCAAGGCCTCTCAGAATCAGAATTCATACTGAATTTCAGGGTGTCAAGGTAAACTTTTTAAGCACCGCTCTCAGTGGCTCATTGTATTTTGTCTGTTAGAAGACACACACTTAAAGTGACCCATATTACAGAGAAAGTATGAAGGCGTAGGCGTGTATTGTACTCCATGGATCCCAGTATGACTGAAAGAGAGGTCATATAGCAAAAAACCAGACACATGCTTCAGTCCTTAAAGGAGAACTACAGTTTATTACAACCTACTGAGTTCTCAGAATTGGCCTAACTAAAAATATATTCAATGGGGAAGGAAACGCAAGGGTTATGGCTTCAAATCAAGACCATTGAAGACTATTTCCCCATGAAGTAGAAGTTGTGCTAGAAATCCCGGCAACAAAGAATCCGTCAGATGAACAGACTGGTTTTAAACAAATTGCAAACTGGTTGTATAGAAAAAGAAGGCAAGGGGTATGTTTAGTATCATCTCACTTCATTGTCCTGAAAGACCTTCCTGTCCTACACTGTTTAATACAGTGTCCAATATGGATGTGAACCTCCTCAAACAGCCTCAAAGCTTAAAGTCACAGATTGGTTTTAAATTACATGCTTTAAAAAACAATAGAAATGTTTTTTTTAAGTTCACACACTCATGAGGGGAAAAAAATAGGCCTACAGTGTTACAAAACGTACCTTTGGAAGGAAGTACCTCCTACGGAAAATTCAACCCATGAATTTATCGTTGTATCATGACCTTCTAATTTTAATCCTCTTTGAATTAGATCAGTCTTTGCAGATTCCTATAATGCTGATCATTACCTTTTCCATCCAGGCTACAAGCAATAATTGGAGAGAAGTTGCAGAGCTCCTTTAAGCCTTACCAAAGGTTCTCTGGAATAACACACACACTGCCAAAAAATGACATTACAGGACATCCTTCAGTAGCACTAATCCAGCTCCACTGGGTCAAAAGAAGCCGTATGAATCTAGGCCTACAGCAGGGGACACAGCGAGACAGTGAGAAAACTAAATCTATTTGCATCCTCTCTTCGTCTATGTCTACCACGTGTGTTTTGCGGGTGCATTCAGTATGCTTTACAAGTAGGAGGCTATAATTGCTGGTCAGTGCCTGTTGGAACGTCAAGTACAATTAGAGAGCTGAGGGTTGTGTGTGCCATCCATCTGGACGTGGTACAAAGTGACTGGGATGGAGGTGGAGATGGACTTCCTCGTGGCCCCAAAAGCAATCTGCGAGCTGGGTTCCTCGTCTCTACATGCCACAATGTCAGCATCTGGGAATTGAGCCTGCCACTCTCCGATAAGGGCTCAGCTGACTCCTTAACCGGCCAGTGCTCATTACCTCATGCTAGATCAAATCCCCAATGGGCTTCAGCTCCCCTCCGAATCCCTCTTTACAGCCCTCCGGCTACTCATTTAGAAATGAAAGTGGAAAGGCTCACCTGTGAACTGAAGATGGAGGGACAGTAGGTGTAAGGAATGGATGGATAGCCATACCATCTTCACTCGTCCAGCCCTCATTTTAAAAATGTTTTATGTGCTTCCCCCCCTCACAGTATCCTTTCATCTTTTTCTTCTTTTTTAAAATTCACCACCTCTGCTTTTTTTTTCTTTTGGTATATTCAGTGCTAGCAGAGAGCACCTCAGAGCGTTTAAAAATTTCATACGGCAGCTCTTATCTTGAAACTTTGACCCTATGGGGATGGAGCTACGTCCACATCCTGTAGGTCAGCTCTGTATTATAAAGCACAGATAAATTGTGCTATAAAATTCTGACTTCTCAAGGAAGAAGAATTTACCTTGGAGTGTAAGGACATGCTCACAGTGATTGATAGCAATTGTTTTCCTTTTGCCTCACTAAAGCACCTTTTGCTACGCCAGATGGTATCAAATCTAAGAGTTTGTGTCCTTTAGCCTCCATTTTAACAAGGAATTACACACTCAGTGACAAACTCAATATTCCAACCCAGGACATGAGTCAGGCCCAAGTTATATCCAGTCTAACTGAGTCAGGAGTCCTGTTGTATTGTTGTGGGTAACAGACTTGCTATCAGCTGTGATCGTATGGTGCATCATCATTGATTGGGATAAAAAAACATATTACTCATTAATTAGTGGCACATCCTGTTGTGCCAGTGTTGCTGTTCTCTCTGTTTGGCTCTTTCCTGGTTCAGATTGGGTCTGATTGATCTCGCGTGCCTTTGGATCAGGTCTCTTTTTTTGACAATGAATTCATGCACGTTCAGTTTTAGATTGAGACCTATAGAACTCACAGAGAATCATGAGCAGCTCTGCAGCTCTACTGCACTTTTTAACCTCTTTCAGCTCCTTGTTTTGGTTATATGTTCTCACCACTCTAAACCTTCTTCCAGCAGCAGCAGAAAGATGTTTCAGGAAAAAAAAAAAAAAAATCCAGCAAACCAACCCGTACACTTTACCTGGCCACTACTAAATGCTGACAAAGTAAACAGCTAAAGTGAAAGCCAGATATTTTTCTCCCGAGTTAGTAGAGACGAAAACAGAGCCGGAAGGAGAGTGAATATTAGACCCACTTTCATCAGGTCAGAAGGCACAACTCAAAATGCAGAATGCTAATGTTGTTCAGAGGGGGTTTGGCACTTGTATATGAAACTAAAAAGTTCACCTCCGCGAAGATTCATCCTGAGAGGAGCTGCTTTAAGCCAAACAATTCCACTGTATCAACCTGGAATCTGTTTGTAAAAGCTGACTCGCTGATCTGACAGACGTGTAGAAGAACACTGAACATTTATTATCTGAGCGATCCTGTTGGCGTGTTTATGAAGTTGCTGCTGTGCCAGTAGGGGCTGTGTGATGCCGCAGGTGTTTAATAAACTCAAAGAATCTGACAATCAGAGACATCAGTAGGAATACTGATGTTTCTGCAAAATCCTGGATACATTCAGTAACACCTGAATAACATTATTGGTAAGATTCAGACACTAATCTAACATGCCTGAGTCACATTTATTCCTAGCTGTATGCCTGTTTTGATGGACATATATAATATAACGTACATAATATGGAGAGAAATAAAAGAGGCAAACTACTGACAGTTGATTTGTGTTTTGGAGAGCTCTGTGTGTGTGCATCTCAGCTAACTAAATCCCCACAAATTGTGGTTTTTGTGCTCTCTGAAATTTTTATTATGGACCAATCTCTGTGTTGAAATGTGGAGAAAAGCCTGAAACGCTATCGTAAAAACAACTTTACTGCCTGGATCCTTAATACATCCATGGCCTGCATGCGTCTATTATGTGCTGCACCGTATTTCTCCCCCTCCCACTGACGCCTCAAGTATAAATTCCATTCTGTTACATTAAAATCAGTTTTTGAGGACCAAAATTATTCTGAGCCAGACTCAAAATATTCAGGGTTGAAGCCCTGAATGATTTACCCTAATGTATCCATGTATCCATGCATGGCACATGGAGAATACAGAACGGACCCAAAACAATGGCACATCTGCTCACGAGCCGCACTCACAGCTGTCGTGTTCACTGTTGCTGGTTGACATGAACACAACAAAGACGCAGGAGGTTTTTCTGTAAATCCGTACTGAATGTTGAGGGGAGCAAAATATCTTTCTTTCAGCTTTTGAGGGAATCTGATGTTGTGTCAATGAAAAATACTGGGTTGGACCTCCCTTCCCCCCACTGCAATTATCACATGCCTGAAACTGGCAGTTCTTTTCTAACTAAACAATATGTTTTTCTCTTAACAGTAGAGTTCTTTTGATTAAAAGCAATATGACTTTAAGCTAACCATTAGCAAATGTAGCTGGCACTAAGTCAGTTAAAGCAAAAGATGATCCAGCATCAGCCTTCCAACCTAACTGCCTTAAGCCTGCTGCTAGTTCACTTAAGACCAGTGCTGATAAGTAAATGGAAATCATATCTATTTGGGGGCTTTGGTAGCAGCTGCTAATGCAGTTGACTGTAAGTAGGCCACATTATTGATCAGTAGATGTGTTCAAGGCGAGAGTAGTGAAATTCTGTCGTAGTGCAGGATTAAGTGAACAGGCCAAAGGACAGAAGAGATATTTTCATATTATTCTGAAATCAGAACGCTCTGTCAATTGCTCACACTTGGTTTTCCTAACAGCCTCTTTATTTTTAAATGGCTTTGGAAGAGCGGTGTTTATGGTGCCTGGCTCCAGGTGAATATTAAATAGGTAAACACAGGAGCTTTTCAGCGAAGATAAAATACCAAAGTTGCAAACGAGAAGCTCTCCATTTTTCATATCAGCATTCATCCAGCCACCCACGTCCATTTCCAAAAACATTTCATGCTGCTGAAGAGTGAGGCAAGATGCTAAGCACTATGAGTGGGGAGCAACTCACTTCTTAGCTGATAAATTACCCTTAAGGAGTGCATCGAAACTTCTTTTTTCATGGCGTTCAGGTAGCTGGGTACACAAACACAAGCCACTTTATAGAAGAGAGGAGAAGGTGGTCTCGCCAGAATTAATTTCAATTATAATTCAATTTATCTCAGATTTTTATGTATGTTTTTCTACATTATACACAACTCACGTTCACTTCTGTAAGTGGTGGTGTCTCAATCTTGTCCTTCCAGAAAGTGTGAAGTTCTGTGGCCTGAAACACTGTGTGACAACAGTTTGCTGATTGGTCACAAGTTGTAGGTGACAAGAAGCTCAAACTGTCTGGTTACCTTGTCCTCAGACAGCTCTTTCAGCTCTAATTGGGTATATTTGTTGCTTCTTTGGAGGTGGGATGGTTTTCTCACAACATTCACAGCCATTAGTAGTGTAAAAAGGGATTTTCATTTTCCTTAAAAGAGGTATCATGCTGTGAAGTTGCCCAGTGAAATATTATGTGCTGAGCCACAGGCGGAGTGGAATATCCAAGGGAGGAGGCAAGGAAAAAGCATGCCTTTTTTGTCTCCAATGGATTTGATTTATATGGAAATTATTTTGTATAAAATTATACTTTGGACTCCCCTGTTTTTGAAGTCCAAGTTGTTTTGACGATTGAGGCTTGAACTTGAATGCAACACTGCTGAGATAAGCTGACTTTACAATGAAACTTCTATTTTCCTTTTAATGATTTGTTGCTGAAGACTTCTAAAGCCTGAGATATTCCAACCTAGTTGTGATGATGAATGAAACAGCTCTTTATTTGACGGAATCCGCACTTAGCTGCCAGCTGTGTCTGATGTCATTTAAATGCCATGGCATTTGTAGTGGGTTGTGTGTCTGATGGCAGATTAGTATATCAAAAAGGAAAGCTATTGATACGCTATTTTCAGAATCGAATTAGGTGTATTCCCAAAGGTTGTTGAACATGCAGCGCTGGGTGCAAATGCTGTATTTATTGTACCAGAGACTGGGTTGTCCATAGTGGAAAGATGGTAGTTTGCGGTGAAGGAAACAATGATGGAAATAATCCCAGTGGTGACATCCAAACCTGTGACACAATGATCTGTTGCTGCACTAAAGGTTAAAAATGCTACTGTTTCTACAACAACGACAACATCAAAAAACCATAAATGGATATATGTTTATTGCCTGAATATGAGATTTTTCTAGCAACAGATGAGGAAGAGTGAGGAGCTGAATGTGTGCCAACTGATTTGGTGATCCTCTAAACTGAGTGAACTCTTTTATTACAAATCTTCTACCACATGGAAAAACGAACAAACAGCTAACTTTGTATCGTATTCTATTCAAACTCTACATTTCGGGCTATTCCTTTGTAATTTATTCATGGGCCACTATTCAAAACTGCAGGTTTCTGTAAACGCTTAATGTGATTGAGTATTTATTCCCTGATCTAGAAAGGTACGACCAGGAAAAATTTGCCAGATACTGAGCAACTGCTTTCTGATCTTGTTCCTAAACAAGTCAGTGCATTTAGAGGTATAGTCATGATTAATGAGTCAGTCATACCTCCACCCAGGTACTGGCTGGCTGGGGGGCTTCTGTGTAGAGTTTGCATGTTCAAGTAAATGAGAGTTCTTCCTGGGTGCCTGAGAACACTGCAGCAACTGAAGAAAGTTTTTCTTGTGTGTGTGTGTGTGTGTGTGTGTCACAATCCTGCCATATAGGCTGTGAGGACTTGCCAATTTCTTTTCATCTGCACTGTAATATACTGTCGACCTTGTGAAGTGACTGTGTATCCTCCCCAGGTGGCTTGTATTGCTGTCCTGTAGGAGAGCAGCATCACAAAAGCTCTTTCACATCTTACTGAAAGAATTACCTTTGATTGTAAATTGTTCAGTCCAACAGTGAAGGTACTGCAGATAAGTCAGTCTATCCAGCAGTGCAGATGCAATCTCACTGCCAGTCATGTCCTGCTGCAATTTTTGTTCCGTGGACTGGACTTCAGTTATGTACGGTCACGGTCAGAGCAGAGGCAGAGAATAGACTTGTAAAAAGAAAAGAAACAGCGTGGAGTTTTTCTTATTGGAATGTATTCTAATCATCATTCCATCATAGCTTTGTGAGGATTTAATCAGTGATGAATTCTCTTTCAGAGCAGCTCGCAGGGACGTGTCCCTGAACTCTCCTTTCTTCACTCACTGATTCTGGCTGCTTCTTCTTCTTCTCTTCGGTCCCCTGCATGGATGCCATCTACGTGACAGAAAGTGGCACATGCTAGCAATGCCCGGGATGTCATTTGTTTTACAGCATGGGCCAAATTAATATTCATTCCAAATGCTAATGATAAGTTTTTGTTGGGAATAATTGCAAACAAAAATCACAGTGCTTGTTGGCATTGGAACTAAACAAAAAGCCCTCTGAAAAACTGCATTGCCAGTGCTTTAATAAGAAAACTTGGTTTTTGGCCCTTTTTGCTAGACACAAATATCCAGCTGTGCCATCACAATAACATGCATTTCTGAATTATTTTTTTTAGATGTATTTGGTAGCAATTAAGCAGGCCATTAGTTTTTGTTGTTGTTTGTTTCTTGGGAAATTCTACAATGTGAATTCATAGAGTGGATGTGGGTACTGTGATGCATGTGATTAGCCTGGATACCATGTCTGTCACAGCATGAGCTAGCATCACAGCCAGAAGATCCTGACAAACATCAACACACTTCCAAGCAGGCTGCGATCAGAGCAACCACAGCTGTTGATTCATAATAGAAACTAATATCCGATGGCTGTTTCCTGCATAATGAAGCCAATATGAGTTGTTTTGCTCTTGCTCAAACACGGAACTTCTACTTTTGTCTGAGGATGCTACTTGAAGCCTTTTTAAATGTTATAATATGACTTGCAAATCTGATGTGATACATTGATGTTAATACAGTAAGGAGAGCATGATATTTTTGTGTGACATTTTTGCCTTTAGTGGATAGCGGGTAGTGAAGTGGCAGACAGGAAACATGGGAGAGAGATGGGTACGATGGGACATGCAGCAATTAGAG
The DNA here is from genome assembly GCF_963924715.1 of Thunnus thynnus. Taxonomy (NCBI): domain Eukaryota; kingdom Metazoa; phylum Chordata; class Actinopteri; order Scombriformes; family Scombridae; genus Thunnus; species Thunnus thynnus. The sequence goes on from NC_089538.1 coordinate 2,181,183, forward strand.
TCTGACCAATACTGGATTTTTGGGGCCGATACTGATATTTGGGAGTAAAAATTCCCATATTGATATATCAGCCGATAATCTTATACATACAGAATATATACATAAACACACAATGATCCCTCAAATGTGATTATCAAACACTTGTGACAAAGATATGTAATGGAGGCATGATATTTTACAATTTAACAATAAACTTTATTGTATAAAATGATATCAGTGCACTGAAACATTAAACTTCACTTGGAATTTAATCATTATAAATTACTATAAATAAAAAAACACAGAACAAAAAAACATGTATACATTAAATTTGAATTAAGGAAAAGGATCAAATATACATAAAATGCTGCCTTTATAACTTTAAAAAATAAAATAAAAAAATATCGGCACTTATCAGACAACATATTTGCCGATACTGATATATATCTGTGATAGGCCAATATCAGCCGACATTATGGGCTGACTGATATATCGGTCGGGCTCAGGTCATTTGATTCGTATATATGGTCCAAGATTTTATACAAAAATTATGCAAATTAATTTGTAATGATACAATACACAGTTTTTCAATGTCAATTAAATATGATTCAACATTACATTCAAAGACACCAAATTGGCAGTGATGGGTATTCTGTTAGAAACTGATACCTTTCTCTCATCAACCGTACAGATCATTGGAAGCTGTCGACTCCCCACTTTGGCTCAGTGAGGGATTGAGAGGAACAGTAATAAGTACCTCGCTGTATGTGCCGGTACCCAATCCACCCCCTGCCTCCACCTCTCCACGCTCCTCTCCTCTGCCTCTCAGAACAAGACTTGTTTAATTTTAGCAGCTTTGACGCATATTTGACACAGATTAATTATAGGGGCTCTTCATATCATTTAGCCGAGTTGCACACAGTACCAGAGGAAGCGGTTATTCAGGGCACCCTTTCCTCCGCGCCGAATCGACTCCATCCTCAGCAAACCGCAGCAGTCGTCCTCTACCTCACCACTCACAACCTCTCCCGCCGTCCTCAGCATCACTCCGTTCCTCCTCTGACCTCTCTCTCTCTCCAAGCTCTCTCGGGTCTCAGACGTGATTGCCTCTTCCTGTAAAGCTCCATCCACTCACACCTTTCCCGGCCCTTCTCCACGCTGCTTGACTGATCGGGAGAAATTGCAGCAGAGACGACTGTGGCTCCTTCAACGATTTCATGGCCTAGTTTCACTCCGATAAGAAAAACAGTCAAAAAAAGGAAGGAAGAAGTGAATGGTCCACAGTCAGTTAGTCATCACTGCAACTGGGAAGCTTCATCCTGGAACCCTTTTTTTATGTATTTACTCTATATGTTTTACTTGTTTGCAGATATGTGATTGAACATTTGCTTTCTCAATAGAAATGGCACTTATGTAACTTTTTCCACACACAGGTTAATACAATAACTCACCCAAGTGTGTTTCAGAGTTAGGGTTAGGACTGAATATAGTCTATTCTCTGAATTTTTTGTTGGTTTGATAAAAAAATACGGTATAGAAAATGAACCAAATTCAGTTCTGGTTTCAGGTATTGTCAGTGGAGAAAAATCTTTGCAAACGAAAATGATGAAACTAATAGAAACTGCTTTTATTGTGGATTCTATTCATAGAGGAAGACCCCATATCACCCCTTAAAGGCAGATGGGAAAGTTTCAGTCTTTAATATCCACATGATCATGTCGCTGTGTAGTAAATCTGGGATGCTCTTGATTGACTGAGAGTTTTCCACACACTGTTGTCAGACTTTTATTACTCCTGGCAATAAAGATGTGGAGGCAAGGCTGAAATATAGTGAAGTGTCATACCGATAGTCAGACTGAAATTGTATTATTATTTTGTGGTAACGGTTGCTAGGAGCAATTAAGGGGTTCACGAGGGTCTTAAAACAACAGTCAGGAGCCCAAATGAACAGTGAAACCTGCTGTAATCATTCCTCCTGTTCATACTGACCATTAGAAGATCCCTTCATAATGCACTTACAGTCCTCCTTCTGTGCAAAAATGTATTTAAAAGTTTATCTGAAGCTAATATGAAGCTTATTTGGAAGAGAAAATGATAGTGAATAGTAAAACAATCATTCACACGTTTCCTGTGCGATGAGCAATTATTATCGATATTTCAGGTGAGCTCACTCTCCGTTCGACCTCCAAAAAAAACCCGTTTTTCATTGACCTCAAGTGTCACCATGTTCCCAGGTGTCAGGGAATTATTTTGGTTAGCACAATCATAACAGATAGAAATGACAGGCAAAGCTATGAAAATAAGACCCAAGTTGTAATAAACCAGAATTATCCCTGGTCTCGTGGTCCCACTTTAGGGCAGCCATTGTGCAAAATTGCAGCTTTTAAGTGCAATCTTGTGACATTAAATGAACACACATTAACTGTCACTAAATGTGGGGTGTCTGGCATCTTGTAATGGTTGAGATGAGCCTTAATAGAGCATAGTTATTGTCACTGTGGCAACCCAGTCACATCAAAGATCTGAAGAGTGCATACATCATCACATCTTTGTATGTTTACTGTTCATAACCCTGAATGATAATCACTGCCTCTCAGGAGGAAAAGGGAGGGGCGGGGTGGGGGGTGGGGGGGGGGGGGGGATTGTCAGGGTCCTCTCATCATATTCTTAGCATGTAGATTAGACAAGCTTTGATTCATCTAATAAGCTCTCCTCTGACACAGTGTGTATTATATGGCGTTTAATTAGTCTCAAAACCCACACACATTAAAATCAGGCGTGTGCACGTGATGTAAGCGCACGGAACAGTATCTGTGAATCTGAAAGTGGGTTTAAACAGCATTAAGGTTTTTGCTATGATGTCTCAACACTTTTACATAAGTGTAAATGGTAAAAAAACTGAATCAGCTGCTAAATATCATTATTTATGTTTCCCTTTGTTCTCTCAGGCGACAGCCAATCAGAGGTCATGGTCAGTATTCAAAGTGACCAATCAAAGGAGAAGTCTATTTCATCCCCACATTCAAGGTCTCAAAAGTCAACTTGCTTGCGCTCATCACAACCCAGTGTTCACGGGACCACATTTGTGCACGCGGAGCAGAAACGTTCTCTCTGCTAACGGATACTGTTAGTATTAGCTCTGCTTCACTAGAGCACAGAGAGCACCCAGGCTCAGAGCTCCATCTGATGTTTAGAGGCTGCCTCGCTCTCTTCATCCCCCCTCCATGTCTAGCAACACAGCCAGGACCAGATAAGCATCAGCCAGCGGCACGACCGATTCAACAAACGTCCTCCACTTTTCTTTCTCGTGTTGTCTATTGTCTTCTTCGCTTCCTCTCTTCCCTTTACTGTTGTTTCTCACTATCGGTTTGTCTTTTCCTGTTTCTTTGTCGTCTCGCCTTCTGTTTCTCTTTCACTGCCTGTTAGCATCTCTCCAACTGTCTCTTTTCATCAAGCGCCTCCTCTACGGGACTTTTCTAACTTTTTAAACTCTCTGTCCCTCTTAATAGCCTCATCCCATTTTTCATCCTCTCTCTCTCTCCCTCTAAGATACCAGCATACTAACAAAAATCCAAATTGACTGACATCCAACCACAATCAAACATGTCACCAGTTTAAATTTGCGTATACCCGATTCAGCTTAATGCCACACATTTATTTGCTCTCCGAGTCAGTGGGGGTGCAGGGTGAAGATTAAAGAGGTGTAACAGTAACCTTGAGAAATCACAAGTGGAAGCTGGAATCACTTAGAGCACAAACACCAGCGGCTGCTGTGAAAAGAACGACACATGCGGCTCAGGGAACGTGAGGATTCGGAAGCCGTTTGATCAGTAAATGCGCAGATACCTCACAACAAACTCAGTAAGCAGAGCCTCCGAACCAATCATTTTGAAGAATTGACCCTGAGATGTAAGCCTGAAGATATGAAGAGAGGCAGTGAAGTGGAAAAGGGGAAATGGAGATGCTTTTCCACAAGGCAAAGTAACCAGTCATTTGATGTTTTGAACTAGTAGGAAATCATGCAGATGATGAATTCAATGAAAAGCTGTTTTTTTTTCCACCCCTTTTAACCCCTAAAGTGAATTTACGTAGCAGGCTAACCTTTGCCTCAAGGCCTCAGTATGCTTCAAACAAACTAGGTCGTACAGCATAGCAAAGGTGTCACACATCTGAAAGGCAGTCATAGCCGTCTCCTGGCTGCATCCCACTGCCTCTCTGATCCCTCTCCAAGAATTCTCTGTCTTGTGTGTCTTGACGTAATGACTAGTACAAATGGAGATGAGGTGCACACTTTCAGACAGTCTCTTCTCGTAAGCGTTCGTGGCTTTACACGCTCAAAAAAGTTAGAATTAGTCGTTTGAAGAGAGCTTGAGAGAGCAGTTCAAACCCTTTCGAGTTTCACACTGTCACACATCTGCTCAATCGCCGTGTAAAGTGGGTTGTTGGACCGTCTGTTCCGAGAAGTTACGAAGATTGTCAGGATTTAGTCGATCCTGCTGTTGGAAAAGGGGGATTCAGAGGCTTTTAGGCGATCTGATGAGCACTTTGTTTGAAGCATTAAAGACCTTGTTCAAGCCATTGCTTCCTTTAAGTCATGGTTATTCTTGAATAGAACTAGTCAGAAATTGTGAGGCGTGAAATCGCCCTGACTTGTGCACAAACATGGTCATTTCAATAAAGAGACGCTCCCAAAACACTCTATGTGGTCAACAACATCTCTTTAAAAAACGCATAGTAGCCTTAATGTAGGACGACTTGAAAAAGATAAAGAGGACGAACATCACAGACAATATCCAGATTTACTGCTGAATGAAGTTCAGCTAAACCAAAATGTTTTGACATATTCATAAGTGGAGATTGGGAACAGAACCATTTCTTTGTGTTTTTCCTGTTTCTTTGTTGTCAGAACAGCTTCTTTGTCATTCATTCAAGAAGGGAAAATAGTGTCGGTATAGGAGCTGTATAGAGCAGCAGGTGCTCTGTAATGCAGAGGAATTATGGAACAATAGCAGGAAGTCAATGTAAATTTAAAAGAACAAAATGTCACTTTGAAAGAAGTCGTCTCCTTGTCTCAATATATTGAGACGTTTAATATCAGGGCATGAACATTGCATTTAAAAAGCAACTCATCTGAAAATGTTGCATTATTTTATATGTAATTTGCAACATTAGTTAGGTCAAGTATGTATTGTGGCAGTATTAAATCTGACAAGACAGTGACTGACAGAACACACAGAGTGGTTGTTGCCCTGGGACAGCAACCACATGCTAGTAGTGGCATTGAACACACCACCCTGACTCCCAGCTGCTAGCAAGTTATGACAGTATACAGCTTAGGAAACTGTCTCTTTGATACTGTTGTAGGACTAGCAGGCATGCAGTGTCACTTCAGATCATTCTGACAGACACACAGTTGCACTCTCCTTCTTTTTTGGCGGAGGATTTTCTCTGTTGAGACAAGTGTAATGATTTCACGGGTGCTTGTAAAGAGTTTATGGTGTTTTCAGACTCTTGTCTGCCGTGGTGCTGCAGTCTTCCTTAAAGCAAACCCTGACAGTGGAAACACTGAATGCGACACAGATCATTTTGTTCAAGTCTTACACTCCATTTGCACAGGACTAGTTTCACCTGGGGATGTATCATTTATTTGCCGATAGTTTGAAGTGCACAATTTCTTTTCTTTGCATAGACACAAAATGTTTTACTTACTTTATGTACAAGTGGAATCTATAGAGGATGTTTTTCTTTTGCTAGAGGGATTTCACAACTTTCGTAGGATCTGTAGCAAGCAGCACAAAAAACACAGGATTCAGTAGAATTTCATCGTTCAAGTATGATTTCCTCTAGTCGATGGTACTTGTCTCTATTACATAACAGCCATTACTATGTCTGATAGGCACGGATAGGAGTGTTGTGTTTTCATCTGCTACTATCATATCAGTTACAACTGCATTGAGTGTGAATGCAAATATTGATAATACCTAGATTGTGTCTTTGCCAGGAGGAGTTATTTTCTGCTGCACAGTTAAGTGCTCACTGGATGAGAAATGAGCTTGTATGTAAATTTCTGATGTTCTCAACTGATGTCAAGGTTGGGCTGTTCTTGCATTGCCATATGCTCCTGTATACAGCTCACCTATGGGGTAAAATGAATTGATGGCAACATTTAAACATTCAGTCACTAAATGCTTCTCTTTGCATCTGTAAACTGTTTTGTCCTCAGTAGTAGAAAGAAAAAGATTGAGTGTTTTTCCCCTTGATGCAGTTTCCAAAGAGGGAGTTTCCTCTGCACTTTTTCTTGCCAATAGTGAGAGAAATGAGTTTGAGTTTTATTTTTGGAAATAAGAAATGAGCTCAAGTGTTTCTCATTACTATAACCAGATGGACAAGTTATAATTAAATGTATCTCCATATTGTAAACATGTGGTAACAGTCAATCTAGATCTAGAAACTGAAGAAAACAAAACATCAATATTTAGTTTTCCATCTGCATTTTTCATCGTATGTATTATGAAACAATCGAAAATGTGCACCTGGTTTGTTTCTTTTGTGGTCCTACAGTTTAAGCCACATAAATGAATTTGTAAATGTGTGTTTGACACCGGAATAAACTTGGTTAATAGTTGGGACTGTCAGTCAGATGGTCCACTTTGATCCACAGTAAGACATCCTGACAGCTGCTGGGCAGTTTACCAATCTGCTGAGGATATTCATGGTCCCCAGAGGATGATGTGTAATGATTTTGGTGACCCCCTGGTGTTTCCTTTTGCACCATCAGGTCAACATTTATACTTCTGCACAAGAACTATTCAAATCTGACTGCCATAAATTTTGCATATCACATTGATATACCCTAGAGGATATACCCCAATGATTTGAAGGCTCCAAGGGACACTTAAATCCCCTAGTGGGACCCTCAGAACAAACTACAGATTCAGCTGCTCAGTCAGTAACTAACCTCAAGTGCAGAACTTTGTGTTTAAAAACCACAAGTCAAAGCATCACCTGCCCCCCCCTTTAAAAAAAAAGGAAAGAATAAACATGGGGGAAAATATGGTGGTTTGGTTTATTGGCAACATTCTAATATAAAATACAATCTACCCCATCAGACTTGATTAGGGTTAGAATGTTAAGTGCTGGATTTATTTCTACCCTGTTGTTTTCTTGAGCCCGACTGATATTATCTAATCACAGATACAGTACCAGTCAAGAGACATACCTACTCATTCTAGAGTTTTTCTTTATTTTTTGTCAATTTTCTACATTGTAGAACAATACTGAAGACATAAAAACGATAAAATAACACACATGGAAGTATGTAGTAAACAAAAAGTGTTAAACCAAAAGTTAATTGGTGGAATTTTTTGCCTTCTTCTTGAGACCACCAGTTGTGTTGTACTGAAGTAGTGTTGGTATACAGCAAATAGGCCTTTTCCACTACTGTAGTAATCCATATTTTAGCAACAACCGCTTAACCAAGTAAAGAGAAATGACAGTCCATCATTACTTCAAGACGTGGAGGTCGGTCAATCTGGAGAAGTTCAAGACCTTTGACAGGGGATAGTCAATAGGGGCCACTATCGGGACTGTCTAATATGCTTCATAAAGGTTTTTTTTCTTTGGTCCTTACCCTGACTAGTTTCACACTGTCACACATCTGCTCAATCGCTGTGTAAAGTGGGTTGTTGGACAGTCTGTTCTGAGAAGTTACGAAGGTTGTCAGGATTTAGTCGATCCTGCTGTTGGAAAGGAGGATTCAGAGGCTTTTGGGCGATCCGATGAGCACTTTGTTTGAAGCATACTAAGGCATCAAATACCTTGTCTTGTACAAGCCATTGCTTCCTTTAAGTCATGGGTATTCCTGAACAGAAATTGTGAGGTGTGAAATCACCCTGGCTCGTGCACAAACATGGTCATTTACATAAAGAGACGCTCCCAAAACACTCTATGTGGTCAACAACAATCCTTTAAAAACGCCTAGTAGCCTTAATGTAGGACGACTTGAAAAAGATAAAGAGGACGAACATCACAGACAGTGAAGTTGATTTACTGCTGAATGAAGTTCAGCTAAACCAAAATGTTTTGACATATTCATAAGTGGAGATTGGGCACAGAACCATTTCTTTGTCAGTTATTAAAGAAGGGAAAAGAGTGACTGGCCAATTTGCTTCATAAAGGCTTTTTTCTTTGTTTCTTATCACTAGTTGTACCATTGTTGTTACCTTCGTGGAACATGCATATAGTTAAAATTTGTATTTTTAGCCATTATGTGCTTTAAAATACATGTGCATTGCATTAGTTCATCAGAATTAGCTGTGACAAATTGTTGATGAATCAATCAATCGATAAACAGAACATACATTGGTAACTATTGTTGAAAAAATGTCATTTTTCAAGTAAAAATGCCAAATATTCTCTGGCTCAGGCTTCTTAATGAGGATTTGCTGCTTTTCTCTATTTTATATGGTTGATCAAATTGAACATCTTTGGGTTTTTTTGTACTTTTGGTTGGACAAAACAAGCTATTTCAAACACACAGACTCTGAGAAATTGTAATGGCATTTTGTAACATTTTTACTTAATTGCAGCTCTAATCAGAGTACAGTTTGAACATGACTTTCTAATCCATGCCTTATTGTATTTCCGTCTCTGAAATATCTACCAGTATTCTGAAATAGATTTTTAGGAAATACATCAAATGTCAAATATATTTATTCCCCAATCAGGTTCAGTGGCCACTCACCTTCAAATTAACTGCCTTCGGGCAACTTGCTGTCTGTGTTACCTGCTGGGTGAACAGTCAGTCTAAATGTGTTGTAAATACACTTTGATGCTTTGAAATGCACTTTAAGTAAAGTCTCCCTGGTGAGTTCTTCTACTGTGATGACCTGACCCCATCTCTCCCCTTAATCCGACAGGACGAGTACCCAGTCAGAGGGGAAATCGTGCTCTCATCCAATGACCTCCAACTGGTGCTACAAGTAGAACGTAATCAGTGAGTATTCCTTTCTCTTGTTCCATCTCTACTGCCTTCACAACTTTAATATGCTCTCTGTCTTCTACCTGAGCCAGAGATGAGCTGATTAAGGTTTGAGACCTTGTTAAAAGAATCTGAGACTCAAGAACCCTTAGGGTGCTCAACTTTTGCACACGTCACAATGAATGTTTTTATTTTTTATGACATAAAGAAGCTATGCATTAATGTTTGCTGAAAATATTGTGACTGAAAATGTTCCATATCCTAGAAAGGTTGTGTTTACATCTTTTTCAATTAAAAAAATCACCAAAATGTTATTTATCAAGAGGTGCCCAGACTGCATACAACTGTATGGAAAAAGCTGCGTGTCTTCTCTCTCACCTCTGTCTTTACTTTACCACAGAAGCTCAAGGTTACTAAATGTTTGAGAGCTTATAAAAGATTGAAGGGATGGGTGTAGGATATGGATGTGCAAACAGCATTTGCTGCTTAAGCTCCAAGGTTCGGGCTCACATACTCACAAGCTACTTACATAATTTCATGACAAATGTTCGGGGGTCATGGTTTCAACCCTGTCATATTTACCTCAAGAGAATATACCATGCGCTCTTGAATCATAGCTTCAGCTAGATATTTGCTGCTTTGAATGGGGAGCAGAGAATGTGGAAGTGACACACCTCAGGGCAACAAAGAGAAGCGAGGCTAATCAGAATGAGCAGCGAGCTCCACAGAGGGCACGTGGAACAGGGTTCAAGGCCAGCAGAGGTTATGATGTTCCTGTGATAACATCAAGGGGAGCTCCCTCTGATGTTAGCCTAAGACGTGCCGAGACTCCCGAGGTGCACCACTTAACATGCTCATAAAGCTCGGAGGTGGAGAGAACATGTCTGAACACCTCCCCACTGTTCATCAGAGCAGGGATTCCTAACCTAACAAATAGGTCCTCATTAGACTGCAGACGTGAGGATTTTATTAAATGGAGCTGAGAGGACTTTAATGGTTATTATTTTCATTTTTTTTTTGCTTTTCACCTCTCCCTAGAGTAGTAGAAAACTGCATTTTTATACACAAGTATGCAGAAAACAATCAGACAATTCCTAAAGACCACTAAAGGACCCCTGAAGGGACGTGAATGTACCCCTCTTTAAATGACAGCTTTACAATATTTCAAATCAACAGTGTGAGGAGCCCTAATGGACATTGAAACAGGATTTTCTTGCCATAATCATTCCTCCTGCAAATTTTCACCTCATGTCATTTGTGCAAATTTGACAGTTTTGTACATCCTGTGTTTTTTTTTTGCCCCAAACAGCCGACATACCTACTGTCGCTAGCAACGGACACACTGATTTGTCAGCTCAGCCTCTGAAACACCAGTTATTTTTGTAATCTCCATCCAGTGTCTCATTTTCCTCTCAGCTCTGTACGTTTATGAAGCAGACTCATGAAGCCCCCGGGCTACGAATTTTTCGCCCAAGTCATCTGACATCTTCGCATCTTAATCCTGTTTTTCCTGTTTGACTTTGTATGTAATCGCGCCACATCTGAAATGCGCCTTGAGCTCTGAATACACAGGAAGAAAATAACCCCGATGATGTCATCAAGCTTATCTTAGCTCAGGCCTGGAGACTACAAGTTTAAACAGAAAGGCTGTTTTACAAAGTGGGGGTGTTGACAATGCAAGTAGGGTCTAAACCAAGTTTCTGTTGATTGCTATTGCATTATGGGAAACGTATGATCCAATGTTTTTGGGGGCTCGACCCATTCTAGGAACTAAAAGTCAGGATATCTTAGCCTCTGCTGCTTCAATTTTCACCCTTCTTTTTAAAATTGATCACTTTCAAGTCTCTGCATTAGATTGCATCACTAGAATTCAAAATATAATAAAAATAACATACATAAATACTATATTATAAGCTATTAGCTATTATTGCATGATGCTGTAGTTCTGTCTAATTATTCTAAGGCCTTATGGATGAAGAACATCATAGCCTCTTAGCAAACTTAACATTGGCCAAATATAATAGTTGCACAGCTGTGATGCAACCACTGAGTAAGTAAAGCTCAGCTTGTTTTAGATGATTCTGAAACATGTTAGAAAATCTAATAAAGGCTAAGTCTGAAATACAAAAATGACTTTGCAAGCTTGATTTAATTTTAAGGTTTATGGCTTGATTTTGTCTGTCACTAGCCACTGCAATACAAACTTAGATTATCATAAATCTCTCTTTATGATCATCTAAGTTAATCTAGGATAATCTAAGAAAAAAAAATTGATTTAAGCTTATAATTATAGACACAAATCACTTGATAAGATGCTGATATTTTTTTGCAGCATACAAGGAACTGATGTAGTAAAGTAGTTTTTTGTTTTTTTCATTTTGTTTGCCTGCTGCTAAAAATATGATAATGATAAATAAATACACTATGAATATAAGATCTGCAGGTGAGATCATGCTGCCAGTTGAAGAACCAGGATGCACAGTATTAACGTACGTTTCAAAGAGCCACGTACGCCTCATCGCTGTCTGCTACAATCTGTGTGTGTAATGTTACACCGAACACATGGCACGTTCAAAGAGGAACTGCGGTTTTGGCACAATGATTGTTGGTTTGTTGTGAAGGAATGTGGGAAGCGTTGAGCCGCAGGTGCGTGTCATCAAAAGAGCTGAGCGAGTACAAGATGCTTCAATGGGGTGGCTCATAGAGGATTTCGGTATTTCAGTCAAAGGCTGTGTACACATACTGGATGCACAGGATTTCGGTTGCTTGGAAACAGATTGATGACTTGGAGAAAGAGGAGACAAATGGAGGAACTGACACAGACGCTTACGCAGAAAAACAAAAAGTCCTGAGACGTCGGTGGCATGTATGGAACCAACAGGCAGTGATGAATGAGATAGAGAAGAGCTGAGAGCTGACTGGTGACGGTACACTGAGTCTGGGACAGGCAGTCACAGTGTATAATACAGGACAGCCACTTGGCACAGTCTGTGTTTATTTTAAACTAATGGTTGAGTCCCAGTGAAACACAGAAGTTTGGTCTGGACCAGCGAATGTAGGTCAGAGAGAGGGACACAATCTGGGGAAGCAGTCTCTCTAACGAAGGAGGAGTTACTGGGAATATTACTGGAAGCTGAGTTTATTTTATCTACTGGGCTGTCTCCGTCTATCCACTGGGACATGACTGGAAGATGGCCAGGAAGAAGCAGGGGGTTTGAAGGCCAGGATCATTACTATTAGACTTATGAAAGAAGGAGAAAATATATCTTGTCTCTCATTATCACAACAGAGCATGTCTTTACAGGGTGAAAAAAATCTGTATAATGATAAAAGTATAACATAAGTACAACAGTTTGTTGTAGTTTGTTACAAGAACCCCTTGCATTATATTGAATACAGCATCAACAACAAAGCACTTCAGTATTAGGAAAAATTACAAGGAGAAAAAAAATCTTGTTGTAAGTGTAAAAATAACAAAGCACCTTCTTATTTGCTGCAAAAATGTTGTGCTATAATGATAAATATGTCTTGGAATCACAACAAAGTAAAATAATATTATTATCATAATCTCATTACAATGAAAACATTTTGTTATGTCATTAAAACTATCATGTTACTTAACATGATAGTTAAACATAATGTCTTGTTACAAGGAGAAAAAATATGTCATTATGATAAAAGTATCTCTTTATTGTACCTCATTATCTCAATTAATACATGTATGAGGGAAAATATCTTCTTATAATGACAAAAACACCTAATTATTACCAGACAGTATCTTATAACAAGTAGAAAATATAACTTGTTATAATGAATAAAGTCATTAGTAGAAGAAAAATATCTCATTATAATGATCTCTTTATTGCCACATTACCAAAAGAATAAATATCTTGTTATGATGATTCTAACCTAATAAAGCATCCTTTTATTGACTGCAAAAAATCTACTTATAATGATAAATGTGTCTCATTATCACAAGTGTCTCGGTAAAATGAGTTTTTCGTACAGAGAAAAAAAAACATCTTATGATTATAAAAGTATCTAGAAATCCCAACAAATTACTATTTTATATAATTACATCATTATTATTATTATCCCAACAAATTATTGTGAAAAAATGTTTTCATAATGATAAAAAATAACTCTTTATACCAACAAATCATCTTGTTAGAAGCAAGAAATATCTTGTTTATAATAGTAAAATGATCTAGTTCTCACCGCAAAGCATCTCTTTATGTTAAGTATGTTATTATAATGATGTATAGCAACAAAACATCACCTTATATATGTGGTTATAAAGATAAAGCATGTTGTAGTAGTAAAATGATCTTATCACATTCTTGATATAAAAAGAAAAGTAGGTCATTATCACAACAAAGTATCTAAGTAGGAGGAATAATATCCTGTCATAATGACATATCAAAAAATCTTTGGCTTTCTAATAATGTGAAGGGCTTTTCATTCTAATGAGAAATGTTAAGAGTAGTGCTCCTGTAATTTGCTCCGATCAAGTGCTTTTCCATTTTCTAAAACACGATGAAGGTGTTAGTTCTGTGAAACTGACTGGATAGTAATTATCGGATACCTCTCAACCTTCCTCTCTTCTTCTCTCTTTATTTTTATTTGAAGTTATGAAATAAAATAGGCAAAGGAAATGAAATGAGTGTGTTTATGTGTTGTTGTGGTTAGGGGTGCAGCAGCAGACATACTGGAGCTGGATGTAAGTGACTTGCTGATATCTGAAGTCTGATGGACTGGTTTTAAAACTGTGACTCGTCCACTTGAAGCAGTTTAAACAGACATGAGTGAGGAGGAGAGAGAGAGAGAGGGATGGAATGAGAATGAGTCGGGAATGCTCGAGGGGAGCTGACCTACAGACAGATCCTGAGAATAGATTGAGAGTGAGAGTGAGGAAGGCTGTTTGTGTGTGTGTGTGTGTGTGTGTGTGTGTGTGTGTGTGTGTGTGTGTGTGTGTGTGTGTGTGTGTGTGTGTGTGTGTGGTGGGTCCTGGAATGCCAGCTGACATAAGGCTGGACATGCCTGTGCTGGCTGGAAAGCCCACAACAGACAGATGACACAGTGTGTGCTGGCAGATTGTGAATCACATGTTTGGCTTATCATGACGCTGACTTGTTTGTTAGTCTGTTTGTGTTGTTGGAGTGTGCAGAGCAGGGCCTCAGGGCATCTGACAGCACTGTTAGCCACGTCTGGCTATTATCAACTCAAACCCACATGAGGGTATAAGGTCACTGAAGTGTCGGAACTCCAACTGGTGTAATGAGCAAGACACCACAAAAATCACATTCATGCATGCAGGAAATATCTTAACTGTGTCCCAGGTCTTTACTTCATATTCATTATAAGCAGGTTCTAAGTACAAGGGGTGTGCCCGAATACAAATACGTTATTCAGCAAAGCACAAATAGTGGGTTTTTTTACTAATATTTGTTTCATACAAATTATTTGTTTTCAGGAAGAAAACCATGTTAAATACCAATGCACACGTCGGTTACATCACTATCTCAGTGTCTTTCCTCTGCTCCGCTGTTACGTCTATCAGCAGGTCTCAACGAGGGGAGTCACATCCACCTGCTACATGATGCACATTTCCTAATTTGGATATTGCTCCTGGAGTTGAGGGTGTTCCCCAGAGATAAAGCTGAGCTACAGACACAAGTGAAGTGCTTCCAAGAGAACACTTCATGAACACTTATTGTAACACTTTAATTTTCTAAAATTAAAAGCATAATGAAAACAAAAACAGGATTTTTAAACCTCTTTCCACTTTTATTCAAATACAAATACAAATAATTTTGCTGCCTCAACAAATACAGATACAAATACAAATACTGGACCCTATGTACATCCCTACTAAGTATGTGCACTAGTAGAGTTACTACATAATGTACAGGAGCTGGGGGTTTATTCTCACCTCAGAATAAAATAAAATAACATCAGTAAAGCAACTTCAAAGGACCGGGCTTTAACACTCACTCGTCTCCTCAGCAGAACATCTGGCCAACTGACTGAGCACATGCCTTGTGTGCCATTACATTCATTGCTTTTCTCACATCTCAATAAATCCCTAACATAAAATAAATTGCATCTTGATTGTACAGTTACAGTTTAATATTGACTCATTTTGATCAGCAATGTCTTAAAAGTGACAATTTTCCACCCACCAGCTGCGATTTTCATATTTTATAATGAATGAAATTGAATTCCAACAGTGAACATGAACATACACATAACAATACAAAATGTGCTGCACAAAATGTGAAAATAACATAAAACAATATTTATAACAATAGAATAAAGTGGGAGCTTGCATATCTGGATAAAATTGAATAAAACCAGTATGATTGGTGCCTCTACATCTTTACACAGAGTAAGTTCTACACTAAATGTTTTTGGGCTGTTTTAGCACTCTATTGACAGGCACACTCCTCAGCAGGGCCTCCAATAGCACAAATCACACAGGAGGTGACATTGCCAGTAAAATTAGTCATACATTATAATATGAATTTTATAGACCACATAAAAGTTACCCAAAATATATAGAGACAAATATACAGCTGGAGAATAATAACAAAATATGTCTGGAAATAAAAGATGGTGAAATATATACCATACTATACTAAAAAATAAGTATTAAATAAGGCTTCAATCTTTAGAAAAACATTTTTCTTTCCACTATTTCCATGACCAAGAAAAATTTTAAACTGCAACCATTTAACTAAAATGGACAAGAAGTCCTTGAAGTGCTCAGAAAAAAAAGGAAATTTGAACTACAGTTGGCTTGAGATTGTAGATGTTTCCATCTCCATCTTGTATATGATTGAAAGCTACTAAATGGACATTTTGGTGAGATTTGTGGAGAGTTTTCATTTGCCTTCCATGGTCATCATCAGCAAATGAAGCCAGCTCAGGTGCCATTACCTTATCTAAGAGTGGTATGTTCATGTGATAACAGTTAGTCCTATATGGGGGTAGATGGTAAACCGTTCCATTTGCTGATGAAGGCTGTGAGATGTGGTTGAAAGTTCAGAAAAAGTTTGTAAGCTTGTCAAGTTTTGCCACACACTGATCCAGAGGTCAAGAATGAGTGTTAATGGTCCAAATTAGGTGTCTCTGTGCAGTTTAATTGTTAGCAGCTTTCTATTTGATTGACATCTGTTGCGCACATGTTGCATAATTTCCTGTTTGTAACAAAGCAAGAAGTATATCAGAAATCAATGTTTAACTGCAAAAACACATACGGTATATACATGATAGTTAGTATGCAGTACAGTTAGGTTGGCATGAAAATGCATCCAAAAAGTTATGAAAGTGACAGCATCAAAAGGGACTTACAAATCAACTTGAACCACTGAAACATAAAGAAGATAATTTGTGGTTTTACGGGGAATTATGTGCTGGAACGATATCTTGTGGGTTCCAAGATGTGATCAGAGAGCACCTGACGGTTATTTACCAAGAAATAGCGCATTACCCCTCCTAAAAGTGCAACTTTTTTTTTTTTCTTTTTTTTTTGCATTTCCGTTTGTGTATTGATTAAAAACAAGATGTTAATTATTGAGCTTCAGAAGTGTTGGTTGGTGTATTTTTTAAACTTAGGACAGAGCCAGGCTGTTTCCCTCTGCTTCCACATCCTGGGTTAGGGTTATGGTTAGGAAAACCTCTTTCACTGTTCATATGGACACCTGACACACTTGGAAAAATTGTAAACCTATCCTTAAATGCAAGAGATATTTTCCCACCAGTAACTATTTTATGGAAATTAGTACAGTTTCTTCATCCAGCAGGAAACAATCTCAACAGCAGAAGTCACTGCCACACAGAGAAAATGAAAACCGCCTTCAAGGGAAAGAAATACTCTATATATTATATAAAAGGAAAAATATTCTTTTTAGAAAATTGAACTGTCACAGTTTCAATTTCTTAAATCAAGAAAAGCTTTTTTTTACATTACAAAGTAAGAAAATCATTTCCAGTAATGTTACAGGTGAGACTGTTTATAAAGGTGCATAATTCGTGTGTGCATATTGAACTTGTACAAGCATTGAAAAAGAATGAAGCAGTATGTATGTTATTAAAAAAAGTGTCAGCAGGTTAATCATCATATATAAAATATTAATAGCATCAAAACAATTGGCCATATCATTCAATTAGTTTGCACTGGCTGGAGGTGCTCAGCAGCGTTATCTACTGGCCTCAGTATCTCCCACACACACTGCTCAGTATGTTGGCATTGCACTTAAAGACCACATTTAATTTTAATTGCAAATTTTCTGTTGAGGGTTACTAGATGAAGTGTAAGCCCTCTTTATGTTAATGAAAGCCTTGATTACACTGCCACCCTGGGATGATACGTAATGAAACGGGCTTCCATTGTACATAATGATGAGGAGGACCCTTGCAAATCTGTCGAGTTGAGCTAAATGTATTGCCGCACTTCAGGCAGCGGACCCGACAAGGTGTTAATTAGGACTCTGGTCCTATGAGAGTCTGACTTTACAAAGACAACTTTAGAAGGAACGGCATGTTTTAAGCACTCTCCTGGCAACAGCTTTTATTATCCCAGTTCCTTCATCGATTTTTCCCGAGGAACTAGTTTGTTTGAACTTGGCTGGAGCCCCACAGTGTCTCCACTTTAATAGTGATTAAAATCAATAATGAGCTTTGTTCTGTTAATCTGCTCTAATCCTGCTCGGGATGTCAGTAGGAGACGATGACTGGCAGCTCAGAGCCAGCCGCACCCGCCTCCTTTTTATTTTAGAGAAGGAAAATCCGAAGAAAACCAGTCCGATTTGGAGCCGCTTCAACTGGCAGGATGAGGGGATGAAGGGAAGAAGGGAGAGAAGGGGGATGACGTGTGAGTCGGTACCAGGAAATGAATTGTCCTTCAAAGGCTCATCAGAGTGTGGGAAAGACGGAGACGCTGCAGAGGGTTAGAGACACTCACAGGAAACAGAATAAACCTTCAGTGAAAGTTTGTCCTGGAGGTCAAGGAAGGAGAAGAATCTGGAGGAGGGGGAAGTCGATGTAAAACAGAGCGAGTCGGAGAAAGACGGAGAACAGGTGGTGGAGTTTGTGTGATGAGCAGGTCTGGCAGACTCAGCTTGACAGATCAGACTCTGTAATGTTTCCTGTTTGGCATGTGCTGAGGATGTAGTTAGAGCAGCTGTGCAGCCTTGAAACATTATTTATTTGCTCCACATTTCTATACACACACACACACACACACACACTTTGACAACTGATGCGTGTACAGTACAGTCTTGTTCACCATTGTGTTTGTATCCCTAAAGCCAGCGTAGCCTCATCTGTCAAAATGTGACCTTCTGAAAGTGAATGTCTGAGACAGACCACGACCAAGGCTTAGTCCTGCAGGGCTTTGTTGCCATCTCTCATTTCGTTTCACGCCTTAAGTCCAGGATGACTGATGGCCAGAGCGAATCACACTTCACACACCTTCTCCACGTTCTCTTCAGGCCACAACACACAAGTACAGAGTGAGAAGCTTCTTAGATCCAAAACTTTCATTTGAAACCTTTAAGATTTGAATGATAACAAAGCACACATAAATGCAGCAGTGTGATTTATTCTATCTTTCAAAGTGTTTCTCTGTGAGGTTTTTTTTAGATCAGTTTTCTGTGTTTATTCCGTGCACTTGGTGGAGCATGCTAATACATTCCCAACAATTAAATTGTTTCCTATGAAAATGACCTTGAATGTATTTGAATGTGCACTGAGACTTGAAAAGCTGAGCCACAGTCTATTGATGTCTCTTTTATTTGAGATTTCGGCTTTCAAAATGTCCCTGCATGGCATTTCCCAAATCCAATTTCTCTCCAAGCCTGCCCTTTTAGATTTGAAAAATCATGCAGATTTCAGCTGGCAGCCTGCTGGCCTTCTTTTGGACTCCCCAAATGGAATGGCCTTTCTAGTGTTAACATGTGATTGTGTTAGAGTCTGTGCAATTTTTGAGATTTTAGTGCTAATCGTAATCATTCAGTTAACACTACAGAATGGTCATTTAGCAGACAGAACAGAACACAACACAACAGCACAAGCAAGAAAGTCAGGAAACTGCTCTTGCTATATTAGTTTAATCATTTTAGAAGTGAGGAGCTCTAACCATCAGACTAAAGTGCAACAGTGATATACTGGCAGGAAGTATAGATGCAGCTGCAACTTCCTCCTGTTTTTAGTCATATATATATTTAGGCTATATATGTCCCTTCATGTACTGCTTTGGTCTAGACTGAAATATCTCAACAAATATGGGTTGGATTGCCATAAAGATTTCTTCAGACATTCGTAGTCCTCAGAGGATGAATCCCAATTCTCTGCCACCACAAACATGAGTTTGAAAGTTTCGTTTTTGAATGAAATGACAAATATCAGATGGATGGTCATGATATTTCCTCTCTGGATGAATTCTAATGACTTTGGTGATTCTCTGACTCCATCTAGTACCTTCATCAAATTAAAATACCAGAATCTTAATTTGTCCAATACTTTGGTTTATGACCAAAAACCTGCAAAACTAATAACATTCACATTCACATTTTTTGTGCTAATAAGCAAATGTTTGCATGCTAACACAAAATGATGAACATGGTCAATGTTTTTAGGGCTGCTAAATGTTATTATTGATTAATCTGCTGATTATTCTCTTGATTAATCAATTAATTGTTTGGTCTGTGAAATGCCAGAAAATAGTGAAGAATGTCTGTCAGTTTCATAAAGCCCAAGACAGCGCTGCTAGCATGGTTGTAGACTCTTGTTTTTATTGAACGTAGTGCTAGCAGAACTGTTTCAGGTTCATTGGCATCAAGGTGAAGAAGTTTGAGAACCTAATTCAATGTCACTCTACTTCTCTCTGTGTCATATGATCATCAATCATGTCTACGTTCAATTAATATGTTGTTGTGAGCAGTGAGATGAAAGTACATTACAGTGGAGGGAGATGAGTGTTGAGGTTGAGGACTGTGCAGATAAGAGTCGTCAGATCTCACACCCAACGCTTCAAAACCGCACTGAGTGATCCGACACCTGCAACCCACGCATCTGACACCTGCAACCCAAAAACACACAAAGGACGTCTCAAGAAATGAAAAACAATTGAGATCACTCTGTCAGAGTTTCAAAGACATTAGTCAGTATGTGCAAAGAGGCGGGGCGTTAGCCTGTTTGTGGGGGGAAAAATGTCATCAGATATGATATAGGATTGAGAGCTGAACATACAATCACAAATCAATAATGCACAAAAAGGTTGTTTACAATGTGTGACAACACAGCTAGCACCATACACTGCACAAGAGGTTCATTTAGTGACAACAAAATTCAAAATAGTGGATAAATACAGTAGAATATAAGTATATCAAGGTTCTTACTCAGGCACAGTCCTCCTTAAAACATAACAACAGGTGATAGCTTTGCACTAAGAACATTTAACCTGCGTCACAGCTTTCCTGCAAAGGTTTCCTATAATGTTTTGCACAGTGTCCCCAGTATTTGGTAGACTGTGTTGATGATAATATGATGATAATGTTTTTTTCTGCTTATAGATTTTCTATAAGTTCATCTAGTAGCGTAGTCTGAAGCAACAAATGCATTGCAGCATCAAGATATAAACCACTGTCCTGTTTCCAACTGTTGACACTTGTTGATGCTGCAGAAGAGCAGCAGGTTTATCACATTTACTCCTTTGCCACAACGCCACTACTTCACCTTGACTACTTGTTCAGTCTGTATGGCCCATCCAGTGTTTGTTACAAGCATTTAATGATGTATGTCAGTTGATGCAATGCTACATACATGTACAGTGTTTGCTGCCCATAACATGTTCTCAGCTCCACTCTGCACAAGGCCACTCAGGAAACATTCTTCCTGTCTCAGGCAATTACTTTTAGAGAACAAATACTATGTATGATACCACTGAGTCAAGACTGTACCCTGCATACACATAGCTGATCAATCACTGGATGACAAACAGTTAAGTTTTGGCATTTTCTTTTTTAAATGAAGTATTTAAATCATGAAATTCAACATCCACATTTGGACAAAAGGGTCACAAAATCTCACGTTTTAGTGGAAGCAACATCTAGTTGCCCTGAGCAATCATTCCTCCTTTTATTTTCAGCAGAAGCCATTAACCTTGATCCTGTGACAGGGGCGGAGGGAGCTGACAGCACACTTCACAGATGGGTGACAGGCCATGAACAGGCGTTGTGGCCAATTAGAGCCGATGTGACAAACACGGAGGTTCCTGGTTGTCATAGTTAAGGAATGTGACCATCATGTGTTGCCAGGTTGAGGTTAGCTGTGAAGTGTGCTTGTCAGGTCAGTCCTGACGCTTGTTTGACTGCCTTTGTTTAAGAGCCTGTTTTTGTGTTGCCGGCTGCACGACATCAAACATCATATCTGTCAAATTGGAGACAGAAAAAAGATATTGAAGCTACATTAATTGATTTATTTCCTGGCCACTTGGGGGCAGCAGCGCAAGCTAATGCAACATCGGATATACTGTCAGCTTTTTAAGTTGTTATGATGAACATGAATTGCCTATATAGATATTCAGCAGATCAACATTAGCATTCAAAATATCCAGCTGCGAATTTTTTTATTTTCACCAGCTAGTCAGTAAGGGACAGGTAGAAAAGAACTAGTTCATACAATATAGACATGCACATTTTAAGAAGGCAATCATAGTGTTGTACCTGTTTGTACACATGAAAAGTGCCAGAAATATTTAGAAACAGCCAGAGTTTGTAAATGACAAGTGGATTTATGAGGAGTCAGTCTGTTGCATTGCTGCATATTTGTTTGTACAAGTAAATGGTGATTTATCCACTAACCTCATAACAGACAAGTAAGACAGGACCTGTAACTATGGTAACTTTACACGACAAAGATGGCGACAGCCGTGGTCGTTTGGTATAGACACATTCATGTGATTTTTTTTGAGTGAGTTAGGTTGTCTGCTGTAGTGTGTAATTGTGGCCCTTCATCGGGCCCCAGATGCTAGCTCTGTTATTCCAGACATCTCTTAGAGGACCAGGGAGGGCTGCATAATTGCATTAATTGCAGCTCCGCCATTGATTTTTTTTCTTTTTTTCCAGAGGCCATTAACTTAGCTTAACTCCACCTCAGGCCCATGAACACTGTAATTATGAATAAAGTATTTATGTCCGCCGTACACTGCACAACAAAAGCGATAGCAATGTTTTGATGTAGCTATGGGAAACAGCACCTGAAAGCTGGCCGCTATTATTTCTGTGCTGCCTTATCACCACTGTTCCCGCTCACAGCAGCACTCAGCCCTTTCTACCGTCATGATGAATGTCCTCTCTGAGCCCTCCTGTGTGTCTTTGAGGCTCAGCACAATATGCTCAATTCAGAAATGCACAAATCTTCAATTCCACCTTATTCTGCTGTTCTCTTCTGGCCTCGTTAGGCATTGAGCCATTTTTCTTTTGATAAGAGTGTTTGCATACCATTCCTTTCAGCCCCCTGAAGAAAAAAACATAATTTACAGTTGGCCTTAATTTAATTTAGGTCATGGGAGGTATGACATGTGTTGGTATAATCCATTATGATATGATAATGCAAGAAAAAGAGCCTGTTATTTTATTTAGTTTTGAGTTTTCTCTCCCCAGTGGTTGCTGTAAATAAGAGAGGAGCAAAGAGAGGGCAGCTGTTCACCTCCCTCCCCGTCATGTCAGATGTTTATCAGCCCATCACAACACTGCTGTTGTTGTGAGTGCTCCCTGGGGCAGGGGCTGGTGGCCAGTAAAGTGGACTGAAGGAGTCCTGTGTGCATACAGAC
This sequence comes from Thunnus thynnus, assembly GCF_963924715.1. Lineage (NCBI taxonomy): Eukaryota > Metazoa > Chordata > Actinopteri > Scombriformes > Scombridae > Thunnus > Thunnus thynnus. Next base: position 2,203,979 of record NC_089538.1, read on the forward strand.
AGCAGGAGGGGGCTTAAACTAGTTTGGTCTGGGTATGTGAAAGCAATGAATGGTAAACACATGGAGGCGAGTACGTAGAAAGTAGACCAAGAGAGATAATTCATAACAGATGGCAATACTTTACGTCTGAGGAAGTGTGTTAGCAGGAAAAGAATGTATGTGCACATCCTTTTGTGTGTTTCCTCAAGTTTTTCTGTCAGTAGGGCAATGGGTCATTTTGTCTCTCTCACCCTCCCCTTCCTGTTATCTACCGATGTCTCTCTGCCAGCTCTTGGCAGTAGTTCATTTGTAGACATAACTAACAGCTGGCTGGGCTCTCGGGCTTTTTGTGTTGTTTCAGCTGGCCAATAAATACTCTGTTACAACACAGCAAAAAGACATTACAGAGCGCAATCAGAGAGAAACATTGCAGTGTAAAAGTTGGGGTCTGTGTATGGCAAATGACCACATTATTGCTAATTCTCTTTACCTACAATTCAATATCAGGGTTGTAGACTATGCCATTATACCTTTATGGTCATTCCATAACTGCTCCTGTCCAGCAACAGTCTTTTAGAGAAAGACAGTGGACAATGGACCCACCTAAAGAAGATCAACTCTAGTGTCTTGCATCCTCAAACAACTGGACAGAAACAAGAAGTCAAGAGCGTTTGTCATTTGGTCAAGCACTTACTTAAACATTTTTCTGACAAGTGACCTCTAGTGGCAGTGAGTATATTGATTGTTGTTCCTCAGAAACAAAGATGGAAGTAGCATGATAATGTTATAAAGCTACAAAACCTTAAGGTGGATGTCAGAGTGGATGATTGGGTGCACTGGAGGCCACTGATCATGTTCCGTTTCCTACAACAGAACATTATTTCCTTCTAACCATCACCACAATCTTCCTTATCTATAATCAAGTAGTTGTAGTTCCCTGAACTGAGCCAAACCTCAACCATACTGGTGGCAAGTCAAAAATGTTTTCGTAACAGTCACCCCTGGGGTTTTGAAGGTACTAACAGAAGATTTAGTCCTAATGATTGGGATGCCAGATTAGGAAAAACACATATGGATCATTTTTGTAGGTAATAACAAAACTGCTTGCTTTATCGTTTACGTTGGAGGGCTTGTTGACAGAAAACAGCCCCACAAAGATTATGAATCTGCTCATAACACCCTAAAAGTGACAACATGATGTACAACTTCCTGTTCTCCAAATTCAAGGGGAACAAATAGTGTTTAACCAACAATAGTGATAAAATACAGCAGAGGCCATAGTAGAGATGGCTTAAATAAGAGTCAACTACTGAATCTACTGCACATCACACAATATACTGCTGTGTAAATATGTAAGAAATACACCACTATGACAAAGATGATGCAAATATAGACTACTTTCCATGATGTGGAATTAAAGCATTAAAGTGCCTATATATAAAAACCCCAGCAATTACATATCTGTAAACTACAACTGTAAAAGTCATAAGCAGACTAGGCGAGGTGTTCTTTGGCATCCTACTGTAAATGCCAGACTAGTTAGCAATCTAAATAAAGATACAAGTCAAACTGTGTGTTCTCTAAATACAGAAAAACAAATATATGAATGCTCTCCACAGCGTCTTACAAAAATATGCTAAGGAAACAAACAAGGGTAAATATTGTCTGTTGCATATGACAAAAATAAATGCTGTGTTAAGTTGATAATTAAAGAACAAAATGCCTCAGTCAGGACAGAGGTACAAGGCAAGGATGCCGCCTGAGCCCATCCTTAATCAACATTTATATTAATGAGTTGGCAGCAACAACTCTGCAGTCATCTGCATCACCTGGGCTCACTGTAGGGGGGCAAAAAATGTCCTCTGTATGCAACCTTGTCTTAGTGTCACCTACAGCACAAGGACTGCAACAGAATCTGTCTTTGCTGGAGAATTACAGCAAGGACAGTGGATTATCAATAAATTCAGACAAGTTATGGTGGTTATAAATATCCTGGTCTCAGCTTTCATTTTACTGTTAGCTTAGCTCATCTGGGCAGTTCTGCATGGCCTGAAATAGAATTGGGGATCTTTAAGCCATAAAATGAGAAAACACTTCAAATAGTTTTACCCTACCAATTACAATTCAGATATTCACATAGATTTATTTTTTCACAATTATATAACATAAAATGACAATGAAATTTGGAGCCCATAAAGCCTCCACCCCCATTCATTGAAGCATCCATGGTCAACAGAAATGTACCAAACATGGTTTATAGAGCAGCAGAAGAAGAGGTACCTCAGAGACAACTCTGAAACTGTGTAGCTATTTGTCCCAAAGAGATCCAGACTCCCAGTGGAAACAACAGAAGCCAGGGAATGTGCCTCTCCAACAGCTGGCTCACAAACCATCCTTACCTAAACCATCTGTACCAGCCACAGCCACAATACCCCCCCCCCTCCCCAAAGAACACTGCCAAGGTACTCACAAAATGCAATTAAAACCAAAAACCAATTACGATTTTACCAAATTTTGAACAGAGAGCTTGATTAGCAAAATTCCTTATTGACATGAGTGAGTTTTAGCAAAGGAGAAGTTTTGCTTGTACCGACCCACAGAATCCAACGCAGAATGGCTCACAGTTTGCCTAATAATTCTTGTTGTCTTGTATGTATAATGTGTATATGCCTGCTATGGAAATAATAAAAATATAACACACCAAATTCTAAAATAATTCATTAAATTCAAATTTCAGACTACAGCTAATTATTTGTCATCTTATTTGTTTATCTTCATTTATCTGCCCATTATTTTTTTCAAATATTTGATTAGTCATGTCAGAAATGTCAGAAAATAGTAAGAAAATGTCTTCATATGTCTTGTTTTTTTCAACCCACAGTCCAAAACTCAAATATATTCAGTTTATTATCATGTTTGATAAAGACAAGGATTAAATTCCCACATTTTAGAACCTGAAATCAGCAAATATTTTGTATTTTTGCGTTACAAAATGGCTAAAATGATTATTCAATTATGAAAGAAATGTTGATTAATTTTCTGTCAGTCAACTTATCGATTGACTAATTGTTTCAGCTTGACCGTTCATGCTTGACCTTTGATAAAAGCAGTTGACAAAACAAGCTCGACTCAAGGTCTGCACACCAAGTCACATCTTCGTCTGTCTACATCACCAATTTTCATTAAACTTTGATGTATTTATTTTTTGCTTGTTGTTACCATTTTTATTGTCATACAGCCACAACATCATAGTATACTTTAATATTGTATACTGCCAGAGGAACATTAAAATTGAGCCAAGTTATTCTGACAAAACAGCAATATGAAGCTAATAGCTATGTCAGTGTTGTCAGAAGTCTTACTACAGTGCTGCAGGGTGAACTAGGCTTAATAATATGCTGTCTGATGGGTCAAACTAATGGGTTTCAAAATTAGTTTTGGGTTATAAAGAAAAAAATATTTAGAAAATATGGGTACCTCTAAACCCATTTGAAAAACCATTGCTGTATCTCTCCCTTCCCCATCATCCCTAAGGCCCAAACAAAGGACACAGCAGGAAAAGACAAACTGTAACTCCCCACAACTGTAATCTGCAGCTCCAAAGCACACCATAAAATCCTGTCAGCCGTCATCATGACTTAAAGTGTTCCTAAACCTCAGCTGCACTGCAAAGTACAGGATCACTTCCAAAAAGGAGGAATAAAAAAGTACAAAAAACTCAACTAAAGGATAGACTTAAACAGGAAGAGTTGAAGAAGACATTACTACATTGTTGCTGAAGCTCTTGTCCATCTGCCTTCACCCCCCTCAAACATGATTCAGTTGGTTTAGCAAGGATCTGTTTTTGTTCCTGTTTCAAACAGAGAGAAAAAATGAATCCATTATGACAAGCTTGAGTGACACACTGAAAACACTAATACCCAAAGAAATGTTGCCATTACTAGATTTTCTTATATAATGGTCATCATTGTAAATGTGGCCTTCAAAAGAAAAATATGCCAAGCATCTAGTCTCTAATCCAGTTTTTCTTGAGCTTTCTTTATATACAAGTATTGATTGGCCTTGCCCTTGTTTTGGAGGGCAGTTACTGGTTAATTGTCAGTTCCTTTTAAGGGATTTCAAAGTAATTTCAGGCTTAGCTGTGCATGCATTCTGTTTGTGTTGTGTTGAGGCACACACATGAAAAGGTTGAATACAATCCCACGGTCCTGCAGAAAATACCAAAGTGATTGAACAGCCGTCATGAAAAACACAATGAAAGGAGGCCAACTGTTTTTTTTTGTAGTAGCTTGAACTGTACTGAGTTCTTCTTCAGTATCCTCAGCAGTACCTCAATTTAGTGTCTTTTAAAATTAAACAAGTCACATAATTCTTCTCCAGTATACCCTGCTTTATTCCTCAACTATCATGCCTTCATCAGATGGTATCTTATTGTTTCAAATATAGCACAGATTTTGACCAAATTTCCAGAAAATTGGCAAAAGAAAATGAGAATTAATGCATGGTAATGTAATTTATACACTACTGTTACGCACATTTTAGAAGTGGGTTTGTTGAAATAAACTTAGAATGTAACTAGTAATTAAGAATTTTCCAGTTGGGTGCCATTAAACCATTGCAGAAGAAGAGGGCACAACAAGATGATGTCATTAAAAGAGCAGCAGCCAAACAGCAAATGGTGAAAACAATGTAGAAAACATGATGGAAATGTCTGTTTCATGTCATCATTTGGTGAGCATTACAGTCTGATTGCTCAGATCTGATGTTTTAATGTGCTGCTTTTGCTTCAGTGGAGCGTAAGCTCCGGCTTTATATACATCATGATTTATTGGTCTTTTTCCATTGCACTTTTTGTTTTATATCAATAAACCAAACTTTCTGAACATAACCACAGGTGGATGGAACTGCAGCCACAGCAATAATGAATCCTTGTCAAAAAGAGATTAACAATGTACTAAAATCTCTTCCATTTCCTAACACTTGTGGAAAGCCGAAACTTATTTAAAGTAAATCAACATTTGGCCTAAACACATCCCTCCAAAATCCACATTTTGTGAACTAAATAAACCACTGAACTCTTTAGATCTGGTTTCTCTGGAATAAATTATGATGTATCACAGAAGAGTTGTGGGACTTGATGAATCTGCTTAGATAAATTGGAGTCTACAATTAGCTCTAACTAAGCTTTGAGAGAATGTGGTTTACATTATTGTGGTACAGATAAAACTCATTGAAAAGGTCCAAAATCAAGTCTGTTGCTGCATTCAGGAAATGTTAGAATCACAAAATATCTTTCTTCTATATCCATTAGTCTTCATGTTATATTTAATGTATATTCTCATCTCACATTGAAATCCTTCAACTTTGCATGGTTGATCAGTGACATCTTCATAGGGGTGTAAACGGTGATTTTCCATGTGCGCTGTGTAAATAAGATTATCAGAGGTCAAAGTTACTGTGCAACAGTTTCAGATGTGTCTCAGCCAATCACAAGCAGAGGGATATTTTTTAACTACGGGTTTCATAAACTGTGTCAGGGTTTGTGGTAAACCGCATGCCAGTTTCACACCTTAACTAGAATGAAACAGCTGCAGTATTTCAGAGAAGTGAGATATCACTGCCAGGCACCAAGCCGCTCTAAAGCAGAGATATTTAGGATGTTGTTCTAACACATAGCGGAGAGCGCCTTCACACTTCCTGCTACTCTGCATCAAAGTATATTCAAAAGACAACAGCAACACAACGGCAACAATAGGATGTTTGTGACTAGAAAAGGGAACAACACCCATTAGCTTTCAGCACTCACTAATTTTGTTTCTTAGCAGTATCGTTTCATGATTTACTGGCAGTATCAGTTCCTGTTCCAGACTTCTGTTATTATTTTGTGCCCTTATGACAGAATTCTTCAGTATAACTGAAATTACTTAGTCAAATCAAGTGTCGTGTTTGGTTTGGGGTGTTTATGACCCAGAGATTGGGGTTTAGTTAAAATGTGATCATTCAGCAGGTGGTTACAAAGTGGTCAGTGGTATGTCTTTGTTGGTTTGGAGTTGTGTCAAACTAGGGGTTTTATTGCCTCCTCATTGGTATTGTTACCTTCTGGGCTGAAAGTGAGACACACTCCACCTGTGGGTGTTGATGTATTGGCAGTTTACATGTTCTCAAGTCTTCAAACAAAGGTGAATTGAGGACCCTTAATTGTCTGTATGTGTGATTGGGAGTATAATGTTACAGGAAGGTTTGCAGGGGAAGGGTTGGCATTGTACCTGATCTTTAATTTCAAAAAGTATTAGATGTGTGCATCAAAGCATCTATAGGAGTAGACTGTGATCTGAATAGGATCGTTTGTGAGTTGTGGAAAAGCGTCCCTTGAATATGAACACCTGCACATTGCAGCTGGAGCACCTGCTGTGGGACAAATAAGCCACATCTGGCTTATTTGTTGTTTTTCCATCCAACTAATGATTTATAATAAGCTATTCAACACATGCACACAGACCACTGTCATTTCTCTCTGTCTCAGATTTTTCTTCAGCCCATTCTCCTCTGGTGTCATATCAGGGATGAAACTCACTTTTCTCACTATCTTATGATGAATGTTTTGCTAGAAAATGTTGTTGGTGAAATGGTAAAAAAAAAATCCCTATACCAAATGTCAAATGGTGTCATGACTGGAATGCACCTTGTTTTCCAATCCTCTGTATAACTCAGCTGTACTCAGCCAAAGATCTTTTTTTATGAGAAAAGATACTATCATGAGTGTTCGTTCCAACAAATTCAACAAAGTGATACATTTCTCACATCAATTTCATGAGTCACATTCAAATTTCATTCATATCAGATCAATCATTTAAGCTAATCAAATGTATAGTTTTGAACCAGGACTCTCAGTACTTGGATCAAGTAGTTCATGAAAGATAAGGTGTTCCAAATTTAGGCTTATATGTGTTATTTCAAAGTCTCAGATACAATTTTAAACATCTCTTGAGTTTTCCTCTTACAGGACAAAATGTCAGCTTAGCCCAAAGGATATCTCATCATCTAAGGGAATTTGCAGGTGTCATTGATGTTCTCAAAAACTCTTTGATTTTCACAACTCCATGGCTTTTCCTCTGACACCTTAGGACAATGACTATGTTTACATGCACAAAATGTTCCAGTTTTTGCCCTTATTCCAAAAAAGGCAATATTCCTACTAAGCTGTTTACATGGCTAATGAAAACGAATATTCCACTAATATTCCCATTTACATGCAACCATGCATACTGCAATTACTGTAACGTAAAAAGTCGCCACAACATACTGTATGTCCTATGGCTACGCCCTACAGATATTCCTATCCATATTCCTGTTTTGCTACCATCCAAGGGATATAAGGTCTTCTGCAACCACAAAGGGTGGCCATCATATTGTTTTCCAAGCAGCCGTGGATGACAAATATTGCTAAGTAGCTATCAGTTTCTGTGATTCCTGTATTTAGCCTACTCCCTACACTACAAATAACTGATCAAAGACTTTGATCAGTTCACCAGTTGCTATCGTGCTCTGTCACATTAAAATACCAATTACTCATTTTTAAAATCATCTCTCTGCGTTTTTTCACAAAGACAACATACTCATTGTGGCAAATATATTATAAGACCATGAGAGGCAACAAAACAATTCCCAAAATAACTTGTTTATATTTTCCTATACATTAAAATGGGCGTCTGTTGTGTTATGGGTCAGGAGCATTGAATATATATAAATATGGAGTCATGACAGCTCCCCAAAAGTGAAACCAAAACATCTGGATTGCCCCCTGGTGGCTGGCTGCAGTATAAGTCATAAATCCTGCCCCCTCCATGTTAGCGTATGGGACATGAGCCAAACTAAAAAATCTAAGTACACCTCAAAATAACTTTTTTGAGCAAACCTGAAGAAGCTACAGGCGAAGCGCGTTGTTCGCTGTTAGTAAAGTCACAGTATAGTCATTACAGTATGCGATGGTTAATTTTGATTTTCACCTTATATGTTCCTGCGACCGACCAGCACCTGACTGAAAATACTGGCTGTGCATGGGGAGTTCTGTCCTAATCTTTTTTTTTCTCTTTATGGCCCTTCCAGGGCTCCATAATAATGGAATATTAGTGTGCATGTAAACATATTCAATGTTAACATTATTAGCCCCACTACTGGTAAGGCTTTAAAGGGCAATGCACACCATCCATTGTTTTTGCAAGTACACACATAGGAGGTGTCATTATGGACTGACAACATGCCAAGATATGCCACTGTCATGTTTCCCAGTGTCAATGCATGTCAGCTCAGAAAAGCAGCAATTTGATCACATTCACTTCATCACAGCTTCTTCTGTTCGAACGCAAAGACTTTGAGGTAATGTGATCTCTACATTAAGGACAGCAAAAGCACGTTTGTCCATCCGGTGTTGCAGCTGCTTGGTCTCTACTCTTTATTTGGCTCCTGTGCATCTAGGGCTTCACCTTCTTGCTTTGTTTCTCTGTATGTTGACATTCAAAAGCAAGCACTTCCAGTCAACAAAAATATATTCTAAATGTCATGGGTGTCATGCCTACATATTTTTCCTTGTATCCCTTACCCTGACCTATCATGAGTGTACTGCTGGAGAGATTATTTTTATTAAAGGTCTGTAAGCTTTGTTACTTACCTGTAGGCTAACGGGATGGCCCAGTGTCTGGCCTTCTTGTGTGCATGTTTTTATAGTTTTTGTATTGTTTGTCTTTTCTCAGTGTGTTTGTGGCAAACAATCCACACTGAGCACACATTTTACCCTTTATTGGTGCTTCAGTACTGTCTTGTGCATGGTATTTGTCATGATGCTCCTTTATATAGCTTAACTTTATAACAAATGTCAGTTCTCTTACTGGTCAGTTATGATGTCATATTGCTGGTATATTGGAGAATGACAAAGTAATTAATTTTATGCGTTTCCACATATCATTTCCCTCATTTAAGTCCCAGTAGCTTTTACCCCATTGTGTTTAAAGTATAATTGTAAGTATATGTTACGGTTTCACATCCTTTTCCTCTATTTGCATCAAGTTTTCTTTGTGTTAATTTCCCAGATGCATTTTGAGTTAACAGCATTTTTAACAAGGTTAAGTTCACAATGATTGGCACCCTGTTAGAGGCAGTATTTGTTTAAATGAATAGTTCTACATTTTGGGAAATACGATTATGCACTTTTTTGCAGAGAGTTAGACGAGAAGATCAATAGTACTCCTCATATCTGTCCGTTCGATATGAAACTGAGGCTGGCAGCTGGTTAGCTTAGCGTAGCATAAAGACTGGAAACAGGGGAAACTGCTAGCCTGGCTCTGTCCATGGTTTTATGAGGGGTTATGTGTGGGAATATTTCTTGGCTAGGCACTGTGTCTTCCCGGAGTTTAGTTGTCACTGTATTACAAACAGAGGAGACTCCAGGGAGTCACTATTCCTGGCCAAGAAATAATTCAGCACATAACCCCTTGTAAAAACACAAATAGTTGTTTTTACATTTAATTTTTGAGCAGATTAAACAAGATAGACCATGTTCATTAGTGAGTTTTAGAGGTGCTGCTAGACAGATTTCATTTTCTTTGTACAGAACCAGGCTAGCTGTTTCCCCCTGTTTCCAGTCTTTATGCTAAACTAAGCTAACATACTGGCAGGTCATTTAGATCTATTATCCAAGTTTCAGCAAGAAAGCAAATATAAGCATGTTTCCCAAAATGTCAAACTATTCATTTAATGGGGTGTTACAATGTTGACTTCTTGTGTAAGGGCAAGGGTTATGGTTTGACAGTTCTGGTTAATCCACCACCTGGTGGACTAGGTCTGCGAACATGTTCTAATACTTTAATAAGTTTATCATGTTTTACCTCGGTCACAGGATTACATGATTTAGACCTTTCTACAGCCCCTTCTGTTCAAGTACTTAAACAAACTCCTTATATAAATTTAAAAATACTTCATCATCAAGCTGAAAACAAAGCCACTCATGACTCCTGAAAAGCAGTCAAGAAAAACAAGGTTTTCTCACAACACCAGTGATAATCAATGGTCCCTGGAGACTCTGATCTCCGTTGTCAGCCATGAATGTTTAACTGATCTTCACGTAGGTTTATCAGTGAACCAGAAAATGTTGTCTGATCCCCAGGATATCACCATGGATACTATCAAAGACACATTCTCCTTCTCCATCCTTAAAAATCCATTCTCTATGGAGCTATAAAGAGCATCCGAGTGCAACCATACAGATAAGGAAGCAAGAAGTTCTGTCTCTCTGGTTTTTGGCAGTAGGAGGCAAAAGTCAGCACATATTCTGTCCTGGACAAAGAACAGTTTAGGCTCTTCTCACAGCCATAAAAACTGTATGATTCTGTTGTTAGAAACCCTCCAGAGAGCTTCATTTGAGAGCAACTACACCTCAAGCACTTGCTGTATTTAATATTCAGCATGTGATAGTTCCATTTAGTAAGGTCAGTACAATAATGAAGAGCTTCACTTCAATGGAGCCGTTCACTGACTCTGGTATTCCCTGTTTCCCTGTTAGTCCCGGCAGCCCTTTGGCCTGTCTGTTGAATAAGACCTTCTCAGACGGCGGAGTATTTTAACCATTAACTGTTAGTTATTTTCATGTAATGTGTTTGTGTTTAGACAGCTGTAACACTGGTTGCATTTGGCTGTGTTTTCTCATGGAGTCTGGTGATGGTAGAGAGCCTCTTTATCTCACATTTCGTTACAGACAGAGGTGAGGTCTGTGTGTTGTTGACTAGTGACATTTGGGTCTGTCTTTTTATATTTGTGGTGTTCCGCCCATCCTGTTGTTTTCAAATGTCTAATTCTGCCAGAACACACCAAGTGAAAATACCCTAAAAGAACAAGTAAAGCTTGGTACTGAAAAAATAATCTTTTTTTAAACAACCTGGATTTTAGTCTTGTTGTTTTACAAGTATTGTAAAATGTATTATAGTCCATTATGACTTCATCACTTGTTAGGATTGGATTTCTTCTATCAAAAACGTTTGGACACACTCTCTCATTCAAGTGAATGAGAAGGTGTGCAAACTTTTGACTGTAAATGCAAATGTGAAGACATTCACTGCTTAGCAGGTGCCACTGGTAAGGTCAGACAGGGCGTCAAAGTCTACAAGAACTCACCAAATTTCTAGGATACACAGCAATTAAGCTAAACAGCTACAGTTAGCTTTCATTTTTAGCTCATTTGTAAAATTTTGCTATTAGCCTAATGAGCTCTCTATGGCTGTGAAAAACATATCAGCTGTGGATGAAGATGGGACCAGGAGTTGGTTGCGGGCAGAGCAGTCAAAGATGTTGCATTTCTGCAAATTCATATCAAGATTTTTAAACAGGTGTTTTGATGAATTCCTCAACCCTTACTGGTGGGTTTTGTTGCACTTAAAGAAATAAGTATTACAGTCATTGACTCAAGTAAGATATAACCAGACTTTTATAAACTTTTCTCCGATACAAGAACCAACCTTAAAAATCTACTCACTGGCTCATTATTAACTGGCTAACAGCCACCATATGCTACTGTTCGTAGCAGACCAAGTAAGGGTGCAGCAGCAAAACCTGAGCGTATTGAACTGAGAAGCGGTTTGTTTCATTGCTTATACAGTACAGTCTTTTTATTTGTAAGAGGATTGTGTTGTTTCTTCCTTCAGAAGTTACACAGTATGCTTTAAGCCTTGTTTTCAGAAAAAAGCCAAACTTTCAATGGTTCCAGCTTCTCAAATGCTTGAGATTGCCCTCCTTTCTCTATTTTATGTCACCATAAATTGAATATCCTTGGTTTTGGGGCTATTAATTGGAGATACCAAACCAATTTACCAAAATACCAATTTTAAGAAATTGCGCTCTTGGAAATTAATCAAAACCCATCCAAACCTTGACCATAAAGGTGCCTGTAGTTTTTGCTCTTGTTGCTGCTTTATTGGAAATCAGTATTTTCCTTGCAGCAACATCTTTGTAGCATGAGATCTGAGAACTACCTCACTGTATTTTCCATTTACCTCTGACAGTAACATCAATCCTTTCTCTTACTCAGACCTCTATCCACTGTATTTGCTCCTCTTCTCTCCTCCCCTTGTGATTTCTCCTATAGCTTGTTTAACCATGATACAGAAGCTTGACTAACCAACCAGAAGCCAAAAGGAGGAAAGATCATGGGTATAAAAACACAGCACCTCCACAGAACATCCACACATACACTACTGCTGTGTCCAGCTTTTTATCCTCTCGGCTTGCTCATTAGAGCAAATGATATCAGCACACCAAAGCCAGGCTGCCTGTCTGCTTTCCTTCTCCCTCGAAAAGAACCCATTACTTTTATTCTTGGAAGTAGCACAGCGGTTTGACCCCAGCTACACTGTGTGGCTTTGCAGCTGATGCACCAAGGGAGAGAAAAAAGCTGGGTGTGTTTGTGTAATTATTCAGTATCAGGGCTGCTGATGAGTTGTTCCACATCCACTGGCACTTTTTTAATGAGCATTCATGGTAGACGATAGGGTTTGGCAGAGTGAGATCTGCACACTACTTGCCTCATAGAGGTGGGGGTTTCTATCCATCAAGAGGAGAAAACGAAGAAGAATAAACCACAAGAATAATTCAATGAGGTTGAAAAACTTAATTTAAATCATCAAATCATCACATTTTCTGGAGAGTAGTAACTCAATTTTGTACCAGCAGTCAGCGTTTCCCCTAGAATTTTTTTCAGGCTTGGTGGTACGCACAGAAAAAACCCTAGAGGGACAAGGCATATTTGTGCGGTCAGCTTCAGTCAGGTGGCACAATAGGTTGTCTGCAGTTTATATTTTCATTCAAATTTTTGTTTGCTCTGTATATTCAAGACTTAAAACAAAATGGTCACAAGAAGAGGATGACATAATAAGCTGCATTAATTGCATAAAAATAAGCTGCCCCTCTCACTTCTTCTACTTCTGTATTTTTGTTTAACTCCAGAGTTTTGGAGAAAAACGTTGACATATTTGTTTGTCTGTTAACCGTGCTAGAGCTTTTTCTCTTTTTAGGCGGTGCCATGCTCACGTTAGCTAACCTGCATCCCATACACTCTCGCTCTGCAGTCATTTAAAAGGGACTCTGATAGCAGTGGTACTTGCATCACATCAAGAGTTTCCCAGGCAAAGACATAGAGGTTGACTCACATTTTGGAACAGCACAGAGGCTCCCAAATGCATGCAATTATTGATTTCTGAATGAATGGATATTTGGTGTTATTTTTGGCATTCAAATATTTTTGGCAATTTTTTGGCCTGGTGGGGGTTCTCGTTGGCCTGGTGGCCCACCAGGCCTGTACAATTGTAGGGGAAACACTGAACTATAGTGTTTTTTCTCAGAAACATTTGCTTAATTCGAGCAATGTGACACAACGTAGTGGACCTGAGATATGGTCTTTTATGTCGCCCCAAAATAGCCTCTATCAATATAACACATCATTTGCATTTCAATTTTGTCATTCTCATTCTGTGCATCTCATTTCCACTAAAGGTCATTTGTTTTGGTACAAATGAAGTACAGAAATGGAGTTGAACAGCAGGACCAGAAACACACAGTCTCTACAACTCACAAATCACATACATTGACCATCAACACTGATTCATTCTGGTCCCAGTGTCAAAATTCTCTCACTCTTGTAAACATGTAGCTACACACAGACAGTAATATATTGGTAACACTATAAAAACTAGGATAGCAGCATTAAAAAACACAAAATCTCTCAACACTGTTTTGTCTTATTTCTTACGCTGACATGCTTTAAAAGAGTGTTAGCCCCTTTCTTTTACAGTGAAAGCCTCAGTAAATTTCAAACAAAAAGCTTGTTGTATCATCTAACTGCATCCCAAGTCCCATTTCCGGTGGTGGAATTAGGGGGGACTCTGTTCAACAACTTTCCTAAATTGCCACAACAGACAGTAACAACTGTGTGAAAGTAGACAGGATTTGAACTCTCAAACTATCTTTTTTCATTTTTCATATAACTACCTCCGTCACTTTTTATGTGGTGAACAACTGAGTGCAACACCATGAATGCTTTATAGAAAAGACTGTACGAAAGCGTGCGCTGTTACCTACATCCGTTCCATTCATCATGTCAAGATGGATCGCTGGCATTGAACTCATCAATTTCATTGCTGACATTCAAATAAAGTGGTTCGGATAATATGACTAAACTGTCAGTCTATTTATGACATGTTTGATCGTCTGACTGCTCCCGTTTCTTGCCCCATTGGAAATATGTTAAGTGATACTTCCATTTTTCCAGATCTATGCAATTTCTTTGATGAGTACAATGTTATCATACTGTAACTGAAACAACCATTGGTGGGAAACCACAAAAATAGAACTCAACTCATTCAACACAGTTTGCATTCTAGCTAGTACTTTCATGTCGTTCCTTTGCACATCTGTGTAAGACGCAGCATTGCTGAATTGCTGAAGTGCAGTAGTAATAGTTTATTGTAAACTTTGTATTAACATCCAACACACTTCTACACTGATCACACACAGTGTTCTATGCTCTGTGTTGTGTTGCTTCAGTCAAGCTCAAAGGTCAGTTACCATATACAGCAGGTGGTCGTCGTAGGTGAACATTTTGTCCAGCGTTTGCAGAGTTTCAAGGTTTCGCAGTGCTAATCACACCCTTTGCCAGTTTTTAATTAAACCATTGGAGATATTTGACTGTGATCTTTGTCTTTACACTATCCTGGCAGCTTGAAAGACGGTGACCTGCCATGAAAAGCAATCAGCTTTTTCTTCTCATTCCCTTTGATGAAAATGCTGTGTAAATACTGTCCTGAATAAGATGGAGTTGAATTTCACACAGTACTGTCTGTACTCCAGCTTCAATCGAATTAACTTTCAAGGACTGCCACGTAAGATAGTCTTTTTATATAGCAGAGCAAATTGTCTGCAGTAAAAGGGGTGAGAAAGCTGGATTATGTTCCATTACGATCCCCCTCAATGAATAATACAATGGGGCCCCCGGGACCAAATGGAGATTGGGCTCATCTTTTCATGTCTGTCTTCCATTTGCCCATTTCTGCTCAGGGATCTGCTGCCAGAGTGTGTCTCCTGCCTGGTCAGTAATTCAGCCACACACAGAGGCTGAATAAGGCCAGATGTCTTCATGGTAGCACTGATCCATACATCTGTAACACTGAAGCGTTAGTCCAGGGACGTCTTGGCATTTGACAACCGACTCTAATGTCCCCAGACATGACAAATGTCACCTTTCTCTCCTGCTGGCTAAAATAGAGCCAGTGCATTTTTGTTGTAAGGTGACCTTTTTTCCAGGGACATCAAACAGTAATCTCTTTTCTTTATCTTTTGCAGCGCTCTGCAAGCCATCTTTTAGCAGAGCAGCAACAAAAGTGTACGTATAAAGAAAAAGATTAAGATTAAGTTTGCATGAGATAAGGATTTGCATGAGAAAAGTAACTAAAAGATGAGTCAAATTTGATACAATCACGATACATTTGGATATTTTTTCCTTCTCCGTCTCTCTTTGTTATCAATACCCAACTCCATCAACATGAAAGACTCCAGTCCTGCTGATCCAACAATTAATTTGTAGGAGATAATGCTTTTTGCAATCAAGCTCACCAACAAAGAAAGAAGCTATGAATATTATTGAAGCTTTATCTGACTTTGCACTTTCTTCAGAGATGAGATTCAGGAGGCAAAAGTGGTTATGAGATAGAACAAGTTCTCATACATCAGGCAATTACTGTCATCACTCACAGCTTGCATGGTGATGGTAAAGGAGCTCACAGTGTCTGTCACACATATTTATGACAATTGGGTGTTGTCTGTTTATTGTACTCAGGATCAGGATGAGCCCAAGAGGTTGTAGAATGTCCTTAACCATGTAATCCATTGGTTGAATGTAGCGTGCAACATTCTGTTTGAATTCTTTTTTCAACTATTCAGCCATGTCTGCCAGCTAGAGTGTGAAAAATTAAACTAAGATTAATCCTTGATATTGGACAGTTTGGGTCTTAAATGGCCTTATACGTCATATCATTTTAAACTGGCACTCCAGCAATTTAATATTGTACTCCTCCAAAGTTGGGGACTCACGACAGACAGATTTAAAAAAGAATGGTCTAAATGAAGCCACAGAGTTAAGACTTTGTGACTTTAGGACCCTAGAATGGGATTAGCTCCAAAATTGCTGGATCCTTTATTTCCCATAATGCAACTAATAGCAGTTTTTTGTTAGACCCACCCTGCCTGTTTGATGCAGCCTTTATTTTCTCATAGTTCAAGTTGTACTTGACTTGACTTTCTTGATAAGTAAACTGACCGTTCTGTGTAAAAACTTGGTGGGGTTTCCCTTTAAAGAGGAAATCCAAACTCTAATAGTTGCACTATGCACATTTCGAATTTAAGTCTTGTCACAGTTCTGGGCAAACCCCACTGAGTGACATTGAAATGGTTGTTTTGCTATTGACAGATAATGGAAAACACCTGCAGTAACATCCCTGATTGGGAAAGACCAGAGAGGCAGCATACTTAAAAGTGTCACCACATAAAGGGGTGTTTTCTGCACTTTTCTGCCCTGATGGATTGTTGAATTACACCAGAAGTGTTTCTTTTCAGAATATTTATTCTGAAGAAAGATGGTGTAACACATATAGGTAAGAACAAAAACTTAAGTCATTGAGTTTTCTAGGATTGCCCCCTAATAGTCAATGAGAAGAGTCTTAGTCAACTAAGTTTTCATTGGTGGGTTAGTCACAGGAAACCCCTCAAAGTCCATTCGGGAGCTGCGCCTTGCCAAAATTAGGTCAAAACCTAGTATATGGCTGGACCGTGTATGAAACGCTAGAGAATTTGAAACAACTGATACAGGAAGTGGTGACACGTGGTGACACCCGACCGAGGCAACCAATGAAGTTACACTATTTGGCTTCATTCGGTTTTGTATTTCTCTGTAATGTAGCAGAATGTTAACAATCTTACTTATTCAGCCCTGGAGCTCAAACCGTTTTGTGATGCCCTAAAAATACATATATTTAAAACTCATTAATTCAAGCCATTAGTCAACTAGTGGTCCCACATTTATGATATTAATTAATTATTTAGTCAATGAGGAAAATCTTTGGTCGGGGGCAGCCCTACAGTTTTTCCAATTTTGCTTTATCCTAATTTACTGTTCTCATATGACAGTAGCCTTGAAAATCTGAGGTTAACCGCTCTGCCCTTAGAGTTCTGCACAAGAAGTATTTCAGGAAACGTCCTTTGTCATTGCTAGGCAACCTCACAGTCAGCTGCTGTCAATCACTTAACTGGCCTAGCTAATGCCATTAGCTAATGTCATCAGCTAATTTTATTAGCTAACTAAGAAGACAAAATCTACCCTTTTAGCCATGGCACTCCCAGCCTGGTGCTGTTTATTATATCATAACATTAGCTGTAGACGGAACAAGACTGGGCAGAAACAATCACTGCCATATGGCACTTTAACCCAACTGGAGAGCAAAAGCAAACAAAAAAAGCAAGATGCCACAGATGGATAAACACCAGTTTGGTAGAGTACAAAGGCACTGTGCAATACAATTTGTCAATAAAAATGATCAGAAAAAGGCACCTAAAATTGCTAAAGATTTTAAGTGTGATCATGGTCTTTGACAGTGTTTTTCTTTGCTCTGTCCCATTTCTACCTGCTGCTACCAAATTCCACTGGGATTATTAAAGTTAAATCTTATCTAATCACCCATCACCTTTGTCTCTCCTCTTCTCTTTTTCTTTCACAGGGAGCTTTTAGGTCCAGACTTCACAGAGACCTACTACACAGACAATGGGCAGCTGGTGACTGTGACCAATCATAATTACACTGTAAGTATGGACCAAGGTCTAAATGGAGCGAGTCTAACTTTTCTGTCTTCCCCCCCTCTCTGTCAACTGCTGCCTTCTACTACCACACTCCTTAGTTAAGGGTTTTCATCTTATGGTCTGTCTTTCTTATGAGGACTTTCTTAACTCTAATTCAATTCTAAAATACCCTTTACCATACCTTAACGTAAACCTAACCTTAATTCTAATCTTTGACCCAGTTCCAGCTTCTAGTCCTAAACTCCACCCTTGGGGGACTTTACTGGTATTTTGTCATGTTTGCTGCTATTTCTGTTTCACTTCACATAACTGCCAGCTCTTTTCCAAGGCTTAAGACATTTGTTTTACATTTTTAGCTTTTCCTACCCACTCTGTCTTCAGGCAGCTAGTGATTTCCATTCATTTTTGTAACATTTCAGTATCAACTTGCAGACTGGAAACCTACTGTATGTATGTGTGCAATTTTGAATTTCATATGGAATTGAAGGAGGACATTAAAAACGATTACATATTTCAGAAGGTCTGCGCATCAGTTAGGGTTTATATTTTAAATAATCCCTCTGATTCCATTATTACAGAGATTTATACAACTATCATTTTACCACAATCATTATTTTTTTTAACTTTGGATTTTGTCTCGTGAAATAAATGCAACATTTATTTAACTGTATGGAAGTCTATGACTGCCAATATTATAATTAAATCATTTAATCAAATGGCAAATTAATTTTCCACTTGTGTGTGTATTATAGACAAATTAAACTTATTTTAAAATCTAATCTCCATTTTTATTGTCTTGATTGAAATTGAATAACTGCCAAAATGAAAACTCCATTGACATATACTGTAATTTTCAGTTTATGATGGTCATTATGACTTAACAAGGCCATTATGATAATGCAACTGAATATGAAATTTACTTTTCATTTTAATTTTCATACTAGAAAACAATGTGCATTCTAAACTTGATGTCTTCATTTTAGCTTATTTCAGTCAACCATTATGAAATTGACAACTCTAAAAAAAAAAACTATAAATGTGGACGTTTTCATTAGAAATTAGCATAATATAGCAATTATTAGCATAATTCAAATTCAAATGCAAAAGTAAAAATTGCAGTTTCATTCTCAAGTTTAGGTTGCACATCATATTTATGGCGGTGTTATTCTTTGGATCACACTGAAAATGAAAATGAGTAATTATGCATTTTCAAAAATGATAATTGGATTTAAAAAAGGTATTTTTCTCCTACATTATGCATACCCAAATGGAAAATGTAATTTCAGTGTGATTCAATAATTTCATTTTAATATTGACAGCCATAGGCTTCCATACCCTTACATTGGTCGTTGTTCACTTTGCCAATCCAGGTTTTTGAGCATATTCAGGGGAAAGATGCGGGTTTGAGTGAAAAATGATAAATAGGCATATTAGAGTGCAGTGATGAAAAGGATACTGCTTAGTGACAGAAGGTAAAGGAGTGAGTGGGGGGAAAGGTTTCTAACAAAGTCTCCACTGTGTGTGGGAAACCTGCAGTTAAAATCTAAATCTTTACTTCAGGATCCAAACTATAGCGCCAGTGCTCCTCCCCATTATTTTATGTTTTCTTGCATGTAATGTAGTGATGAGTTATACAGTACATAGACATCTCTTTATCTTCAGTAGCATACAGTATTTCATATAACAAATAAAGGCACAGCACCCACACAGCATGGTTTTGATGAAAGTTAATTTAAGTGTAAGTGTGACAAAGTGTTGGCCAGTGGAACTTTGCCATACAATACTTAATATTAATAGATCAGCAATGGTGTGTGTTGTGACTATAGAAAGGAAAGGCCAAGTCCAGCAGCAGGTGATGGATATTTTATCGGCGGAGGAATATGTTTTACTTTGTCACTTTCACATCTGTAGTGTTGGTCCAGACCAAAGAAGACAAAAAGTTTTCGATCAGGTTCGTGTTCACACTGATTTGTTACAAATGAACCACAAGGAGTAAATTAGAAGTTCAAGAAACTAAGACTACACTATAGTCATATTTCATACAACCACACGGGAGGTGTCATAGTGGCATGAGGTCACTGCCATAAGTGATGCATAAATTATCAGGTACTTTATTAACGCTGTCGGCCGTGTATCAGACAGGCTGTGTGGCAGTTTGGGGAGCAGTGGTTGTCAGCCTGGTTGAGAGTGTGTTAAAGGAAACAGCAGCTGTATAAAAGAGCTAAGAGCTGCTGCTAGACTTCCAAACCAGCATCATTGTGATTGCTTTCAACTCTAAAACATTGTGTACACACACACATACACACACACACACAAACACACACACATCAACATATGGCATGAAAAACTGTTTTGACAGGCAGACATGCACAACACGCAGACACACTGACACATAGACACAGACACAACATGTAAAACTGTTGTGATGGACATGCACGATAGTATAAACACTACAATTTCACACACGTTAATAAATTTAAAAAAATGTACTGTATCCTTAAAACTGCAACACATTAACATGCACGTACACACACACACACAGACTTGGTTCACATATATGTACATTTTATGCCACAGACATACACAACAACACACCCACTCACACATGTAGAACACACGGTACACACACAGTTAATGCTGATCTGCACACATCATATGGCTTCACTGAACAACAGGATGCACTCTATGGTCTTTCTGTAATTATGGACAGATTTTTGCCTCAGTGGAGCATTTAATGCATGCAGTATGAGGCATTTAGCATTATGCTGTGTAATAGTGCAAGTAACATTGTAACATTAAAGTGTATAAAAAAAATCTTCTCAAATCTTCTAAATCGAATTCTTAAATCTAATATGTGTAATGTTAACAAACAAGCCTGTCATTGAGAATATTGGCAGCCTCAGAATGCCTGTAGTGCTTTGCACTGCCACGAGGTCACATCTGGATGAACTTCACGCAGCAAGGGGAGCTTTACTGTACAGAACAGAAAGAGGCTGCAGTTCTTTAACCGCAAACAGATATGAAGTCCTCAAAGATGGATCAACTTTGATTTTTCCTCCAAAATGTTTAGAGTAACATTTCTTGTTTAATTAATGGTATTAAAGAATAATCAGTGCTTCATTTGCATTTTCTGTATGTGAAAAAGGCAAAATGATATACTAGTTATACTAGTACACTAGTAATATGACAAGACAAGACCATAAAATGGACTGTATAATGGATATAATATAAAACTCAATGTCAAAGTCCACTATAGACCCTAATGTTTTGACACATGAGTCTGAAGCCTGGTATTAAGTTACTCTTAAAGGCTACAATACAAAGATATCCATCATACTGCAGTGATTTTCTGAGCAGTTCAACTTCAAATCAGCATTAATCCCCAAATATCTGTGAGAGGAAACAGGTCATTGTCTTTAATGCTGAGATATGAAATTAAGAAAAAGTAATGTTTTGGTGATTTTATCTTTCATCAACAGTATTTAGCAATCAAAATCCTCTTAATGCAACTCATATTGAAGTCACTTGATTTCAATCTACAAAGACTGATGTTATCAAGATCCTTGCAGACATCTCATATCTCAAGGGTTTTTGATGATCAGAGGTGGTTGAGCGCCCTGATTGGCCTTTGATCAACTTAGCTCTCAAGTGCTATATCACAGAAACCAAATTATCCATTTGTCCTTAGTAGACTTTTGGCACCAGAGCTACATGCTCAAATTATGTAAGCATATGCTTTAAGTGATAAGTAACTTCAAACAAATAGAAATTGATTAAAATTATTGGTTAGTTTAGTTTTAGACCTGCTGCTTGAGATAATGCAAGTAGATGCCATGATTTCAGGTGTATGCAGTCACCCACTATGTATCCCCTCTATTTGCTTTGGAAGCAGGGTAGTATATGTATTCCCTGCAAGGTCTAAATAGGCCATTTAATGTGTATATATCTTGTTTTTTTCCTACATCACAGATTATTATGTTAGTGATAATGCTAAAGGCTCTGTCTCTGAACATAGTGCATGTGGAAGTGTTAGCATGCATGCAGGCTATCATAGCCTTCTCAATAACAAACAGCCTTTCACCATACTATCTGTCCAATGGTCCATTTGAGGTTTGAATGTTTGGAGTGTCACATAGAAATCAGTGAGGCTACATGATAAGGTCCCAGTACTGCAGATTTAACTAAAGCAGAGATTTTTGCTACTGGCTTTGTTTTTACAAGTTATTTTATATGTATATAATAATATAGTATGTATATGTATAATTGTGTTAGATTTACAAAAAGCTTTTGATACTTAGAGTTATGAGACATAGCTGAGAAGGTTTAAAAAAGGTTCAATCCTTTCCCTCAAATTGCACACAAGTTGTTGAAAACATAATGCTATCTGAATCAAGAACTACTGAGTGCGGAGTCCCGCAGGGCAGGGCTTCTGGTTTTCTTTTCTTTTTATTGCTTGTTATTGATTTGAAGACAGTCTTGCTGTACTTGGACTTTACTGGTGTCTCAGCAAGCCAAATCTGTAGTCAAACACATACAGTCTCTCTGTGAGGCTGTTCTGAATGTGAACACTTTATAATCCATTCATTTCTGAAAGGCAGAAGCTATTCTTGTTAGTTCTGAAAAAGAAGTTCAGACAGACACCTGAGTTTCAAGATAAATAAAAATGATTAGCATATTTTAGATACAGGAAAGCCACATTTTCAAATTATTTAGCTCTTCATTTTCTAGCTGGAGCTCTGGTTCAAGGTCACCTTCAATCTGCTTCCACCTAACCTCTTAGAGAATAAGTAGCAAAATGCACAAAAGTAATTAATAAGGGTAACTAAAACTTTAATCCATGTACCTATGCTGAATTTGACCATTTCAGGAGATTGAAATGGCTAGTAAATGAGAAGAAGTTCAACTTTATTATGACCTTGATTAAATTATTTGAAAAAAACTAGCTGGAGCTAGAGACTGATAGTTTTTGCAACATGAACAAACATTTTTGGTAAAGGATCCCTATTTTTTCATTATTCTTTTTTCTAAAAGAATTGTCACCAGGACATGAACTGGGGACATATACAATGTGAGGGACACTTTATAGTTGGTAATTCAACCTGTCAGTGTCTCTGGTGGACAATCTATGTAATGGAATTTTTTTTAAAGATTGTTTTGGGCATTTTGCCTTTAATTGGCATTATGGGATGTACCAATCTGACATTGTGGATTGTTATTGGCACTGACACTGACCTTGTTAAATGGATTGGGTATCAGCCATTAAATACAGTGTCTTTTGCCAGTGTCTTTATAAAAGTCATTGTTTCCGCTATCAGTTAACATTCATTCTGTCATGGCATGCCACCAAATCAGTTTTTAGTGCCATAGCAGTCCCTGACCTCTTGTTACCTTACATAACAATTATTCCAATGAGTTCCATACAGTTAGGTATGCAGATTTTTAATTTAGGGAAAAGAGAGTGAAAAAGTTCCCTTTGTTTTTCGTATATAGTCCATCAGCACACAGAAAATGTGGGGAGAGAAAGTGAGCTTTTCCACAAGGGCTAGTCCAGCACATGTTATACTGTTTCTTTTTAAGAATGTGACAAGAAAAACCCATTTCTTTATTCTGCTGCAGTACAATGGAATAATCTTAACTTGATCAAACCAGACATCATCTGCAAAGTGCCCTGAAATGACAGTTTCTCATTTGGTTATTTCTATTCTGGTTGGGCTGCCAAAATAAATTCGTTGGATGGGAAACATCCAAAAGCTTTCTCTTTATACAGAACTCCTAATCCCTCATATCTCTAAAAACATTGGGACAAATTTTCAAGTAAGCATTATTTTTTGATAAATTGACCACAATTTTGAAATCTGAATGGTTAATTTAAATGAGTTAAAATTACAGTCAATAGTCTATCTGGGCAGATTTAAAGCTTTGCTGCAGGAACTCTGTCATCTCTGGCTCATAATCTATCTGCCAATATCAGGGTGCTTGCAAGGAGGTTTTGAATGCTTCAAATTGCTTCTCCAATTCTAGCATGTTTTAAAGTTGTATTTTTATGTTCTCATTTATTGTAATTGTATTCATGATTTAAATATTTTCGAGGTTGTGATAGATCTGTTTTTTATGTTGTTTGTTTGAAACTTTATGTTGCTGCCTGTCTTGGCCAGGACACTCTTGCAAAAGAGATTTTTAATCTCAATGAGGTTTTCCTGGTAAAATAAAGGTAAAAATTAAAAAAAAAAAATTCTCACCTAACAAAAATTTTTTCAAACTCAATTTGGTGGCACAAAACATTTGCAGAATGAAAATTATAACAGTTGTAAATCTGGCTCATATCCTCCAGCATCACTGTTTATTGATATGAAATGCATGCTGGGATAGTCCCAAAGTATCCTCAATCAGCAGTGCAAGAACACTTCCAGGCTGAACCATACTTGGCTTGATGTGGACCAAATTGGAGAAAAAGTTTACCTGTTACTGATGACATTTCACAAGAACAAGTACAGACAACAACACAGATTGAGAGAGGTTTAATGTGCAATAGGTGCCACTTGAGTTCAAAAGTTATTTTTACAACCTGGTCAAGCAAACGCACCTATATGTGCACACACTGCAGAGTTAAAGTATCACACAGCTTGAACTGCAGATGGGATCCTGTCTCTGCACATGTCAGTGGTTTTATGATCAGAGGGCAGGTTATTCCTCACACACCTGAAACAAAGCCTAACGGGGCCAATCTCTTGGACTGCCTCCACATCACATCCTGTACATGTAAGCAGACTAATTGCTGGAGGTTGGCAGGGAGAGTTCTCACTGACAATTGATTTGTATGTTGGCTCTTTCAAAGCACTCCTCGCTTCTGCTGCTGCTGCTACTGTTGCTGCTGTTCAAATGAAAGAGCTCATTTCACGCTCTGATGAGCTGACAGGGAATTTTGAATAGTCAAAAATCGACATGCCTGCATAATTTAAACCTTGTGGTGATAAATCCATTTTCAACATTAACAGCAGGTGTTTAGGCTCAAAGAGTTGCTTTTGATATCATGAAAAGTGTGATACCTTTGTACTTAAAAGGTTGACTTGAAAGTGTTCATTTCTTCTCTTTTTTTTCATTCTTTTTTATAACCTTTCTTTATGAATTACAATTCACTAGTAAACAAAGAGAGACGGGTGCTCTCGCAGCTTGTCTGGTTTTCATTTAAGGGTAGTTTTCCTTAGCCTTTACTTTTCCCAGGAAAGTGAAACTTCCTACTTTAAAATTTAGCACCACCCTTCAGTTTACAGTTCATTAGGGGTGTAACTGTACACAAAATCCATTTTTTGGTATGTTTCCAGTAACAAATTGTAAGAGGTGCCATTATGTCACTTATTTTGAAAAATGTAAACATTAAATGATATAATTCTTGCAGTAAAATTAGGGCGTGCTGGCATATGGTCAGGAAGAACAAGAAATGTCAGTATGTGGACGTGTCCTGTGTGGAGGAGAACTGCTTGATCACTCAATAAACACACAGAGAGCATGCAATCAGAAGTACAATGCATCATATTTCTGAGAGACAGAGAATACATACCACCTAGTTACCCTTTCTCTCTCTGCCAAGTTGTTATTCAGCCACTTCTTAAGTACCCTTGTACAGGATCTGAAAATGTCTATAGTTAACCTTACAGGTTAGTGAACAACCCTCAGATAGAAACAAAGGTCAAGAGTTCAACTAGGTTAGGAATAGTATTTCTTCATGACCATATATGCCAGAATGACAGCACATAGGTGTGGACCAAAACAGCATTACAAAATGGCATTGCTATCACATTGAATTAAAGAACAACACTATCCTCTAAAGGCCTGTCAGATCAACACATGAAAGAGACATAGAAATCTATATAACTATGGTTTGTCCTACTGGCTCAGACAACATAAAATAACTGTTAAACAATCGACTGTCTCATTTTACACAGCAAGGAGCTAAGTTTAAAATAGACACAGCATAAAGGTATTTGGAACAGATGTAACTATAAACTAACACTGAGCACTTAGTTTAAGAACACCATTTTTAACATGTATAATATATATACAAGAAATACATCAATGATAACCACTATTTAAATCTCTCACACTTAGAACAATGTTTCAGATGCTCTTGGCTCCCTGTCAATAAACTGTGAGCTTCCATGAACATCAAAGGACCTAAACCTAATTAATGACTGTTGTCAACCCTCTATCTGGGAGCTCGCCATCTCTCCGCCATTTTACTGGCGTCAGTGAGAGCCACATTTAGGAACTCCTCAGAAAGATGAAACCCTGTACTTGTGCCCTGGGCCCCATTCCCACAGATGTGCTCAAATCATACATTCCTGTTCTCAGCCCCCTGATCACCTACATTGTCAACCTCTCTCTTCAAACTGGTAGTGTTCCATCTGCCCTCAAGGTCGCAGTCATCTGCCCTCTTCTTAAGAAGCCCACCTTACATCCAGAAGTTCTTGCCAGCTACAGACATATCTCCAACCTCCCTTTCCAGTCCAAAGTGTTGGAGAAGGTGGTTGCTTCTGAGCTTCAGAACCACCTTAAACACAACAATCTATTTGAAAAATTTCAGTCAGGTTTTCGTTCAGCACACAACACCGAAACAGCTCCTCTCAGGGTTGTGAATGACCTGCTGATGGCAGCTGGTGCAGGGTCCCCTTCTATCCTGATTCTCCTTGACCTGAGCACTACATTTGACAATGTGGATCACACTATCCTCTTAGAGCACCTCCATACCACCATTGGGCTTTCAGACTCTCCACTTAAGTGGTTTCAGTCCTACTTTTCCGGTAGGACTGAGTGTGTCTCACTGTGAGGATGCACGTCTGGATCGCTCCTTGTCACCTGTGGTGTTCCTCAAGGATCGGTTCTCGGCCCCATTCTCCCCCTTACATGCTCACCCTTGGACATGTCATCAGCAGAGATGAGATGTCTCTCCATTGCTATGCTGATGATACCCAGCTGTACATCAAAACTGCCCTAAGCCCTTCTGCAGCGATGTCACGCCTGAGCACCTATCTTAAGGAGATAAAGGCCTGGATGACCACAAATTTCCTCCAGTTAAACAGCAGCAAAACTGAAGCTCTCCTTATTGGCACTCCACACCAGATTCTGTCATTCCCCATACCTTATCTCACCTGTGATGACCAGGACATCCCCCTTTCCTCCTCAGACACTAATCTGGGTGTTCGATTTGACCCTCAGCTGACTTTTGATGACCATATAAGACGTACAAAACTTCTTTTTACTATCTCAAAAACATCTCTTAACTCTGCCCCTCTCTAACCCTGTCAGATGCAGAGAAATCTGTCCATGCCTTTATCTCCTTGAGACTGGACTACTGCAATGCGCTCTTCACAGGGATCCCTGGCAGGAGCATCCAGAAGCTACATTACATTCAGAACAAGCGTTGCTATGATCCTGATGACAGTGCGAAAACAAACACATAATACCAATTCTGTTTTCATTGCACTGGCTCCCTGTCTCCTTCAGGGTTGACTACAAAGTCCTGCTACTCACATACAAATCCATCAATGGACATGCACCTCCCTACCTACCAGCAGCTTGCTCCTCCACCTGTGTATTCTCAAATATTAAGTTGCAATATGTCATTTACTCAGTAAAGTTGGGGGAAAAAAGAGAGCTGACAACTCATGAAACTCTGTCAAAGTAGGCAGTGCTGATCAAATATGGATCAAGATTCTGCATTGCCTATTTCTCACCTTAGATGTTTTCAGAAATATATTTTAGTGTACTGTTTAGCTGTAGTTTGAGGAAGTTTGTGACGTGGCTGCCATCTTGGAAATGGATGTTGAGGACAGGGAGGGACTCACATGCACTAACATGCACACTTACATGCACTAAGATACAGGCGTTGCCAGTGCAGCTACCAAAACAAAGAACAAAGAAGCTCAGATAACAACACCCACATAGAGAGTGTGACGTCATTCATTGCTCAAGTCACTATTACTTCCCTATATATTTACATAGCAAATAGTTGTTTGCTGACATCTAGTGAGGCTCAATGTCATTTATTGGACTTTTAAGTAAATGAAAAAAATGTCCATTAAGATAGCTGCAGTATATTTAATTAATTTGAACAGACCATTAGAGCCAGCACTGCATTTTAAAGCAGCATGATTTTTATTTTATTTTTTACAACTTTAGGAACAAGTTGTAAAGACAACATTGACATATTATCACCTTGTAAAATTGATATAGTCATCATGTTAGCAAACAGTTGCCTATTTCCACATCCAGTAGACACAGGGCAACATTAGTATTCATTTGGAGTCATGCTTGTATCCACTTGATGAATGAAAGTCCAATATTAACTCTTCTTTTAGCTCTGGTTTGGTCTCTACCAACTCCTGAGAACAATATCTGGCTCTTCAGCTGCTAGATGCTCCACTATGTTCACCAGCTAGTTTCTAACTGTGTCTGTATGCTGTTTGGTGCTGAGCAGGTGGTGTGCAGTGGTTTTATCACTAAAAACAGCTGCCTGCTGCTGCTGCTGCTGGAAACAAGCCTGATGAGAGCAGAGTGACTGAGACTGAGCCAAACGGTTGGGTGATAATTATCTTGGTTCATCACTACAAGCAAAACCTCCCACGTTTCACATAGTCGTCTGATTCATTGTTGATATAAAATATTGATGAGTGCAACTTTAAGAATTCGACATTTAGGTCAACACTCTGCTCACACCCAGTCAGTGCTCGCTGTATGTTGTCAAGTTGTAAAATGTAAAGTAGCTCTATGTAGTCCTGGAGGTCCACCCATCTGTAATGACAGTAACAGCTGGGGACCTGGCTAATTCTCGTACCACTACAGAACATTACAGCAGGGTTAAAGATATGTAAATGCCATCCCAAATGGTTTAGCATGTTTAATTGTTTTTTTGTTCTGTTTGTTTGACATATACCCAACTTCAGTTCAACAGCACACAGTTTTAGTCAGATCCACTCAGTAAACACTTCCAAATAATAGATCTAAATGATATTAAAAGCTCTTGTAGCTAAAATTTCTCATTTGTGTTCACCATGCCAACAACACTCGCTATATAAACTACATATTCAGGGGCTAACTAGACTAGCATGGCTTAGCTATTATTGTAGGAATAATGGGCAGGTTGAGGTTTTGTTTTGTTTCTTTTGTGCTGTTGTGCTAGGGCTCAAAATGTTTTTATCATGTCCATTGTTCTTCTCTAAACTGTCATTCTATCAGTAAAGTTGTTGAAATAAAAAAGAAGTTATCCCCTGCACATGCAAATACATCAATGTACTTAGATTATACAAAGCTAGTTCGAGAGTTATCTGTGTATACTCTAAATTATTATTATTGTACTATAGTGTAGTTTTTTGTTCCGTCGGGCATTCTGAACCGTAGAAAGTTGCGTACCAAACTTAACATCCTGTACTGAATAGTTTGGGATAAATAGATGTAAACAGTCTACAACCCCCTACAGGTCATGAAGTCTTTGTGGGGAGTTCAATAAAAGACTACAAATTACAGTATTTTATATTGTACTATATCCATTGCATTTTTATTTTTGTTATAATGTGGTATTTTATTCAACTGTTTACTTATCAGGGTAGTGCAGAGGCATTGTCTAAAAAAGTTCCTCAGATTCTGTCTCTTTTTCTTTCAAGTCTCATTTCAAATCCTCATTGGGATGTTTCAGTGGCCAAACTCCCACCATTATATGAACACCGTCACGCCTAAGGAGCTTTGCATATCTTTATCGATTCATTGCAGCTGCTGTTCAGATGTAGTGTTTTTACCGGCAGCTGTAGTCATGAAACAGGAGCACACAGCCCGCTTTAGGAACACTTACACCATCAAATCAATCCAGCAGATCGATTCATTGTTGGCTGCACCGCAGGCATGTCTGCATAAACATTATCACAGCTTTTCAAAGCTTTCCTCCCGATGAAATATGAACTATTGATTCCAATTCTTTTCTCTTTCAGGACCACTGCTTCTACCATGGCCATGTAAGAGGACATCCAGAGTCCTGGGTGGCTCTCAGCACATGCTCAGGAGTCAGGTACAGTCAACGGCTAAACATACATACTGTTTGTTATTTACTGTATGTTGTTCATTTGAGCAGAGCTGCCCTGGTTTGGCCTCTCTACTGCTAAATATCAAATAAAGACAAAATACAAAACAAGACAAGACTAAAAGTCTGTAGCCATGCTAGCAGCTCTGTGAAGTTGTATTTAGGCACAGTGCTGCTTTGAGCAAAATGCAAATGGGAGCATACGATGACATTGCTAACATGCTATGTTAAGCAGATGTAATGTTTACCATTTTCTTAGTTTAGCATGTTAGCATGCCAACATTCGCTAATTAACAGTAAACACAAAGTGAGGCTGATGGAAATGTTATTCAGGTATTGGTCATAAACCATGTGAGGAAAATACCTTAAACTCACTGTTGAGTAAAACAGAAAACATGTTACTATTAATTAATTTATAGTCAATATTAAGTGATAGAGAAACATCATATGTTAACATAGCCTTTATATGAATAGTATTCAGGACTTGAGATGATAAACTTTTTGAAGGCTGTGCTCTTGAATAAATAAATGTGATTTTGAAAACCTACTTTTATAAACTATTCAATGTCATCCAAATCACATATGATGGAGGTCTGTGTTGTGTTCCCTCCTTCCTACAATTGAATGTTTGAGCTTCACTGTGCAGAATGATGCATGTGCACAGTTTGTTTTCACATTTGTCTGCTGGAAGCTTCTCTGTGCTCCGATTTTAAGTGGCGGGACTAATAGCATGATTTGTGACATCACAACTAGTTTGGAAGCCAGTCTTTGTCCAGTATGCAACACAAGTGTGGAAACTTGAGGCCTCCAACACACTGAGAATGGACTGTACAGTGAAGTAGGAGACATCTTGTGTCCAGCAGTTAAACTTCTGAGATGAAATATATTTGCGTATTTACAGATTCTGGAATTTTTAATGAGGGAGAATGAGTAGATGCCATATTAAAGATTTTAACATGGTAATTATACTTTTTGTTGTGGAAAAACCATAACAGCCACACATTATTGTTCCAAGAAGAGTATTTTTTATGTCTTAAAACATGTCTGGAGAGGATCTTTAATCATTACTAACTGCCACAAGCCCTCACCAGGCTCACCAGGAATTAGAATAGTAGACACAGGGACGCTGCTTATTTATTGTAATGTCAATTAAAGTCTCATTGTGCAGCTTTAATGTTTGCCACTGATTCTGGAATTTGCCCACAAAACATTCGGATAAAGTTTTGTCCAACCAGAGAAAGTTCAACTTGCACTGTTACAACTTTTCTTCTTTTTCAGATTGTCATGAAAATGACTAATTTGATCCTCTTTGGGGATCCAGGCAGCAGTTTTAAAAGCCTTAAATATCACAGCCGCAGACACATTTTAATGTGGCATGTCTTGCATATTTGAGACTGAGATTGAAGCTTTTTCCTGGCACGTCCTGAGGATGTGTGTCCCAAAATACATATTTATGAATTTGATCCAATAAAAGAGACATCAAGTTACAGCTCAGTGGAGCTTAAGTAGGAATTAATTCAAAAGCGAGTTGAGTACATCTAAACAGATAGGAGTTTCAGGAAGTTTTGGAATGAATCTTATATTTTTCAATCTGAACGAGTGTTGTGTAGTGCTGACACGTCCGTCGGCACTCTCAGTCCCTCTGTCCTGATCTGGGAAGGTAGCCAGATGCTGCTTGTTGA
Source organism: Thunnus thynnus (assembly GCF_963924715.1). Taxonomy (NCBI): domain Eukaryota; kingdom Metazoa; phylum Chordata; class Actinopteri; order Scombriformes; family Scombridae; genus Thunnus; species Thunnus thynnus. The sequence continues at coordinate 2,235,590 of NC_089538.1, forward strand.
CAGCAGCTTTGATGGGAACAGAGCGGACGTGGGGGGGGGGACAGAGATCTGTAAGCCAGCAGAATGTAAATGCTCTCTAAATGTCCAGTCATTCAAAGAGCTGTCCAAATGTGAGCTGACTGACACAAGTTTGTTCTTAGACAGAAAAGCAAACTGAACTTTCAGTTTCTAAAATAACAGATGGGTAAACTACATCCTGCAGAGTATAAACAAGATAAGTGTTTGATATTATCATAGAACAGCTGGACACAAACTTTGCATGAAAAAAATATAGATATTTAAAGAGCAACTAAAAACTCTCTGAAAATCTGCTTTTTGCTGACCTCCAGTGGTTGAACTTCTCACCTTGCTGTAGAAGTGTACTCCAGGGTGTGTCAGTACACTGTGACATCACTGACGTTAAAGTCCCCCTCCACTCCATAATGTGTTTTGCCCATTGTTCCTTCACTCGGATGTTTGAGCTTCACTGTACGAGCAGGATTTGTTACATGACAGTTAGAGCCAGGCCAATATATCAGCCAATACCAGCTTATTACAGATATTTAGATATTGATGTATATGTTGGCCAATAAATGACAAGAAATTGAAATAGAGAAATGCTAACAGTGTCACCATTTTATAGTTCGTCCACCAGAAAGAGGTGACAAGTTTAATTTTCAACTGTTAAATATCCTGCCCAGTACATTTCTTTGGTTGCAAATGTCAAAAAAAAGATTAAGGGAACCTTAAAAAAAAAGTATTATGGGTTGTGTAAAGAAAATTATTATTGTCTGATATTGGACTTTTCAGCAAAGTAGGAAACATCTTGTGTCCAGCAGTTAAACTTTGAAAATATAATGTTTGCAGATTCATAGATTTTTGGGGTTTTTTTACGAGAGAGATGGAGGAGATGTCATTTTGAGGATTTTAATGAGGTAATTGGACTTTTTTTGAAAAAACATATCAGACACAAATGATTACTCAGAGTATTTTAAGTAACCTTTTTAAAGTCACAATATAGAATTTGAAAATTTCAGACTTTGGCGCCCCCAAATGGTAGAATCAAGTTACACATAGTGGCAGACAGAAACGCACGCTGCTATCCTTCCCTTTGGATCTCAGTCAGGGACACTGACGTTAGTGGACTGAAATCAAAACATAGACTGCCATTTTCCACCAGGATTGTCACATTTTTGTGCAAAATCGTCAGAAGCATTTGAAAGATGTTTTTATAACATTTATATTCCACACTAAAGGCTTTTAATCAGGAAATATCCAATCAAAAACAAATAAACTAGACTAAGAATATGACCAAGCAGTCAACTTTCAGTAGTTGCTAGGTTTCAATACTTGGTCATACTGTCACAATTCAGACAGTTGTCAAAAAGTACTGTGGTTCCATATACTGCCTCAGTTGTTATTCATACAGTGCATTTAATGAGGTGAAATAGTTTCCCCTCTGGGTATTGATAACATTAATAAGGTTATCAAAATGATCCTATGAGGCAAAGGCACCTGAAGGAGATGTTAATAATAATGATGGATGTTTATCTAAAAAATCCCATTTTCAAAAAGAATATTGCTTTAAACTGATTTTCACACATGCAACAAAAAAAAAACTTGTTTGCTGCTGAAACACTGTTCACAGTTGACAGTTAACAGGCTCCTCTTGTGGTCAGAACAACTCTGTGTATTGACAAAATAATCTCATCTCATGAGCTAAGATTATTTTGTCAAACCAGTATTTCCAAGGTTAGTAATAAACTTTCTGTACATGTTTGCACGAACAGAAAGTAAATTATGCTGCAGTCACTTCAAATTAATCAAGAACTGCATTACACCCATATACCCATGTGCTGTTTATCAGCTGTATTATAATATGGATAGATTCCTTTTAAATAAAACTGTGCAACCAGGAGGTGCTGAAGGATGTCATGGTGTCCTCCTTTACAACAATCTCCCCACACGTCTCAGTCTATGTTCTTTATATTCACTCATAACTGATTAAAACAGTCATTTTAGAGCGTGAACTGACCTTTGCATTCTAGATAATCATAATAATCAAAGCTTACTCTGCTATTAACCTCATTATAAATCATTGCAGACTAAAGGTTAAACCAAACCACTACAGTGTAAATGTTATTTTAGGAGACAGAATAATGACACCCTGAACATAAAATGGTAATGTCAGAGAGACATACGTGACAGGAAACAAATACAAATAGATCTGAAATAGATTTGGTGTGATTCAGTATGGAAAAGAGCAATGTGACGCGTGTTCTGCTGGAAGTCATAATGAAAGCGTTCTGTCAGGGGTCACTTTTTATGCTCTGGCATCTTTGAAAATGTCCTCTGCTTGGCAACAGTGCAATCATAAACTATGAATCAACGATGTCTTTCACAAAACAACAGTATGACTCAGCAGTCCGTCCCCATTTCACACATTGCTCTCATTACTGAGATCACGACGTCCTGGATTTTAATGAGCATTTTGTGAAAATGACAATATTTTCTGATTTTCTTCCTGGTCTGTACGTGGGATTTGTACAGGATAAAAGAGTTTAAAAAGTACCTTGATGAGACTATTTATTGCGCTCCAGCTGCAGTGCTGTCTGAAATCCCCTCGTCATTTTCTCTGTGGATTTGAGGCTTTTCTTTGGAATGGCCAGACTGCACGACCCCGCAGTACTTACAGGGAACTGATGATTATGCAAAAGAAAAAAATCTCATGATTGCAAAAATTGCCAGTTATTGGAAGACCTCGCTGCCAGGATAACAAAGTTGTGCATGAGAACTTTTTGTTTCAGCATTGACCTTTTCTGTTCTTATGTGCAGTTCTCCAGCAGTTCTGTATGTTTTCATTTCCACTTGTGTCCTGCAGTACCCTGCTCATTTTCCCTGCCGGCAACTTTCATGTCATAACGAGGTGTTTTGTATTCACTCAGGATGAATTACATGGTTTTAGGGGAAATTGTAAAACAGCCTTGGACACATAATTGTTGAAGAAAAAAAGAAGAAGCCTACTATATTTTTTCAAAAAGCATGGCTCCAAGCTCAATAGTACCCATACAGTCAGGCAGTGTGGATGAACACAATAGCCAGCATAACTCTTCATAAAAAAAACATGATTCCCTTTGTGCCTATTGTGAAATAAATGGACAAAATCTTCACAGATGAGGTGAAATAGTTTTCACACACACTTCAGACACATATTGGACCACAGCATGCAGAGCCTGTGTGAGTCATTATTGTTCAAGGTCAGGACAGAGATGGAGATTCAGGAAAGGAATATGGACTTACTAGAATCTGTTAACCTCCACCGTAACACTATTTTATTCAACTAAAGAAGACATCCTTATAATTGCTGGCATTCATTCACTGTGTGTACATGTCATTCACAGGTGGGTTTAAAGGTATTTTTTGAAACCAGTTACAGATGCCTCATAAAAGCATGTCCTTATATATTTCCTTATAACTGCTCAGCTCTTCATTATAGTGTGTTATAGCATGTCATAGACATGTAATAATTTTTAATGTACAACTTATAATTGCTAAATAAGAAATGATTGAATGGTATGTTACCTTGTTGTTAGCTTCTGTACAGTAACAATGTATTTAATTTTGTCTAAATAACAGCCTCATAATTGCTCACTAGAATGTTATAGTGTGTAATAAAAAGCAAAGTTATTACACACGTACAAATCCATTGTAGGTGGGTTTACTATGAGTTATAGCACCAAATCACAACAAAAGTCATCTCAGGGCACTTTTCACATGGAGCAGGTCTAGACCATACTCTTTAATTTACAGAGAGAGAGACCCAACAATTCCCCCAAATAAATATATAAAAACTCAATGCAAGGACTTTATGTATTGACTGAGACTGAGATGCTAACCCATATTCTTCACAAATATTAATTTAATCTTCCATTTATATATTTTTTCTGACAGAAACAATTGATTATGTTGCATAACAAAATGCACGCTGTTGGAATCTATTGTAACAAACATAATTTAAGCTAACCACATCCACTGATAGCCTTGAAACATGAACTCTTTACAGCCCCTCTTTTTACAGGCCCACAGTGTGTGTTTGATACCCAAAAGACAGATTTGTGGTAGAGAATTTAAGATTGTGACTTAATGGTTTATGGTTAAATTGGACTTAAACTTTTTAAAAAGCCCTAAAGCAAAATGAAAGATAGGGAGATAGGACACAGATCATACCCAAATATTTCTCCCTCCCTTTTAAGAAGTCAGAATAGTCACTTTCTGTAAGTAGTTTGTGCTTTAGAGGACTGATAAGGTAGGGTTATGGGTCAGAAGTCACATGTCAGCAGTTCCATGTAGGATTGAGACAGTCTGGTGGATGAGGGTTTAGTGAGGAAACATAGTCAGTGGAGGATGTGTCTGAGAGTCTGTCTGGATGAAACAAGAGGTCTCTTCCTCAGTCTCACACACACGCACTCATACACACATAATTTGGATGTTCACCCAGACAGTCGCTGTTGCAGAATGGCCTCCTTCTCTTGAAATTGCCTGTTTTTTACTGCCCTGCGTTGCCAAGGACAGCAAGTCTTCCAGCCACACTGTACATCATTATGGCCTTTCTGTTAGGATGCATAGAGGACTAGACTTCAACTACGTGTCTTAAAGTGAAACTATGTAACTTTTAAAAGATGCAAAAAACACAAAAAGTAAATGTTTTCTCCTAAAGAACAAAATAGAGATTTCTGAGCACTAAAAATAACACACCCTAACTTGCACCCTGGGAAATACAACAGCCACCATCCATCACAGTGTTGAGCATTACAAGTAAGAAGAAAAATGTAAAACAAATCTTATAAATAAGACCTCATCTCCACTTGGTATTAACATATTATGGTCTGTATCTGGATATATTTATCTGAGTTCAGGCCTCAAGACCTTTGCATTTACACCTGGTATGAATAAGAGTTCTTATTGACTTGATTCTGCCGGCATTATGATCAGATCTCATTGTTGAAATTGGGTAGGTGGAGCTGTCAGACTTGTCAACACAGGTCACGGGTCAGGGGAAGCATTGGGTTGACCACTATGAGGTGCAAAGAAAGGTTCATGTAACAGCCGGAGACAGACTTTTTGCAAATGTCTACACTCAAAGGTGGGGCGGAAAGCTCTGCATCATAGAGAGGGATGAGACATGATGAATTGTAGAAATGGGAATAACGACACATTTTCACACGGTTACTCCTAGATAGCTTTCATCATGTTTAATTGTTACAAAACGTGACAGAGGTAGTTGTGAGAAGTTTAAACCCCACACCACTACAGGTAAGAAACCTGACCAAATACCTCACCAATCACTGCATAAAGTGGGCCTGAATATTGAATTGTTGCTTTCGGAAAGTTACAAAAATCCTCTCCGCCAATTCCAACATGTAGTAGCAGAGGTTTCAGATACTGTTTGATGATCTAACAAACACTTTGGCCTTATTCTTTGTTCCATTAAAACTGTGCTCAAACTCATTTACACCCGGCTGTGATCTGATCACAGCATGAGGCAAACCACATAGATGTGGTCTGACCATTGTGCTTTCATTGTGGTTGCAATGATTTCTGCATGTAAAATTGTCTCTAGCTCAGTCTTATGTCAGTCAAAACAGTAATCAAGTTTGTTTGCCTACAGCAGCTTAGCTAGTGTACCAAAAACAACTGACATAAACTGAAACTGGTTCTTAGAGTTCCGAAAAAGGACAAAAAATTACAATGAAATTACAGAAGTATTTCAACAGTGGTTACCATAAGTCTATGTAACAGAACCCAAGCTATGCTTTATGTGACACCAGGGAATTGCAAAGCACACAGTCAATGGTCCACAGGCCATTGAGGGGTTCAGTGGGGAGCTGGGATCTGTTGGAAGAATGATGATCCATATTTTTCATCTCCTTTGATCATGAACTGCTAGTTGGTGAAAATTCACTGCTGCACCCTGCAATGAGGCTTTACTCATATGAAGCTTTAAATATATGAACCAATCCAACAGTGCCTAAAGAGGGAAAGAGAAGCTACAGCAGATAACCAAACAAATACAGAATAGATGGCATGAGGTCAGTGTGATATATGAACACCCGGGAATGTAAGTGAGGACTAGAGAATAGTTGTTTTAGTGTTGTTTAGCACAAAACAATGTGGCAGTTATAGACCTTTTGGACTAGGAAATGCAGTTGTTGGCTTCATTTTTTTTCAACTTATACACAGTGGTTATTTAATAATGTTTCTCCATGCTAGGATTTATAATACCCACTGGTTGAACAACATTTAAACATTTCAGTCACATGAGATTAAAAAAATGTTCACAGTAAATAGTGTACAGTACCAAAGCTGCATTAATTGATTTTTTTGGCCACTTGGGGGCAGCTAAACAAGCTGTAAACACTATATCCAACATATTCTAACTTTATAAGGTTGTTATGGCAAACTTGTGTTAGGAAACAGTTGTTTATTTCACCCAGCAGACACAGAGTGACATTTATTTTGAGTCATGTTTTTGTATATCTGATTAATGTAATTTCAATATTCACTCTTCTTTTATCTCTCTTTTGGTCTCTCGAATAACTCAATCAAAGTCAGTGATCTTGACATTCTAATAAGGGCTTCAAGCCCCAAAAACATAACTGTATGATTTTTTTGCACTTTGAATATGAGGTCACATCCTGGTAACTTGGACCTCCCAACCAAGCATGTGTCATTTTTGCAGAACAGTGGCCACTGTGGCCACAAGTTGTAGCTACAGGATAATGGTAAATGCTAAACTTTAGTGAGATTGCAACTGAATGCAAAGTAGAGAAGAGTTGTAAAGTCACAAGACTGACTTAGTAATGTCAGTTAGACAGCAATATGTAGCTAAAGGTTGCTTATATTAGCCACCATAAGCTACTGGTCATACCAGACCAGGTAAGGCTGTAGCAGCAGGGTTGGATCAGTAGGGATTATATTGGGGTACATACATGTTTGCCAAAGTGTCATTCTTGATACTACCACGCGGCACCTCCATAGATAGGTCACATCCTGGTAAATTAGATTATTGATTCTAAAAGTTGTGTGTTCTCAGACAACAATGAACAGCAGCAATAAAAATATGTAGTGGTGCTCAATGTTTCTGACCCTCTTTTCCCAACCCTTTCCCAATCTTTTTTCCTTCACACAGAGGCCTGATAACCTTGAATTCCAGTGACACCTACTACCTGGAGCCAATCAGCAGTGTGGATCCTCTCCACCATTCATTGCTGAATGCAGAGGACCTGCCAGTTAAAGGTGGAAGCTGTGGCCACGGCCATCACAGCACACAGTTCCACCACATCTCCAACCTGCTCAGGCCATTCCATTCAAGGGTGAGTCTCCCAGACATCAATGCCACTGTTGTGATTAAAAAAAAAGGTCAGACTGCAGTATATTAGGTTGTTTTCCACATAAGTAATGTGGCAATAAATGATGATGATAAATGAATTCTTTACACTTGTTTGCTGTCTTGCCCTGATATTGATTAAAAGATGAATTCTCATCTCTGTGCGTCCAAAGACAAACAAGTGTGTTTTCCAAAATATTGGTCTGTTCCTGAAACATGTGAAAAAATATAGTTCCTGCAGTAGCACAGATAGAAAATGTCTTAGTACACTTGGAATAGACAGCCTTGTAGCAACATTTGCTCCTCAGAGCGTTTGATGTCATTTACATGCAATGGAAATCAATATATGCCTCTTGGTGCCACTGTTGGTGGACCAGGGTTTATTTGGTAATTATGTTTCAGTCAGTCAGAGTATTGTCACATCAGACACCTGAGCAGAAAGGATTGTTCTAAACATCTTCAGGGATGTCAGTTTGCAAAAACCTCTAATGAAACCTGCTTCACTCTGCCTTAAATGTGCTGTTAACTCGTCTAAGAGTTTTATTGGTCTGGCTTTCAGTGCAGATTATCTGTCCCATGATGGTAGGCTTCAGTGGCTTTTCTACTGGGGGTAACACTATGTAAAAATGGATACATTTTTTGAGGATTAAAATAAATAAAGTCACACGTCTACAGCTCAGATAACATCAGCTTTCAGAAACCTATAAACTGTATGCATGTACTGATACAGCGATGCTTTATCTCATGGTTTCACACTAGAGCCCAGGCTAGGAGGCAGAGCATTTCCAACAAATTTCTATCCAAAGTTCTAGTTAAAAATTCCGCAACCTATGGGATTATCAAATGTGCAATTCAAGCAAACTCAGCTGGATCATACTTTATTCATCACCAAACAGCCACTCCTTACAGCAAACAATCCATGACATCAACTCCATTTTTTGACATTCAAGACAACTCTTATCCGTATCCGTCAACGGAACCAACAGTAGAACACAGGCTTCAAAAAGATGCCTCAACTACATTAAAGAACTGTTCACTGAACTGAATCACAGAAAACTTTTGGATACTACGAATGAATGAAAAGCTTAAGCCATTTGAACAAGTAGGCAAGTTAGACATTTTGGCAAAACCTAGTGCAGAAGTCTCAGATCTTACCATGTTTACCACACACAGAAACCTATCATATGCAGTTGTTAGGCCCTACTATTAAAACCTTTAATATGCAGCAACCCACATTACCTGTGTTGTTTGTAGGGTTGCATTCCAAATGCCATACATTTTGGATCTTGCAAAATACCCAGAATCTCTAAACTCAGGTGCTAACATATACTATATCAAAACTTTTAAACTTTTTTGTTAGCAAAGATAAATGTGGTAAAACATTTTGATTGTATTTTTAGGCTGCAGCTAAGTTATCTTTAATTCCATAACAGCTTAAGTGATTCAATAATGGATTTGGATTTGATAAAATTCTATGGAAGCCCAACCGTAGTTCTAAGTGTTTTTCTTTCTATTTTTATCCTAGTCTTGTTAATCATGTTTTTACTTAAAAGGAAATATTTTCTCTGTTTTTGTATTTGTATATTTTGTTTTAGACTGAATTAATTTGTTTTTTTAAAAAAGGAACCTATCTAGACATGAGAAAGTGTTACCAAAATTGCTAGAGTGACCCTCTATAACTTTGTGAGATTGTGCAGATTGTAGCCTTTGCTTTAAACCAACCAGATCACACAACCCCTTGAACTTTACTTGCTTTCTCCGTACAAAACAACAAAGGTTACAAACAAAATGGAGCAGGTCAGTTCAGGACAACTGAAGTTGGTAATAAAGTCACATGGCGACTCTCCAACACACACATGGGGTTATGTGTTCATCATCTTCAGTTGCAAGGAGTTCTTGGCAGGTCACGAAGGTCACCAAACGCTACCAGGCACATACTCTATATTCATGCCAATAACACCGCTCCACATGACTCGCCTGACTGAAATACCTCTAATTAAGCTCAGTACCATTTTTGGGTCACAAATTGTAGCTTGAAATGTTCCTTCCTCATCTGCTTTAGTCCAACCATGACATACAGTCCACCACATACAGTCTAACAATACCCATCAGCCCAGTGTGTCTGGGATCTTCACAATTAAATCATCACAGCCTTACAGTGGGACTACTCAAGCGTTGTGTTCTCACAGTGAACCACAGGGCTGTTAGAGAATGTGTAAAAAGACACAAAAACAGTTGTGATTTATTTACTACCTCTGATGTGATAAACTGAGTCATAAATCCGTTTTGCTTTGATTTATTACATAACTAAATCACAATCCATTCATGACTACATTTGGCTCTGCCAGGGAAATCATTTTCATCAAATGCAAACACAATATTGAATTTCTCTGGGTGCAATTTTAGAGCGCAAAATAACTCCGGCCCCACCTGGAAATGGAGGGAATTATGGCTTTGACTGAGCTTTTTAGGTCGGTTTACGCAGTGGCTGTGTTGCTATTTTCTATGCCTTCGCAATGAAGGACTAAACACAAGTCTAGTTTGCTTAGCTGCAGTTATTGATGATAAAATGGCTCCTCTGTGGGGCCTTCTGCCTTCCTCTGTCTAGACTGCTGGGACAAAGAGTCATCCTTTGGTTTTTCTTCTCATTCTTATTCCCATATTTATCATTTTCCCACTTACATTCTCAATCACTTTAAACTGTTCTCATCTTTCTCCCCTCCTCATATGCTGAAAGCCCTCTTAGCTCTCCACCACAGCATCATCCTTTTCCCCTACTTCTTTATCTTCCTCCCTTCTGCACCATACCCCTTGGCTCTCCCAATTCCCTCCACTGCTACACATTAATCCTGGGTTGTTATGCAGAAATGCCAGCCATAGCAGACCCCAAACTGAGTCCCAAGGCTTTTGCCACTATTTGCCTCTCAAATAAACAATGCAATGTGTGAATGCAGTACTATGGATATGTGTGTGTGCTAGGCTCCACAGGCTGCCATCACAGCATAACAGATTCCCCGCCAATCCACAGTATTGGTGTTACGTCCAGGCCGAGTCCAGGCAGCAGTCCCCCTGCACGCAAATCAATGAGTTTTAATTACAGCAGGGCCTTTCTCTAATGGCTGTAATCAAGAATTAGGAAGGTGGAAACTTAATGATGGAGAGATATACGGAGTTGTAAAGCTCTGTAAACACAGCAGCATGGATGATTGAGAGGCCACTAGACTGTTCACCTTTTTATGTACCACTTTCAGACTGTGCAGGTTCTTAGGTTGAATAATCAGGTCTGGTTTCCACATTTACGCCTAGGGTTCTACTGAGATGTAGAGGCATTTTTCATTTAGTTTTGCAGTCCCATACTGACTCTAGTACCTACCTGCTTCTGTTTTTGAAATTCAACATTTTTCTATTCCGAATTTCCCCCAGAATTGTATTATTGTCAGTATGGAACAACTTCTGCAGTATCAAGACCATGGGACACTATTGACTGTAAACCTGGATGATAACAGGAATAAAAACGACAACATTCCCAGAAAAACTGTGGGCATTTTGATCCCTTGAATTTTTATCCATCCATTTTCTGTGGCTAAAATTTAATATATTTTTATACAAAAAAAAAAAACTTCCAACAGAAAATTAGCTGACATAAAAAACATGTATATAAACATACATATAAAATTGTAACTGAGTCTTAAAAATTAAGCTACAAAAAACTAAATTGACCTCTCGTATTTGTGTTCTTTCTGAAAAAATTCTAAATAAAATGAATGAGTTTTGTTATCCTTCAGTGTTTTTATTCTGTCATTCAGAGATTTTATGCAAAACACTTTGTTTGTGTCTCTGTCTATAGATGTTTTAAAATTTAAATTAATATTTAAATACATTTTAATATAGCGTAATATTGTATAGTAAAGCACAGTATAGAATAGTATAGTATAGAATAGTGCAGCATAGTATAGTTTAGCTCAGTAAAGTATAGTACAGCACAGTATAGTATAGAATAGCTCAGTATAGTACAGCACAGTATAGTATAGCGCAGTATAGTATAGTATAATACAGCTCAGTATAGTACGGTACAGCACAGTATAGGGTAGTATAGTATACTTTAGTATAGAATAGCACAGTATAGTATAGTATAGTATAGTATAGTATAGTATAGTATAGTATAGTATAGTATAGAATAGCGCAGTATAGTATAGTATAGTATAGAATAGTATAGTATAGCGCAGTATAGTATAGTACAGCATAGTATAGTATAAAATAGTATAGAATAGCGCAGTGTAGTATAGTATAGTATAGTATAGTATAGTATAGTATAGTATAGCGCAGTATAGTAAAGTACAGCACAGTATAGTATAGTATAAAATAGTATAGAATAGCGCAGTATAATATAGTATAGAATAGTGCAGTATAGTATAGCTCAGTATAGTATAGTGCAGCACAGTATAGTATAGTATAGTATAGCACAGTATAGTATAGTATAGAATAGTATAGAATAGCGCAGTATAGTATAGTATAGTATAGCTCAGTATACTACAGTACAGCATAGTATAGTATAGTATAGCTCAGTATAGTATAGTGCAGCACAGTATAGTATACTATAGTATAGCGCAGTATTGCACAGTATAGAATAGTGTAGTGTAGAATAGTATAGTGCAGTATTGTATAGAGCACTGTAGTGCAGTAATAGCATAGTAGAGTATATAGTACAGTATAATATAGTATAGAATAGCATAGTACAATATGGTATTGTAAGTATGGTATAAATTAGTGTCATATACTTTATACCAAACCTATAAGACTAATGCATAACCATTTTATGATCTTCCCTCTTCCCTGATGCCAGGTGAAAAGAAACACCTGGGGCACCACAAAGTACATGGAACTGTACATCGTGGCTGACAACACTCTGGTAAGCTGACAGTAACTCCCACCTGCCCCATTCACTCCACAGCAGAATATTCCTGCGTCCATCAGCGTCAGCACCACATTTGTCCACTGACGTCAGACAACCATCAAAAGGCGCAGACAGGCAAAAACAGATTCTACATCTTAAACAATTATCTCGTTCCAGCTAATGGAGCTCTTTCGTACCGAGAGCTCTGAGCTCACATAATAGTCATGTTGAGGCAAAAGCATGTGGCAGTGAGCTGGAAGGATTTGTCTGTGACGGAGCGTATTTAGATGGAATGTAAAGGTGGAAGGGCTTTTAAATGGACACTAAACTCCAGTGATGAGATGCTATATTTTCATAAAAGGGTTCTGTCTGCTACATTAATGCTGTGGTAATAGGTCATGGTGACCAATAACAAGATTCCGGTCCACTCCTCCTGCAATTGGTATAATTATGATGATGGACCTGGGTGGAAGTGGTAAAGCAGACCTCACTGGGTTAAAGTGATGTTTTCATGAGTCATTTCTCTCCGCAGGAAATTTTAGAAAGGATTGTCTCCAACATTTTATTTATTTTTCTGACAGCTGACCTCATTCACGCTACTAATACTTCCCCTTCTTCCCTGTCCTGCAGTTTAAACGACAGAATAAGGACTATGAGAAAACCAAGGCAAGGATAATGGAAATTGCCAATTATGTGGATAAGGTAAGGCTGATGGGTTCTCTGCTGCACACTGCAACTCTCCAGAGAACAAACAACGACATTCAACAAGCTTATAGATATTGTTGTATCTTGATGTCATCCATTACTAATCTACATTGAAATGTGTTGTCTTTAGTGTTCTAAATAAATGATTAGTGTACACCGATATATACTGTAGTATGAGGAAAATTCACAACTGAATCAATGTGTCCTTCAACAGCCCTTTAGTGGAGATTAGAGAATAATTGCCTTGTGTGACTAGACTGCGTAATGGAAGCTTATGTCAAGATTATAGACAAACCGTTGTGTGTAGGCACACATTTTAGTTTTTTTCTGTGTGTGTGTGTGTGTGTGTGTTCAGTTCTATAGGGCTCTGAACATCCGTGTGCCTCTGATTGGTCTGGAGGTGTGGACCGAAAGGGATCAATGTATCGTCACAGAGGAGCCAAATGCCACCCTCTGGTCCTTCCTCCAGTGGAGACAGAAGCTGAAATCCCGCAAGAAACATGACAATGCTCAGCTGCTGACGTGAGCCACAGACACACACACACACACACACACACACGCATGATTATACTTTATCTACACCAGCAGCACTGATGAGCGCTGTCAATGTCTACACTGGATCTGTTCAGCCACAGTAACACTCTTTTGTGTATTCAGAAGCAGTTTGGCAGCACTCACAGCCTGAAACACAATCATTGTGGTTACACATGTAGGTTGAAAGAAAATAGAGCTGAAGGATTAAGTCACTTTCATACCTGCAGTTTGGTTTAGTGGATATGACCAAAGGAGAAGAACTCCATGACTGTCTTTTAGCTGTCTTCTGTGTTCACACTGACTCTTTCAAACAAACCAAAAGTAAAGATAAAGTTATCTGGTGGGTAACTCATTCATTGGACAGCTTTGGTGATGTCATCGTGCATCATCAGTGCTACATGGACCCATGGAGAACAGAGTTCTGAACCTGATGAGTTTATTTCTCCTCTCCGTTGTCACAAAGACCTCAGCAAGAAATAACTGATGATCAGCATTGTTAATCTAGGCTGTAACTGGACCTCATGCATCATAAAAAATGATGACCAAGTAGAAAGCGGAATGAAAAAGAGGCGTCTTGTTCAGCAGTATTTTTGGGAGATAGGTTTAAATCACTTTTAATGAGGAACAGCTGAAATAAACAGTGTAATTACAAAAACAGAACACACACTTGTGTAACTCCTTTTCACTTTCTGATTAATCAGGGAAAGTCCCCACACTCACATGGTGATACATGTTACCATGGTTACAAAATGATCCTACCTATTTATACAGGTTACGTCCTTGACAGTTCACTTCTAGCAGATGGATTTACTGTAATAGTTGTTAAGCAGAATTCCTGATATATTGCATATGTAAATCCTGTGGTTGATCTGCTTTGCTCTCACACCACAAATGAATCACACCACAGTCAGCTTTTCAACTGCTCTCTATACAGGCTACAGTAACACCTCATGTTTCACTCACGCTTTACATACGTAACTGCAGCCCCAAGTGTAATTGCACACTTCAAGTCTTTTGACTTGACAATATAAGGACCCCTTAATTGTGATCAAACTATGTCCTGAGCAGAACATTTTAAAGCGTCAAAATAAACTTGTCAGTACTCTCTGGTGGACAAACTATGTCATGGACACTGTCTTTAAGTGACCTAATTTCTCCATTTCTTGTTTCTTATTGGCTGACATACACTGACATGATATATCTGTGTTAAGCCACATGTAATAATGTGCAATATGTTGGTCCCAACCAATTTATAGTTGCAGCTCTACCTTCTATTTCCATATGCAAACACTATATGTTGCTACATAAGCAAGCAGCAGCAGCTCCATGTTCAACCTTGCCATGCATATATTCAGTGGTGGAAAGTAACTAAGTACATTTACTCAAGTACTGTACTTCAGTACAATTTTGAGGTACTTGTACTTTACTTGAGTATTTCCATTTGATGCTACTTTATGCTTCCACTCCACTACATTTCAGAGGGAAATATTGTACTTTCTACTCCACTACATTTATTTGACAGCTTTAGTTACTTTTCAGATGCAGATTTGACACAATGGATAATATAACAAGCTTTTAAAATACAACACATTGTTAAAGATGAAACCAGTGGTTTCCAACCTTTTTGTCTTTTGACGTCTTACAAAAAGCAGTGTGTAGTCAGGGTCACATTTCACATGTCTATGAGTTGTTAACAGCTCCACCAAATAGTGATTTTTCCCTCTAAACTTCTCACATGCTTTCATTTCAATAAATGTTCAAATGATCCAATATTTCACCAAAAATCAAAGATTAGAGAAAAAGTCCAAAAACTGAAAACAGATTTGTGTATCAGAACTTTGTTTTTTCTTCTTTCCTCTCCCATTAATCATCTCACGACCCCTCAGATTTATCTGATGACCCTTTGGAGGGGCCTGACCCCTAGGTTGGGAACCACTGGACTAAACTAGCTAACTGTATATAAAGTAGTGTAAACTAGCTCCACCTCCAGCAGCTACAACAGTAACATGCTGCTCTAACACTGATGCTTCACTATTAATAATCTAATGATGTCATATATAATAATATATCAGTCAGAGGGACCAAACCACTACTTTTACTGCAATACTTTAACTACATCAAGCTCATAATACTTATGTACTTTTACTGCAATACTTTAACTACATCAAGCTCATAATACTTATGTACTTTTACTGCAATACTTTAACTACATCAAGCTCATAATACTTATGTATTTTTACTGCAATACTTTAACTACATCAAGCTCATAATACTTATGTACTTTTACTGCAATACTTTAAGTAGGACTGTGTGGGGACGTCTCCACCTGCTAAATACACTCTCAGGAAGTTTAGTTGTTTATAGCACAATGATGATGGCAATAAGTCGTTTTTAAAAAATGTATAATCAGATCAATCCAATGCTATTTCACTTTTAATTCTTCTTCATCTCACATCGTAAATACTCACATCATACGCTAATTAAAGTCACACAAGAGTGTTTGTAGCACAAAATTATTTCAAGAACAGAACATTAAAGACCACTTGCCGAAAAGAACAATTAGAAAGCAAAGAATGATGCACAGGATTAATGATGCCAGCTAATCCGACATTTCCCACATAAACAGGCACAATAGCAAATTGTAATGGAGCTGTGTGCTGTGTGTAGAGGTGTGTGTGGTTATTCTGCCTAGCAGCCTGATGTCATTTTCAGGTGATTTAATAAAGGTAAACACAGTAAATCACTCATAACCTGACTGTTGTTTTAAGACACACTTGAAAAATTGTGACTCTACCCTATAACAGTTTTTGTAATGCCAATTTAAACACATCTACTGAATAGAGTGTTTAATCAAAATGGTTTATTTATACGTGTTATTGCTGAACATTTGCTGTAAGTGTAAAGTTTGCTCTTATTGATTAAATCACCAAATCTTCAGCAGAGTGATGTTACAGCAGAAACAGATGTAGTTCTGAGCTGTCTATTCTCAGTGCAAAGACCAAGACCCAATTTACACCAAGGTAACAACAACTCACTTTGCACTGCTTCATTTGAATAAACCTCCCACGTGTTCGTACCTCTCCTTCCAGCTGTGCACTTAAATACCACACATGTGAGCAAAGCAAGTTTCAAGGTCAGGATTACCAAATTTGCAGTGAAAACATCTAAGAATATCAAAGACAGATAAAGAGTCTGGAGGTTTACTTGGCAACTGAAGCATTTTTTAGATGGTGACTTATGGCGCCAACAAGAACCAAAGATTCACTACAGAAAACAATCAACAGCATCCGAACAGCGCAGCGCTCCATAGAACAGAGATGATAACATCACCTGGGAAAATGAACAGCTGTGTGTCTTAATTGATCATGCAACATTAAGCACACCATCCATCTGAAACTGTAATGTCTGTTCTCACTTACCCCACCAGTTTGGGAACAACATTCTCCAGAACTCTGCACAACAGTATTTACCCATCGTTCTTTTATTTAATATTCAGCTCAGGAGGAAGTAATCAGTGAAATTACCTGCTTTAGTTTTTGTTTGGACTGAAAACCTGCAGACTCTCTGCCCCACTGATGTGAAAACACGAGTTCATAATCATCATTGTGCTTCAACTACCGTAATAAGAAAGCTGATTAAGTCCACACCCTCCCACATACACCTCCTACCTCCTGATGAGCCCTTAATGACATAAACACTGCCAGCCTTTGGGTCAGATCATTTCAGACATTGTTAGTGTATAAATTGACAAATGATTAGTTAAACAGAGATTTTATTAAGCAAAAGATCTTCGCTTTAGTCGGGCATAATTGGACCAAACAACCCAGCATGCCAGCAGTGGCAGCATCATAGCTTGACTGCCGGTGTAGACACACACACACACACACACACCCCCCATTCATTCACAAGCAGTAAATTGGTGGCCCCTCTTGCTCCATAATTAGTTCTGCTGATACCACAGGGCCTATTTTGTTTTGATTCATCAGACAGGGCTTGATTTTGTTTTAGGATGCTAAATGACAACTGCCAGGAGATCAGGGATTGAGGTGCTTTGCACGCCGTCTCCCACATCTGACAGGCTTATCATGTCTGCCACCACGCAGTGCTGTTGCATCTGCAATCAATGTGCATCCACTGTGAAGCTAGTAAGTGAACAGGGAGGAGATTAAGGTTAAGTGATTTTCCGTTATGTGTGTGTGTGTGTGTATGTGTGTGTGTGTGTGTGCGGCTCTGATAGCGGTGTGATTTTCAAGGGGACGACTATCGGGATGGCACCGCTGGAGGGGATGTGCAGCCTGGAAAACTCTGGAGGCATCAACGTGGTACGTGGGAATACATTTCTCCTCTTTCTGCTTTACTTCCACTGTCTGTCATTTCTTCTCCCAGCTCCCCACTCTGTTTTCTTTTCACTCCCTCCCTTTTTCCCCTCAATCTTTTCTCCCAGCTTGAATTCATCTTCTATTGATTTTCTATGCTTTTGTGCGTGCACTATGTCCTCCAAAGTAAAGACTTTTTGGTAGTATTCACTTCTACAGTCCATTTTGTTCCCATATTTACTTTGGGGTTAGGATTAAAATGGATTGATGAGGTATATGTGAGGCTAAAGTTGAACAGGTTGAGCAGTGGTGATGTTAAGGCTGGATGAATCAATATTTTTATATTAACAATGGATCAAATAACATAGCCTCGTGATAAACCCACAGATAATTATCACCAACTGCACAGTTCTGTTCATCTCCTTTCAGCTTTTTAGCCTCTTTTGTCTTGTTTTGTTTTGATTTTCCGGCCCACAACTTTACCGTTTTTGTTTAGTCTCACAGCTCTCATCAACCTAATTTCTATTTTTTATTTATTCAGATTTATTTTTATCATATTTATTTATTTATTGCAATGTCCATCCATAGATGGGCCTTTAAAATACATAAAACTCAACAGTAAAATACACATGAAACTGCACAAGACTCAACAATACAAATACACAAGCACAGCTTTCTAATTGGACTGCAGCAGCAGGGCCAGCACTACAACCACGACTGTCTGTCCGTCACTGACTCACTGAATGATGAAATTACACCATTGGCCAGCCACAGGCCGCCGAAGCTTAGTATCCCTGAATGCAATTCGCACTAACAATAGAGATTAAGCTGTTGTAATTTTCACTGTAGGACTGTTAATATGTCACTTTATTAAGTTTAAATATTCCCAATATATAATACATAATATAATATTTAAGATTCCCAGTATGTGGTCAGTTCATCCAAATAAGGCCTATTTTAGAACCCACGAGACAAAAAAGGGAGTTAAAAAACGTGAAAATGTGGTTGGTCACTACAAAATGACAATCTTGAAAAGGACACATTTTATATATACATGTACACTATACACTATACATTTACCACTGTGCACATCTAAGCTGCCACAGTTCAGTAAAGCCATTGTTGCAACCTTTTACGAGTCTTTCCATTGGAAAAACTGAACTTTTTGCCAAATGCCAACTGGTAGGAGTGTAAAGGACAGCACTGTGCCAACAGCAGTGCACACCTCTCACCCCCCCAAAAACAGTTAAATAATTTGAAAAATATACAAATAAATTCTACACAACTTCAAAATGTCAACAACAGCAACATCCTAAGGGTGTTTTCAGACCTGCGCTTTTTTCTCCAGTTGAATCGGACTGTGGTTGTTTTTTTCCCCTTGGTGCGATTCATTTGAGCAGGCCTGAACACATAAATCATTCTCAGGTGTGGACCAAAACAAACTCTGGAGCTGTTCCTTTGTGGTGGGAACGTGATCCGACCTCCAACAAGGTGTACCCTGCGAGTCTAAGCTAAACGGCTCCCGTAGTAGGGATGTGCAGAGGGCCCAGTATTTGTATTTGTACCTGTATTTGTTGAGGCAGCAAAATTATTTGTATTTGTATTGGAATAAAAATGGAAAGAGGCTTTAAAATCCTGTTTTTGTTTTGACACTTTTAATTTTAGAAAATTAAAGTGTTACAATAAGTGTTCATAAATAAACTACCTTTTGAAGGAGGTCCCCATACGGGGTCTTGAACTGGAGTTTCCCAGATCATAGACGACTGCGCTGACTACTGAGCTAAAACTTTACTCATCGCCTCATTGCAGACAGACCTGTACCTATTTATACACCCATAACACAGAGACAGCACAGCGTGTAATGTGTAGGGAGGTACTTCAAAGGTGATTATTGCTTTGCACTTTTCATTTATTACCTATTTTTTACAACCTAACTTTGTGGAAAGGAGAAGGGGAACAACAGGTTATAGAGAGTCCCTAGTGAGCACTTTGTGTGTGTCAGTAGCTCAGCTTTATCTCTGGGGAACGCCCCCGACTCCAGGAGTGATGTCCAAATTAGGAAATGTGCGTCATGTAGCAGGTGGATGTGACTCCTCTCGTTGAGACCTGCTGATAGACGTAACAGTGGAGCAGAGGAGAGAGACTGAGATAGTGATGTAACCCACCTGCGCGCTGGTATTTGACATGGGTTTTTTTTTCTTCCCGAATACAAATAATTTTTAAAATATTTGTATGAAAAAAACATTCATAAAAAAACGCACTATTTGTGCTTTGCCGAATAACGTATTTGTATTTGGGCACACTCCTGTCCCGTAGACAGGTGTGCTTTGCATGCTGGGATGCAGATGAATAAATTTAACAGTTGCTAACAGCCAGACAACCTTCTTCAGCACTTTCTTCTTGTGTTATTATGTTCTTGTTCCGGCCCCACACACATCTGACTAATAAGCACAGTGAAAGTTCTCATATGACTTGTAGTTATGCATTTTGGTTCGCTTGGATTTTTCTCTGTTTGAAAAGAAACCGAACCAAGGCGAGAATACACAAAGTTTACCAACTCATCCACTGATTTGGACCCGAGCACACCAACTGCAGATTTGAAAACACCCTAAATTGAATACTGGATCTGGACCAAAGTGATGGACAGGACAACAGACGGACATTGCCATACAGTACAATGCTAAAACTAAGAATTTTCAGAATGAAAAATCCTGTAGGAAGGGGACACTGTTCTCTGCTGCAGCCCACTTTATTGTTGTCAGATATTTAGATTCAAGTGTTGCCTTGTTGCCCGCAGCTTTAAAATATCCACAATGTAGTATCATTCAGCCTGTGTAACTGTGTGGCTCCATATGTGTGTGCAGCCCTGGACTGAATGGATGCGGCTGGAGAGATCAATAGCTTTTCCAAGCTTGATTAGCTTCTAATAGGCTGTTAGCTCTCCTGTGGGCAGAGGTGGCCTCTAGAATCCAAATGTCCTGTGGCTGACCAAGCAGTGGAGTCACCTCTCAGCACTGCCCAACCAGCACACACTTCACACACACTTCACACACACACCTCACTTGTGTGTCCAGGATTTCACTGCAGAACATCAGCATTGCCAGACAGTTAATACATTCCTGTTTTATACAGTACAATATGCATAATTCAGAAGCAGAGCTAAGAGTGAATGACAGCTTTCAATGGATCAAAGAGGAGCTAAGTACTTCTGAATACTGTCACTGGTGTGTGTGTGTGTGTGTGTGTCAGCGTGTGTTCATGCAGCTCTATTCTCGTGTGTTTGACTTTTTTACCTTTGGAACTAGGACACTGTAGCTGTCCTTCCTTCCTACAGGAGTTTCATTTCCACTTTAAATCACTTGAATCTACGGATGGCAAAGTCAGTTGGTCTGCCACTTTGGTCCTTAAATATTTTGACAAATAACAGACAGGTTGCTTTGTAACCCTGTAGTTATTCCTGTTCCCCAGATGATGAATTCTTTTCTTCTAGCACCACCATGAGGTTGACATTTATGATTTTATGGGAAATATCTCGACAACCATTGGATAGATTGCCATGTAATGTGGTACAGACATTCATGAGCCCTTCAGGATGATTTGTAATAATTTTGGTCATCCTCTGACTTTTCATCCAGTGCCATCTGCAGGTCAAAATTTCAATTAGACCAAATACAAGCTAAACTAGTGACATTCCCATCAGCCCCAGCTGTGCTTTGTGTTTAGTGCTAATTAGCAAAACTAAGACAGTGAACAGGGTAATTTGCACCTGATAAGCATCAGCTAGTATTATGCATATGCTAGCATATGTCTGTGAGCATGTTAGCATGCTTACATTAGCATTTAGCTCAAATCACAGAGCTGCTAGCATGGCTTTAGACTCTTAGTCAGTTTACTGATGAAGAGAATCATTTTTCAGTGATAAGCTTACCTTATTAGCAGTTCCTTTATTTTTACATAACTGGTACAGTGCAGTTCTCTGGATATATTTCTGCTGCGACTAATACTATGTGATGCCATTTAGATTTCTGTAGATTGAGGGTAGAATGGTATTTAGAATTCTCCATACAAAACTAACTGCTGCAAATCATCATTAGCAGAATATAATCAAATAATCAAAACGTGTTAACAGGTGACCTCCTACTATTTGCATGATTCCCCCTCAAATATATTTTTAATAAGTGGGGTGCACCTTGCAAAAGAAATGACTCCCAAGCTGTGACTTCATCATAGATACACTGCCTGAATCTGGGACATATGTTTGGGTTTGACTTTATTATAATCCCAGAGGGCAACTAACGTGTATTGAGAAAATTAGAATCATTTACAAAAACATAAAGAAACAGATTCACAAAAGTGAACCCTGAGGCTCCAGGTTCACTATGTGGCAATGATTCTGGTAATTTGAATAATTGCATGAATTTGTTTGGTAAAACTGTATGCATCACTAAATCAAAAACAAAAACTGAAATGATTGAGCCTTAAGCATTCTTACATAAGGTTGAGACCCTTTTAGTTTTATGGTATTATTGCTTGACTTTATATTATGGTTAGATGGTACATATTCCTAAATAGATGTATGCTTGATGGAGCTACCACAAACCAGTTACTGATAATTAACTAATACTCATACACAATGCAGAGAGACTAGGACAAATAGGGGGGTCCCCTAGAGGGTAACAAGAGTACTCCACCAATGTAGCATTGCAGTCTTATAACATCAGCAGACTCACGATGGGCAGTTTTTTAAAGAAAAAGTTAAAAATTGATGCAGCAGAAGCATATATAATCTTTTTTCCACGCATTCCTCTTCCTTGTTAAAACCTGGCACCTACATTGCCCATAATGCAACTCAACCACCATCAGTTGGATCGTAGATTGTGGTGTGTTATGCTGGTAGCGGCCAATGTAGCCTGGAGCTGCTAGACTCCAGCAGAGATGAGGATCTACAGAGGTCTGGTAACCTCACTTCTTTCTAACTCCACACCCCCAGATTTCATTTTCAAACTCATGGTCTTCAGCCCCGACCCACGCTGACTCAAGTGACATCACTTGAGGCAATTTATCAGATTTCACACAGCTCCCTCTGGAGACACAAAGGGCTTTAGACTACTTTTTTTTCCACATATGTAGTCCTAACAGGATGTTTGCATTTATACATTCTTCTCACATGACTTCTCAGTCTAGCATGATGTTATCAGAGTTCTGAGTCATATAAATGAGAATTCCCTCTGAATCACCCACAGGACCACTCTGAGCTCTCCATCGGAGCCGCAGCCACCATGGCCCATGAGATCGGCCACAACTTCGGTATGAGCCACGACCACGACGGCTGCTGTGTGGAGGCCACCGCCGAGGAAGGAGGCTGCGTGATGGCTGCTGCAACCGGGTGAGCCTCAGACACCACAACAGGCTTCATCAGGCTCACTCAGGCAGAGTTGTTGTTGCTAACAGCTTGACATGAATAACAATTTCATCAGCTAAAGAAAAAAATTAATTACATATTAATGTGGCTGCCTAAAGAGCTTGACTTGTCGCTGGAGATGTTTGATTTCTCTCAGATATGAAAGCACAAACTTTTGTGCCGTTTTATAATGATCATCATAAAAGTTTAATGACTATTTTCACTGATATTGTATTTCCAGTGTTTTTTACATTAGTTTTAACAAAAGACAAAAAACAGGATGAAAGAACACTTTACCTCACCTACCTTGCCTTTGTATGTTGACCTTCAATATCTCAAAGCAAAAGATAGAAACACAAGGAACTATTGTTAGCAAGACTAGAATATCTATGTGATATATTTTTGCAAATTTTGATGATTGTCAAAGAGTGTTAATGAGTGTTGATGTCCTTCTCCCAGACATCCATTTCCACGAGTCTTCAGTCGCTGCAGCAAACGTGACCTGGACAACTACTTCCAGAAGGGAGGGGGCATGTGTCTCTACAACATGCCCAACATGAAGGACCTGGTGGGGGGCAAGAAGTGCGGCAATGGCTTTGTGGAGGATGGAGAAGAGTGTGACTGTGGGGAACCTGATGTGAGCACATTTGATATTTTATCTGAACTTACACCAAATTACATGTGCTTAAAATTATAGCTAACCGTTTCCCAAAGCATGCTGTGGTCCTTTAGAACATCAGACAACCTTTCCATTCACTTCCATATGACATGATGGTATCAACTTGCAGAGACTTTGAAAACAAACACTGAAAACAATGGCTACCTGGAAGGTTGGATAAACACATTTACTCAAGAACTGTACTTAAGTACAATTTTGAGGTATTTTATGTGAGAACTTCCATTTGATGCTACATCATACTCCACTAAATGTATCTAACAGCTGCACTTACAAGTTACTTTTACTAAGATTTTGCATAGAAAAACCTATGATGAGTTTATGAAATATGGTAAATGGACTGTACTTGTATAGCGCCTTTCTAGTCTTACGACCACTCAAAGCGCTTTTT
This sequence comes from Thunnus thynnus, assembly GCF_963924715.1. Lineage (NCBI taxonomy): Eukaryota > Metazoa > Chordata > Actinopteri > Scombriformes > Scombridae > Thunnus > Thunnus thynnus. Next base: position 2,259,873 of record NC_089538.1, read on the forward strand.
ACACTACGAATCACATTCACCCATTCACACACATTCATACGCTGAATGGGTACCATGCAAGGTCCCAACCTGCCCATCAGAGGAAGCTAACCATTCACACACATTCATACACTGATGGCACAGCCATCAGGAGCAATTTGGGGTTAAATGTCTCGCCCAAGGACACATCGGAATGTGGACTGGAGGAGCCGGGAATCAAACCGCCGATCTTCCGATTAGTGGACGACCCGCTCTACCTCCTGAGCCACAGCCGCCCATATAACACATTGTTATAAATTAAACCACCCAATGGTTTATACAGTTATTAGAACTATAAATATACAATAACATTGCCTAACCTGCAATATCAACAGCATCCAGCTGTGTGTGCAGAGATGATCTGCTGCAGTTGTAGCCAGTATGCGTGTTCACCAGGTGTCCTTCTCTGTGCTCCTCTGTCTCTACACTTTTTTGTATAAAATAAAGTATGTTAAGTATAAAATTAAGTAAATATTACATTCCACCGGATAAACAAAGAGCTGTTTCTACTCTTTTACTTCAGGTTTGAACTTGCATAGCCCAGCATCAGTCCAGCCTCATCATTAATGCGCTCTGCGTTGCATTTGTGCAACACAGCTGAAAGATTGCTGAAAGTTTCCCCCAAATCGGGATGAAGTGTTTGCGCTCAATAAACCTAGAGGTTAAGTAAACGTCTTTGGTTCAAGCAGCAGAGCAAATTGAAAACAGAAGAAGCAAATTGGTGGCTGACAGCAGCATCGCTGCTGGCGAGGCTGTTTGTTATGACTCCCACTCAGCTGACAGTCAAGCTCAGGCTGCTGACAAGCCACCTGTTCTTAGCATTGCAAATGAGATGAGCTACAGAATGCTGCTTAATGGTCTCACCTTGATATTTCCCCCAGCAGAGACAAATGTATGATGCACATGACAAACATATGGTTTACCAACTGTAAAGGAAATGCAGTCATCTCTGTCTTGTTTTTCAGGAAGGGCATTCAAAAACACCACCAGCATTTACAGAAATTGTGTTATTTTGAAAATCTACTTGGATAGCTTTGTACAGCAAGTGTGTGTGTGTGTGTGTGTGGTGGGGGGGGGGGGGGGGGGGGGGGGGTCACAGAGAGACATTCAGGTTTAGAATTCAAACTCCGTCACATTGTCTCTGTCATGTTGTTGAAGCGAACATCACAATACAAAGAAGTCAGTGCTTTTTGTTGTTGTTGTGTTCACCCATAATCCCCTCTCCCTTCTTTCCTGCTGGTATAATTGGCTTTTTTTTCCCTCTTGCTTGAGTCAACTCCCACATTTGTTTTGAGCGTAACCATGGCTCAGCGGAGGGCACCATGGCAACCGGAGATGTTGTCTGCGTGTGCGCAGTATGACACAAGATCAGCAGCAAAGTCACTTCTCTGGATTTTATTTTTCCTTCCTGCCAACATCTGTTGACATTGTGACTTGTCAGTCACAGCTGTCAATCCTCTGTTATCTGAGAGCTGCTACTGAGAAATGTCTGATCACTGTGTTTGAATGTGTGTGCTTAATGGCTACCACTTTATAATAAGTCACCTTACTGATGGCTTAATCAATACTTTATCAATCAGTTATAAGCCATTAATTAGAACTACTTTAGAGTTGGCAGGTTGTCGTTTCCAGCATCACTCTGACCTCCATGGAAAAGTGATTCAGGGCATCTGGACTAGGATGAATTTACAACCTACAACATTAAAAATTGCATACTTGAATTATCGTAATAACTCTTTATTAATAACTCATGAACATTTATAATTGCAGATGACTGAAACCAATTTATCCTGATGACTTATTAGAAACTGAAAACATTTTGAGCCATTATTATATTTATTTGTTTTTTTTTTAATTTTTTGTCCTTTTATTGTCCACCACTACCCCCTCACTTTGGAAGACAAATGACTTCACTTATGATTTATTAATATTACTAATAACTTATAGTATATAACTAAGTATCAGGTCAGTGTTTGTAAGAACTGGTTTTACTGGACTCTGCTGTGTTTTCTTCACTTCAGCCTGTAGTGTTGTAGCGCTGCTCTCTGTCACAACAGAGCGAACATTTGTGTTGATTGTGACAAATGATTCTGGTGAGAGTGATACATCAATTTCAAGAGTCACACTTTCAAGTTAAACTTCTATTCATATCAGGTCAAATAATTGAATTCAATCAACTTCATCGTTCTGAAGCAGGACCTTCAGTATTTGGATTAAGCAGCTCATCAAAAGTGTGTTCCAAAGTCAGAAGGCTGCAGCTGTTATTTCAATATGCCAGATGCAATTTAAATCAACATTGCATCTTCTGCTCTTGGATTGGATTGGACATATTAGACGTATTAGCAGAAACTCAATATTAAAGGATTTGCATCAGGGCCACAAAAAACCTAATGGGGATATCTGTATTTAAATCTGACAGTTTATTACTTTTTATTAATAACTTACTAACATTTACAACCTTTAACTTGATGTCTTTAACTTGCTAACCAGAGACTTTATTACCCTTCATTATTTTTGCAAATCCACAACTAGAGCTGCAACAATTAGTTGATTAATCAATTAGTTGTCAACTTTAAATTTCAAATTAATCAGCAACTATTTTGATAATGGATCAATAGTTTGGAGTCATTTAGATCATTAGATTTTTTTTTTCCCCAAATGATCTGATTCCAGTTTCTTAAATATGAATATTTTCTGGTTTATTTGGTTCTCTATGACAATAAACTGTATATTTTTCACCATTTTCTGACCAAACAACTAATTGATTAATTGAGAAAATATTTGACAGATTAATCAATAATGAAAATAATCATCAGTTGCTGCCCGATCTGAAACCCAATATCTTTATTAATGGCTTATAACTGATCTATTAAGCAGCAGTAAATGATTAATGAACATTAATAAAGCCATGAGTTACAACTTATAAACCCTTTATAATGGATGAGTTATTAGAAAGTCATACTAATAACTGTATATGAAGAAGTAGAGGTGGACTAAGGTGGTGTGTGGGTGTGTAAGTTTAGCAGTTTTATCTGTGTCGACTTAGTTGTGATAACTTGTGTGTGTGTCTGTGTCCGTTTACAGGAATGCACCAATGACTGCTGCAATGCCAATAATTGCACCTTGAAGGAGGAGGCTCAGTGTGCCCACGGAGTGTGCTGCGAAGGCTGTAAAGTAAGACACACACACACATAGTGCAGGCAGAGTGGTGTAGGTGGGAGCTCACTTGGTTTGCAGTAATATCTGTGGTTTTATCATTAGTTCAGTGTCAGTCATCATGTCCATGTGTTGACATACTGTACCCACAGCATGTGTCAGTTCCCTTCACAGCACGAGTCGTCGTCTTCACATCATACCAACGCTTTTCATCTCTGCCGTGATCCCAGTGTTCAAATGCACATCCTGACATCCCATAGTAATACAGAGAACTGTGATGCCAAATTCTACTGAGACAAATACTGAGACAGAAGTGACACAGTACTAAGAGCTACCACTGTTCTCATTCTGTATGTTCTATCATTCTTCATATTGTTTATGTTTATATTCACATTTTTACTCTTTATTTTACAAATTGAGTACATTAATACTTTTATACTTTTTACACAGTCACACATATTTCATATTTTGGCTTATTTTTTAGTCCTACTGCAGCTGTTTTACATATGCTGCTTTTTCATGCTTTGTCATCAATATATTACACTTAACAAAATTCCCCTTAAGGCTTCACATATGAATACTTTTTATATAAACAATGGGTCAAATGACTTTGTGTAACTTGAAAGGTCTCATTCATAGTGGCAAACCCACAGTTCTACAGAGCTTTTATAGCTCATTGTTTTGGTTTGCAGTCCCTCTCCACTCAAAAATCTGTTTTTCTTCTTGTACTTTCTCTGTGTAGAGTGATGTATGTGTACCCATTGTCACATTCATCTGCTGAAGGAGGAAAGTTTATCTGAGCTCACCTTAAATCTCAGTTGAAGACGTGTACCTATGAGCAGGATTTGTGACATCACAACTAGTTTGGAGCCAATCATGGTCCAATATGCAACTTACACAAGTATGATGTTGAAATTTAAACCCTCCAGTGCACAAACACTGAGAATGGACTTTGCAATAGTAGGAGACATCTTGTGTCCAGAAGTTAAATGTTTGAATGAGGGAGATTGAGTTAATGTCATTTTAAGGATTTTAACAAGATAATTGATCTTTTTTGTGGAAGAATCATATCAGAAACAAATAATTATTCAAAGCACAGTATTTATATCTCTTAGAACAATGTCTGGAGGGGATCTTTAACAATTAATGCAGCTTTAATTTGGTTTAATTAATCAAAATGAAATATATGAAAATTAAGATGAAGTTCTGCAGGCGTGAATAAAGCTTGTAGAGTGTTGTTGTCTTCCTTTGGTCCATATATTATATTTCTCCATATTTTTAGTGTCAAAATTGCTTTGCTGTGTTGAACTCTGAGCATCTTTTGCTCTCTCATGATCTGATTAACCTGCAAAAGGGGATCTGGGGCAAAAAATTAGCTAATGGGACCCTGTTGACCCCCTTCCTCCCACTCTTTCTGCATTAGTATAGAATAGACATGGTTACTTAATTATGTTTTGTCTAAAACCCAAGATTATAACCAGTTCTCCTATCCTTTGTTTGTGACAATTTATTTAATACTATGTAAATTAATTGGGAATATTCACCATTTAAACACAATATCAACTGAAAGTTTTAAAGCTAGATTTTTACACAGCTAGACTTTGGCCTGCTATGCATCACCCTCTGAGATTTATCACATCAGATGTGGTCTTGATGTTGTTTCAGTTGTCTTGTTGTCTCTCCCTCCCCACTCACTGTTGGTCCTCTCTCCACTAGTTAAAGCAGGCAGGTACTATGTGCCGGGGCCCGGCGGGGGCATGTGACCTGCCAGAGTACTGCACCGGGGCTTCTCCTTACTGTCCCTCCAACGTCTACCTGCTGGACGGCTCGTCCTGCCAGTCCGGAGTGGCCTACTGCTACAACGGCATGTGCCTCACCCACGAACAGCAGTGCCTGCAGCTCTGGGGCTACGGTAATGAAAAGTCACAGTATAGTAGACCAGACACTTCACCCACTCACATATTATTACAGCAATATCTACCTGAGATAACAAGTGTTGGTGGTTAAAACAGCTTTAAAAATAGTGTAAGTGCTGACAAACCTGACAGCAGTCATACTGTACTGTATGTCAGAGTTGATAATACAATAAATAACATGAGCTGGAAGTAGTCTGTCAAAATAAACACTCATCAGAGCTAGAAGTGCTCCTTCCATCTCTCAGATGTGAAAGCAGCATTCAGAAGTATGACAGCTTTTGTTCATCAATACAATAGATAAAAGGCAGAATGTTGACTTTTAATGTGCATCATCTCATTTTATTGTTCTGCATGTTTTTGTTTACAATAAAACAATCCTATAGTCTACCTGTCTATCTCTATTCTGCCTGATTGTTATACATTCACTCAAGGTGACATCATTGAACAGCCAGTTCTTTTGTGGACCTTAAAGTACAGGTTCATGATTTTTCAAGTCTGTCTTAAAACAACAGTCAGGTGTCCATATGAACAGTGAAAGAGGTTTTCCTCGCTGTAATCATTCCTCCTGTTCATACTGGATATTAAAATATCCTTCAAATGTGCTTTAAAATGTAAATGGTGGAGGCCAAAATCCACAATGTGCCCACAGTCATTTTATGCAAAAATGTATTTGAAAGTTGATGTGAAGCTTGTATGAGTCTTCAGCAGTCTGAGTTAGTCATATCAAGTGGATATCTGACACATTTACAGTCTTTTTAGCATCAAATTCCCTCTTTGTGTTTCCTTTGACACTAAAAAGACTGTTTTAAATACATTTTTGCACAGAAGGAGGACCATCACTTACACTTAAATTGTGAAACTGTCCTTTCAAGAAACAGTTTGACATTTAGTAAAAGGCTGGTAACCTGTCCTATTCACCTAGTGTATGTCGCTCATCTCATGTAGAAATAGAAATAATACAAGGTGACCTTTTGGTTTTCAAAGCAGTCAGATTTCCAGCAGTTCTTGACAAACAGCTGGCTGCAGTGACTGATCACGCACATCAGTCTTGTCCTCATGGTGAGTTTCCAGGTTCGAGCACTATTGAAACCCCACTGTGAGCACAAACCAGTTGACTCTTTATTCTACAAGAACATGATGAAATTGATATTGATCTTTTCATCTGACTCTGGGTTTGACATTCTGATATTTGCCACACACCCCTTAGAGTCTCTTAGCTGTAAGAGGGTTTCCAGTGTTTGTATGGTGAGTTGATCTTCAAGATGATCTCCGCTCCAGGTGACCAGGTGGCTGAGACCAGCATCAGCTGTGTCTGTCTGTTATGAAGAGCTTTGTGAGTCAGCATGTTGCCATTTGTTGTCTGAAGAGGGGAACATTGCTAAAATGGTTAGCAACGGTGAATTCAAGTAAACAGCCTGAGTGCAGAGGGCTGATGGGATATGTTGTGTTTCCAGGAGCCCGACCGGCCCATGATGCCTGCTTTGAAGATGTCAATGCAGCAGGGAACGCTTTTGGAAACTGTGGGAAAGATGAGCATGGCAACTACATGAAGTGTGAGAAAAGGTGAGAGATACTGGTAATGCTTTACACATGTTTAAGACATATGCTACTCTTCCAATGATAAAGGTTTTTACAGGAAGATACATATTCTTGTTGGATTTCTGTCACAACTGAGTACCTTTAAATTTGAACATTTTGAAGCCAAAATTGTCTAAAAGTGCAGTTAGTTAGATTCTAAACCTCTCCACAGGAACATGATACGCATAGTTAAATAAATAAATAAAACTGAGGCATACTTCTGTCTCACATCAGACATGTATATATGGAAGCCCTCTTCTGCAACAAGATAAAAAAATACATTAAATGTTGATGATTTTAAAGAAAAAATTAAATACTCACAAAAAATGAGGTACTAAGTATTAAATTTGACCTAAAAATCTGGAAAATAAGATTAAAGTTTTACATTTTGGGCTGTCTCATAGTTTTCACTTGCAAAGAGTATTTCTTTTTTTTCTTTCCCAACATTTCATCAAACTGTTCTTTTCCTGACAGAAGTAGGCTTCCGTTGAATATTAGACAATACTTTTACACTCTGATTTATGCATTTTCCTTCTCAAACTAAACATTTTAACAAGTAGCCAAAATAGTCAATACAATAATGTCACTGTGTGTGAGGACACGCTCTCTGGCAATCTTTAACACTGAGTTCAAGCTGTAGTCTGAAACATAAAGCTTTGTTAACTCAGAAAATGAATATTATGTAATATTTGATATTTATTGCTAAATAAGACCCCACCAAGGTAGCAAATCTTTGATTGTGATAAAAAACAAGAAAATACACCACAATGAATGAAAACTCCAGCCATGCTGAAAGTGATGTTTAACACTGACAGATAACAAGTGAACTATTTGCAGTTGTACAGTTAATATGAAAACTAACATGAGATGTGGTGCTTATCTCTGTCTGCTTTAAAGGGACACACAGATTAAAAAAGAATGGTCAAAACTGATGCAGTTGCATCAATGGATCAATCTCCAAAAACTCATCACTTCAAACTTCGTCTTACATTTCCCATAATGCAATTTGACAGCATCTCTTAGCTGGACCCTCCATGACCAATAAACAACCATGTCTTATACACTTCACGTTTGTAACACTTAATAGTGCCTCTGTTATAAATTTGTTGTCTCCAAGTCCAAGATGACTGGACTTTCTATTTACTGTGTGGCCAATATTAATCCCATGTTATTTTAAAGCTGCGCTAATCAATATATTTTAAATTGAAAATGGACTGTATGCTGTGAATAGTTGCGTAGAGTTACTGTATGAACCCACAGCTATGTAGCTTTTTAGCCTCATTTAGCTCACTGTTTTGGTTTTACAGTGCATAATTTTACTGTTTTTGGTCAGTCTTACTTAATTTCCAGCAGATGACAGATGTTTACAGTGAAAAAAAGCTCTGATAATCCCACTGTACACCACCTGCTCAGCACCAAACAGCAGACAGACACAGTTAGAGACTAGCTGGTGAACATAGTGGAGCATTTAGCAACTAAAGAGTCAGACATTTTTCTCCTGAGTTGGTGGAAACCAAAGACAGAGATAAAAGAGAGTGAATAATGGATTTACATTCATTAGGTGGACACAAACACAACTCCAAATGATTGATAATGTCACCACAGAACTTTATGTAAATGGTGATAATATAGCAGTGCTGTGTTTTCAGCTTGTTTCACCTTTAAGGCTCCAAAATTAGTGCAGCTTTAACAAAATCCTCTCTTACTATCACAGTTAACTTTTATACTGATCATCATATGTTCACTTGTCACTACAGAAATTACATTTAGTTCTATTCAAAGCTCTTCTGCTGAACTGAACTAACAAGCACACACACACACACACACTCATAGAGCCAGGCCCTCTATACACTGTCAACACAAACCTCTGAGAAGCAGTTTCGATGGCACAGTGCCAGAGCTAATTAATGGAGCCAAATTAGCGACTTAGCTATGTAAATGAGGCTGTGGATTAAGGTGGTTGACAGCTGCCTCGTATGATCCACCACTGCCCAAATCCATTATGGAGTCCCACGGGAGTCATTACAGTGTTTTCTGGCCACAGTGAGTCAAAGGGCTGATTAGATGATATGTAAATGCACTGTCTGTCTCTTTTTAAGACAAGTGAAATATCTACGCACAGCCGTTATCTGCCCATCATTCTGTAATCCTCCTCATTTGTTTTTCTCAGAGTAGGCAACGTGTGTGTGTGTGTGTGTGTGTGTGTGTATTAGCCTGTTTGAATCTCTATATTAATGAGGAAGATGTGGGTGTTGGTAAAAAAAAAAAAAATGTAAGTAAGATTCTGTCCTCCCTCAATAAGTGTTGTTGAGGCACCTATCCAAAACCTCACATCTCCCAACTAAGCATGGATTTACAGTATCACTACAATATGGATATTCAGATTGAAAACTTTTAATAATTCACATGTCTGGTGATGTACATTCTGTCTTTTTCTTGTCTGTTTTCATAGAATTCACTATATTCTGTACATCATGAAGGGGAAATTATTAATAAAGACAATAGGATGAAGAATAATAGGTCTTTCAAGACTTTACTTGCTCAAATTAAAATGACAAAATTTCCTCTGCTGTAATAGACCAGAAATGATTATATAAATAACAGTAACTTGAATACTGTAACAATTTGTCTAGCCTAAGATCCTCTTGTATTGTCTGTTCTGTAAAACGGATAAAACTGTGTTTTGGAGACAGTAAAGGGGTTGTGCAAACCACTGTACATACCATATATTACATTCATACACAAATACATTCTCATCTTATATATTTACATACATATATTCTTTGTGTGTATATGAAAGTAAAATGCACTATGTATAAACATGTTAAGAATCAACACAAAGCACATATTAGAAGTGTCAGGACTGTATATACAGTCAATGCAAAAACCTGAGTGGATGCAGTTTCATTCTGAGTGTTACAAATTGAGGGTAAGACACATATGCACAAATTGAATATCTTTGAATTTGATTATTTTATTGGCTGTTTGTGGCCAGTAAACACTTACAAACTCTTGCAAAAATGCTCAGTCTGCACACACCACAATATTAGATATTTTTCTTATTGTCAACAAATCCCATGAAAAGACCAAAACCAACGACTTTCCAATTCCACTCAGCCCCCAAGCCAATCGGTTCTTACTGAAGATCTAAATCTTTAAAAACAGCTCACAAATATATAGTTTCATTTTAAAACATGCTCAGTCATTTTCTAAAACAGCAAGTCACTGTAGGCTTTAACAAACAGAAGGAAATAGTGCATCAGTTGGGGACTGTTTTCAGTGGTGGATTAATCCACATTTGGTGCTCTGGTGAGTATTTCATGGTAATGAAAGAACATGTCAGCCAGTGCAGCAGTGTGGCTCATTGATGTGTTTTTAATAGTTTTTGGACAATAATGGAGCTCTATGACAGAGAGGAATAAGATATATCAGGCTTTCATACACACACAATACTTGTTATTAGATCAGTTCATTGTTGGTTTGGGTCTGCACATGAGATTTGTTAACAAGAAAAAAGAATATTTCCAGCCTTATCCTTAAAACGCTGCAAGAATTTTCCATCCTAATAAATATTATAGTCTATATTCTATCAAAATCAGCACTTTTATTGTCCACATATGTGATTTTGAATATACTGCAAACAAGATGAAAATGAACACAAACATAAACACCTGCCAGCTTATACTTGATCATCTGCATTTATATTTGAGATGTCATCTGGTGAATCACGGCAATGATTAACTGACAGAAGTCAAGCTTTGGCTGATAAATATTGGTAAACAGATAACTAGTTTGTCTCTAATCCCAGCTTCTCCACTGCAGCTGCTTGGTCGAGCTGCTTGACTGCAAAGCAGATTTGACAAAAAAGAAGCTAAATGGTTTGTCTGCTTGTATTTCTGTCCAGTGATGCCAAGTGTGGTAAGATCCAGTGTCACAGCGCTGCCAAGAAGCCCAAAGGCACCAACGCTGTGTCCATTGACACCACCATCAAGACGGACGGCATCGAGGTGAAGTGTCGAGGCACCTATGTCTACAGCACCCAGGATGGCCAGGGTGACCTGCCTGACCCCGGCCTCGTCATGACCGGCACCAAGTGTGGCGAGGGAAAGGTTGGTCCACAACGGGCGGGGCTCAAATGTTCTTGCAATGAATTTATATTATTTAATTATAGGATTGTTATGATATGTTATAAGTCTTTAAAAAATGATCTAATTGAATAGCAGTACACAGGTCTGTTATTCTAAGAGAATGTGTAGGGTTTTCTGTGCTCCACAGAGTGGAATGACCATAGTGTTAACAGGGTTTTTGATCAATACTAGCACTTTGCCCCACAATTACTGTATCTGGCCACCAGCCGAAAACAAGAACACCTACCTAGTGTTTTCACCTGACCCGCAACAGAAGATGGTGCAGAGAGAAGGCAGCTGGCAACACAACAGCACATCTCAGTCACCAAGGATTTAAAGCTGTCTTCTCAAGCCAAAAAAACCAAATGCCAAGCAGTGTTTCCCCTCTACTACCTGAACACTGATGTAGTGCCTCCACACTATGTGTTCCTCTGGGATCTCTGCTTCAGCTTGTTGGCTTACTCTTTTTTTGCTGTGGTAGGGGAGAACGGGGTAAACAGAGCCAGTGGGTAAAATGAGCCACCCCCTCTATCTAGGTAACCATAAACAAAAGTAATCATGTGACCACAAATTAAGAAAGTATAGTTCACATTACTCAATCCAAGTTTAAGCCACACACAAACATGCTGTACATACAGACGGGTGGCAAATTAAAGGAAAAACCAACATAAAGTGTCTTAGTAAGATATTTGGCCACCATGTGCCACCAGCACAGCTTCAATGTGGCTTGGCATTGATTCTACAGTCTCTGGACTCTTCTGGAGGGATGAACATCATTCTTCAAAAAGATATTTCCTCATTTGGTGTTTTGATGATGGTGGTGGAGAGCGCTGTCGAACACCTCAGTCCAAATCTCCCATAAGTGTTCAATTTTGGTTGAGATCTGGTGACTGTGAAGGCCATAGTATATGATTCACATCATTTTCATACTCATCAAACCATTCAGTGACCCCTCATGCCCTATGGATGGGGGCATTGTCATCCTGGAAGAGACCACTCCCATCAGGATAGAAATGTTTCATCATAGGAAAAAGGTGATCACTCAGAACTACTTTGTATTGATTTGCAGTGACCCTTCACTCTAAGGGGACAAATGGACCCAAACCATGCCAGCAAAATGCCCCCCACAGCATAATAGAGCCCCCAGAACCCCTCACTGTAGGGGTCAAGCATTCAGACCTGGACCAGTTTTTCCTTTAATTTGTCACCTGTCTGTTTACACAAGAGCACATTTACACACACATTCTTTCTGTCAAGACACAAACATATGGTTTTACTTAAAGTACAAGTTTTTACCTTTGTTAAATTGATGGCATAAATAAAGTTCAAAAAATCTTTTAATTTTATAATTAATTTTGTTTGATTTTGTGTAATTTTAATATCAGTATTTAATGTTAGCACTATTTACGCCATCCCCATGCTCATTTTACCCCTATCTTGGGGGGTAAGTTGTGCCATAGGACCAACTTTTTTGATAGCTCATTGTTCTAAACCATAATGATTAGATAACTTATTTTAATTTCCATGGATACACAACAACCTGAGGTATATATAGTAACTATTATTTGAAACAAATACACTTTAATTTTGCAGTAAAACCATCAAATGTAAAAAGTGGCTCATGTTACCCCATTCTCCCCTCCTGTTTGTACAGACCACCGTAGCTCAGGGGTGAGGAGACTATCAAACAAGAGTTCCTGTTGAGGTGTGTTTACATGCACCAGTGCATGTAATGAAACATGTGTAGCTGCATAATGTCTTGTGTACTGTAGCTGGGGCTGCAATTCCAGGTTGGCAGAATTCCTGGATTTGCTCAGCTCTAAGACTAACTGATCTCTAATGAGATCTCTTATCTCTCCTTACTCTTTTTTATTAGCAAAGAGCACCATAGTTAACTTTCAGGCTTCTCAATTTCAGCAGGAGCTAACTGTCGCTTTTGCCAGGCTGACAAATGCTTACGGCAGCAGACAGTATTAGCTGCTCCATGAGTAAAGCTTAAGACGGACCAGAAGATTAGCTTAAACCCTTGAAGAGATGATTTGTAGTTGTGGAGGTCAGAACTAGTGAGTAAATACAGAGACAACAGACTGCCTGATAGATAGGCTATGATTACAATTGAGTTGCTGGGCAAATGTTGAAATCCCAAGAGAACACAAAGATTCTTGTTTATTCTGTACCACAAAAGAAACTGACATTCATTTAAAAAAAGTTAATCCTGCTCGTCTGTATGAAAAGGGAGAAGGAATTAATTTAGAATGATCTGCGGACTGTTAACACTGACTGACTCAAATTGGACTGAGTCAGTTGTCACACCCAAACATAACTGTACAATCATCATGTGTGTCATCACCTTAACTTGCTAAAGTAAAACTTTACAGGTCATGTCCAGCTCTCTGCAAGCAGGTGTCTGTACAGGTCAAAGATGGTGATGAGTCTTCTGTTGTCAAGCAATAACATCATGTTGTTGCTAAAAATATTTTAAGCTTATCAATTTAATAGTTAATCAATATACTATATGGTGATAACAGATCTACACCAATTTTTAGTTATGAATTAGTTACGTCAGATAAAGCTGCTCTTATCAGTAGGTAGCCATAGAGAATTCAACTCACTGGACTCTGCAGGTCCCCTCAGAATTGTCTTTCAACACAACTTTACCGTTTTGGTTCAGTCTCACCGCTTTCATTAGACGATGCAGTGGCAGCAGACTGTTTGGCCTGATGTACACTACCTGCTCAGCACCAAACAGCAAACAGATGCAGTTAGCAACTAGCTGGTGAACATAGTTGAGCATTTAGCAGAGACAGGTATTTTTTCTCTCAGAAATTGGTGGAGAACAAAACAGAGATAAAAGGAGTTAAGTTATTGGACTTATATTCATCAGGTGGACACAAACACGACTTCAAATGAATGTTAACTGGATGTGTAAATATGCATCTGTTTACTAACATGTTAGCTATAACAATTTTCAGCTTGGTATGTTGCTCCCAAGTGGCCAGAACTCAATGAATGCAGGTTTAGAGAAAGAAACTTGACTCTACAATGGGACTGTGTTTTTGCGGTTCAACAAGACTAGCAGAGTGGTAGTTCCTCTCCGCTGAAACAATCTAGCTGATCATGTCAAATCTCTTTCAGGAGTCAGAATCTCCCACTTCAGCTTTTACACACATCATTAAAGCATTTTAAGTGTATCAACATAATATTACTTAATTGTGACCGCCAGTATTTGGATCCAGTAGCTCGCAAAATATTACATGTGCAAAGGTTTGTAGGCTCAAGTGTACCTTTTTTTAACTTTATTTGGGGGAAAAAATCTGTACTAATTTTTAGACTTGAACTTTTCACTTTCTCTGTCTGGATGAATGTTTGTTGAATGATTCTTCATTCCATCTAAAGATGGCCATTTGTCGGTATTCCCATCGCTATTAGTCACTAATATCCTACATCTGAATAAATGATCAGAGCTTTGCACCAGCCCACCTCATACAAAAGTAAATGTCAGTGGGACCCAGCAGGTCTGTTCTCTGAAAGATCTTTGTTATTAAACACACACACCACACACACACACACACACACACACACACACACACACACGCAAAAGAAGTTCTGAATTATGCATGTGAAATACATATATGAAAATACACACAGAGTCATTTCTGCAGCCTCCTCCATTCCATCAGTAAATGCTATTTCTCTGTCTGTCTATATTGCTTATATTGCTTCACATTCCAGCCACTTGAATTCCATTCTAGCTATTGTGCAGGGCCCCACTGAAAGGACTGCTGCATGAGTAATATATTATAAATAGGCAGCAGAGAATATTGTCTGGCATCCAGCATGATGAATTTTGAGTCATCATATTGAACCGGCCTTTTCTCAGCAATAAATGCACACGTAGCACAAAGCCGCTGCTTCTAATCACACAGTCACGCATTCACCTACAGTACACTAAATTGATTCCCCTGCTAACAATGCTAAACGAACAACAACAGGCAGAGCAGAAGATACAGGACTAATGCAAATACTAATATGGGTACTAATACAACTCAGTGATGGAATGGGACATAAGAAAGTCATGAATTATGGTCTTCAGTCTGCAAGAGAAGCCTCCAAAAAGACTTAAAAAAAACATTTTTACTGCTGCGTAAGGCTTGTAGTGTGTAATGCACTAACTTTTATGCATTACGCACTTTTGCTGCTGCAATCAGACTTAAATCTGACAGGTGAAATTCTGTCTGGTGTGGCCAAACCAGGTCAGGACAGGAAATAACATAGACAGGGTATTAAAGTGCAGGAGCTAGCAAGCTAACAACAACAAGGTCAAGGTAAACTTTACTATCCCTGATAAGGAAGTTTGGGGGGTCAAGGTGCAGAAGTACCCAGAACAGTCATAAAATCAGATGTATATACAACTATACAATATGCAGTCACCTCTTCCATCCCCAACACATACACACATGCACACACACACACACACAGCGTTTCCAAGCACCCTTGCTCCAGCATATGCTGACACACACACTAATGTAGAGACAAATAAATACCTCACATACAGTGGACTAAATGATCCCTGAAAAACAAACTCTGCATACGCATTAGAATCAACTAATAAAATATAAAATACATTGCACCATACCAAGTGTTGCACAAGGATTACCATTGCACACAGCCCTGACCAAAATACCATTAATTCCTATGTTTGTACTGTCCCTCTCATTTAACAGTCTAATTGCCGAAAGAACAAAAGACTTGCTCAACCTGGTTGTTCTTATTTTCCTTTGCAGAATCCTTTCTTTGTCCTGATAGCTTAGTTGGAACCTGTTGTGTAGAGGGAGAGAGGGGTCATTGAGGATGCGCTCAGCCTTACTCAGAATGAGGTCTTTATGGCCGAAGGACAAGATGCTCTGTAGCACAGCCTTGTAAAACAGTTGCAAGACATAACAATCAACGTTTAAACCGTACAATTTTCCATAAGATGAACATTCAACATTCACAATATTTCCTGAATGAGAGGTCAAAAAACAACAAAAACAACAGCTGGACATTGGAGAGCTTTGTGATTTAACGTGTCAAAGTTCAATCAGATTGCGAGAGGTGAAGGAAGCAGGCTCATTTAAGCCCAAAAGCAAATGTGTCTCACCTCATTCCACATACGCATGAATGGGAAGCAAACTTCGGTCCGACTACGCCATCAGCTTCATCTAACCAGAGCCTAACATCTACTCAGGTTACCATAGGGGAGCTAGACTGATACAAGGCTTTCAAAGAATACAGAATAACATAATAAACACTATTGATACTGCTGACAATCACGATTCATCTATGGACACACACACACAGCCATGAGTGCGTGAAATTTAACAGAATGTAATTTACTGCAGAACAGTTTTACTCTTCCTCCCTCAACTTGAAAGAGCACAGTCACTCACAGCTGAGAGGAGCTAATGATGCAAATGTTTTCACTTTCACTCATTAAGCAGTCGATCTGCACTAACATCACAAACACACTCGTAAAAAACACACATTTGTTACAGTAGGATTGAAGCCCTCTGACAAAATATAACCTTGTGATACGATAACTACTCCACTGTATTCTGTTATTTGTGTGACATGACAGATAAATTTGCAGATTAACTGAAACACTGGAGTTAAATTAATGATTTCACGCACAAACAAGTATTGTTAATGTCAGGAAACAGACCTATAAAAAAGATATAAAGATATATTTTCACCTTTGTTTTTCCTACTTTGACAAGTCAAAAAGTTTTGCTGTGAAAAAGCAGTAGCATTAGCCTTTTATTAATTATAAGTATGTTTCTCAGCTCCAGTATCCCTCTTAAACTTGTGTGGTTTTGTAACTCTGTTCTGTTCTTTATGTCTTGAAGCAGAGCCATAGACTTGAGTCACATGACTTTCATTTGAGACCAATTTGATTACTTTAGAGTTTACTCGAGAAGATCAAAAGAGACTTCCAACTGTTCTTTGACTTCAACACCAGTGACTTATGAATGAACTTGGAATTCAGCCTTTTGGCTTGGAATGAATTGATATCCTACTTAAGGCCAAAGATTAAAAACTCAATCAAATAAACTCTTCATTTTCCTGACAACAGACTCTAACCCAGTAGCCTATCACATCACATTAGCAGATTGGGAAACATGCACTTGTCGGTGCAGACCCACAGACACAGATCTCAGATTATCACATTTAGATGGAAAGATTCTGCTGTCGTCAGCGAAAAAACTATCAGCTCAGAAAATACATCACAGCACACACCTGATCACATTTCTTTTAAATGTTATGAAAAAAAATAAAGACATTCATTATTTCTGTAAATTTGCCACACTAACTGGGATTTTTTTGTTCTTCTTTAATGTTTTGAGTCCTCTTGACCACCACAAGTTTTATTTAGGTGGCCTCTTGGTTGTTTGTATCGTTGGCTGTTCAAGTGGAGTTAGAAGACCTTAGATGTTTCTTCATCTTTATAATTTCTTTATAATCTGTCTTTATAATCGTCTCCTCTTCAAACAGCTGAAAAGCAAAAAATAAAGGAGTCTCAACACCTTTTCACCTGATGAGTCTCCAGCCCAGATCAGTGTCAGTCACTCATCCTTCATATAAGAGCTGCAGCAATTAATTAATTAGTTGATTACTAATCTGAAACTATTTTGATAATTAGAACTGTCATTTTTTAAGCAAAAATTTGCAGGTTCCAGCTCCTCAAATGTGAGGATTTGAAACTCTGCTGTGTAATACATGATAGTAAACTGAATATCTTTGGGATTTGGACTGCTGATCAGACAAAACAAGACATTTGAACGTCACAATGGGGTCTAAGAAATTATAATGGGAATTTTTCACTTTTTTCTGAGATTTTATAAACAAAATGATTCATTGAGAAAGTAACTGGCAGACTAAGGATAGGTTCACAATTTTTCAGGTCTGTCTTAAAACAACAGTCAGGTGTCCATATGAGCAGTGAAAGAGGTTTTCCTCGCTGTAATCATTCCTTCTGTTCATACTGGCTATTAAAAGATCCTTCAAATATGCTTTCAATGTAAGTGATGGAGGCCAAAATCCACAGTGTGTCCACACAGTCATTAAAAGGTTGATGTGAAGCTTGTATGAGTCTTCAGCAGTCTGAGTTAGTCATATCAAGTGGATATCTGACACATTTACAGTCTTTTTAGCATCAAATTCCCTCTTTGTGTTTCCTCAGACAGTGTTTCCCTGTTGAGCTGCAGTGGAAGTATAGTAACAAAAAGAGAGACTTTAAATACATTTTTGCACAGAAGGAGGACTGCGAATTTTGTCCCCCATCACTTAGACTGTAAGTGCATTATGAAGGAATCCTCTAATGGTCAGTATGAACAGGAGGAATGATTATGGCAAGAAAATCTTGTTTCAGTGCTCTTTTGGGCTCTTGACTGTTGTGAGACAGAATTTGAAAACAGTGAATCCGTCCTTTAATCAATAATGAAAATAATCATTGCACTTCACACCCCTGACACTTCTCTTACCTGTTCTCTCAGTGCTAATAGTCCTAACATCTGTCCTAACACAATAAGGATAGATAAATTACATGACTCACAAATCTCCTTATGAAAGAAAACATCACTCTGGTGCTAATGTAAATGGTTATTAGAGGAGTATTAGAGCAGCCGTAGAGAACAAAACTGTTTGGTAAAAGCAGCTCAATAAACATCATTACACGCTCTAAAAGCAAGTCTATAAAAGTAGTGATTTTGGAGGTGATTTAAAACAGGATACTGATGCTGTTTGCCCAATCTCCTCAGGCAGGCAGGTTGTTCCAAAGCCCAAGGGTACTGGCAGAGGGCCGATCAAAGTCTGCATGTGTGCTTGTGTGTGTGTGTGTGTGAGTGTGCACTGTAATCTTTAACACAGTATGTGATCATTCTGCTTGTGTTGCCACAGGTGTGCAGAGACCGCCGATGCCAAAATGCCTCCTTTACCGAGCTGGAGACTTGCATCGCACGCTGTCACCGCAACGGGGTAGGCGCACACACACTCACACGTACACGCAGAGTCGTGCAACAGATTCAACTCACTTAGCTGCCGGGCATGGCTCCCTAATCTTATTGTCACACTGTGTCCTTGGGCAAAGGTAGTGCTTTGCAGCGCTGTCACCAAGTCTGTCGTAAAAGGCAGAAAAATAGATGGCTGGAATACAACAGCAACTGAAGTGATGAACTATTTATTGGAGCAGTACAAGCAAGCCTGAGGCAGATAAGGAGGAATCATACATAGTTTATGAATCAGTATCTGAGCTCTGGTGAGGAGTCGTTGGGACTAAAACACTTGTTACCTAAAGAGAAGATGGGGTAGATTGGGTTTATTTATTAGGGAACTCTAATGTTGACCTCTGTGATCATTGTTGGATGATGGCATGTGATACGGTGTTAAGTCTACCAATATTATCAGCTGTTCAGAGATCTTTCAAAGGGAATTGAAAAAACATAACCTGAAAGATGTAAATGGAATTAGTGATTTTTGTTAATTTTATCAGGTTTTAAAGCTGCACTAGGCAAGACTTTTATGTAAAAACAACCTAATTTATCTCCACACAGGAAGTAATTACTCTCATCATTAATAATGAAATAGTGCATACAGAGCTGCACTCATCAGTGTGTTACATGTTTGGCCTCTGTCATACCTTTAACATCCCCTGGTATCAACACAGCAGGCCAAGTCTACGGCAGGTGATGATGATCCCTCACTGGCTTCCCACCTGCAAACACTGTCAACTGACTGTTTGCTAAGTCATGCCCCACTTAATAAATATTGCTACGCCTGTAAACCTTTCCATTTACAGCACTGCACATATGTTATTTATTGTGAAAACAGTGGTGGATTTATTACTCGAAATTCATAGTAATGTTTAAAACAGTGAGTCTTTGAATTCACACTGTAATAAGCAAAAGTCGGTGACCATGAATTTTGTTGGCTGAAATGTCTCTAGCAAATCTGATCAGCTGTAGCTAGCTAGCTAATTAACTCTGTGACTTAACTGAGAAGCCCATCTCTAGCTGACATCTTAATGTTTTCAGCTGACTCATTTTAAAAAGGTCATAAATATCCGCATGATTGACGAAGTGTAAGCTTCTCTGTATAAAAAGAACAGCAGGACAGAGCCTCTTACACTAGAATACACTCTGATAAAGCTGCAACTTGGCTCACACAGTGGATGTGTCAGTCCTGATTCCATTTGTTACATCTGTTGCCCCACATAATAATGATATTAGCGAATGACATGTTCATTGGCACTATTCCTCTTGTATTCAGTTTTCAAAGGTCAGAAAAAATTGGTTATCATAACTGAAACTCTGATGACCAGAGCTGAAAACAGCTTAATAATATTATGCTGTAAACCAAACCTAGATTCTATTACCCCAGTTGTCTTCTGCCTGCCTTCACACTCAGAACTTGACTGGTGTTTTCAATGGACTCAGTGGGCTGTGGTGAATTGACTCTGCTGCTCTGGTCCTCCTCTCTGGCTGCTGGCTGCTACTGCTGCTGTCACCAGCATAGCTGAACACAGAACTAGTTATTGCCTGTCCTTTACAGTTTTCAACTTTGACATTCATGTAAAGCGAGTCAGCAACAATCCAGTGCTGGCTAGGTCAGTGTTAAAATTATGTTAAAAGAAACTTCCACAGAAACAGCAAAGGGTTGGGACGAGCTGCAGGACCCAGCCAAGAAACAGGACGTCCATCGCTGGTGAGGGACTCAGAGACACAGACATGAGGGAGATGATAGCGGCCCAGATCCACATTAGGCCAGGCAGTGGTGGAAGAAGTATTCAGATTCTTTTGCTTGAGTAAAAGTACCAATACAGCAATGTAAAAATACTCCATTACAAGTAAAAGTCCTGCATGAAAAATCCTACTACAGTAAAAGTACATAAGTATTATGAGCTTGATGTAGTATGCAGTATTGCAGTAAAAGTAGTGGTTTGGTCCCTCTGACTGATATATTATTATATATGACATCATTAGATTATTAATAGTGAAGCATCAGTGTTAGAGCAGCATGTTACTGTTGTAGCTGCTGGAGGTGGAGCTAGTTTCAACTACTTTATATACAGTTAGCTAGTTTAGTCCAGTCGGGCCCCTCCAAAGGGTCAGCAGATAAATCTGAGGGGTCGTGAGATGATTAATGGGAGAGGAAAGAAGAAAAAACAAAGTTCTGATACACAAATCTGTTTTCAGTTTTTAGACTTTTTCTCTAATCTTTGATTTCTGGTGAAATATTGGATCATTTGAACATTTATTGAAATGAAAGCATGTGAGAAGTTTAGAGGGAAAAATCACTATTTGGTGGAGCTGTTAACAACTCATAGACATGTGAAATGTGACCCCGACTACACACTGCTTTTTGTAAATGGTAAATGGACTGTACTTGTATAGCGCCTTTCTAGTCTTTCGACCACTCAAAGCGCTTTTCACACTACAAATCACATTCACACACATTCATACGCTGAATGGGTACCATGCAAGGTCCCAACCTGCCCATCAGAGGAAACTAACCATTTACACACATTCATACACTGATGGCACAGCCATCAGGAGCAATTTGGGGTTAAGTGTCTTGCCCAAGGACACATCGGCATGTGGACTGGAGGAGCTGGGAATCGAACCGTCGATCTTCCGATTAGTGGACGACCCGCTCTACCTCAAAAGTAGTACCTCAAAATTACACTTAAGTACAGTACTTGAGTAAATGTACTTACTTTCCTTCAATGTAGCCTCCAATTGTGAGAATGAGACCATTTGTTAGTCTCTTGTAAGCCCTGGGTTTGCTTGTCTCAGCTGAATCTCCATGTCCTCAGAGAGCAACCACTAATCCGCTACCCACTCATTCAAAATGAAGATAAAAACAAACGAACCCCTCCGTAGCAAAAGCACTAACCAGTGCTGACTCTGCTGACTCAGGGCACACAGATGAGACAGACAGGATGGACATCTGATAGTACCCATGGAGTGCAGTCTTTGTCACTGCTAATGTGTGGCGGTTCCACTCACCACTGTGCACCCCAACCAACAAGTAGGAATCACTAGTGCAGTGACCAGGTCATGATCCCTAACTGGCTTCCCACCCAAACACAGTCACTGTGCTTGTTTGTCACAACCTAGTGGGGGATACCACTACAAGGAGTAGAACCACCGATTTCTAAGGTGATGGGTGAGTCCCTTACTCCTGTGGTACCTTTTTGAGATCTTACTAAGACAGTGTTGCTCATATTTACGTAGACTTTCTTAGGTGCTGCATTGCTTTTTCAGAGATTCACATGATGATCTTGAATGTTAAGACAGTCTAAGCCCAGCATCAGGTGTTAATTAGCAGCAGTACATTCAAATGAACTGCAGCTGTGCTCATTTACATCATTAGTGTTAGTAAATACCCATCTTAATTAAAGCATGCAGCAATGAAAATATTCTGCTCTCACAGTAATTTGCAATAAACATAATAAATCTACTCCCAAGAGTTAAGAACAGAAGATGACAAAGCTGTTATAAACTGTGTAGGCTGAATAGATACTTAGTTAAATGGATTGAATTTGATACTGTAAACATACAGTATACTGAGTTACTAGTTTATTAGTTACACCTGACAATAGCACAGGTGTTACTGTATATGTAATTTGATGATCTGATTTTGATCTCAGAAAGCACAATGAAAAGGCCTGACTGTCTGGAAAACACTAATATCTTTCAGAACGGCTGAGTAAAAAACAAGCCTATATGGTTCCACTGGGCTCAGGAAAGAATACAGCAGTGTAATGCAATATGTCAGTGGCTATTAATGTTCCACCACTGGCTTTTTGATAGCTGAGCGGTTTCAGACTGAAGCTGCTGACATGTTGACAGCTGATATTTTTGTCTGACGTGTAATATTTGTAAGCCACTGGAAGATTAGACCTGCATTCTTTTTCCCTTTTAAGATTTAAGAATTGACACTTTTCCCCTCAGTCCCCTGGCTTGTGTTTCCTGGCCTGGCTTACTCAAGTTTGAACCATTGTGAGACACAAATGGAAACTGTTGGATTCCAATGTCATGCTGTATCACAGCAATATTATAAACTTCAAACCTTAAGTTACTAGTTTATTAGTTTGGCAGCTGGATAAAATGATATTCAACTGTGTCATCAGTGGAAAATATAGCCTGTAGTTTTAAAGCTCAAGTGAAAGCTCAAAAGTCATCCCTCTTTGCAGTCAAAAATAGTGATTTTCAAATCTTTTGTTAATACTACGGTATATACTATATATCAGAAATGCTCCTTCACTCACCAAGTTTCTGAGTGGGTGGAATGGTGTATATGTTTGATTGCCAGCTGAGCAAGCAGGGAAACTGAGACACTGACATTATGCTGGTAACTATAGTTTTCCAGACAAGGACACACAGCTTTTTGTTAGCAGTAGTATAGAAGAAGAAGAATATTGTAATGCTGCATTCACGGTATGTCAGGTGGATTCCAGTGTTAAGGACATCTTACAGCTCAGGAAGGTTGTGTGATAACTGAGTTGATTGTATGAGGGTTTGAAATACTGTGCATTGACAATTACATTATATCCATTAAATTTGGGTTTAATTACATTGAACAATACACTTTGGCTGACGTGAGATCTTACATCCATGTTTGTGTGGTTTTCAGGCACTTCCTTATTATTAAATGGCAGGTCGGATATATCGGAGCTTTCATAAAAATCCCACTTTCCCAGTTGTAATTACAATTTGGAAATTGACATGAACGCCATTTCTCAGTTAATCAATTAGTTGTTTGATCTATAAAATGTCAGAAAATGGTGAAACATGTCGATCACTGTTCCCCAAAGCCCAAGATGACGTCCTCAAATGTTTTGTTTTGTCCTGAGCAACAGTCCAAAACCCCCAAAAAAATTCAGCTTAAAATATTCACATTTGAGAAACTGGAATCTGAGAGTTAAACAGTCTTAAAAAATGATTCCAATCGATTAATCGATTGTCAAAATAGTTGGCGATTAATTTAATAGTTAACAACTATTTAAGTAATTGAGTAATCACTGCAGCATTAAACTCGTAGTTGCGATGATTCCAATATAACATGGAGTCCACACCATTTAGTTTCAAAAATGACCAATGTTAATGTTTGCAGATAGATACGTTTTTATGCTGACACCAGACTTAGTACAGTAAATTAGATAGGAGGGAGATGCCTGATGTGTCTTTTTGTGTTGTGTCAGACTGTTGTCTGGCTATTTCAGAGGGAAATTCTGAATGATTATTGCAGAGCCGAAAAGTCTACTGTTGTATAAACCTGCTCTGCTCTAGTATAAACTGTTCCACAAATGAGGCATGATTTAGAGACAGGAGACAGGAGAAGATGGTACAAAAACAGCTCTTAAAATAGAATAAACTGTGTTCTATTGGTTAGCAACCAAGCCAGCTAGCTAAAAGAGCTATTATGACTGTCAAGCACTAGCATGTTCTCTGGTGGCTAGCATAGTGGTTGGCTCGGCAGCTGCAGTCATTCACCAACTAGCCGTTTGAGTAGTCACTACATCACAACTTTTTAGCAACCTGTGGATAACTCTGTTGTCACACTTTCTTTTGTTACCAGACCTTAAAACCAAGACATTTTAAAACGTTAAAGTTTTCAATAAAGAACAGTTTGGTTTATCAGTGTAGTTGGCACGGCCTAGTTTGTGCTTTGAAATGGTCTGTTGCTTGTTTTGACCCTGAGCGTTTCAAGCGAAACCAGCCTCAACTGAAATTTCACACCTCAGAAGTCTCAAGACTCAAGTCTCTGTTTACCCCATCTACTATATAATAAATGGGCTTATGATTCACCAGGCATTGTTATTTGATTAGGATTCGAAATATTATGAGCAAGAAGAAAGAGATGTGTCCTCTCCTCCTTTAATCCTTCTTTCTCTCTTCACTTTGTTGTTCTATGCTGTTTGTCCCATTTTTGTTCACTCCTGTCACTGTAACAGTAGATGGATAATGGAAATAGCTTTGAGTCAGGATTATTCTAAATAGACAGTCATCCCTTCCTCCTGTGTTAGGATGTATTTTTTTTAATTTAGCATTAGCATTTGATTCATATTGATCCTCAGGCTTTTGGAGAGTGCTGGATGTTAATGCAAATAAACAGGAATAATGAGCAGTTGAAGTGCTGCTCGCTTCTGAGAGCAATACTGCTCACCATCTTTTAAAAACTTACATACAGAAGATTGCCATTGGAGACACATGAAACATATTATAGGTCCTGGTGACTTTATCAGGCTGAGGGATATGTTGTATATCAGCAATGTGTGTTTAAATACAAGTCAAGCATTTCATTTCTTCTTCTTCCTTTTACCTTCTTATCTTTTATATGATGTAGAACTGCCTGTAAATTATGCTCTTATAAAACAGCACACAACATTTTCACAAAGGAACCGCACCAAGCCTCCTGAATCTGAAGTAAAGGAACGATAAGAATCAGCAAACAACTCTGCGCCCTTCATGTCGACCGAGTGCTAATGGGGTAAATAGGCATGTTAATCACTGATGGGATAATTACATCTCGATGTAATCGGAGCATGGGAGTATTTTCTCCTTCATTTAGGGGTGGTGAATTACACAAGATGTCTAGAGATATTAATCAAGTCTAGATAAAGGTTTTTTCACCATTTTAAGACAAGTCAATTAAAAGCTCTTAGGTAATTTGCTGCTAAATGTAGTGAAGGAAAAGG
Organism: Thunnus thynnus; assembly: GCF_963924715.1. NCBI lineage: Eukaryota > Metazoa > Chordata > Actinopteri > Scombriformes > Scombridae > Thunnus > Thunnus thynnus. The sequence goes on from NC_089538.1 coordinate 2,285,405, forward strand.
GATTTGTTTCCTGTTTATGTCACATTTGGACTCTTTAGTCCCAAAGGTGGCCACTTACTGGTCATTATTCAGAGGTCTGTTATGGGTGAAATAGCTTGAAGTCATTTTCTATTCTAAGGCACTGTATGGAAGTTATTGGGTTAGGGACTGGACTTCATGTTTCACTTCCCATCGATATTTGTTTTATTTTATTGTCTTTTGTGGGCCCCTTCCCTTGACTAATAAATCACCCCCCCCCCCAATACCTCTAAATAATATGATGGAATTGTTACAATTTGTGTACCATTAAAAACTAAAAGTACATCAAGAAATGAAGACAGTAGTAGATTTAAACCCCAGAATTGTTGTCCACTGCATATGGCCAAACACACCTTTATGACCTGTGCTATACTAAACTTCTTTTTTTTATTTTGAGTGATGTTGATGTTGCAACCTACGGGCAGAGAGAGTAACTGCTACTGATAATTTCAATCCTTACACCACCTACAGGTAATGAGTGGGTTTGGTGCTTACCCACTGAATATTGAACCATCGTTGACTTACGTTAGTATATCTACGATGCAGACGTAGTGAGCTGCACAGTGCAAACAGTGCTAACTCTCCAGCCTTGCTCCACTCATGCTCAGCAGGTTAGTTGCTCAACCACAAAATTATTGTGATTAGCTGCTCCACCAGAACGCGCATCGCAATAATTTGTCAATGCGTTCATGGACAATCCGTGAAAAGTGCTGCCTCAGCCTTGTCATGATCTGCACCTCAGCCTGTCTGAACTTGAAAAAAGAAAAAAAAACTGCTGTTCCTTGGCTACATCAGAGGAAGTGAAGACAAAAAGTTAGCCTGAGAAAAGGCATGTGTAGCATGAGATCATGAAATCTGTATCAATGGTGTGACTTTCACGCTCAGTGTGTGAGAGTTGGGAGCCCTGTATATAGCTCAGGAATTCCCAACCTTTCTTGATCTCCAGAGCGATTTTATGTTGACTATAAAAAGCATGACAGGAAGTGATGAGGAAAAATGCAGAACAAACTGCAACAAGGTCAAGATATTATGGGCTAAAATAGCCTTAAAATGAAAAAAGCTTTTTTTGCTGAATCATATGGTTCTCTCATGGCCTCTGTAGCAAATGTTCCTAGTTCCTGGTACCGGTCTGTGGCCCAGTATTTCAGAACTTCTGATCTAGCTAGATAAAATATGTCAGCAATAGTTGTTATTTCAGCCAGAAAAATTAACCGGCTAGAAATGAGCAGCTGCTTTTGTCTACCTATGTTTGAAATCGAGGGCTCATTGTTCCAAAAAATACAATGAGAATGCGGCAGGTTCACCACCTGGAATTCATTGTAAAATGCACGTATGTGTGGAGCAAGAAAGCTTGACAGGCATAGTAAGAGTAACTAGTGTGAAAGGTCAATTGAAACATTGCCCACAGTGGCCTAATACAGCAGAGATATTAAAGGGAGGGCTTCACGATATAAACCAAAACCTCTAATAGACAATTTTCCATGATCTCATGGTGTGTTTATTTATATATATATATAGTCATACCACCCAACCCATGCTGATGCAGTTTGGAAAGGAAGTGGAGGTCTGAAAATGCAGGAGCTGCAGCAGTTGGATCATGTTAGCCGTGTTTCCGTGTTCATTTTTATTCATCCTTTGCTAAGACTAGAGCCAGATTTAAAACATATAAAATATAGATATAAAATTCTTGCATTCTGTCATTCTTCAACCTGTCTTGAGCGACAGAAACCAATCAGTACTCCTATGTTGTAATACTGCATGCCCCATGTTTGTTTTCTTTCAATTAGTATGTCCTTACTTGATTAAGGAGTATGTAATCTAAGTGTAAGAAGTGCTTGAATGAATGTGGGGCCTGTAGAGCCCCTTGAGGGTCTGGCTCACCTGGGGCAATGGCCTACTTTGGCAGTTTTGATTAAAACAAGTGGTATCACAAAAATCAGAACTCAAGTGAGACCTGAGGACACAGAAATCATGACATGAAAAACACAATCTAATTCAAACATGATAAAGTAAGCAAAAAAGATTTAAAATAGATAAAAATGTACAATACTGTACACAGCTAATGGAAAGTTTTTTGCAAATGCGAGATAGCATTACTTATAATATCAGTGTTTTGCACTTTGTTCCATTTATAGGGTGAATATCTTAAGGTAAGTATTATTCCACAGAGAAGGAAAATCCCATTAAAACACACACAGTGCCAGTCTGTAGTAAACAAGAAATTAGTGCTTCTAATTTGACTACACCTCCAGGCGCACACACACAAGATTATACTGAGACCGAAAAGCAAATCACATTAACAAATGCCTCATGTGTGTGTTTCTGTGTGTGTGCATAGGTGTGTAACAGTAATGGGAATTGCCACTGTAATCGAGGCTGGGCACCACCCTTCTGTGAGAAGCCAGGACTTGGAGGCAGCGTGGACAGTGGGCCTGTCCAGTACGACAGTGAGTTCACTCACACACACACACGCACACACACATTCCACACCCTCTCAGTGTGGATGGAAGGCCAAGAATAAGGAAAAACAACATGCTGTATCACATTCATTCTGGACGTAACCTCAGTGGGTGTATTAAGGTGGAACTTCACCAACTGTACATGTCAGAGTTGGTTCACTAGTCATGAGGAGAATACTACCCTGATGATGTCACTGTGATGTCATCAGGGTTATCTTGGCTTGGACATGAAAGTACAAGTTTATAACAGAAAACCTGTGTTCCAAACTGAAGGTGAGGTTTTTGAAACCGGTAAGAGAGAGTCTAATGTAATGACCCTTTCTAACTGCATTATGGGAAATGTAGGATCCAGTGTTTTGGAGCTTGACTTCTACAATGTGGATTCTGCTGCTATGATTTCTTTAATCTTGCAAGTCCTCAACTTTATGTGAGTGAAATACCAAATCGTGTTCTTTTACCTTTGCACACTATAACCCCAGTCAGTCACCTAGAGGTTTTGGGAGTAACTCATTTATGTGTTTTTAAACATCATATCCTGGTAAGGATGAAGTAATAGAATCACTTTTCAACCAAATAGTTCCAAAAATTAGAAAGGAACTAAATTAAGGATCTAAACTAGGAACCAAAACATGACAACTGTGTTTCAGATGCAGTTTTAACATAAGAGAAAACAACAACAGAGTCATTGTGCTGTTTGAATGGATACAAAAGAGACATGCTCCTCTTCCTCACTTGCTTGTTCTCTATTTATCGTGCTCCTCTGAGAGTAGTCAGGATGTCGATCACTTATCTTTGTTTTTAATGGCAATAAACATAATGAGCAATGTCTGTCTCTCATCCAAATATTGATTCTAGTGGCAGGCAGTGCTACTTACTGTCTGAATGGAGCTGTACACAACCTGCAGTGTTGTGTTTGACCAATCAAACTTCTACACCCAGAGCAGTGACTTTTTTGGCACTAGGAATTAAATTTAGACCCTGATTTCCTCCGATTGAAATGCAGGTAAGGTTCTTGACTTCCTAAAGAGGATCCTGTATGTGTGTGCCATGGAAATGAGCCAATAGATTCCGTCCATCCTCACAGGCATGTCTTATACTGCTAGTGATAAGATTATTAAATCAATGCACACAACAGAGTTAAAATGCTGCAGTATCCAGCCAGCCATAATCCACAGTAGTTTCATCCTCATCAGTGATGATGGTAAGCATGTACATGTTTGTATCCACAGCTTTTCATTCGTATTTTCAATTTGAAAATAAAAGATAAAAAGTTTTTTCTTAGGTGGAAAAGTAGGTGTATTGATAGAAACAAAGTGCAATGTAAACAGACTTAGTGAATAAGTGATGTCATACATAAAGCATGTGACTTAAACGTCACTCCACTGAAAAGACAAAAACATCAGAGGTGTGTGGAGCGATGAGGAGACTGTAAACGTTCCTCAAATTAATACATGAACAAACAGAAATGTCATATTTCCATCACGTTTTCCATATTTTCCATCGTTTGAGCTTTGACCGGTGTTTCCCTGTTGATATGTTTCCCCTTACCAGCTTTATCACAAACCCAGCCAGTTATCTCTGCTAGGCCTAACCATAACCTAAACTCAGCCCTAAACCCAACTGCTGAGGGGAGTGCTATTGGAAACATCATTTTTACTAGAGGGACACACTGCGAAGGGGGAACAGACTTTGACACAAGAATGGCTGTCTTTTAATTACATTGTCTCATTGTGTCCTCTTCTTCTGCAATGATTTAATGGCACTGGATTGGAGAAAAAGCGCCACAAACTGTTTGTCTCCTAATATTCAGAAAACAGGAGTGGATGAAAACACACATTCATTTGCATTTTCTTTTGCATATTATCTGGAAACACAGTTAAAATTTGTCACATTTGGATAGAAACCTGACTAGTGATTCTAGTGTATGTGTAACCTTGCTCTGTGTTTGTGTGTTTGTTTGTGCGCCTCCACAGGTCAGGTTGGGCTTGTAGTGGGACTTCTGTTTGCCTTCCTGGTGATCCTGCCTACAGTGCTGCTGCTCTTCTACTGCTACAGGATCAAGACGTCCTACTTCCATAAGTGGCTTGCCCAGAGAGAGAAGAACAAGAACAACAAGTACTGTATCCTGTCTGTCTGTCTTTATATATGTATATATGTATATATGTATATGTATAGACTTTCTCTATTTTATGAAATTTTATTACCAATAGACCAAACAGTTTAGTCAAGAAAATAAAGGGCAGATTAATTGATTGATAGTGGCTACCCTACACAAAAGATTTACTGTCCACAACATAAGACAAAATCTTTCATATATTTCCACTGTTTGATTCTCCTCTCAGACCACTCTCTATCTTGGAAGTGGTTTATTTGTTGAAAAATAGCAGTGTATTATTATGCAGTGGAGCCTTCACATTTCACACTGTCTGCATGAGAAAAGAGGGAAACAAAAAGTGAAAGAAGGCAGTAAGGAAGGAGGAAATGAATCATGCATGGAAGGATGATAATCATTTGGGAAAGGAAGGTGAGAGGAAAGGAAGGAGAAGAAGGAAGAGGTAAAATGTAGGTAGGAAGAAATAAATGAGAAAGTAAAAGAAGGACAACAAGGAGGAAGGGAAGTGTTGAATTACAGGAAGGAAAGAAGGAAGGAAGTGTGCATTGCCATGTCTGCCAGCGCTCCAAGCAGATCGATGTGTATACCGGAACGTTCCATCTCTACATCAGCATAAATAGAAGCATTTTGTGCTGCAGCTCACCTCCATCAGAACCAAACAAAATCCATGTCCTCATAAACCCCAGAGCTTCCTTTATGAGCGCTTCCATATACCTCACCCAGAGAGACAGCCTAGTCATAACACTAGCTGAGTAAGTGCCTCTGAAAATACTCAAGTCTTCCACAGTGATTTACAGAAGAGAAATGTGTCTGGAGACAATCCAGCCTTTTAAGGAGCCTGACCTTCCAAATGAAGACAGAGAGAAAGGCTAAATACTAGTGATATTGGGCCTCAGCAGGATTTTACGGTAACTGCTGCTAAAGTGAGACAGAGAGGAGACAACTGAATGAATGGCTAACGATATGGGAAATTGAGCCACTACGATGATTAAAAAGACTCTTAACGGCACCAGCTGCAATGAAAACCCTCTGCTTCTTTGGTTTTGTTCCATGGCCAATAGTTTGGGTTCATTTACAGTTCAACAGCGGGCCAGCGGGTGGCTTCAGCTGATTAAATACCTTTCCAAGCATATATACATCCAGTATGCTTGAAGAGCCTTCTAATCAGCTAAGAGCCTGCAGTATGTACATACACTGAGTTACCAGTTTATTTAAGTACACCTCTAAAGTCTAATTCAATCCAATACAACAGCCCTGTGATAAATCCTTTCTTTGTGAAGAGTCAGGTTTTGTTGATAATGCCAGAGAGTAGTTGAATTAACTCATTTTGGAGACTGTAGTTAGCTGTGTCGTTGTAATGGATTGCATGTGTCTGCAAACGTAAGGAGGATGGACTATATACATATCAACTTAAAGGTATCTTGTGGAGATTTTGACCACTAGTGGTGCTATGGAGCAATGATCCCCGTTTTGTTTGTATCTCCTGCTCTGCTCTCATACACACACAGACACGCATATACACACAGGAACATGTGGGTGACACGATACACATGCCTGACGATCTTTTCACGCTGTTCTACTGATTGAAACTTGGTGATGATAATGAACCAAGAAACTTAACAATGCACTAGCAAAAGTCCGGGGAAGAAGAAGGCTGCTTGCTAGCAAACAGAGATTTAAACAGTTGAGTCTTCAAAATAATCCAAAAAAAATGGTTTTAGCAAACAAAAAATGATGTCATACACCACTCCAGCTTTCCTGTCAGGGGTTTTCCCATCTTTAGGGTGAACCAGCATAAATCTTAAGGTGTTGAATAGTACTCTGGTTAGATGTTGTGACAGTCCGGCCACTTAAGAGTCCCACTGGGATGCCTCTGGACATCAGCTTTCTGTGAATCCTTCATTCACTGAGTAAGGCCTTGAAATGTAGTTGAAAGCTCTGGAAAAAGTTAGTGTGTGGACCTTGTTTACACTAAAAAACACTCAAAGAATTATCACCAACTCTGCAGCTCAATGAGGCTTTTTAGCCCCTTTGAGCTCATTGTTTTGGTTTTTTGGACTACAAACTCTCATCAACCTCTTTTCAAGCAGCAGCAGGCAGCTGTTCTCAGCAAAAAGCTCTGATAAACCGACTAGGAACTAGTGAACAAACCTACTTTATTATTTAGCAGCTGAAGAGCTAGATGTTTTTAAATACATGTTAATTAGTGAGCTTTAGATGTGCTGCACGGTGTTTTTTTCAGTTTTGGCAGAGCCAGGTAAGCTTTTTCTTCCTCCATCCAGGTTTTATGCTAAGCTAGGCTAGCGACATCCTGACTCCATGTCTGTGCTTAACACACACATGAGATTGATCTCCATCTACTCATCTCAACTCTCAGAAGGAAAGTGAATAAGTGTATTTCCAAAAATGCTGAACTTTCATTTAAGGAAACAATTTTTCAGTTACAGTTTGTCTCAGTTATACAGATGTAATATTTTCACATTTTGACAAATAATTACATCACCCAATATTTATTAGCTGATACAGTCATGTGAATTCCAGTGTATGATACCATAGATAAAACTAGGCTTGATCTTGGTACATGTGTTTATGCAGGTGTGTGTGTGTGTGTGCGTGTGTGTGCGTGTGTGTGCGTGTGTGTGCGTGCGTGTGCGTGCGTGTGCGCGTGTGTGCGTGCGTGTGTCTGTGTGTGGATATGTGCATGCCCTGTAAAAAGCTGCTGAGGGACTAGTCCACTCAGTTCAACTTGACAGCCTCATCAGAAAGCAGCCCCCAAGACACTGAGCTGAAACATTTGGTTTATCCTTCACCTCCTCATTTCCTTTCACATCATGTTGGATGAGAAACCTCATGTTGACTTCTCTACTGTCTCTTTTCCCACCCGGGGCCATAAAATCAATGCCAGATTGAGAAGAGTGATGAAGCAGGGCAGCTTTCAGGCGTCAGACTCTAGTTTATTTTCTGTCTGTCCTCATTTCTCTGCTAGGACGGAGGCATCGGCGGAGAAAGGGAAGAATGGCCATCTGAATCCTGCCTTTCACCTGAAGGTGGTCGGACCAATCAACAAAGCCAGCGGCCACAAGGGGGTGAGTTGAGTGTGTGGGTGGGAAGGAAGAAAGGGAGGAATTGAGAAGGGATTGGTGACTGTTTCTCTTGCTGTGTTTTAGTGAATAATGGACCGTCCATGAGGTTGACCTTCATATTAAATGGCCTCATTTTACAGCAGCTTGTTATATTGTTTGACCACTTAGAGTCTTCCCCCTCCCACTTTCACAACACTCCTATGCTCTGGTTTACTGTGCTTTCAGCAGCATTTCATCATGTCATTATTTCCCTGTTTTTATAGCATTTATTTAATTGGATGGGTTAGCAGCTCAGGGATAGGATACATTTGTCATTGGCAAGAAAGAGATATGAGGAGTACGAAAGAAGGCAAGAAGAATAAAAAAAGGAAGAGAATAAATGAGTCATAATAGGAATAATAATAATAAACAGTATTCATATAGCATCTTTTATACACATAATGCACCTCATGGTGCTGTACTTTAAGAGTAACTACTGACATTGACGATAAATGATAAACACTCAACTAAATATATAGAAGATAAACGGGAGAAAGAGCTTAATATTTCTATGACACCAACTGTTGATTGCTCCCATACGATAGAAAGTAGCTGTGTTTTGGGAAATTGTATGTGAAGTCTTACAGCAAATACTAGAATATAAAGTCCCTATGAGTTGTATGGTTTTTCATCCTGCAATTTCTCTGAATAAATTTAACCAGGAAGCAATAGTATGTGATAATATGTGATTAAACCATACCATTAATAGCAATTCGAACAGGAGTTATGTGAGCTCTTTTCTTTCTTCCAGTTTGTTGCAGCAGTGTTCTTTACAAACTGTATAGACTTTTTTGGAAAATATGTAAACAATGCATTTCACTAGACAAACCTGCTTTTAATAGGAACATGTGCTACCTTCTCTGTATATCTGTGAGAAAGAAAAGGTCTGGCCTTGTCAATATTAAGGTTAGATCAGAGTCTATGTTAACACTCACATTTCTTTCCTAAGGTGAAATGTGATAAGAGTAGTACATTTTGTGTCATCCATCAATTGGTGGCAAATATGAAGTACGGAGTGAAAGGGGCTCAGGCCATCAGGATAAACAGCTATATAGAATTTGGTGTCATCTATATAGCAGTGGAAATCAATACTATGCTCACAGATGATGACCCCCAATGGTAATATAAAGACTGAAAAGTAGTGGACCTAGGATAGAGCCATTCCATATCAAATGTTTGTTCTTTGAGATGAGAAGCTTTGAACTGATGAAAAAAAGACTGAAACCAGCTTAGGGCTGTGCTGGAGATCCAGCAATTGGAAGTAGTCTTCCAATTGCCTGTAGACTGGCTTTTTTGGGCTTTGAGATTCGAGAAACATTAGGTCAGACATTTTTCTTATTATTATTCTTGTTATTTTAAGATTTTTTTCCATAATTTATAACTGTGTCATTGTCTTTTTTTTATCCTAGCTTCCTCACACCAGCAAAGAGGTTCTTCCTCTCAGACCAGGCCCTGCTCCCAATGGCACCCAGCCAGTCAACATTGTGCGACCTCTGAGACCAGCCCCGTCGCCCAAGGGTGGTTCCCGCGACCTCAAGGTGGTTCGCCCACCTCTGCCAGCTGGCAAGCCTCCAGCAGCCCCACCTAAATCCCCCCCAACCCTACAGAGACTCAGCCCACCCAAGAAACCCCTGCCCCTCAACCCAACACGTTCTCCACTGGTAAGGCCCTTTTTAACTATTTTCTGAACCCTAATCAATTATATTTGAATTGTACCACTTGTAACCTAAAACTCAAACCACATAATGTAAAAGCTTAGTCAGTCAGAACTGACCCAAGGGATGTGAAGCGGCATCCAGGCAAAGAGCCAACCACTAAAGGAAGATGTCCAGGACACATTGTAATCAGATGCCCAAAGTCCCTCAGCTGGCTCCTTTCAACATGGAGGAGCAGCAATTCTGCTCTGAGCTCTTTCCAAATGTTTTAGCTCCTTACCTTATCTTGAAAGTTTAGCCCAGCCACCCTGTGATGGAAACTCATTTTGGCAGCCTTTTGGTCATTACCCAAAGCTCATTACCATAGAGGATAGTTGGAAACAGGATCAGCTCCCTCTTCATGGAGATAATCACTTGTTCTATCTTACCCTTACTTGTGAACAAGTGAAATACCTTAACGCCTTCGCTTTGGGCAGCAACTCTGTCCCAACCCACAGTGAGCAATCCACCACTTTCCAGCAGAGTACCATGGCCTCAGATTTGGAGGTGCTGACCTTTATCCTAACCCATTTACACTGCGAACAGTTCCAGTGCACACTGGAATTTACAGGTAGAGTCAGCAGAACCACATTATTAGAGATGCAATCCCGAGGCCATCATACTGGACACTCTCCAGTCACAAAGACAATCAATGACAAGGTACAGCAACCTTTTCATGCTTGACTTCCTGCCAAGAATACGGACACTTTTGTTCCAGTTATATAAGGACTGGATGGCTTGCACCTGTGGCCCCAGTACCTACAGCACCCTCCACCCTCAACACATGTAGTCTCGATGGGCAAACTATAATGAACCCTCTTGTATCTTTGCAAGGGTGAAGAGCTGGAACCACTGTTTCATGACTTGGAGGGAATTTGCATTGGTCCTCCTAAATTTGACAATCGGTCAAAGTCTCCTTTCCAGCACCTTGTCATAAGCCTTCCCAGGGAAGCTGAGCAATGTGATACCTCTATAATTGGAGCACACCATCCATCTCTTCTTTAAAAATAGGAACCACCACCCCCATTTGTCCAGCCACAGACTATTGGACTGTCTACTAGTTAATTAATTCACAGTGCTACTATACCACACTAAGGTAGGCTGTCTGCTACAGTGTGTGTTTTTGATGCTGCCACAGGGGGGCACTAGAGTTGGAAATTTTTATATTCTACACAGTGGCTTTAAATCTCTTATTCAAGAAAGGCCTGACTAAGATTCCAATCAATCAAATCCTGAATTATAAACAATAATGTAATCAGTAAACAGCTCGGACAACTTCAGTTCTTTGCTAGTGATTTCTGGCAGAGGGTCAGTGTACATTTTTTACTTAAATCCGTCCTTACATGGAACCAACATCTGTAAAACATTTTGAGAGTGCAGTTCATACTGGATTGGGTCTCGCCATCATGAAACATGTGGAAGCAGGCCTGTATTGTATAATTAAAGCTTAGTTTCATTGTTTATGATAAATGTTTCAATGTTGCTCTTATTTTTTATTTTTGAACCTTTTTATTGAACTTTTCTAACATATGTATTTACTTGTCACAACATGAAAGAAATCACAACACACAACACAATAGCTCAACAAGATACAATAATCCCAATGCACAAATAGGCGCGGGTTGGAAAAGGGGTCAAGAGAAACTAAACTAAATGTTTTGATACAAAGTTTTGTTCAAAGTGGGATTCTAGGAAAAGGCTTCCAGACTTTAAAGAATCTGTAGGCTGAGCCCCTGTGGAGTATTTAAGTTTTAAGTAGCAACCATTTAGAGTGTAATCGTGGTTTGGCAGATTTCCAGTGAATCAGCACCTAAAGGCTTAGGCATCACACTATGCACCTGTAAGAGCAAACACTCCAGAAGCTACTCCAAATAATGTGATTCCTATGTCTGTTCATATCACCTTATCACAGATATTAGAAAATGTTCCAAAGATGGCAGATCAGAATGGTAGCAGAATTAGATGGCTCCAAAACATATGATACAGAGTGGCTTCATCTTGATGACAGAGGGAGTAGCTAAAGTAAATCTTAGCTAGTTTACTTTAACAGCAAAAAAAAACATGTCTAATGCATAGGGATGATGAGTGAATTCTGCAGACAGTCATATTTTATCAGACATTTAAGTACCTAAGTGTTTAGCTCATTGCTTCCTAAGGTGATTCAGAGAAGGAGAGACCTTTTCTTGAATTGAACTGTAAAGTCTGGATATCAGGCCTCACGGTAGAGGGTCCCAGTCTAAAAATTCCTCTTTCCAACCATGTGTAGGTTGAGACAGGAAGGGAACAAGTACCTTCTTAACTAAATTATGAACCTGAAGATATCTGTAAAAGTGAATGTGGAATGTCATTTTTTCTTCAATGTAGGTCTTACAAGTACCTCAGTATACATGTATATATATATATATTCATTCAGCCAGCACCAGTTAGTGCAGAACTTCATACTGCTTCTGACTGCAGCTAAATGACTAATTTGTAAATGTAATGAAGAGGCCTCGCGAATACAGAGTTGATGAGAGAAACTGTTGAACTGTCTGTATCAGAGTATTTCTTAGATGAATTGCAGAGATTTTTTTTTTTATGAACCCCGAAGAAATAATAAATGCTGTATGTTTGTATCTGATTGCTTTCTTATCGATTTATCCACCAAAACTGCTCTCATCAGTACGTCCCTGTGAAGTGTAAAGTGCTATTAAATTAGATCAAGTTTTGAATGCCATATTGCTTTTTCTTGTTTGTGTCAAATATCCAATATTTCATGTGAGTATACTTTGTGATTTGATCTCAGAGCTGGGTTGTTGTGGTGATTTTTAATCTACTACCTGTGTGAAGTGGGACGTTGCTCTTATCAGCTAGCCGAACAGATTCAGGAGACAAACTGGATTCTCTCCAGTACAGAAACTGGAATGGAATTCTCCTGCCTGCTGTGTCCATGTGCCAGGGTTTTATGTGTTGTGCACCATGTTGGCTTTGATCCCATTTGGAAAAGATACCATTTTCCTCCTTTTTGCTTTTTAAACTTTTGCTTTTTCACTTCTTCAGACACTTTACTCAGCCATTTAATTGCAGTTTGAAAAAATGAGTGAATAAGAATTCTTTGTTACTAAGGCTAAGTTGACATCTACCCTGGATGGTGTGTCTTGATGTCCATTTTCATCTGAGTGATATGCAAAATGTCAATAATCCATATTTCTGTTTCTCTTGTTTAGTTAGTGTCTGAGCCCAGATCATCCCCCTTCCCTCCTCAGAGGCCTCTCCCGCTCAGCCCAGCCAGAGGAGCCTCCCCCACAGTGAGTCCAGCCCGGACCCCCGCTTCCAAACCCTCTCCTGGCCTGCTGGTCATGATGCCCCCAGCAGTAGGACCCAAACCTGTGGGCAAAGTCTCAGCCATCCCGCCTCTCAGAGTTCTCAGGTAGGCAAACGCACAACACGGATGCACACAGATATTGTGTAGTGTAGTCATGGATGCTCAGGTAAGAAAGGCTAACCTCTAACAGAGAGGAGCTGAACGCCTGTTTTTAATGATTTACTGTAGGTGATCAGCTTTGAAGGACTGAATTTGTGAAGACTGTTGAGGCTTGCTTGGGAGTGTTGGTGTGTACAGTGTACATGGTCCCACCTCAAAGACTGGATTGTGTTGGCCCAGTCATTGACTAAAATGATCACTGAACTTGATTTAAAGGAAAACTTCAATAAATTATCAGGCAGTAATGTAGTTACTCAAAATATTACTCATAAAAGTATAATATTTTATTATTATAATCATTATGTCTCATCATTAATGCAATAGGTGGTGTTAAACACATTCATGGGAAACGAAAAGCAGATGTAGTCACATAATGTCACCAATCAAAAGCTCCATTCAGATGGGATTAACTTTACAGGGGGATGTGGGAGATGAAATATTCACTGTGCTCCTCAGTAATTGAACTCTGGATAGCATTTTAGCCTTGGGGAAATGACTGGTGTGTAATAGACATGGACAGCACGACAAAGGCAAAAGAGAAAGCCAAAAGCCTTGCAGGGGGAGGAGAGTTTAAGGTGAAGTGAAGATACCGTGTAAGGTGAGGAAGACTCAAATCGTCCTCCTTCTTGGACTCATAATTCAGTCAAATCTGAGCAGGATATCATTATCTCTGATGTCCATTGCTGATAAATCTCCATATACCCACTTAGAAATCAGAGAATAAAGAGGCTGCAGAACTTCCCTGTGAATCATCACATTCTGAAGTTTTATTCAGTATCAAAATAATCCAGTGATAGTTGTCTGTACATCCATTGCTACTCTGCAAACAGGAGCTGCTAATAGCTGATTCAGCATACTTATAAACAAATATCAGCTAAAAACATATCTGAAAGAGAACAGCAGTACTTACCTGTAGCTGACAATACAACAGCCCATTTGATGAGCTTTTATGGAGTCTTCTCTCCTGATGGCTTCAGTTTTCTTTGGTTGATGTTGTTATATTGCTTCCCAAACAGCCTTATATGTTGGTGTTAGCATGTTTCTACCAATCAGATTAGCAAAAACATTTTCACACAAAAGCCACATTTCACACTGAGTTGATAAAAAAAAATGTAGACACACGAGCAGCCCTTCCATGGCATTCCTCCATTCATCATTTGGTGTTTTGATGATGGGGGTGTCAAACTCATCAAACCATAATAGTGAGCCATGACTGTCCAAGACTGGAAGAATCTTCCTTGTTTAGTCAGACAACTCAAGGTTGTCTGACTAAACTTCTGTCCTTCTGATTAGTTCTGTTCTCTGTTTGAAGCCAAGACAAAAGCATTTTGTCCTCAGTCTAGACTCAAGATCAAAGGTTACTTAATCATCACAGCTCTACCACTAACAACCAGAACAAGTCGCCTGAGGAACTGATTCACTTTAATGGTTTAAATCATTTCTTGAAACACACTTTGAGAGACTGTGTAGTTGTTTTCTTAATCTGTGCTTTTCTTTTGTTTCAGATGTTATAATTATTAATTGATTATTTTCTTTTGAATGGTTCTCCTGATTTTTATCTGCTGCCATTTGTACACAAACACTGACAGAACTGGATGAGTGCATTTCTATAGAAGTGTAACACATTATGTCCTCCACCCACTCAAGGCCGTTGTACCAAATATATTGTATTGAACAACAGGTTTTACAGCATTACACTCCTGTGAAAACATCACTTAACACTTGTTTGTGACTACTCTGAATTCACTTGACCTCGGGGGGGATGTTACTTTTCTTAATGCAAATCTAAAAGACTTCTAATGAGAAAAGTTGTGTTCATAAAACAGCTATTGTTTGTTGTTTTTCCCCCTATTTTTCTAGATTTCAATGCTGTTTGCAAGAACCTTTTATGATTCCTGTAAAGGTTCCAGGGAGGAGCTGTATCTGTGAAAAATACTGCCTCACAGTATTCCTTTTTTATTTCACGCTGTTTTCTGTTCAGAGCGGGTGTGGGTCCAGGCACATAAACTCTCCGAGTTTACAAACCATGCAATGCATTGACTCGCTTCTTTATCAGCAATTAAATTTTCATTTTTTATAAGTGACCGGGCCCTATTGCGGAGGCTTGTGCTTACCGTCTTCAGATGCAGAGTCATGCTTTTTGTTCCATGCGGTTTATCTGTCAACGTAGTAAAAGTCAGGCGGGAGAGCTGGAGGTGATTGTTCTTTAGGTTTTATGATCCCTCTGCTGGTGTAGTCCAGCAGATGGATCTGAATGTCTCTACATCTGGTTCTCTGACCGCAGTATTGGCAATGCCAAGATCTGATCTGACATCAGAGGCCGTATTTATCAAGCTTCTCAGATGAGGAAATCACTCCTAACTGACCAGAAATTCTCAGGGTGATGCATTTTTTGTCTGACTCCTAGGACGAGGGGTAAAAGCTATTTATAAATTTTCGTAACTTAGCAAATCAATCCTTTCTCAGCCAGTATTCAGGAGAACTGCAGAGGAGTCAGCAGGAGACAGCATTCAGGCAGTGAGAGGAGACATGTTGTGGCTACAGAAATCATTACACTTTATTGTAACAGGGAACATTCAGCTTTGCAACAGCGATGATTGTGTCACAATAAAGTATTTCAGAAGTCATAAATCAACCTCTGACTAAGATAAATTGAAATCTAACCTCAAGATTGATTTTTGACCAAGTCAAAATTATGCAATACTACTTTGAGATAGTAAATCAATATTCCAAGTCAGACTTTGGTCTTACAAACTATCTTATAAATTTGACTTTCTATGAAAAGTCCCCTCCACTCAACAATGTGTTTTTCTTCTTGTTCTTTCAGTTGGATGTTGTTCTCTTCTCTGTGTAGAATGATGTATGTGCAGCGTTTGTTTTCACATTCATCCTGCTGAAGGAGGAAAGTTTCTCTGTGCTCATCTTAAAACTCAGTTGAAGGCGTGTACCTATGAGCATGATTTGTGACATCACAACTAGTTTGGGCCAATTGTGGTCCAATATAACAAATGTTGGCATATTCATAGATTTGGGATTTTTCACTGAGGAGAATGTATAGATGTCATTTTAAGGATTTTAAGGAGGAATAATCATGCTAGACACAAAATATTATTCAAGTATTTTTATGTCTGGAGGAGATCTTTAACCCCATTAACTTCATAGATTTGCTTATTATTCTAAGTTAAAAAGCCCAAATAGTGTTTTGCTATCAGAATTTTGACTTTTAAAGTGATGAAAAAACATGCAGCACAGACTGCTCAAGGGTCACAATATTTACCCCAAAACAGCCCATGAAGTTACAGCGTATGTTGATTATTATTCAGCTTTTTTAGCTGAATCATGATTCCCTCACGGCCACGTAGCAAATTTTCCGAGGCCCGGTATCCTGAGGGTTGGGAGCCTCTGATCTAGTGAGTATTTCTGGCAGCAGGACCGTGTGTGTGTGTGTGTGTTCATGGTAATAAAGGAACATGTCACCCAGTGCAACAGTGTGGCTCATTGATGTGTTTTTAATAGTTTTTGGGCAACAATGACACAGAGGAATAAGATCTATCAGCCTTTGGATACACACACAATATCTGTTAGTAGATACATTTGTTGTTGGTTTGGGTCTGCACATGGTTTGTTGAGAGAAAAAGAAAAAAGTCATTTTTCATGCTTTATTCTTTAAAGTGAAATATCAGCCATTCATTATGCTGTATCACTATAACCTTAAGCTAGAATGCCTTCTTTTTTCCCTTTTCTTTCTCATAGACCGGTACCAGGTGCCAAACCAAACACAGCCTCGCCTCCACCGCGAAAATGACCTTCTCCTCCACCATCCACCCTCCATCCTCCGAGGAGGCAGCGGCTGACAGCCTATTTGCACTAAAGAGACTTTGGCTGGTAAACCACAGAGCTGTCACACATACCAGAGGAGGACGAACACAAAGTTAAAACCGGAGACACAAAAGAACAAACAGGACTCACACCAGTTCAGACTTCAAAATGAAACCTTAACTCCCCCCCCTCCCATCTCCTCTCACTTTTGACCCCGCTGCCTCCACTCTCCACCTCCCAGCGTGCGCTAACATTAACCACAACGACGCGGTTTTGCACGGAGGCCTTGCAGACTGAGACAAGTGTTATCGCTGGGGGACGGTCACATTTGCCAAATCTGTTTTTTAGGATTATTGTTATTTTTTAATCTGTTTATGCTGTCTGTGTATAAAAAAATGCATTTTGTAATAACTTGTTTTGTTTACAGTTTGTTTTAAGTCATGTTTTATGATTTGTGTTATGTGCCAAAGAGGTCTCTCCATACCTGGGGTGTGTCCCGAATGCTTGAAAATCTTCACGTTAAGTTTACCACAAGTCAACTCCTCCATATTTTTAGGTTTTATAATTTATTGTATTGTATAAGGAATGTCTAAAATGCAAAATCTGGAGATACAGATGACTATCAGGAGGAAGGAGAGCCAATCACACAGCAGCTTCTTTTCAACACTGTTTACACGGTGGAGGACTTGATGGATGCTTGGGGCTTGCAGGACACACCCCGGTCGCTCACGTTGATTTGAATGTCTTTTGCTGTGTGTTATGACTTTTGAATTGTTACATAAAATATTTTTACAAAACTATCATCAAGTTTCTCTCATTCTGTCTTATTTTTACTCATTCCAACTTGAAGAATATTTAATGGAAATTCCTATGCAATTATGTGATGACAGCCTTTTGATGTGTTTGAAAGGGAATAACAGGATGCATATGAATGAGCTACTGCAAGTCAGATAACGTCTGTGCTTGTAAAATTAAATCTGTCATGCAATCTTGAGGCAAAAGTCTTTTCAAAAGAACACAAATGAATCAATCCAAAGAGATAATTAAAGGAGAACTCCATTAATTTTAGTCATTTAGATCAAATTACCTGTCACAAGGAGTACTCACTCAGTTGTCCTCTGTGGCTCTTGAGGAGCTTTGTCAAGTCTGAGAAAATAACCCGGAGGATGTCATCAGATTGTTTTTACACTTAGTATACAACAAAAAAAGCCTACTAACCTCCCGCAATACATGTCATATCATCTGCAACCTCAGTTTTCCAGCTGTTCTCTTCCATTCTCGTCCATTTTTCGTCTTTTAAAGAGGTTCCAGTATGCTGTACGCAACAAGAGCAGTAATGCTGCCCCTCTACATGTGCAGTTTTTCCCTTTGTCTTTTTCCACAGCGTGTTGCATTGTGGGATAATAGTGTCCATCTACACCACACTCAAAAATCCATGCTGTCTGATTTGAGTATACAAAATGTTGTCACTTTTCCAGTGTGAACACACTACATACACAAAACCTGCTTAGAATTAATATGTAGAATGTATTTGGGACACAGTGTGAGTGTCTAAGAAAAGATGCCATTGGTTGCATTATGGGTAATTCATTGTTTTGGGGGATTTTGAACTTTTTATTATTAATTTTTTCAATCTGTCTCTTGTAGAACTTTGTAGAAGTGCAAAACTTAATTGTAGCCATTCAATTTTTTTTTTATTTTTTTTTTTTTTGGAGGTACGGTTGAGGGACCCACTGCTATTGTAAGTTTACAGCAGCTACATGTAAAGTGCTCACAGTTACTTTACTCAAAAGACAACAGCAATCAGGACATTAGACAACAAATAAATTACTTCTTAGACTCCAATAACAAAAAAAACATAAAAACCATATCCAACAGCACTTTAGGGAGATATTTGGTTAGGTTTTATGTATATCTTCCATGTACTGTAGTGTGTCTTTTACAATCTATGGAGACTCTAGCAGGAGGTGTCTGGCCTCCATGAGCCCCCAGTGACAGAGACGCTAGATAAGTCAATGGGTGTGAACGTAGCAGAAAGAGACACATTTCTACTGTATCATATGTACTGAAAGATATGATATCGAAATGTGATAATATGTTATTGCTGCCCTCATCAGTGGGTGGAGTTTGCTCAGTTTTCATTGTTATCAGGATTCTTAATGGTTCCCTGTGGGAAAAAGATTTTACTGTTTACCAAGAACAAAGTCAGAAAACAAAGTCAGTTAATTAATAGTGATGTGATTCTCTTTCTGTATTTGATCTTTGGAGTGCCACCTTTTTTCCTGACTTTTTTGGGAAGTACAAACATCGCTGTTTTATGAGGCAGGGTACCCAGCTGGAGTTCATTGCAAGAGAAGCACACCTGTTCTCTCGTGAAAAGGTTTTACTTGTCCCATTGGCAGGCAGATCTAAGGAGCTGGGGGTTTCAGTGTCATGCTCAAAGTCACTTCACTGGAACAAAGGTTTGAGCCAGCCCAGGTCCTGTGGTGGAAGAACTGTACTCTCCTTATACCAGCCTAATGCCTCTGCTGGAGTTATGTGACTGCATAATGATGAGTAAAGTTAGGATGTGAGATGTGTGAGACTTCAGTAATTATTGTAGGACTGAAGACTAAAAATGCCACCTTTAAAATAAACTCTTCCTATTATTAGTGCCAGTGTCCCACAGTGGTGTTATGATGATCTTATAGTTCCTGGGTGATGAGCGAGTATGAAGCCTTCACATCGCGGGTAGTCTCCACTCTCACCTGCTCTTAATGGATTCCACTCTGTTGGAAATGAGATATCTGCGAGAGGCAGCTCTCATCTCCCTGGAGACTAATGCATTTGGAGAGTCCACGGTTCGAGTGGAACGCTATCGGACAGCGAGGAGGAATGGCCTCGTGGGGAGATATATCGATGTAGACGTTTTCCTAGCCCATTACCCGGGCGCCGGGCGCCCAAACAAACCTGTGGGGTGGATTCTGCACCAGACAGCAGACGTGATCTAAATGAAAAGAGCTGAGTTTTTCCAGGACCACTGTCTATAAATCAAACTCTGTGCAGCCAAAGGGCTGAGGGAGGTGTATAAATACGCTAATGTCTTTCCTTGGGCTAGCCTTCAGTTGGTGAGCCACACAAATAAAGAGAGGGGGTTTATAAAAACAGCAGCCAGTCAGATTTTGTTACATCATAAGCTCCCACCCACACCACTAGTTCGTCGTCTTATTATAAAATGTGAAGCATTAAAGTACATTCAGTTAATTTCACTCCTGATGTCACTTTGCTAGCCATGGTTCTGCTAGCTTTTGCAAGCTAGCTTCTTGAGGGTGTCTTTCATCCGTCTTTCTGAAAAAGTCAAACACGTTCCTGGAGTTTACTGTCTACATATATTCTACAAAGAATCTCTATAGTAATACAGCACTTGCTTTTAAAATGTAAACCCTACAGGATTTTATGAATGTTACAGTCTCCAAACAACCAAATATGATATTTCTCATTGCTTTTAAAAATGACCCATAGAGCCACACTAGCAGTCATAATTCAAAATGTTTCTAAAGGTCCTTTGTCAATTTATTAGCCATTTGAACAACTGATGGATGCTGTTGTTTTTCTTAACATTTCTTAATAAGAAGCATTCAAAAAGCTAACAGCTCCCATCAAGTTTTACCAGCAACAGACTTGGACATGTGGGAAATGGTGTTTTTTTAAAGCTTGGAATTTGGGGAAATACGCTTATTTGCTCCCTTGCCAAGAAGATTAAAACCAATCTCATAAATATCAGAATCTGTTAAATATAAAGCTACAGCCAACAGCTGGTTAGCTTAGCTTAGCACAAAGACAAGAAACAAAGACAAGAAACAAGAAAGAAAAGAAAGGTAACAAAATCCATCAGCCAGCACTTCTAAAGCTCACTAGTTGTATCACGTTGTTCTCAGACTTTTTGTACCAATTACACAAACAAGATTAAGGACATTTTTCAAATTTTACACATGGTGGCTTTAAATTATGAAAATGCATCATCTTGTTCGCAAGGTTGACATGTTGTCCTGAAGGTTGCACTGGAGGAAAGTTCATGGAGTGTCCAAAGTGTAAAGTTTCTTGCTCTGGGTAACACAAATATGTTGTGTAAATGTCATGGAAATCTCCCCCATAGTTTTTATATTTGCTGTAGAAGTGGATAGGATTGTACAATGATAGCTAAGATAAAAGGTGTGGCTGGGGTCGTCAAAAACATCCATCTTTTGTGAAGCATGAATATCTTCAATACATTTCATGGCAACCTGGCCTGTAAATACCAAGAATAAGCAGAGGGACCTCATGTCATCCACAAGCAGTCAAGCATTATTTTCAGGAAGACCAGCTGCCCCTTTTGCAACTGAGTATAACATTCAGTCTCTATCATTTTGTGAGGAATCTTCTTGCTCTGTGATATCACTGTTATGTTGGAGTCACCCTTGCAAAAATGTCAGGTTAATGGTGTAATCCCTCATTGACTCGGCTGACTAAGGGCTTTAATGTAAGCCTCTGACGGAAGTTCAGTGATGATCAAATTCAGCTGTCATGGTGGAAGCCTAGTGAGCTGAGATCACTGACAATATCCAAACAGAAAGTCCTTCAAATACACAACAGTTCTGATTCTGCTCCAGAGCTCAAGATCAAGCCAAAGACAAAACAAACTGCTACAAACTATTTAATCTCCACTGCTATGAGGCTGTAGCATGCAATGATACCACCAAATGAGCCCCCTCTGAGCAGTCTACTCAAGGCTGAGCTGGACTGACACATCAGAGCACAGTTGCCTTACATGCATTTTACTCAAGCACATACACTCATGCAACATGCAGTCAGAGAACATCCAGCAAGTCGGTCCAAGAGTGAGTCAATCTTCTCATCTAACTCTCAGCTAAAAAAAAGCAAATAGGTGCATTCCTTCATTTGGAATACTGGGACAATACATTCAAGGCTAGAGCTACCTTTGAGGACACATCTTTGGTATTTTATCTGAGAATTTGTGGGTTTTAGCAAGCAAAGTTTTTAAATGTAGAATGTAAAGTAACACTTGTTCACAGGCTGATTTTTTATGTTCAGTATATTTAAATTGACTACTTTCTGGCCAACAAATAAAACACAGTCAAATTATTCACCCACCCCAATTTTCTCCAAGCAGTGTGGCTTTGAAATAGCGTTTAGACCCTCAAGTAGGAAATGAAAATTATAGACACATATATCAAATGATGTGTAGCTTGGCTCAATAGAGCTTTGAACTGCTGTCTACATTTCAGATTTTTTGACTGCTACCTATGGCCTCTGTGTTGCCTGAAAATAACATTGTGATGGATACAGCGCTGAATAAATCACTCTCTACAGATAGGCTCTTTTTCATAGCAGACATTTTGACATGTCACAGAAAGGTGTAAATAATAAAATGAATGATGGCTGGATTCCATTTAGCCATTTCGGTTTCAGGGTCTTGCTATTATGCATGCTGGCACTGTTGCACTGTCTCACTGGAGCTTGACACTTGAATAGAACAGAGCAATCATTAATGTCATTAGTAACACATGCGCTTTTCATACTCTGACTCTCTCAAGTCAAAATGTCTGCTGTGAAAAAGGTCTTTTGGTAAGGGCAAAATACATATAAATAGGACCAGGCTGAATAATGAGGACAAAACAAAGTGGTCATCCAGGCTGAATATTAGACTAAAAATATTAATGAAATAAATAAAATATTAAAAAATGCAAATGAAAATAACGTTTTGTTGAATTTTTTTAGGGGAAGAAGAGAATCGTGACCTGAGTATTTCTCTACAATCCTGGCTGGGCCCTGAATAAATGTGACTGGAGGTATTTGGGCAGGTGAAGTCGCCTGCCTGTAGGCATTACAGCAAAACAATATAATGTGTGTGTATGCAGAGTCGTCATGGGAGAAGGGGAAGGGTCAGACACTTTTAGCAACTGGTCAACGTGAAATAATTGGTTCTTTAGGTGGTTTTGATATGTAACTGGTGAACTGGGCGGAAGGAGGATCCGTAGCTGTGCTTTTGTTATCAGGTGAAGAGCAGCAGATCCAGAACCCGCCAACACGGTGGGCAAACATTACTACGGAAATAATCTGGACAAGTAGGTAGAGACGATATAACTTTTAACACCTGACACTTAATTATTCAGTTCCGCTTACATTTACGAAACGCCAATTTCGAAATAATTGGAGTATTTGATAAGTTAACTTTGTCACTAACACAAACTCCCAAAAATGACGATTAATTTGAAAACAAGAGGCAGCAAGAAGTGAAGGAGTTTTAAAGGTTCCTGACAAATCAGATAAGACAGGTCTCAGGTGACGCCATGCGGTGTAATTGGCATATTTTTAATGAAATTGGAGTTTTGGCTGTATGTCACTCGCACAAACTTCCAAAAATAACTCAACAACAAAGTTGAAAAAGAGTAGCAGTTCGAACAGTGATATTACTCTAAATGAAAGCGCTTTTTGGTGAATTATCAGCAAACGTTACGCTAGCTACAGGTGACACCATGCAGAATGTCTCTGAATTGACACATTTTGCACGAATGTTAAACGAATGTTCTGTTTACTGAATTAGCAACAAACAGGCTCCTCTTGATGTACTCCAGCCTGACAGGTTCAGGTGGCGCCATGCCGTGTTGTATTGACGTATATTTGAATGTTTAAGCTAGTTAGCTAGTTAGTAAGCTAGTCACAAACTTATCCTGAGGTGCTACATCTTGAAAAACAATTGTCACTGAGCAGTGTAAGAGTTTCATGTGAGTTTCCACTCACATGAACATTTCTAAAATTTATTATTAAGTTGACAATCAGTGGAAAATATTTGTTTGTAAATGAAAGAGCTGCGTCATGAATTATCAATAAATATAGATAGTTATACATAAGATATAAAAGATATTTTAATTGATGAATTCAATTAATTGACACATTTTTGAGCAGAGTTTGAGCTGTATTGTTACCCCAAACTTCCAAAAAATACTGTATGACAGTTGATAGATCCTTAATGAAATTGCTGCTTTGTGAATTATCAGTATAGTTATGTGCTAAGGTTTTGGGAGATGCCATGCTACCTGCTGTATCTTTTGATATATGTGCTTGATGGAGTTTGGAACTAATAGCTAGAGACATTAACATAGATAGAAGAAGAAGTCACCTCATTCTTGTCAAAGGTGACAGGGATGAAAGAAGTGTGAGAGAATGTAAACTGAAAATGAAGTGTGTTATAATTCCCTTCTCATACCTTAACATTAGTCCTGTGAACAGATTGCTGTGCAGCCATGAGGACATTTGTAACGCGGAGTCAAGCCAGGCAGCTCCTGCACAACAAGTTCGTGGTGGTTCTTGGTGGTTCAGGTGAGACACATGAACAAGAAATGAATATGCTTACACATAACTGCATTTTCAAGCATTTTAAATTCTGTCAAAGCTTTAAATTATAAGAATCTTTGCTTGTCAAAAAATTTCAGCATCCTGTTCTCCAAATTGTCTTGATCCTAAAGTGTTTCCTAGAATATTTTAGGATTAAATGCTTGAACAGAAAGAGGATGCCAGCTGGGATTTAATATCCTATGTTCAGTATTTACCAGACACAGAATACGGCTTCATAGCTCAGCAGCTATGTAAACCCTCGAAATTCTTCACCACTCTGTTCCTTTTCTCATATTTTTCATCGTAATTGATGGAAATCTTTGAGGTTTTTTCTGTTACTTGATGTGTGTGAAGCCTGTTGGATTTGTTCTTTGATTTCAGTACAGCGCTCCATGTATAAAGACCTGGTTCTGCTGCTTCAGAGGGATCAGTACTTGACTCTGCCTCAGCTCAAGTCCAAAGTAAATCTTTCCTGCAGCTTTTTTTTCATTCACATGAAACAGCAGAAGCATACCTGGAGTCACACTACAGAACCTGCCGTTTCAAGGCAATTCACTTTTGTCGCCTCAAAGGCCTTGGCTCAGTCTGACTTCCATTCCTCATTCCCTCTTTATCAATTGGAAATAAATTGCCTTTCAAAGCAACTAAAGCTGCCAGAACAGACTTTAATAGAGTGCTGTGCACAGTGATGTAGTCGCAATTAAGACACAAGGAAAATTGTGATCTGTGAGGTGATGATCATAAGGCGAATAGCTACCAAAATTAACAAAAAGCAATTCAATCCTTGCTTTTCCACCTTTTAAATAGACCGCTATTCCTTTGCAGATTACAGTAGTCACTTAATATAGTGGTTCCAAACTGAAGATAGTTACTTCTCTAAGGATTCACATGATAAATTGTTGGGGTTGCGAGATGAACATGTACACAAAATTATATAATTTTGTCCTGACTTTGCTTTTTCTGTCAATTCTAAATAGTTTTACCTTTTCAGGGGCCGTATCACAAAACATCTTCAGGCTAAAAGTAGTTTCTAACTGGCAGAGTTAGAGAAACTGTGAAAATAAAAGGTTTGTCAGTCCTAACTTTAAATTATAGGTTTGCAATTTTTTATAAAAAGCGTATCTTAAAGCATTGGTCAGGTGCCAATGTGAACGTTGAAAGCCGTTTCTCTTACTGTAATAAGTCTGCCTGTCCATTCTGACCATTAAGATTCCTTATGGTGTTATTATGGATCCCACCGCTTTTCTTGGCAAGACCCGCCCTACTCTGCCTCTCATTGGCTAGCATTCGTTGTGTTTGTTGCTTGGGTTGGTTAGGTTTGGTAAGAGGAGTGATTGGTTTGGGTAAGAATATCAGGGTAAGCCAATCAGAAGCAGAATAGGGCATTCAGAGGTACAGTAGGGCCGGTCTTGCCAAGAAAAGCAGTGGGATCCATAATAACGCTTCCTAAATGTTCTTCAGTGTAAGTGTTGGGGGACAAAATCCACAGTCCTCATTTGTCTGAAGCCATCATGGGGCCAAGTATGAAGCTTCAGTCCAAATTAGTCAAATCAGGTGGACATCCTCCAACATTACAGCCATTTTAGTACTAATTTCCTTCTTTTTCTTTCAGTCCTTCAACCGCAGCTAAACAGGGAAGCACTGTCCAGGGAAAAACAAAGAGGGAATTTTATACTAAAAAGACTAACTTTGGAAGATAGCCACTTCATTTGTGTAACTGCTGAAGCCTCATACTAGCTTCACATAAGCTTTTGAATACAGGACACATAAGGAGGACAGATTTTGTCCCCCAACACTTACACTGAAGGACACCTTCCCTGGGCAGTGCTTCCCTTAAGCTGCAGTTGAAGGACTGAAAGAAAAAGAAGGAAATTAGTACTAAAATGGCTGTAATGTTGGAGGATGTCCACCTGAATTTGACTAATTTGGACTGAAGCTTCATACTTGGCCCCATGATGGCTTCAGACAAATGAGGACTGTGGATTTTGTCCCCCAACACTTACACTGAAGAACATTTAGGAAGCGTTATTATGGATCCCACTGCTTTTCTTGGCAAGACCAACCCTACTCTACCTGTGAATGCCTTATTCTGCTTCTGATTGGCTTACCCTGATATTCTTACCCAAACCCTAACCAATCACTCCTCATGCCAAACCTAACGAACACAACGAATGCTAGCCAATGAGAGGCAGAGTAGGGCGGGTCTTGCCAAGACCAAAAGCAGTGGGATCCATAATAACGCCATTAGGAATGGATCTTAATAATCTCTAACAGGAGGAATGATTAAAACCTGTTTCAATGGTCATATAGGCTTCTGACCAGGGGTGGCGGGTAATGTAGGCTAGAGATGGCTAAGCCTTCCTTAAATTTACTGCTAGTAATCGTGCACCCTACACTGCATACTAGTAAAGTTAAAATAATGAAAACACCTGTGTCAGCAGTTCAGTTTAGCCTCTCCAAGCAGGATGTCGACACGTCACCCATGCTCCTCCTGACTATTATTTGAAGTTTAAATTTGTTTAATGAATTGGTTTTGTTTACATCTCTGGACTAAGAGTAATTCACCTAGTATTAAGGGAAAGGTACTGTAGAGGTGAAGGTAGAGGAAGTCTGAGTCAACCTTGAAAAATACAACGATAATGAACTTCAAAAAGGTCTTGGTTCATTTGCAGGGCTATTTTGATGGCAAGTGAGTTAATACAGATCCAATCAGCTCATCAGCAAATTGAAATGATTCAGAAACGCTGAAAATATCAGTTTGCCCAACTCTGCAATTACTCATCAATTAATCATCAAAGGATGAAGAAAATGGCACTATATACAGTATCAACATGCAGGTTGATGCCATACACAGTCAATATTTCACCTTGTTTCATGCAGGACATCTGTGATCCAGATTATAGAATATATAAAACATCTGTTTATGAATTTTCAAAAACAATCTATCTGTTCATCAAATATTGAATATTTTAGCCCACCCCTTCTCTTAGTTTATGTTCTCAGCATTTCTTACTAACAGCGGCTCTGTGAACTCATCTGAAGAGGAAATTCTCAGGCAGGAACTTTTAATTCCATTCAAGAGGATTTAAGATGATTTGTGAATACAGCCTGTGGCCTAAAAATGATTCAAATGTAGTAATCTGGAAATCACTCTTTGGTTGAAATGCTCACACTGGGTTGATATTATACAGTATGTAACCTATGATGAGGAGACAGGTAGACATGGCTTCATTTTAAGAGCTCATAAAATGTTGAGAAGCACCAACCTGCTCTTATGTGAACTGTGAAATGAGGCTGTGTTATTGATAAAGAAATGGTGTTTTCCAATGCCGTGACACTGGTATTGAATGACTCCCTTTCTGCCGTCCAGGGGGAGCTTTCCTTTGAGCGGGACAGCCTGGTGGAAGGAGGTCGTTTGGGTCCCATGACTAATGGCACTGAGTATAGAGAGGTGCGGCAGTACCGCTCTGACCACCACCTGCTGCGTTTCTACTTCCTGACACGCATCTACTCGCCATACGTGGAGAGCGTCTTGGAGGACTTTCAGCAAGGACTCAAGCCTGATGTCATCGTCATCAGCTCCTGTGTGTGGGACATCACCAGGTAATTTCATACACTTTCTGTTCTACTGATGAACGCTTCGGTCATCATATCACCTCCATAAGTACGGAACTTCAGTCACATGATAACAGGTGGTTGTATATTAGATCTTAATGTGATAAGTGCTCACTCTTGTTCCATGTACAGTACAGGTTAGCTACAGTATAGGAGATGTCTGTTCCTTTAGTCTCAGTCGTTTTGATAACTGGCGCTTGTATTTATTAAGCGTCTCAGAAACCCTGCCAGGAATTGCAGTGAAAGTTAAACTAAATCCACTCCTACCTCAGAGTAGGACTTGAGAGTTATTTATGAATCTTCCTGCACCTACTCTCAGCAGGAGAAGGACAATTAGGAGAGTGTATCACATGGCTGTTTTGCCACATTCAGAATAACAACGTAGAAATTATGGTGACATGTTGTAGTTTTCTGACACTTGCGGTTTGGGGTATTAGACATTTGTAAAATTCAAAATATGCTTTTTTTTTAAGTGTAGGCTTTTTAAGCTGTCTAGAATATGCAGAATATGTTGCTAAAATAAATAAATAGCTTCAGTGTCATTATGATGCTGAAGCTATTAAGCCGTTTGCATTAGGATTTAAGTAAATACTAACACAAATAATAACAATAAATGCACTGAATATACACATTAAAACGGTGGGTAATTGACTTTGCTGTGTGAAATTATCCTTGTTTGCCTGTCTAATCACACCGGTTTACAGTCCCTGTACTACCGCTGCATCTGCATGTATTGTGCAGTGTTGCACACACAGCAGCGATGTTGTAAACACTCTGTGGGACACAGCTTTATGAAAACATGGCATTTATCTTCTCTTCAACTGATCAGTTCAGCTTTCAACCACACCTTCTGTTATGTTCCCTACAGGTGGGGAAATATTCATTTCTGTAAACTCATCCACTGTTGGGAATACATTTTAACAATATGAACACATCTCTAAAATATTACTTCACCATCAGCAATTATGAATGAATGAATGAACGAAAAACAAAAAAATAAATAGATCCATGATTGCTTGGATGCAGCTCGTTTTTCCATAACTTCATGATGGGTGGAGGAGAATGAATGAATCTGCACATTAACTGATGTGTCATACTCATGATCAAAGTTTGATTTATTACTGCTGAAATGGGAAAGGTTGTGAAGATTCCTCTATTTGTGGAGGGAAGATGTTCTTTCTTTTTAGAGCTGAAAGGATTAGTTATTGGACAAAAGTTAATTGGTTACTATTTTGATGAATGACTAATTGTTTGCTGTTTTTCAAGAAAAATATCAAACATTTGATAGTTTTAGCTCTAGGATTGTGAGAATTTGACAAAACTGAAAATATTTGGGTAACAGTATGAATATGTCACTCTGGAGCTGTGAACTTTGTGGTGGGATTTTCTTTTTTGTTTCATTTTTCTGACATTTTTTAGACCAAAAAATTATTTCATAAACCAAGAAAAAAAAATCTGCAGATGAATCAGCAATGGAGATAATCGTTAATTAAACTTTTTTTTAATCCTAGACAAAGTTAGTCAAAACATACATTTTTGCAAAAACCCTATCTTTTAATAAGCTCACTGTAATCACTGAATATTTATCCTCACACAGAGTGTGTGCAGCGGTCTCTGTCTTATTTAATCTAATATGCTTTACTCCTTGTCCTTTTAAGCAGAAACAAAATGTGTTGCTGTGAATTTTTGGCCAGTTAGGACTTATTTCCCACTCTTGAGGAGCTTGACGGATACGACTCTGGTCCAGTATGAAGTTGGTTCTCTTTCTAATGAAGTAATAATCACAAGTCATTTCCCCAGAAATGAAGTTCTGTTCTCCCACCATCAGGCAAATCAGTGTTAAGATACAAAATTATTTAATGGAGTTTGTGTCACATTATCTACTGTACGTGTCTTCTTCTATACTGTGTACTAGCCATTTCCTGTCATCTAATGTAGCTCCAGACAACCTCTTAAAACAGCAGAACACCATGAGCTGCCACTAGTCTGACTGCTGCAGCCTCCACAGAAACTCCCCTCATTTCTGCAGAGTAAAAAAAAAAAAAATCTTCTTTACAGTGTCTGTGTTGAAAATGACATTGAGCTCTTGAGAGGTATGTCTCATAAGTTAACTGTGATGAAACAAGATCTTTTCTCTCACTCGCCTGTCTGCCACTGCACATCCTGGTCCTCCAGTCGTTTGTTTGGTGTGAATTTCATTAAAGTTGAGGCTTGTTCGGGCTCAGTCGAAGTGAGAGGGAGATGAGTGTGTGTGTGATTAATTATGTACAGAGACTGAATGGAATCGCTCAAGCAGCTGCTGGAGGGAGAAAAGTCAGCATTTGCTGAGATGGAGAAAGTCAAGAAGCAGCTCCATCCTGTTGTTCTCCTGTCCTAATACAAACCTCTGCTCCAGAAAATTTCCTCTCCTGCCTAAAGGGAGAAAATATTGAACTACATGTCAAGCAGCCAAGCAGAACATCAAAATGTGCAAAGATGTACAATGATAGACTAAAGCTGAACGGTGTGAAAGCTCTTTCATTTTATCCGCAGCTCACTGTGATGTACTTCATGCCTCGTTCATGTCATGTTGGATTTACTGTAATTACCAGTTTCTGACTCGTTCATGACAACATGTAAATCATGTCAACATGTAAATCATGTAAATAAAACATGTAAATAATACAGAAGTGCGTGATAAACAAAACAAACATGGACGACCGATATTAGTTTGTAGTTTAAGTGCATATTTAATGGATATAG
The DNA here is from genome assembly GCF_963924715.1 of Thunnus thynnus. Classification (NCBI taxonomy): domain Eukaryota; kingdom Metazoa; phylum Chordata; class Actinopteri; order Scombriformes; family Scombridae; genus Thunnus; species Thunnus thynnus. Next base: position 2,315,824 of record NC_089538.1, read on the forward strand.
TGCAATATTGAACATGCACAGTATTTTGTGCATCTCTTTGCTCTCATGTCAACATGGGATTCTTCTCCCAGCTCTACATTGCATCCCACATGAATGCAGCATTAGTATAGAGATGTACCTTGAATCCTAGAATTCAAAAACAAATTGAAACGCTCACCTTAATAAAAACTTTAAAGTTGCAGTAATCAATATTTTTATCAACAAGCTCTACTCAACAGCCTGTTTTATCTAATTGTTAGGGGTTTTTTTTGCAGTGTCACTGATCCCATCAGCTCTCATCTTGTTCCACTGCCCCCAAGTGGCCAAAAGTCAAAAGCAAATAATCTAGTTTTAACATATGGAACGCAGCACTGGCTAATATAACTTTGCACACTCTTTAGTTACACTGAAAGTTGGTTTTCTCAAGTCCAACACTCTTGAATACTTTGTATATTTTAGTTTTTATTCTTAGAGATTAAATACTGTCCAGTTACAAACAGATTAGGGTTAATCTGGTAAACTATATTAATAGAGATATGGTTTGTAACCTCTTACTATACTATCAACACACAAAATCTGAAATGGTGAAGGGAAACGTGGACTTTTCAATTAAATTTCAAAACCCACAGGCCCTAAATAAACAACAAAAGATGTTGTTTCTCAAAGATTTCACAAAGACCTATTAGACTTTTCTCACCTGACACCTCTACTGGCAGGATGACATTTTTTGCCAGAGTCTACCAAAATGGTTACAAATCACAATCTACAAAAACAACACATGATCATTGTTATAGGCCCAAGTAATCAGAACAGCAAGGAAAGAGAGCGAGTCACTTGCATGAACTTGATTCTTGAACTTCACTGCTTCTTCTTCTTCTCTGAATTTCTTTTCAAACATGCAATCCTGTTGTCTACAGTGACCTCTAGTGGGTAAACAGTAACCGAAAACACAACAATAATTTGCTGATCTGCCATTGCTATGGATAAGGGTGGGCCAGGTTTAGGCACAAAAACAACTTGGTAAGGGTTAGAGAAAGATTATGGTTTGGATTAAATAACAACTGTTCATCTTGGTGACAAAATAGTGAAAAAAGACATGGTTTAGGGAACGATTGCGGTCTTGGTTAAAAGAAGCAAATGATGAACAGGAAGTGAGCAGCAGTCACCCATATAAAGTCACACGTTTTGTTGACCCACCCATCTACCCTGACCTCCTTCCTTAAGGGGTTCTGTGGCTCTATATTGTCATCTATATATTATGGCTCACTCTTTTTCTTTCAACTAGAGGTCCTTAGTTCTATTTAGGCATTTCAAAAAATTACTGAGGCCGTCATCTTTTGTTTTTCTTGTTTGGAGAACAGTCTCATCCAAACATACTGACAGGACCGATTTAAAAGTCATAAGTGAAACTTAGTTAACTCATAGACTGGCACTGTGCCATGCATACAGAGGCAGCACTCCATTTTAGCATTCTGATGTGTTGCTTGGCCTCCTTGCAGGTTTTGGAGCACACCCAAAATGTTTTCTAAGTGAATATCTCTGTTGTTAGGAGGTGTGTCATCATAAACAGGACAGTGATTAAAAGCTTAGAGTTCCCCCTACATTTAAGTGGGTGAATGGAAATTTTTGGTGAAAATGTGCATGCGTGGACCTACACACACACACACACACACACCACATTCCTTGCTCCCTTCCATTCTCGCTAAGTCATTAATAAACCTCGCTGTTATGCCTCTTTCCTTCATTGTTTCAACCAAGTGTGCACACTTGGTAGTTCTATTTAAAAAAAACAACAGCACCAACAATCACTATAACATTACTCATGACACTCTAATATTATAATTATTGGATATGATTTTAATGTTAATCATGAACAAATCATGAAAACTCTTTCATCAGCCAGAACCCTCTTTTTTCTTTTCTACTCTTATTTTTCTGTCCATGTGCATCTTTGCTTATTCAGGGAAAGGCTAAGAGTCAAATTATTCTCCATCCACAGCCACCGGAATGCGCTTTTATTATCCATTTTTTGTGTATTAGTCCTATAATTTCTAGCCAGAGGTTTGTAAAGGGCAGTCTTAGTCTGCCTGCAGCCTTTCACAAAGCAATCACAGATTTTATTTAGAGCATTTATAGTGTGTTTATTGCTGCCTCATGTCTGTTCTGTTCTTTCATTTTAATTGTCTATCAGTGTTATTTTCAATTTATTGCTGGTGACACCAGGAAAAGATTTACTTTTGGTATTTGAGCAGCCAGCCATATCACACTCTGTGTTGGGGTGAGGAATTTGTCAACCCTGTTTATACTGTGGTACTTTTACCATCAACCTCTGGTTGTATCAGGCTATTGTGAGCAATGTTGCAAATGAATGAACAGGACATTTTTAAAGCAATACTTGCTCTATCCTACTGACTTTGGTGAACCCCTGACTTTTCCTCTAGCATCACCATGAGGTTGAACTTTTTTTGGTTCCGACTGAAATATCTTGACAACTATGAAATAGATTGCCATGAAATTTGGTATAGACATTCACGTTCCCCACAGGATGATTCGTAATAATGGGTGATCTTTTGACTTGTCATCTAGCACCTCCATGATGTCAACACTTCAATTTCTTCAATTTGATTTATTGCCATATCTCCTCTACAAATGACATTTCAATCAGCAGTATTTTGTTTAGTGCTAATTGGCAATATTAGCATCCTAACACATTAAGACATGGTAAACATTATACAGTATCGGCTAAACATCAGCATATTATTGTCATTGTGTTTATGATAATATGCTGACGTTAGCATTTAGTGCTAACCACAGCTATCCCCAAGGACAGCCTCACAGAACTGCTGGCATGACTGAAGACTATTAGTCTTGTTTATTTACCTGTAGTAGCATGGCATCAAATGGGACTGCACACTAAAACAGTCCTATTTAGAGCCAGACCAATACATAAACATTAGGACTGCATGACTCTGGTCAAAATGAGAATCACAATTTCCTATAGTCTCTTTAATGCTCAGTGGGATGTTCAATTGCTCATGCGACAGGGATTTCCTGCTACAGTCTTCCTGACCTTTCTGTATGTTTACAGTTTTACTTTTGCCTGCAAAGTATGATACGTGCTTTTGACTTCTGTCATCGTCTTTGAATCTGGTTCCACACGGTAGACTTTACAACTTTTTATGGTACATGCACTGCATTTTTGTCAGAACTGGAGGTAAATATATTTAGTCTTTCTCACCATCACTGGGTTTCTGCCACTCTTAACACATTTTATGATTCCTACAAAGCTTTTTCTTTCACTACATGTTACTGTCTCTCACACTTGTTAGATTTGTTTGCATCTATGTCAGTTCCTCTCTTTCTGTGCACACTTGTCATTTGTTAATGCAACTTAGGGAGACATTAGAATTGTTTGTTTAGATGCAATGGGTCTCCCGCTAATGCAAACTCTGAGATTGCATAGTGGCCTGAATTGAGGTTGCAATCTTTTTTGATAAATTGTGCAGCCCTAATCAGCATAGTCAATATTATCAGCCAAGAGCAGTTTATTGTACGTTGTATGTTTGGATCTATGGCAGACTACATATCTAAGGTCATTGGTCACTTTAAAGTATATAAATACTCTTTAACATCTTATTTTTGCCTTGAAATTTGTAGAAAGAAATTGATTAAAGAGTCTAAAAATGCCAAACTCTACTTATCCAGTTTTTAATGTCTTGTGTGGCAGGTACGGATTGGAGTGTTTTCAACAGTACAAAGAGAACCTCCACAAGTTCTTTGGCCAGATTAAAACCATTGTTTGCCACGAATGTCTCATCCTGTGGACTCTGGCCATGCCACTTGGCAAGAAGATCAAGGGTGGATTCTTAGTGCCTGAAGTGAGTATCTCTCTGCCAGTGGATCTCCAACCAAACTCTAGACCAGCTGATTTCACTTGCTGGCACACCTTCAACCAGAGGGTAGGGAAGGGAGCAGCTGCATGTTGGAATTGTAGAAACATGAGGGCTGCAGAGACAAAACATACAAAGAGATTGGCTTTTCTAAAGATTCCTAACTTACTGTTTCACATTCTCATATTGGCTTGGACCTTTCAATCTTTATCTGAGACACACATCAGATTGTTTTTGTTGTACTGCCTTACTCTTGAGCATATCATGGTAAATTTCTCTTTGAGAGGTAGAGTTTCTTATCTGTCTAGATAACACTGGACACACAGCCTTGACAGAATTAATGAGTTTGTGTCTGCTGAATCAGAAGTGTTCACCTTTTCTTAAAGTGTCTGTAACATCATTATTTTGTATGCTGACCACATACTTACAAAATATAAACCACAACCTATGTACTCCTCCACAGGAAACCTAAGGGAGGCTTATTGTTCACAATAATGCAGGATTCCTTAAAAACAGGTGTGGTTCCAGTGAGTCTCTATGGATCCTGTGCAAAGTTAAAACTGCTTTAGCACCCTTCCTCTATACCAAGCTTAATTTTAGCTAAGATACTTTTAGTCAGTGAACCGTTGGAACCATAGACTGTGTATCAAGATAGACTTAGCAAGGTGTGATGTCACCTGTTGGTTTGTATTGGAGCCAGTTTGAAGCCCAGAGTTACACGTTATGGTCGGTGCCATCTTTTCCATTTGGAGCCAGGACCTTCCAAATAAGGAGTGCGGGGTGTTGCCTTTCATGCTCTGAGAACACGCCTCGCTACCTAGGACCAAAGCTAATGCTAGCTTACCAGGAGTTGTCAATCAGCGCCCACACAGCAGACATCAAAGCTACTATAAGTCTTCAAATCTTATTAACAGAGCAATAAATTCCAAGGTGACCACCAGCACACTTATTAGAGAGTCCAAATGTAGAGACTGAGACCATAATGATTGACTTAGTATTTCTAGAGAGAAGTTGGCGCTTTTTGAATGGGAGTCAGCTGGATCATCTAGTGGCCATCAGTGGCATTGCACTTTAAGATAATTCCACATTGGCTTCAGTCATGCTAGCACTGTGGCTCTTAGGAAGGCAAGGTCAGTTGATCTGTGCACCACTTTGGTCCAGACTGACATATCTTGGATGGCCTTTCAGTTTGATACAGATATCCACGCTGCCCAGAGGACTTCTACTGACTGCCATCCCCTGACTTTTTGTCTAGTGCTGTCATCAGGTCAAAGTTTCATTGTGTCCAAACACTGTGGTTTATGACTAAATGGGAGAGACTAAAAGTCCCTTCTCAGGGATGCTCACCCAGTATGCCCTCCTTGAAGACCCAGCCCTACTCTGACCCTGGCTCTGACCCTATATTTGTACCCTAACCCTAACCATCTCACTTCCCATGCCTAACCCCAATCAATGGGCCCTTGGGTATCTTTGTCAGACCACAAGGCACACTGGGTAAAGTCTCTCCCATGACAAAATACTTGCAAAACCAATGACATTCCCATCAGCCTCAGCTAGCTGTACAACTTTATGTTTTGTGCTAATTAGCAAATCTCAGCATACAAACACACTAAGATGAGAGATGTGATTGGCTGAGAGTGTATTTATTAATCACCACACCTGCTAATCTTTATTCCACTTAACCCAGCCCTTTTCCACTTTGCACTGCTGCACATTCAGTACACGAACCAAAATATCAGGTGGAGGTGCACACACAGTCCATGCAACCAAGACCTTCTACACTGCACTGGTCATTGTGCTTGTACAAATAAAATATGGCCCAAAGTCTTGTTTCCAAAATGATCCTCAAGTCAGTTAGTTCACTACACTGGTGGCAAATCCAAATTCAACTTCCAACATTAAGTAGTATTTAAGTATCTTTAAGAAAGCAGGGAGGGCTGCAGAGAAAACTGGACTCATCAGTTGGCTTTGATCTCCTCACCAACTTTGCTCCACCATACATTAAGAAGAACATATTTAGGTTTGATGTTTTATTGCTTCGGGTTTGTCAAAGTCAGTAAACCTTACACTTTGCCTGTTGGCAGTATACAGTAGTTTGTCTTTAACATTCATGGCACAATGTCTCCTAAAGTCATCCAAATGTGAAAATCAAGAAATATTAAACATGTAACAATTCTAACAAAATAATGGCCATGGGCTATAACAGAAGATCTCTGTCTGTCTTGTTTGTTTCTGCCACTCTTGATTACAAGGCTCAAGCTCAAAATCTCCATATGAGAATTTTCCCTCAATACTGTGTAATACATATAGTATGTATTATAGAAAGGTAGTAAATGATAACATTGACTTATTGGCCAAAATTATTACCAAACACCGTGTTTAGAACAACAAATGTATTATAGGTCATGAACTGAGTATGAGTTGAATCACTGATCAGCATTATTGAATTATGACAGATAAGCCACTTGGGTCCCACAGTATGCTATGACATCATTGAGGCTAATTTGTACAGTGGTCGGCTGGCTGATGCCTATGGCTTGGACATCCTTGATCTACACTTCCACTTCCGCCTCAACCTGCAGAACCGCATGCCAGACGGCGTCCACTGGGATGCACTGGCCCACCGACGCATCAGCAGCCTCCTGCTGCAGCACGCTGCTGATGCCTGGGGAGTACAGCTGCCTCACCCCCCCTTCCCTCCAGGACAAGGTCAGTACACACACTGCTGTTAGTCTGACATACCGTGTGCTGACATGTTATCGACCTTTGATTTCATATGGTTCAGTCCAGTGACAGGTTCACGTCTGTTATGACACAGTTTATTGACTCCATATTTACTGTGCTGCACAACTGATCAATACTACAGTGGAAGACCTTTCCCTGACCTGATCCAGATTGATTCTACAAACATACACAACACACATATGCTTTCTTTATGTACTTTCAGTGAATATAATAATGTCACCCTGTGTTTTAATTGAGAGTTTAGTTTAAAAGAAAAATGCCACATTAGTTTCACCCGAGTGACAAAAAGAGATATAAAAAAAGAAAAATAGAAATCTAAAAAGTTCCCAATTGCTACAAAAACATTTTACTTTACATGGTGAAAATAACCAAACTGTGCAAAAAATACACAAACCGAAAATGTTTCAGTCAAGAGAATAATTATCAGCACATCATCAACACAAAATGTGTGGTATTCATCGTAATCAGTAATTCTGGGCAAACTAGTCAGACCTATGAGAACATGCAGGATTTAATATCTTCCTGCTATCACAAGGCAAAATGTCCCAGATAGCTGGAAACCCCATTCTCAACTCTTATGTAGGTTTAATGTGACTCACTAAACATCTTCACTGTTTTTTGGACATAAAAGCAGCAGACATCGTCAGCTACCCATGTTTTAAGGTTTGACCATTACGTGTGTACTGTACTGTATGCTTGAATGATTTGGTGCATGAACTGTAATGTGATGTGAAACCATGACAGAGGTGTAGTTTATGATGTCCGAATGTTTAGTGTGTCAGGGTTACAGGCGAGACTTTGGACATCACAGTTTCAGACCAGAATGGCCCCATCCAAGACCCCCCCTGGACTCAGGTTTGTACAGTCCAAGTTTCTCTTATTGTCAGTCACTCAGAGGTTATGAAAGATAACAAATACAGTGAATTGAAAAAATAAAAAAGTATATTAAAAACAAATCAGCTCATGGTCACTGGTTGGATATTGCATCTTATTCTTTCATCCATGTTCTTTTTCTCAGGTGCCCTGCAGAGACAGACCCTGGTGCAATATGAGCAGAATCATCTCAGATCACATAACTTTCACTTTGCTCCACCAAACACAGGTAACACTCTCTGCCCTCGTGTTGGTTTTCTGTGTGTATAACTCTTTGTGATGGAAGTACTATCTACCTGAGTCAACACCAAATAAACATCATCTTTTAATTTTAGCATGACGTGTTTTTAATCATTCAGCATATTCTTTCAGTAATTTTAAAAGTCACCATGTGTAAAATTTGAAATTGTCCAACTTAGTCACCCTCCAGTGGTAGTCTGCACCTCTATCTGTTCAATAAAGGCAAAATATACCTCACAGTAAAAAATACAACAAACTTAATATCTATAAAATGAGTCTGTTCTGATTGAGCTGAGCTTACTTACCATGCTGTAGAAATGTGCAAAAATCTACAGTTCTTCACCGACCATTAAAGAGGAGGAAAATAGAGTAAAATATGCAACTTGAAATCGTTTAAACTTACCTCTGCCCTTATAGTTATACTATAAGATTCACTGAAATTTGATTAAACAAACTATCATGCCCATTGTCGAGGTATGGTATGTTGTGAGGAAGTATCTTGAAAAACATTGGTCACTATCACAATATAGTCCAATATGTGATAATCAGTTCTTTGTATCAGATAGAGCAGATGCTACATTTAAAGTATGGGGATCAAAAGGAGAAAATCCTAGATCGATATTTACTTAACACAGATAACATGGTGTTGATGATGAGGAATTTAGGTGTAATTTTGACATAGGCCGGAAACACTTGTTCGAATATACCCAACACAGGACAAATGACTTTAGAGTAAACCAAAATAAAAGACTCATGGCACTCCTCTGAAAAAAGACAAGCAAACCAAGTATTAAACAGTGGGCTAGGCAGATGTTATTAAGTCATTCATTAGAAAAGCTTATGTATTAAAATGAAAACGGTATATGTTTGAAAACGTTGGGGACTTTTATTGCTTTTTTCAAGTGTATGGCCTTGATAGATAATCAAGAAGAGGAAGAATGAATGCTTCTTGGTGTAATTATGCTAAGTTAATTAATACAATATTATTTTATAATTTATTTTCAATTTACATGTGTTGTATAAAGGATTATAGATGTATGAAAAGATACAATTTTATATCTTTTTTTGGTTTTAAATATATCAATGTGTGCTTTGGTTTATACAGCTTTTTCCAGAATCATGTGTGTACACAAGGCCATGAATAATGAATATATATTGTTTAAAAAGTTGGAACTTCAACCTAAAGATTGCTCATTTTTCCATGTATGTGTATGGAAGAGCAGCAAACATCAGACCCCTGCTGGCGCCAACACAGCATGCCAATCACCACCACCCTGCACAGACTGATGGTCACCACTATAGAGGTAAAGCTCCAGTCCATCTGCCTGCAGTGGAATTACTGTTACTGGGCACACTTATGCTATTCCCACCTTACTTTATTTTTCTCTCTAAAACTTTGGACTCTGGCTGCTTCCACATACACATGAGATGTGCTGATGTGTTCAGATTTGTGATATTATGCATAATAAAAGCTGATAATGCAGTGGATGAGGGCACTTCATTACAAACCACTTGCCTATGTTAAAAAAAAAATGGAATTGTGTCCTCATTCGTTGAGCTAACTAGATAAACAAGGCAAGGATGTCCAGTCTCACCAATAATTTTTATGTTGGCATTGGAACCCCTGGCATGTGCTATTAGAACTAACCAACAAATAAGTGGTATTAATATATATGAGTATGATTTTAAAATAAATGTATATGCAGATGATATATCATTAACTCTTTTAAATCCAGCAATCTCAGTGCAACACTTATTTAAGCTCATAAATGAGTTTAGCAGTCTTTCAGGATATAAAGTAAATTAGAACAAGAGCGAACCGACTCTGCTCAACTGCATGACTTTTCCAGCCCATGTTGCCATAACTCAGATAGTTTGGAAGTAAGAGGGACTGAAATATCTTGGTATTATAATATTGAGAAGACATTCGAGATAAATGGTCCTAAATTGATTAAAACTATCAGAGAACAGGTGGGGAACACTTCCGCTATCCTTTTGGGGCAGAGCAGAGATAATTAAAATTAATGTTTTCCCCAAACTGTCTTTTATGATATCTTCAATTCCACTTAGCTTTTTATAAAGTTTCTTTGGGGGAATAAAAAACAAGAATTTGTTTTAATAAACTGACAAAGCATAGAAATAAAGGAGGATTAGGGATACTGGAAATACACTCACTGGTCACTTTATTAGGTACACCTGTTCAACTGCTTGTTAGCGCAAATATCTAATCAGCCAATCACGTGCCAGCAACTCAATGCATTTAGGCATGTAGCCATGGTTAAGATGATCTGCTGAAGTTCAAACAAAACATCAGAATGGGGAAGAAAGGTGATTTAAGTGACCTTGAATGTGGCAGACGGGCTGGTTTAAGTATTTCAGAAACGGCTGATCTACTTGGATTTTCATGCACAACCATCTCTAGGGTTTACAGAGAATGGTCCGAAAAAGAGAAAATATCCAGTGAGCGGCAGTTCTCTTGGCAAAAATGCCTTGTTGATGACAGGTCAGAGGAGAATGGCCATACCAACTCGATAGAAAGGCAGCAGTAACTCAAATAACCACTCGTTACAGTGGAGGTATACAGAAGAGCATCTCTGAACACACAACACATCGAACCTTGAAGCAGATGGACTACAGCAGTAGAAGACCACACTGGGCGCCACTGCTGTCAACTAAGAAGAGGAAACTGAGGCTACAATTGGCACAGGCTCATGAAAATTGAACAACAGAAGATTGGAAAAACAGTGATGTCTGATGAGTCTTGATTTCTGTTGCGATATTCAGATGGTAGGGTTAGAATTTGGCGTAAACAACATGAAAGCATGGATCCATCCTGCCTTGTATTGATGGTTCAGGCTGGTGGTGTAATGGTGTAGGGGATATTTGCTTGACACACTTTGGGCCCTTGAGCATCGTTTAAATGCCACAGCCTACCTGACTAATGTTACTGACCATATCCATCCCTTTATGACTACAGTGTACCCATCTTCTAATGGCTACTTGTCACAAAGCTCAAATCATCTCAAACTGGTTTCTTGAACATGACAATAGCACTGTACTCAAATGGCCTCTACAGTCACCAGATCTCAATCTAATAGAGCACCTTTTAGATGTGGTGGACCGGGAGATTGGCGTCATGGATGTGCAGCTGACAAATCTGCACCATGCCTTCATGTCAAAATAGACCAAAATTTCTGAGGAATGTTTCCAGCACTTTGTTGAATCTATGCCATTAGGAATTAAGGCAGTTCTGAAGGCAAAAGGGGGTCCAACCTGGCACTAGCAAGGTGTACCTAATAAAGTGGCTGGTGAGTGTCTATACATACTGTTTGGCCTTTAATGGCAAATACCCCATGCTTTGGGCCTATCACCAACAGTGTGAGGTCAGCAGTTGGATGTGGCTGAAACAGAAAATTGTTGGTGAGAGTAAAAAACAAGTATCCCTTTCATCTTTGTGGTATTGTACAAAGGTCAATACAAACATTAAGAACCCAATTATTAATTTTTCATGTGAAACAGCAAAAATAATCCAAAGAAATGTGCAATCAATGGATTAGTTTTGCCTTCATGTCCATTATGGGAGAACCCATTATTCACTGCTGGAGGGAAGACTCTTATTAATAAGAAATGGGAAAGCCACAATGTTAAGAATCTAGGCCAAATTGTAAAGTGGCAGAGAATAATGACATTCAATGAGCTTAAAGCAAATTTCAACTATAATGATTTGTGTTTTCTGCAGTATCTACAGCTGAAATTTATAGTACAGAAACTCATATGTCAAGGTACCATACTGGCCTCAGATAAAGACACAGATAATAAATTGAAAGAGATTGTAGCAAATAGAGGCACAGTATCTAAACTTCACAGACTTTGGTCTCTCTCCCCCTGTCGTGGCATGGATAAAGTCAAATCACAATGGGAATGTGATCTGGGAAAACACCTTCCAATAGAACAATGGGACTCTATAATGTGACATACAAGTTACTAATCAAAATGTGTCAGACATAAACTTATACAGATGAAGATATATACTGAATATATATATAACTCCAAAGAAGCTGAACAAAAATTCCTAATGTGTCGGACCTATGTTGGCATGGATGTGGAGAGAGAATCTCTAATACATATGTTATGGCACTGCACAAAGATAAGACAATTTAGGGTAGGAGTACAAAAAATGTTATGTTCAATATTAAATGTGGATGTATCACTAAGCCCAGAATTATGTTTGCTGGGAGTTAAAGTGGATGGATTGAAATCTGCAGTAACACAACGCCTGATGATATTGGCTTTCCTTTCTGTGAAAAGAAATTGAAAGTAAGGGAATCAAACTGTTTGAATCACTGGCTAAAGGACTTCATAAAACTGATAAAGATGGAACGTGCAGCCTCAGCCCTGCAGAGGCTTTATAGAGACAATGGCTTAGATGGACCATGGACACTTATAAAAGACTATATAAGTAAGAGACATTTAAGTTAAGAAGTTATATAAAGTCAGTACAATGAAAAAGAAATCTGATCCTCTCTCTCTCTCTCTCTCTCTCTCTCTCTGTGTATATATACAGTATACATGCACAGTATCTATATACTGTATATGTATGTATTCTTGATTTCTTTTCTAGAAATTAAACATAGAGGAAATAGTGATATCTGGTGGTCATAACAAGCACCTCTTTAGCCATGCTAGTGGCGTGACTATAGGGATGGCAATGTTGGTCAGTCGGTCCACCACTGAAATATCTCAACAACTATTGGATGGATTGCCATGAAGTTTTGAACACACATTCCTGGTCCCCAGAGGATGAATCCCACGTTTGTCATCATCTAGCTCCACCAATCAATCAATCAATCAAGATCACCATGGTTGGCAAAATAGGTAGAGGTGCACTCAAGGGCACAAGACTAGAAGGCTGCGTTCAGACTGGTTTTAGCCTTTAGCTTGCCTTCATAACTTATCATCATCATCATCACTTAACAACCTTACTTTTCATGGTTTGTCCGGATTCAGTGCTGCTTCTTTATTTACCTCCACATATTCAGTGTGGTCCTGATGACTTGTGCTTCAGCATTAATAGCTTTCTGCTTTTACTTGCTGACACTTGTACCCTGTTGTTATGAAGGTAGGAAGCTTCTAAAGCTACACTAGACCACAGTGGGACACCAACACTGAAACTTAGGATGAGGTGCTTATAAGAGCTTATGGATTCAGAGCTTGGAATCACAGCTCGGATGCATACAAGTTCAGCCAGGTCACAGCTGGAAGGGAATCACCACAGAATCGGTCATTTGTCATGAAAAGCCTGATAATATGGCATTTTATTTTCATTTTAGTGCCTGATGTTGGCCTTTATCGTTTCTCCCTCAGAGTCAAGAAATCAATACCTAAAATCTGTCCATATTGGTCCCTGTCTCTAATTCAGATCTGAAAGGGATTTATGAGCCTATGAGGATGTCCTCAGCTATCCTTTATCTAATGATTAAGAACCACTGCCTCAAAATACACCCTTCTCCTAGGACAAAAAGGAGGCGGAAGCATGAAATGGAATCAGTGTGAACAGGCAGATAAACCCCAGTGAAGTCTGGACAAGCACCGTTTCACCTCATTACACCAGGTTTGAGCATGACAGTCAGCAGGCTGCCTCTGTGAACTTACCATTTCTTCAACAAAACCCACTGAGGCATGCTTTGCATACTTCTACTTTAGTTTGACTTAGCTCTGTGGAGCCCAAGCTGAAGCTCGGGATGGAGTGAACACTGGCAGTCTGTGATGTTTGTACCAAAGAAAACCAAAAAGAGAGAGAGGCACAAGATCAAATGTTAGTGAGTCCACGTTTTCAGGATGACTGACTAAGCTTTGTAATTCTTCTTTTACTCTTCAATACCCAATGAAAAAACATATTTTCTTCTTTATTGTGTCATATGTCCTCTTGTAACAGGATGTGGGAGGCGTAACACAGTTGGGATCATTAAAAGGGTTGGAATGTCACAGACAGGAAGACAGTTTGCAAAGATTGTTCGTTTTTGTGATAGCTTTGTTGGTTGTTGAAAAAGATTTATGGCTTCAGCTCCTCCACTGTAAGGTCACAATTGAAGATACACATTGAACAACTGATTTCCTTTTACTAGCCCATTTTCAACTTTTCCAGGGGCCCTGGAACCATTTCAGGAACTCAGCAGCCTGGCCTGGAGGACTAGAAGAACCAGGATTTAAGCTTGGGTCCAAATTGGTGCTTTGCAAGACAACGATAGCAAAGCTTCAGTCACATAAGCATGAAGTTGTGCTGCTTTTTTTGCGAGTGTGGGCATGAGAGAATCATAAATTAAGTCCATGTTTAGACAGACAGCAGCACTGTGTGGAAAAACACAGCCCCCCTCATGCATTTGAATGAAGCCACTGCATTTTCTCCAGCAAAGAAACGCTCAACATTCAGCTCATCTTCTTGGATCCTATTTCATCATCTCACTGGTACCTGAAACAACACCCCTCTACCAACGCAACCTCTCACAAAACAATTTGATAGTGAAACTAACCTCTTTTGAGAGATGTCACTGTGTTCACAGCTCTAAGTAATAAAGCCGGTGATTACAGTATCAACATGTGTGAGTGTCAACTCATGTCTGCCACTACTCTCACATGGCATTCTCTTGTCACTGCAGCATACGGTATATCCAACGTCACATGGCTGACTGACTTACCAAAAAAAACTCACAATGTAATAAATCCGAATTTATGTTTCCTAACAAAATGATAAAATTACCTAATTGCTATATGTAACACTAATCCAAAGATGCTGAAGTAAAATAACTATCTTATTTATCAAAGCAACGATATATCGCTTCTGTCTATTTGTCACTCATCAGCTGATTGGTACCATTGGCATCCCATAACAGCAGGAAATGGGTGAGTACCTCATTCGTCCCAAAGATGATGGAATTTGCATATTTTCCCATTGCAAATCTTCTCCACCAGGTGTGTTCATAGAGTCGAGGGACACTGGGTGGAGGCTAAAGGCCAGAGTTTAGGAGGCACTTTAGGGCCCAGCAACACAGCTTCCCGGGGAGTTAAGAGTCCCCATTTTATTGGTCCTTGACGTGTAGTTTTGTCACTCCCTGTGTGTGAAGTATCCAGCTTGTCAGTGAAGATGAGAGGCCTTACTCTGTTGCAGCCACTCTTTGATTGATGCTAATAAAACGGCTGATTTGGTTTATATAAAGATTCCTGCCTTGAATGTCTCCAGATGGCTTTCAACACAGCAATTTGATTACATGTGTACATAATTTTTACATTATTGCTCAATGAAGCTTGACTACGACTCAACACATTTTCATTACCTCCAAACATTTGTGAGATAGGAATTCAATATTTTTTAAACACAAGGCATTTTTGTCAAGCCTATGGTAGAGAACAGTGCTGCTACCTATAATATCCCCATAAGCCATGTCTGATGTTTTCCCACAGGCATTTCATTCTTTTTATAGCTTCACTTGGCAATCGGTCATGTTTGCCCACTCAGCAGGCTCCATTGATTGCATCAGTACAGTAATCACCCATCATTCACAGAAAAGCCTCCACCTGTTGGTCATTTCACAATAGTTAGTAAAAAGGCTTTTGAAATTCAATTCAATTTTTTTGTCATCACACAATGTGTAGGCACATATGCAACAAAAGTAGGGCTGCGGCTTCACCAAAACAGTGTGGGGGGTAGCTCATAGAGACATACATGGCATAAAATACACACACTTATATACATGTAGTAAGGGGAGTGTGTGTGTGTGGTTCAGGGGGGCTCAGCTTGGAGGGGGCCTGGGGTGTGTGTGAGTGAGTGAGTAGAGTTCGGTAGGTGGCCAGGTTCAGTTGGGTAACATACTACCAGGCTGTTTCTGAGCCTGGTAGTACAGGCTTGGAGGCTCCACAGGGTGAGGGTGGGATCTCTGCTGATGCTGAGACCTCTGTGCAGTCAGTGTTTATGATAAATGTCTTTAATGGCTGGGAGCAGGGTACCAGTGATATGCTGGGCTGCCTTGACAACCTGCTGCAGGGCTTTCTGGTAGCTGATGTGCAGTTACCATACCAGACTGAGATTCCGCTGGTCAGGATGCTCTCAGTGCTGCAGTGGAAGTTTGAAAGTATTTTGAATGATGTGTGGGCGCTCCTCAGCCTCCTCAGGAAATACAGACATTGTTGGGCCTTCTTCACAAGGGAGCGGGTATTAGGTGTCCAAGAGAGCTCCGCGTTGATGTGGACTCAAACAAATTTAAAGTTGACACACGCTCTACTTCAGGCCCGCTGATATATATGGGAGAGTGGCTGTAGCTTTTGGACCTCCTGAAGTCCACAATTAGCTCCGTTGTCTTCTGCACACTGCGGATGTAATTGTTGGAGGGGCAACATGATGTGAGGTGCAGTTGTTAGTGACTTGGCCTGCAACTGTGGTGTTGTCTGCAAACTTTATTTTTGAGTTTGAGCTGTGAATTGGCAGGCAGTTATGGGTAAAGATGGAATAGAGGAGGGGGCTTAGAACACAGCCTTGAGGGGTTCCTGTGCTGAGGTTCAGGGTGGAGGAGGTGTGGTTACCTAACATACCACATTGAGGTCTGTTGGCCAGGGTCCAGTTACAGAGGGAGGGGTTAATGCCAAGGGACAGAAGTTTGGCGGTTAGCTTCAATGGTGTTAAAAGCAGAGCTGTAATTTATGAACAGCATCAAGATGTATAGGTTTTTATGTTCCAGGTGGGTAAGGGCAGAGTGCAGGACAGTGGCAATGGCGTCCTCCGTAGAGCTTTTGGGAGGGTAGGCAAACTGATGTCGGTCAAGTGTTGGGGGGATAGTGTCTTTGATGTGGACCAGGACCAGTCTCTCAAAGCACTTCATGGCGCTGGGGATGAGTGCTATGGGTTGGTAGTCAGTCAGACATGTGGTTGATGATTTCTTGGGAACAGGGATGATGGAGGTGGCCTTGATTCTTGAAGCATCTGGGGACCATGGACTGGGACAGTGAGGGCTTAAATATTATAGTGAAGACCTCAGCCAGCTGTTTGGAGCATTCCCAGAGGACCCATCCAGGTACGCCATCCGGGTCAGCAGCCTTCTGTGTGCTTACTCTGCGTAGTGATCCTCTGACCTCAGCAATGGTCAGAGGGAGCATCTGGTCTCCTGGAGGGGTGTGGATTTTGGTGGCTGGGTCAGTATTGGCTTTGTCGAAGCAGACATAGAAAAGATTTAGTTTGTCTGGGAGGGAGGCATTGTGGACAGTGGAACAGGTGTTGGAGCTTTTTTAAATCATGATAGACTGAATGACTTGCCACATGTGCCAGGGATCGGAGTTGTTGTGGAAGTGGTCCTCTATTCGTAGAGTGTAGTTTTGTTTGGCCATTCTGATGCTCTTTTTGAGGTTAGTTCTGGCTGTGCTGTAGGCCTCGCAGTTTCCGGACATGAACGCTGCATCATGAGCTTTCAGCAGCTGCTGGACATCACTGGTCAACCAGGGTTTCTGGTTTTGAAAGGTTCAGATTGAAGAATTCCTTGTCCACATACTGGGTTTTAAGCTAGCATGTCTGTGTTTTATCATAGCAAGAAAGAGGTAGAAATATAGAACACAAATATGGGTGTTTTCTTTGATGTGTGATTGACAGTCATTAGTCTAATTGTAGTGATGAGAGAATGCTGAAATGCCGACTTCAGTGTTGTACAGTTCATGGACTATTGTACATTAAATTTTCACCCTAAAACTTTGACAGAGCTTATTCCAGGTGAGCAGAAAAAAGATATTTGTGTACGGCACAAATTTTAGCAGAACTGGACACAACATAAAGCTGCTAAACAAGAGGTAAAACAGGAGCTAATGCAGTCTTTGGCTTTGTTGCCCTCAATTTTATTTGCATCTTATGCAAATTCCCTTGCATACCTGTCATCTGGACCTCTGTGAGAACAGTCTGAATTAACTGATTATTGATAGCTTTAAAAAATGTTTTCTGTAACTTTAAATACTTTGCACAGCACTAAAAAAAATAAAATAAATACCAGAAAGTAGATGCTGCTTACTAATTGCTTATTTCAGTCTCCACTATGATGATGGGATGGGAATCTTCAGATTGAATGGTGGTGTTAACAGAATACACGTGGTCTTTCGTGTGTACAAGTCTTCAGTCACAACTGTATATTTTGTCACTTTATTCACAAAACTTTATCCAGTCAAGACCTCTAAATAGTTTTTGTACTGCAGCCCTTCCATATCATCTACTTGTAGTTGTTCAGGTTTGTTTGTTATTTTCCCCAAATTCCCCAAGATGCTCCTTTGAAACTGAAATAATGTTGAAGAAGAAAGGTAAAAGCACATATTTAGGCATACGTGTTGTCAATCATGGCAAGCAGGTCACTGATCAGTGATCAGATTTTTTCTGTGCTTCTGTGTGTTCTAGCTCTCCACTCCCACTGTCAGCAGAACACTGCTGGTTTTGGGATCAGTGACTTTCACTCTCCACCCCCCGTGCACCCTCATCCTCCTCCATGTCGAAGTTTCCCTGCTGCAGGAGACTGGACTCACTCTAGACAGTGTAGGTCCAGCACGCAGTCAGCAACACTTTGTCCACATGTAGTGAAAGAGAGAGTTGTGGTCAGCATAGCAGTGTTGTGATGTCTCTTGTTTCCTTCTCTTCCTCTGTTCCTGACAGATTATAACCCTTTGCCCCCCACCAACCTGTGGCGGGGTCAGCAAGTTCATCATCAGACCAGAGCCATCTGCTCACAGACATACTCCAGGTTCAGTGCAGGTATGATGCTCTCTCTGTTTTTGGTTAGTATCAGCTATCTTTTTTTTTAAACAAGAGATGAAGCAGAGACCTTCTCCTGTTCATCTACTGATTGAAAGCATCAATTTGCTTTGTACTGATTAACTAAATTCCCTTCACGGGGACCAAAAATATTTCCCAAGGGATTAATTAAAATTTATTCTGACAATCAACATTTACATTGTTAACAAAGAAAAGGAAAAAAGTCAGATGAAAAATTCCATGGTGAAAAGCCCAATATAAAAGCACCAACTAAGTTTGCCAAAAAGCCCTTCCTAAGGGAAATTAATGAAGCACCTGTGAAATATGCAAATACAGTTTATATACCAAAACTCAAGTCTTCAGTATTCTTATTCAGTGTTCTTATCTGGCTTAACTGTACCCTGTAATTTCTCAGTTTTCATTCCTTTTACTTTCAGACTTAGTCACTACATGTCTTATATTGTTATTTTTAGAATACTGTGCGTTGGGCTACTCAGCTGTTTGTCATTTATGATCCAAAAGTGTCAAAAAAAATTCTCTGGTTCCAGCTTCTGAAAAGTGAGTGTCTGCTGCTTTTAATCTCTGTTTATAAATTGAATATCTTTAGGTTGAATTAAAAAAAAGGAATTTGAAGACATTTTACTGACTAAGCTAGTTATAAATTCATCAAAAACAATATCATCATTAGTTGCAGCCCTACCTGCTTCTATCCTTCACCTGTAGACAGCAGTAGCATCAGCGGCTAAGCCTGGAAGAGAAGCTCAGCATGGACAGAAGCCATTTCTGAATCCGCTGCAGACATAACACAGCTTGTTTAAACACAAGCTTACTTTGAGTTAGTTTACTCTATGAATCTACTTTTATTAGGAGAATGAGCACCAGACATGTGTTGGCTCCCAACTGTTTGTGTTCTTTCTTTGTTTCTGTTTCAATGGCACAGATTGTTTGGCCTTGACATTCAAATGAACTTGGCAGCAACCATACACAAATAGAAAGTGAGCCCTTTCTTTGCTTTTCTTTGCAGAGCCTTGTTCAAAAGAAAAACAGTCCTGAACTTACACCCTGAAAAATTCTTCTAGCTCCAATATTAGTTCAAAGTTGAACTCACGCTTGTGCCTGTATCTCTTGAACCAAATTATTGTACATAATAACAAACATTTATCCAAGGTTTCTTAGATCAAGATCAAGGCTTAACAAATATTCTGATCAGTTTCAGATGAATAAAGGCCCTCTGCAGAGTTTCTGCCAGTATTCCTGGCACTATGGAGCAGTGTTTTTAAGAGTGGTTCCCCATTTTGTCAGTATTGTGTTTATGTAGACCTTTACGCACATACACAAGGACATGTGGGTGACAGGATACACAGTCCTGCAGATGGTGTTGCACCATTCCATGGTAAATTTGATGGTGGTAATGTGACAAGAAATGTTGCAATTTGTCAACAAAGGCAAGGAAGAAGACTGTTAGCAAGCAAACATGGATGTTAACAAAGTAGATTTCGTGTCTGCAAGTGTTCTATGAGGAAGGAAATGCACTCAGCATGCTTGTTAGACCTCCAGGATACACACAGTGTGTTTTGGTGAGAAAAACAGAAAAACACAGCTCCTTCAATTTCACTGTGAGTTTGTGTGCTCAAAAGACATTTTTAACTATTTCGCCATTAAAATTGAATTGGGCCACCTTTATAATGGCGTCATGAAGACTTATTAAGAGCATTATGGTACCTAAAAGTGTTTGGCTTGAATTAATTTGGCTAAATTGTGCACAGCCCTGAGCACCAATGGATTGGGTAGAGTTCGAAAATAAGCAGGCATGCCTGACTGGGCTCTTCATACATGACAAGTGATTTGCATTAGACATTTTGATAATGTAGTAAAGCTATACTAATCAACTTTTTATATTTACAATGGATCAAATATATAATGTAAATGATGTTGCATCAAGTAACAAATCCACAGAGAATTATAACCAACTCTGCAGTTCCCCTCAGCTCTGTAGTGCCTTTTAGCCTCTTTTAGCTCATTGTTTTTGGTTTTACATCCCACAAACTGCCACTATCAACCTCATTACCGGCAGCAACAGACAACTGTTATTAGTGAGAAACACACTGTACACTACTGGCCCAGCAACAAAGTTAGCATCTAGCTTATGGAGCATTTAGCTACTAAAGAGACATATTTTTCTCCGGAGTTGGTGGAGACCAAAACAGAGCTAAAAGGAGAGTGAATATTGAACTTAAAGTAATCAGTGGACATAAACACAACTCCAAATGAATGCTAATGTTGCTCTGTGTATGCTAGATGTGTAAATAGGCAACTGTTTGCTAACATGTTGTTGTGTCTTCAGCTTGTTCCACTGCCCCCTAGTGGCCAAACAATAAAGTAATACAGCTTTAAAATCCTAGAATTTGTGTACAACAATAACTGATTCCAGATAGTTATCTGAGAGATGCACCACCTTATATACATTATCTTTTTGGATGCAATAAAATAACACATTTTGATTTGGTACCATTCTTACCGCAACTTTCTCTCAAAGGATCAGTGGGGGTTGTCAAAAAGAAAGAAAAAAGGCAACTGCCTGAGTTTTGTTGTCTTTTCTGTCCAGGTGGAGGTTTCCGTTTTTGTCCTCCATTTCAAGCAGATGATCGCTGTGTGAGGATGAGGAGGTGGAGGCCTCATGTCAGGGCTCACCCCTACTCCCCCCACCTTCCACTGGTGGGACCCAGACACCATGCATATAGATGGTGAGCTGCAGAAGCAGAAACACATTACAGCAGGGACACAGAGACTCTGGATTTAACGTCAACTGGATGATTTCCAAAAAAAATAATGATTCACAGGCAATGAGTCACTGCTGATGTTCAAGAAACTTGTTAGGAAGTAAAACAGATGAGGGAAAGGATGTTAAGAGAATTTGAAGTCACCGGCTGTTTCTGGCTGTTGATGAGATTAGCAATTAGGGGTGGTTGGAAGCATAGTGACGCATACTATACCTGCAGTAAAATACACTCATCAGTATTCCTACATGCTCCAAATCCAGCCTCATTTAGATTTTAGGTGATGAAATTGTTGCTTTATGTTTTTTGACACAAAAATGGTGATAATAAAATAATTTTCTATGCCTCCTGTCTGTGTTCAGTTACAGTGAAAAGACATTGTGCAGTGGTTCCTTACATACAGTCATACAGTCTTATCTTCACTTTATCACTCACAACTTTGTCCTATCTTATCATATGTATAGAGGGGTTCATGTCTACCAAATCTAATCCAGTGCTCTCCTCACTAATGCCTTGATCTCTAGCCTCAGGCAGTCGGCCACCCAGAGGTACACTGTGTACAGTCAGCTTTTGACCTGGAAACTCTGACAATAGGTAGATGGTCATATCAGAGCTTTTCGAATTTTCTTGTCAAATCAGTCTTTAGTGTTTGCTTATTCGCAATTTGACATATTTTAATGAACAGTGGTGACTAGTGCAAAGGTTGGTTCTCTACAACCTGAATTTGAATGAGGAACACAAGTAAAAACAATGTGAGTGCTAAGTGTTTTTTATATTACTGTTTATTTTTTCTTCATTAAACCTTAACTAGTGCGATGCGCGTTCAAAACGTGTCTGTTCCGAATGGGCCGATTGCTTATTATTTCTCAAGAACTGCACATGTTTGTATCAATTGAAAATGTGTCAGTTAAAATGATAAGATTTAATTAATAAATTAAATGGTTTAAGTCCAGACAGAGACTTCACCAGTGAGACTAAACTGAGGTTGAACAATAGAAGCAGTTTACGGCCTTCCATTGGTTGATTCTGCTGCCAATGAAATGTGTCTGTGCTCCTGTTGGCTAGTTTTACTGCCTCCGCCTCTGTTTTTTTCTCCTGTGTATGCTTGTTCTTTTCTCTTGGGCAGTTTAACCGAGCGGGCCTTTGTCCCAGTCAGCAAGTCAGAGCCCAGAAGCCCCACCCCGCTGTGATGTGACAGTGTTTGTACCAAACCCCCGCTGCACTCAGACATATAGCTGAGAGGCTCACTGTTTCCTTGTTTATTCAAAGTTAATTAAATGTGTCGCATGTCAGAATACTTTCACACTCGACACCCTCAACAGTACACCTGCCAAGTGTGAACTCGAGTCAGAGCCAAGAAACTCCACCCGACTGTGATGTGACAGTGTTTATATCAAACGGCCCCTACTGCACTCAGACACAGAGCTGAGCGGCTTGCTGTTTGCTTGTTTATTCAAAGCTTATTAATATTAAATGTGTTGCGCGTCCAAATTGCACCAAAAGAGCATCTGTCTCCACAGTAGATCATCTGTTGGGTGTTTGATGGTTGTTTATTTGTGCTTTAGAATGTAACTATCGTGAAACAAGACAGAAAATAATGTTGTATTTCTGTCTCTCACAGGCTTTCTCTCTCTGAGAAAGCTTTCCAGCCTGTCTCTCTATCGCTCATTCATGCTCTCAGCTCGCTCTCACTCTCTCTCTCTTTTTCTCTAGTCTTTTTTAAAATGAGTGGAGGAAACCCACAACAAAGCCTAACATTTAACATTATCAGGGCAGGGTTGTACAGCTCTGATAGTGACATGCAGTCACAGAGCCCAGAAGCCCAGTCCCGCTGCTGCATAGTAGAGCGGCTGATCACTTGTTTGTACAGACAGAAGTTTATTAATATTAATCATGCCACGTGTCCAAATTGCACAAAATTCAATACGGCACTCCCTTTGTTCCCCAGCACTGCACCAGCCAAGTGTGGAGTCGATCGGATGAACGGTTCAAGAGATACGTGAAGGACATACAGACAGAAATTCCTTCCTTTGGTAGATAGATGGTTCAATCCTATAGCTAGTTCTTTCTAGCTAGCTGTGATACATCTTTGTTAATATTATTGGGATTTTTCATTAGTTTCACATTTTTACTGTACAAACAGTAATTCATTTTGATGAACAAACCAAACTACTGAAAAAAGACTTTCTAATAACTAACACCTACTACCACACAGTGCACTGTGGGGAAACTGACTCCTCATGCGACATCATCTGATGTAATGCTTTCTGCCAATTTCTGTAAAACATAAAAATTATATATTTACTTTGCAGATCATAATTTCCATTAAACCTAGTATACATTCAGTAAGAAATTCATTGTTAAACACAATAATAATAGTAATAATAATCAAACATTCAATTTTAAGCACCTTTCTCGTAGTCCATGGACACTTTACATACACACACACACAAAAAAAAGGTGAGTTAATGAAAAGCTTGGATAAACAGATATATTGAGGCAGGGAGAGCGTTCCAGAGCTAGGGAGCTGCAGCACTGAAAGTTCTGTTCCCCACAGAGTGCAGCCTGGTGTGAGGCGTGACAAGAAGTCCTTTGTTTGAGGAGCGTAGAGTGCAAGACGGGGTGCAGATGTGGAGAAGATCACAGAGGTAATCAGGAGCCAGATGATAAAGACGTTTGTACGTGAGGGAGAGAACTTTTAAATGTCACCGAGACTTGCCAGGGAGCCAGTGGAGATGCTGTAGGATGTGGGTGATGTGTCGCCGGGGTTAGAGTGAGAACCCTGGCAGCTGAATTCCGGACATATTGGAGTCTGTCTAGGGCTTTATTGGGCAATCCAATTAATGTATCATTACATCTCTGCTGGTTCACCCTAAAGACAAGACCCAACCCCCTCCAAGAGTGTATGACATCACACTACATCAGTGAAACAGCAAGGACCCTGGACAAGAGACTGAATGAACACCAGAAACAGACATCATCAGCTGTCTGTGAACACTAGATCAAAACCACTCACAGCATCCACTGAGCAGAGGTCAAAGGTCATCGAGCAGTAGTTAGTGGACGACCAGAGAAACATTCGCATCTGACACCAGACACCATCTCTGAGCAGAGACGGAGGTTACCATCTACACCCATACACAACCATCATGTGACCAAAATCAATATTTCCATAAGTCACATGTTTGACAAGTGAGGAAACTCTATCTGAAGAAGATCATTAGATGCAGTTGAAAGCTCTGGTTAAAGCTAGTAAGTGGAGTTGACGCCGTTTGTTGTTAAGCACAGTTATGTTTACATTCAGTGTTTGTCACCAAAACCCATCGTGTGTATCCTTAAAGTCAAACAAATGTATGGAATGCATCCTAATGCCCAACTTATGAATGTAAGTCCAATATTCACTCCCATTTTAGTTCACTGGCAAGTCGCTAACTTTGCTGTTTGATTCTGGACAGTTAGTGTACAGTTGGTATATCAAAGCTTTTTCACTGAAAACAGCTGCCTGCTGCTGCTGCTGCTGCTGGAAACCAGGTTGATGAGATTGGTGAGAGTGAACCAAAACAAGTAAAGATGTGGGCTGAAAAACCAAACGTTAAATTGAAAGAGGCTAAAATGCTCGGTAGAGTTGAGAGGAACTGCAGGCAGGTGATAATTCTCTGTGGGTTCATCACTATAAGAGACACCTTTCATATTACACAGTCATTTGATCCATTGTTTATATAAAGATAGTGATTAGTGCAGCTTTATGGTTGCACTCAATTATTTGATTATAGCTCTCCCAAATTTGAAATGTTTCTGATGTTCACTCTAAACTGTGTCTACAGAGTTCTAAATGATTCATCTTTGACTTAGCCTTGGCCCCTGAAAATAATGTAGTTCAACATATTGTAAAGCAGTTATTATCAGTGCTTGAAGCTGCAGACAGAGTCTCAGATGTGGCCAGAGCCTGTTGTCCTGCCCACAGTGAGTCAGAGCAGACTGACTCATACACCAAGTGGATCACAGTGTGAAAACAGACTCAGAACTGCAAGTGTGAGCTGCTGTTTTATCTGTAGCTTCTCCATTTAACAGTCACCTTCTTCACCTCCTCTCAGCCTCGTATCACTGCAGGCTGATGAAGCAGGACAGCAGATCTGCTGCTGGCTGATATCCATCTATGTCGGAGCGTGGGGGTTCATACCCATCTTCAATTACATCCCATAAATGTCAGGCTGCCTCTTCAGTCCCTGCCTCGGTTAGCGGTAGGCCTCACGGGGGCATCCGCATGGACGTGAGAGGAATCAGGCAGGCGGCATTTCCATACACAAGTGTGAGTATTCATTAAGTGTGTGTCTTATCGAGAATTGAGGCGATAAGCCAGCAGCAGACGGTCCTCCAAGGCAGAGCGTGATAGAGCAATTAAGATGATAGTCAATTAGGCCACGCTGCTAATTGACTCGTGATTAAAGCCAGAGCTGATTAATAAAGTGAAGGCAGCTCTCTTCGTCTTGGCCTTGATAGGGAGTAGGTGTGATAGAGAGCCTGTATGTGGTGATGCATAGAAATAAACAGGTGGGTCCTTGTGTCACGCTGCATGCTCGATAGCTTGGTACTTATAGCAGTGTTCAAGTGTGGCCATGAAACTGCCTTTATTTGTTTTTCAACATCTTTTCATCTCTATGTTCAGCATTCTGTCACTCCTCCAGAGAGTCACCTCTGATTAAAGGTGAAGTAAGCAAGATTTTTACAGTCTTACAGCACAGAATGACCGTAATATACAGCATCTGAGGGCCTTGATAGATTTGTTGCTAATAAAAGATTATTTGGCCAGATGCTGAGACTTCTGGCTTCTACACTTACTGCTCATGCTCTGGATTGGAGACCTGCTGGTGCTGCAGTTTATGCTGGTTGTTTAAGCTCACCGGCCACTGTATTAGGAACACCTGTGCAATCTGATGCAATCCAGTACAACAGCTCTGTCATAAATTCTACTTTTATGAAGCTTATACATTTTCAGTTTTTGTTGACATTGTCAGAAATGTGATAATTCTACTTTATGTTTATTACTGGGGTTGTAGTGGGTGGTGGTGTACTGTAGTGCATTAAATTGAATGGTGTTCCTAATATGTTGTCTACTCCATTAACATACATGAGGGGGGCAAAATATTAGGAACACTTTTCAATATAATGCAGATATTTTTGTGACACACGCAGATACAGATAGTATTAATTATTCTGGTTTAAAACCAGAACAATTAAACACATATTTGATTCAAATCCAGATATTTTCTAGTACCTCCACAGAAGAGTATCACTTAACATGCTTATCTGTCTTTAACTCATTTACGATTTTATGAATAATATCCTAAATAGCATATTGTATAACTGTTATCACAGAGAAATATCTTTTCTTTTTTTTTTGTTGCATGCTGGTATATACTGAAGCACTGATGATGGATTTAGTGAATGATGGTTAGTCTTTCAGAGGCAAAGCATGGATGACTGTAACTGTGATGATTGATGTAATGCAGTCTTGATGTGTAACCTTTGGACGCCTGCTACTGTATTGGCTGATTCAGTGTTTGAGTGAGGGCGTTTAGGGCAAACATGATTGTTGTCCTTAATTTCCAACACAGGAGTCACTGAGGTCAGCATTGACACAGTTTGCTATAAAAGTTACGTCATATAAGGTTTCATATAAAGTCCTACTTTTTGCTAAGAATATTTTGACTCACACTTCAGTACCATTCTCAAGATCACTTCTTAGGAATTTTATTGACCTCACTGTGACCAGCTTTCACAGGAACTACTTTGTCATGAATAAAACCCAAACCTCTTTTCAGTGTGTTCAATGCTTTGAGCAGCACAAACTGAATACATTCACCTCCAATGTTTTTGGGTAGAAGCAGAAATCTCAGTAACGGATATCTCAAGACCTGGACAAAAAAAGACCAAACATATCTGCATGGCTGGATACAATCGAAGGCAGTGAGAACATGTATTGATGTAATTTGGGTGAACTGACCCTTGGAGGACTGGTAAAATGAGAAAGAAACTCATGAGCCAGTTGCCACTGGTCACCTGGTTTACAGCATGAATCCTGGGGTGCATTCACCATAAAAACACTGAAATGTCTTTACGGC
Organism: Thunnus thynnus; assembly: GCF_963924715.1. NCBI lineage: Eukaryota > Metazoa > Chordata > Actinopteri > Scombriformes > Scombridae > Thunnus > Thunnus thynnus. The sequence continues at coordinate 2,343,218 of NC_089538.1, forward strand.
TGGAGCAACATGACCCTTTCTCACAGTGTGTATCACTTTGCAACAGCCTTGCAACAGATCTGTTTACTGGCGAATGAGTCAGAGGTGAAAACAGCGTACCTAACACACACCAACGCACCATGGATTGGAGCATTTCGTGCCGTTAATTAAACCTTCACTGTCAGTGTTGTGATAAGTGCCTAAAGAGGACACACATTGCTGAAAGGAACCAGTGCTATGAAACAGGATGTTCAATTCATCATCCTTTTTATTTAGGGTGTTTTGCTACGCTTTAGCAGCAGTGAACGTGAAACAGGTTGACTGGTTCACATGTTAAAGGCATGAAACCTTGTTTCTGCTGCTGTTTCCAAAATAAATGTATTCCACAATCCCCACCACGTCCAGAAAGAACCATTTGTCTCTCATTTGCCTTTTTCTCTGCTCCTGCTGATAACTGCCGCTATTTTACACGCTGTTAAAAGTAGAATCCACATATTTTTGCATATTTTCATTCATTGTCTTTTTACCTCATTTTAATTTCTATAGTGGAATTTTCTTCATATTTTGATCTTCTAATTCCTTTGCTGTTGCTCTTGTTCACTTCTTGTTCTTCCTTGCTATATGCTATTTCTGTTCTGCCACTTTACCAAGGATTAAAGGAACAGTGCAACATTCTGGGAATGTGCTTATTCTTATTCTTTCAGTTAAAGTGATACCACTCTTATGCCTGTGTATCAAGTACAAAGCTTGAGGGAAGCAATAGGCCTAGCTTATCAAAAAGACTGGAGGCAGGGGGAAACGTCTAGCCTGGCTATGTCCATTTGTCCACAAACAGAAATGTAAAATTAACAATTTATGGTTTCCCCCTACTTCCAGTCTTTATGCTAAGCTAAGCTAACCACATCCTGACTCCAGCTTTATACTGAACATGTGGTATTTAAGAATTTAAAAGTAATTTGATTTTTCAGAAACATAATTTTATTTCTTTTCAGAGTTATGCAACTATATTTCTCGTGCTCTATTTTCTTAATACATAATTTTATTGTTATTTCGGTTATGTTGCTAAGGTTATTACTGTGGAGAATATCCAGCTAGAGTGTAACCAGTACAAATAGGTAATGTGTGTTCTTTTTCTGGGTTGATTGTGCGTCGATCTATTGATAATGCCTCAGGGCTCCAGTAGGGGGAACCGCGCTCCTCTCCCTCACTCAATACATACGAGTGAAAACGAGAGAAGTGTGCGGGTTTTGTCATCTCTCTTCCCTCACTATTTTCCTTGTTTTAAGGTAATTACCTTACACAAAGCACTATAAAGTTAGCGACACACATTGCTGATACTTGTCGTTCAGTGTGAGTGAAAGAGGTGAATTTTGTACTTTTATATTGTTAAAGAGTTTCTGGCTAACTCCGTCACCATGTAAGCTAGCTAATACAGCGTCGGACCGTTGTTCCGCCATTTTCTGCACTTAAGTTTGTCTGTAAGGTGTTTAAAAACATTATTTTATTACGGTAAAAATTCAGTTCATGTGTTAGGTAAAATATGAAAGTTAAAAAGGAAAATATATTTCATTTATGTTTATGTAATTATATTTCATCTATGTTTGTTAAAAATATAGCCTAATTTACATTATTGAGAAAAAAAAACAGAAAATAACTGGAAACTGTGGTCCTGAGACTGAGTGTATCTATACTGAGAAAATATGTGAATTTGGTTGCACTGTATATAATTAAAACTCAATACAAACGAGTGAAAACGAGAGAAGTGTGCGGGCTTCTTCATTCCTCTTCACTCAATTCCCTGTTTTAAGGGCAGAGCAACCACACAGACACGAGTGAAATCATCAATTTCCTCATCTCATTCTGATAAGACAATAAACATATTTCTCAAAATTTTAAAATATTGTATTATTCCTTTAATGTATGTTATCTTTATTATGAAATATAAGAAAACACACAAGATTTTGGAGTCAGGTTTTAAAATGTTAACATTTATTTGATGGTTGGAAGATGAAAACATTTGTAAAGTCAATGTAAAATGTCAAATATGAAGCATATTAAAAAAATAAACACTGGCCCTGAGATGGATCCTTTTTGTGTGATACTGTTCTCTACATGGTACTAGCATTGTGATGAGCCTGCAGCCCCTGATATTTCCTGCCTTGGGGCACGTTGGGAGCCGTCAGCCAGGTCGACCAATACCTGGATGGTCTGAGCCAACCGGATCAGCCCCTCGTCCTCCATGATGAGCTGGGGGGAACACAAGGAATCCTGGGAAGGGAGGAGTAGAGGAGTGAATTGATGCAGGTAAGATACTGTACAGTACATATGCCTTTTGATATGAATTGGTAACTTTTCAAGATACTGAATAATGGTTAGTTAGTCAGTTACAGGCACTCTGCAGCTTTAATAATGCTTTTATGCTGTGGGGGGCATTTTCCTGGCATGTTTTGGGTCCACTTGTACCCTTATGGCCTTCACAGTCACCAGATCTCAACCCAACTGAACACCTATGGGAGATTTAGGACTGACTTGGTAGACAGCGCTCTCCATCAAATGAATATCTTTTTGAAGAATGGTGTTCCTCAGCCTTGTATTGACTCTACAGGCCTCTGGAAGTCTTCTGGAGGGATGAACACCATTCTTCAAAGATATCAATATATATGTCTTGAAAATCTCCTGTGACCCCATCTGGATATCAAATGATCCCATGTAGTATCCCACCGTTAAGGATAGAAGGCTATGGTTTCAGCTATTACAAGGAATAGTTATAATTGCTGAAGTAAGATATCTCAAGGCTACAATCTCTCTGTGAAATGGAATATCAGCAGTGTGTGTTCTTCTAAACTGTGACTTGTGCACATAAAGGGCAACTGGGTGCTGAAAGAGTTAACACATTTATAAGACAGGCTCAGTGGCATTCTGTAGCAAAGCATGTAATTTCAATCTCGTATAGGCTACAGTGGATATCAGAAACATCCACACACCCTGTCAAACGCTGGAGAGTTTATTGCCTCCAGGAAATGAAAAGCCGTTAAATCAGACTTACTTCCTCTTTCCTTTGCAACAAGCAACCAGGAGGATCAAAATAAAAACAAGCAGCTACCCACTTATATTGTAAAATAGAAAAGCTGTGATGTTTAATGGAAAGGAAGACTCCCTGGTCAGATTTTAAATGAGGTATTTATTTCATTCAAATCATGCTAGTCATGAATTCAGAGGGTCTGTATGTTGGTTAGGTGTGTTAATAGCTACACTAGCTAATTTGGCTAGTGTAAATGGGTCAGATAGGCTAAATCAGTCTAGCTTCACTAATCCAGGATAACATGATCTTTGACCTGGCTCATTTAGTGCTGTTACAGGTTGGATATCTTGAATAACTGAGCTCTTAATGTGAAATAACCAGCACTCATATGAGTGGCTGAGTGAGCTAAGAATAAATTATATGACACATTTTCAGAATGAATGGAGTTTACCTATAATTTATAAAACTGACTCAAACTAAAATGAAATCCAGCCGTATACAATGGAGACCAATGATAAGTCTGCCAGCTGATATATTGTCTGATATTAACTCATCACAGATATATCGTGCATGTCAGCCAATAGATAACAAGAAATTGCAGTCCAGAAATGCCAAAGACACGTTTGAGGTCATTTAAAACTGTAACACCATGACATCATTTGTTTACCAGAGAGCACTGAAATGTTTATTTTTCAACTGTAAAATTTCTTGCTGAGTAAACATCTTAAAAACCAAATTTATGGGACCATTATGAAAATATTTAAGTATTAATGTAAAAAAAAAATAATTATCAGATTTCTGAAATTCTGGTATTGGCCACAGAACTCTGGTATTGGTCTGGCCATAGTATACAATTCACACTTGTGATGCAACATTACTAACATACAGTACTTACATTACTGTACATTACTTCCTAATTTAAATGACAAATTCTCATCAAAATGTCTCTTAATTACAATGTTTTCTGGTTCTGTTGGGTTAAAAACAATTATGATTTAGATTGGGTCCCATTTTACATGTGGTAATTACATTTTGTATAGCCTATTGTCTATTGGTGCCCATAATAAAAGGAGTTTTATCTTTATGAAACAACCTTCAGATATGGGGGTGCTCCTTGGAATGTTCTGTGTGTAAGCAGCACTGCTGCAAATTTGGCCTTAATGACTCGTTGCTTTGAACAAATGTCCAGAAGAACTCAAATCCAGTGTCAAACACCAACATTTAAACAGCTTTACGTCAGTAATCCAGGTATGAAGAACAGGACCCATGTTAGCCTCAGCGTCTACAAACAGCTTCTCACTTTGATTTCAATTATCAGTCATTTCTCTAGTCGTTTCTAACTCTTGATATTGAAACATAAGAAAATACTAACACAAATATTCTTCTCATCATGAAATAATAATAAAATCATTTTCCAACAGACAAATGGAAATAAGCTTTAAGATCCCCTCCAGACATGAAATAATAAAAATACTCAGCTTGAAACAATAATGTGTGTCTGATAATAAGTATAATTACCACATTAAAATCCTTAAAATGACATCTCCTCCTCCCTCGTTAAAAATGCCATAATCTATAAATATGTAAATATATCTCATATCTCTCAGAAGTTTTCCTGCTGGACACCAGATGTGTCCTGTGTTTGTGCCCAGGAGGCTTCAAGTCTTTATGTCACACTTTTGTAAGTTGAATATTAGACCATGATTCCAATCTAGTTGTGATGTCACAAGTCATGCTCATAGGCCAACTGCGTAAAATCAGATTTTAGATGAACAGAGACACTTTCCCCCTTCAGCAGATGACTGTGAAAACAAACTGCACATACTGCACAGTGAAGAGAACATCATCACAGTGAAAAACACAGTCTTGTATGGAGGGAGAATTGAAATATCCAAGATTATAGCATCTAAGTATATGTAACATCTGTAAAACCCACTGATACAATGAATATATAACCAATCCCACACTCCATGTGGGATTCAGTGATAACTCATGTCCTCAGAGCTGGACACTGAGTTTGGCACTAACAGATGACTACTGTCACACTCTGCAGTTCTGTCCATCAGTTCACTGCTCCTGGTCTCAGCAGCTGGAGGTCATGAACAAACTATCCCACATCCTCAGCCTCCCTCTGTGTCCATCCCTCCTCTGCACACTTACATCACACTCTGCCTCACACCATTGATTCTAATAACTGCTGCTAAGAAGACTAAAATCCTCAACTTTAAAGACACATCTAAATTATACATCAAACATGGGCTCAATCTGTTTAAACAACACTAGAAAGTGCTGTTTCCTCTTAGAGGCTAATAAAAATCAACCCACATTACCGTCAAGTCTAACAGAGTAGCATGTAGCTGTGGGGTAGCAGAGTGCATTGCTGTCTGCCACTGTGTCTTTTTTAACACTACCACTGGGGGGCACTAAAGTCTGAAATGTTGAAATTCTACACACAGTGGCTTTAATGAAATCTTTAAGATGCAAGGAACCAATGATGGTGAGGATATTGTGTATAATGTAACAGGTACCTGAATCAACAAAATATGACACCAATTATCATCCCGTTGCCTCTTCAATATTGCTTTCTTGTTTTAATGTGTGTGACAAGAATCAGTGAGAGTAGCCAGGAAGTATGCAGAGACCAGTCTAGTGGGTGCACACACTTGACCGGTCTGATATTTAACATCAAGCAGTATCCTGAGCTATATATTATCTTTTTTGTTCCCATCACCAAATAACAGTCACAAACATTTAAGTTGTAGAGATTGATTTATTTGCTGTATTTTAACGTTAATGCAGTATTATTTGTTTCATACCCCTGTAGCACTTCCTGGTCTGGAAAGAAGGGTCCAAGCACAGGGAAAGGCTGTCTATTAATGTGCCAGAGTGGGACACCTAAGTGAGAGCAGTTCGACCTAATGAAGAGTTCTGTAAAACGTTTATGGTATTTTCTTTAAATATCATAAACGTGTTGAATATGTGCAAGTAGTAGGACTGCAGTTGTTTCAGTGTTAATTGTTAAGTTTGTTGGTGTGATCCAGTGGGAGGAGCAAAGTGAGCAAATCACTTTTTCTGTTAACAGTAAATACACTGTATCACTAATGGACGTTTTCTTGGCTTGCCATCCTTGAAGAAACTGTTTTTGAGCTTTTTCTAGTTAATTCTTGGCTACACTATCCTCACTCAGGGACAGAGTGTGATAATGTGTATTTGCCTTTTTCACATTTAAGAATATACTGTAACAATCCAACAACACCTGGCGCCAGATGCATAAACGATACGTACGGACAAAAACCATGCATATGCACATTAACTGGTATTTATAAACACAGAATGTGAACTGATTGTGTAATTATTTTTTTTACACAGGTATTTGTAAAATGCCAATCAAAGGCGCATTTTAAATTAACATTGATTAATTAGTTGTGTGTGGTTAATTGTATCATTCTTTTAATTTACGTTGGAGTCAACATTTTCTTTTGCTCTTTATATTCTTTTTATTTCATCCTTAGTTGTGTTTAGATATGAGCTACAAACTAATCATTGATTACATTTCTGAGATCACTGCTGACGATGGTTTACAGTCCATGTCATTAATTATTGATATGGACGCTATAAAGAGGCGCACAGTCGCATGTAATGACAGCTGTTGGAGAACCTCACCGATGCAACACACTCAGTGAAACAGCACTGCTTCTTTCACCCTTTGTTTCACTGACAGGTGAACAGACTGGTGGTGCAGGCAGAGAGGTGATATGAAAATGGCTGGTTCAGCCCATGTCTTCATCCATTTATGGCTAATTGTTGGAGAGGAAATGAGGCTCGTGCACCCAGTTCCTCAATGACTGAGATTCATAAAACACAAGAATGCATATGCATTTTGCTGTCTGATGTGCGTACATACAGTTTTAGTCATGAATCTACAGAGTTTTATGCATCTGGCCCCAGATCATCCAGCATCTGTAACATTAGATCATGATTGGTGTTCATCACTATTAACATCCTATCAACTGTACTTAATTACAGATGATATGAAGTACTTTGGGTTGAATTCAGTACACTATCAGCAAAGACAGGTTTTTCATTATGACTTGGGTCTCTGTCTTATAGAGTGGCCCTGTGTATAAATCCAGTTTTACTGTCTTTATTATATTTAGTTCATATAGTGCTCACCTGATGCATACTCTTAGATAAAGCGTGCTTAAAACCACAATCCGACACAATAAAAACCTGGTGTGAGTGATATCATTCCAGAGTTGTTTGTGGATCCTTGTACAGTATACAGTGTGTCTAGTGTGTGTGCTGTGTTTATGGGAACTTGGGGGCAGCAGGGCATAGCTGCAGATGATGTGGTTCTCAGGATCACCCAGAGGGAAATCATCCTGTGGAATGACTGTATGTTGTGCAGTGAAGATACGGACAGGTTTGAACGTGGTGTCAAAGTGATGAGTTTTAACTGAGAGCTAATCCTGCGTCCGTTCCTATATTTCATGTTTGACTTTCTTGGTGTTGTCTGGTCGTCCCCCCAGGCTTTCAGTCCCTCAGTGGTTTCATACAGTTGATGTAATTAGTTGTACAGAGACTGCACGTTCAACAAGAGCATGATAATTTTCAAACTGAGCCCATTTACTACCAGATCTTTGAGAGAAGTAGTTCATAAAACGTTAGAGGGACACTAGTGGAAGCTGTAGATTGTATTGCTGGTGGTGGTCGTGGTCGTGGTCAGCTTTCTGCATGGTTTGGTAAAACACATTCAATATTAGTTTTTTGTAATTATGATTTTTTTCTGAGGTAATTTGCTCTGGTACTGATTGAACTTGGCTGATGGTAGTTTGGTTATCTGCTCATATTTGGTGATGAGGTGGCTGTTTTGATTGCTGGTTGACATATTATATGGTTGTTAGTAGGTTTTATATTCTTACATCTATGATTCAGTACCTATGTGAGGGCTGCAGTCAATTAATCAAGTGACAGAAAATTGATCAGCAACTATTTTCATGGTTGATTAACCATTTAAGTAATTTTCAAGCAAAAACTGCCAAACATTCTTTGATGAGAGTCTCCCTGATCAGAGTATTTTCTGTTTTATATCACAATTGAATTTCTTTGGGTTTTGGATGGTTGGTCGGACAAAACAACACATTAGAGGAGGTCACCTTGGACTCAGAGAAACTGTGATGGACATTTTAGTTTATGATATTTTATAGATTCTGGAAGAGAAAATAATGTGAAAATAATTGATTACTTGCAGCTCAATACACAATGCACAGAAGCCAGGGGATATTATGGGGGTGGTGATGATCACATGATCACTTAAGTTGGAGTCATCTCTTCAAATTTAGCTGAGATGATTTGTTGTGAATTGAAGTGATCACAAATAATTCTTCACTTTCAACAACCACTGCTAAAGACGTGTAGCTCTGCTATGGTCACATAACACTGTACAGTTTCTGGTTGTGTTTCCATGCTTTAAGATGAATTTGGATGGATTTGTAGTCACTGCTGCATAGCTGCCTCTGTTCTCAAGCTTTTTCATTTTACAGACTGTCACATGAGCCCCTGGATCGTCCTCAGTGACCCCTAAAACCTTAGAGAACTCACTCACCCACAACTACTGACATTTACCATAAAGTCTCTAAGACGTGATTAAATCTACATAATCAGCGCTGCTGCCTTTATGGTGATTACTTGATTAACTGATGAACCTGGAGTCTGACTATACACATGCAATGCAGATAATCCAGAGCTTGACAACACACACTCACAGCTCCACTGATGTGTGTGAGCAGGAGGCAGACTTGAGGCTGGAGCGATGCACAGAGGAGACGTCAGCGTTCCTCATGAAAGCTGCAGCAAAAACCTAAATGCTGATTTCTGCCGTTCCTCTGACCTCCACTCTATGAACTCACCTGCTGCAACACGGCCAGCTGGACTCTACAGCTGCAAAGCTGCTGTTTGGAGAGCACACAGGAGCTTTTTGAAGAAGTGAAAGCACAGGGCACAGGGAGTTCAGATCAGGGTATCTGCAGGCAGCTCACAAATTTATCACTTTCTTAGAAGTTTTTAATGTTTTATGGAATTGACTTAAAGAACAAATCAGAAGCAACATGAAGGAACCAAACTGGTCAAATCAGCGAGCTGTCATGTTGTAGATGGTTGATTGTGTTTTTACTCCTCCAGTTATCTCAATTTAGTATTAAAAGAACAAGGCTAGCATTATTCTATATCTCTCTCACTGTCAACAAATCCCATCTTAAAGTGTTTTCAGTAACACTTTACAACAAGGAAACAAATCATATATCTAAGTAATGTTTAACTAGTGCATGACTCATGATTTAATGCAAGATGTATCATGAATTCCTGTTGCTCATCATTAACAAATGATCAAGTCACTATAACTTCATGTGATTAATTCACACTCAATAGATCATCACTTGAGGAATGCTAATTCAGTTACTTCATACATTACTTGATATGCAACCAAATTAGCAGGATTCCTCTTACAGAGTTTATTTCAGGACCTTGCATTTGCTCAGCCTTTGGATACACACAATACTTGTTAGTAGATCACTTCATTGTTGGTTTGGCTCTGCACGAGATTTGTTGACAGTAAGAAAAAACAGAAAATCACAGCCTTATCTTTTAAACAAAGTGAGCCATCTCTGACAACTAAACAAACTCCACCCACTGATGAACACCATGAGCCGCAGCTGAAAGCTGCTGTAAAAGCTGATAAGTGGACCTTAAAAGAATATCTCTTTGTCAGAATGAGACGTTAAGGTGGCTGCAGATACTCTGATCTCTGTTCAAGTTCTCAGCTGAGGAAGCAAAAGCACGACAGCAGGCGAGCAGACAAACAGCACATGGTCAAAGTTCATTTTTAATAATTTCTTTACAGCGGAAGGAAAAAAAACAAAACTTTACATATAGATTTATATAAACTCAAAAATGATTCTTAATAATAATACAAGGATATTGTATAAATATAAAGTACAACAGTATTTCTGTTCCTCTAACATATTTAAGAATATAGCTGGGTCTAAGCCAGTGAGTGAAGTACTGTCAGTTGCTTATCCAGTTTGATTTATAAAATATACATTTGAATTGAAACTGTATAAATTTCATCTTAACAGCAGGCTAGTAAAAAACATGGGCAGGGAGGATTTTACAGTGGACACTGACCTCGAGACAACAGCAGAGATGTAGACATGAAGTGGACGGAGGTATAAAATTATATTGCAATTTCAACTGAATGGCTTTTTTATGTTCTGCTTGAGTACTTTGGGAGTTGTGTTAACCCAATATATTGTTGGGGACGGTATCAGAACTGTTCAACAATGGTATTAAGTCCCACTGCTTCCACAGTTACACAAAATGACCTAAAAGAACTGACATTTTAGCTTATTTATTCATAGAATTTCATACTACTCAATAAGTTACGTTGGTCATCTCACTTCACTAGTTTCTTTTCAGTTGAAAGTTTTAGTGTCCCATTATGGTTTAAAAGTTAAAAGTTGTTTCGGAGGTCTTAATAAGAGTCAAATTCTGTTTAGAAAGGATTTTTAGGGCTTTAGCAGCTTCAATCCAAAACTCAATCAGCTCCAGCCTTCAAACCCCACATCAGTCAAATAAGCATCATAATCAGATTCCAACCTGCGTTTAGTTGCAGACACTGAGCTTCTATGAGCAATAAGCCAGACGCAGCGTGTGGTAGAAACAGCAGAGGCCGCCTGATGCTCTGCTAAATGTGTAGCCTCTAGGGAATCAATGATTTACCAATCCAGTGATGAGGGAAAACTTTTAAACAATCAATGTTTGTTTTAAACTCTGAATAATTGAATATTGATCACATCTTATAAACCTGTGTGTGATTTAAAGCAGGCACATTGATCTCAAAGCTTTAGGAGGCTGTTGTCTTACAGGCTTAACCACATTAGTGAAGCCTCTGCTGTTTCACCGAGCTCTGCAACACAACCAAACACACAACAGAATTTAAAAATAAATAAAAAAAACAAAAACAATAATTTAAGAACCTGTTTACATTTATACAAACATGAACACAAAGTCAGCTGGTCACACAGACCAGAGACAATGACAAAAAAAGACTTTACACACACACACGCTTCCTCCTGGAGGGTTTGTACCGTCAGTTTGGACACATGAAGCTTGGAGGGCGATAGATGCAGCAACAGCTCCCCCTGCTGCTCACAGTTAACATCACAGACATAAAAAGAAGCAGTCTCTGCTAGTGGTCAGTGTTCAGTAAGAGGCACTGTATCATTTGTCTCACTGTCCTTATTTCACTAACTTGCATCTGTCTCAAGGCTAAAAATCACATTCACAGTTCAGTCTCAGGTTACCTCAACAGCTTCCTTTCTCTCTCAGGACAAATGTTGGCTTGCAAACACACAGACTGGAGTTTTAGGTTGAACATTTCTCAGAGGGAGAGCTGCTCTGAAAGCAGGAATAATCTCAGATTTGGTGAGCAGAGCCAAAGAACCACAGTCTCTCTGGATGAGTGAGGCTAAGTTCCGAAAGTGAAGTTGTAAAAAAACAAATGTATCTATCTAGTTATCCCACAGCAGATCCAAGGAGGCTGTTTCCCAATTCCATAGCCTACTCTACACTACAACATGCACTATGCTGATGTGAAAGAACTGTAAAGTCTGTGAACTGTGATGGATGTTTACAACAAACTGATGTTCATTTTCATTTTCTCCTCAGCTAACCTGGACGCTTGTTTCCAACTTGTGTGATGGTCTGACTGCTTGTGGACTGTTCCCAGGTCTCAGCAGGTAACTGAGTACAATGTTATCATAACTGATGGAACAGAGCTACAAAAACACAATATTTTCCCTTTAAATTCATGCATTTTAGAAAGTACAATTAGAACAAAGAATTAAGCGTCTCATATACTTAAAGCTGCAGTAATCATTTTTTTAATATTGACAATGGGTCAAATGACTAAGTGTAGTGTGAGAGACGTCACTCGCAGTGACAAATCCACTAAGAATTATTGCCACCTCTGTACTTCCCCTCAGCTCTACTGAGGTATTTTTGCGTCTTTTAGCTCATTGTTTTGGTTTTGCCATCCACAACTTCAACTGTTTTGATTCAGTCTCACGGCTCTCATCAAGCTTGTTTTCAGCAAAGCTCTGATAAACCAACTGTACACCACCTGCTCAGCACCAAACAGCAGACAGACACAGTTAGCAACTAGCTGGTGAACATAGTGGAGCATTTAGCAGCCAAAGGCTCAGATAAAGTAAATACGCAGCTGTTTGCTAACATGTTCAACATAACAACTTTATAAAGTGATAATATGTTAAAAGTTGTTTACAGCTTGTTTTGCTGCCCTGAAGCGACAAAAAACAACGAAAAGATAAATTGATGCAGCTTTAATTTTAGCTAGGCTTTCATATAAGAGCAGGATGACCACCCTGCACAGTCTGCATCTAGAGCGTTGGCCGTGTATGAACGCTACTGTATGCATCAGCAAGATACAACTAAGCATATGAGCAGTGCAGAGCATCAGAATGTGAAGGAAGGTCACAAACCACAACAATGAAGAAAGTTTTTAAGACAAACTTATTAAAGCTTCTTCTTCTTTTTTTTGCTGTGATCTCAACATTGACAACACAGTCACTTCCTCAAGTGTTGCCATGTTTACTGATGTTTACAGTGTGCAAAATCATCAACATCCTCACGGAAGTTATTCAGGTGTTGGCCAGGAATATTTCAGCCCTGATCTGTTCTCTAGAGGCTTCAATTTTAACCCTAAAAGTACTCAGGCCAGTGCATGACCTATAATCTAAGGTATAGTGTGTAACTGGGATCGGACTGAGGGTGTGGTTCCTTTACTCGCCCATTCATGTCTCAACCAATGAGATTGTTTCTGCCTCCAGAGCAGCTCTGCTTCAGACAGTTTAACAGAAAACTATCTCCTCCAAACATGCTGTGCATTACAGAGTGAAGGCTAAACTAGGCTAAGGCATTTCAATGTTCATCTGCTCTCTTTAGTATCTGTCCATCAGTGTAGTGCTTTCTGTTCCTCTCAATGAAGAGTGTGCTCTGTGTAGTGTAGTCACTTTGTTTGTAAAAGGTGCTCGGCTGCCTGCTGTATACACTTAACATCCAACCAGCGCAGCTGTGGAGTGTCAACACACACTCTCAGATCTTATGACATCTGCTCTACAGTCACGGGCATGCATACTCAAACACACACACACACACGCACACACACTGTAGAGTATTGTCTGAGATGACAACTGTGTAAGCAGCTGTGTGTTGGACAGGACTCACACACTTTAATTCTACAACTGTGACTGACTGACACATTTCTGTCACTCTGTGTGTGTGTGTGTGTGTGTGTGTGTGTGTGTGTGTGTGTGTGTGACATGTGAATATATATGTAGTGTGTGTTGTGTGCTGCTCCTCTAGGTGAGCAGGTAGCAGTAGAGGACGTAGAGCAGGGCCATGGCCACACAGTAGAAGAGCAGGAAATCTGTGGACAGCAGCGAGGAGAAGGACGATGAAGACGAAGGTGAGGAGTGGCGGGGGGACTTTTCCTCCGCCGTGTCCCCCCACTCCACGGCCAGAAGGGCTGTCACGCAGCGCAGCACAGCGGGTAGCTTACACAGAAGCACATCAGAGCACACACACACGTCCGTCTGGACAGGAGAAAGACGGAGGACACGCACACACAGACACACACACACACACACAGAGGAGGAAAATACAAGTAGTTATATTGTTATAACTAGGAGACATAGAAGGACAAACCAGAGTGTAGAATTACACAAAGCACAGTTAGGGTTGGACTGATGTTTGTGATCCAATTCATTAATAGTCTCATCAGTGCAACCCTGACAGTCATGTAGCAACACAAATGAGCTTAAAGCACACAGCTCTCAGCTAACTACTGTTTTACACACTGCATTACTGGAATGTTTGCAAAGAAACAACAGCACTGAATTTAAATGTATTCATGTAAAGTAAATGTCTAGAAGTAGTGATGACAGGACGGGACAGTGAGAATCATAATGAGACATGGACTTTACCTCAGGGACTCCCAGCTTGCGACAAGCAGCAATGAAGTTTTCCACGTTGAGTCGACACTTTGATACGCTCAGTTTTGGCTGAAAACAACATTGAGTAACAGCAGGTTAGAGTGGAACTATTGCTTTGTAGTAACGACTTTTTTTTCCAGGGCCTCTATTTACCTCAACTGCAGAGAGATATTGTATTTGTTCATATTTTAATAAGATGTTTTCTGACCTGCTCCTGTTTTACTTTGCTGTTAATGCAAACTCGCTTCCTCCATGTTTATCTGTTGTCTTTATGAATTCAATATAATGAGTATTTCCACATCACTAATTCCATCAATACAACAAGTGAGTCATGTCATACTCATCACTCTGCAGCTCTCTCACTCTCTTCTCTACCACTAATGCTGTTTTCATTCATTATTTCCCATCAATTCTATTCTCTAGTCATTCTGTAGTCAACTAAACACTACAGCTACAACCATTAGTTGATCAATTTTGATCATTTTCTGACATTTTATAGACCCAACATTTAATCAATTGATCAAGAAAATGAAATGAAAAGTAAAATAATGGTGACACATCCTGCAGACGCTTCACACTGAAAGCCATCCATTCCTGGTGGGCTTTTAATGTGAAACTTCTGCAGGAAATGTTGAGTTTAGCTAACAATAACCTAACAGCAATTGAAAGCAGTATTAGTGACTGTAGTTGTACTGATGGAATTAGTGCTGTGGAAATGTACATTTTATATTTGACAGTATTTTGAGAGCACTATATAGTAATTTGGATGCAAGAATGATTGTTTTGAGAGCACGAGTCATTCATTCTTGTGCACAGATGAGTTCTTTTTAACACCTGAAATATGTGCTTTTGTTTGATAGTCTCACATTTTTATATATACTGTAAATTTGTCTGAACAATAGGCAATGTTGCCACAAGTGGTAATTACAGGAAAATGGGACATTTGTCTTCATTTCCCAAGATTCTCTGGAGTCAGGTGCTTTAAAGATCTCATTAGGCCACCTGATGAAGAGCAAGTGGAATGTGAGCACAAGCAGGAAACTTCTATGTTTATCTGTGAAATCCTAAAATGTAGCATAACAGTAAAGAAGAGTAATAAAGTCAGTGAACTCTGTGACACAGTGATATGTAGCTAACATTAGCCACCATAAGCTACTTGTCATACCAGACCAAGTAAAGCTGTAGCAGCGAAACCTCTCAGTGTAATAAATTGAGCAACAGTGTGTTTTATTGCTTCTGAATTCAACTTGTCATTTGGAAGAGAAAGAATGTGTTATTTCTTCTTTCAGAAGTGAAATATTCTTACTTTAATACTGCAGTAACCAAATAAAATAACAAGTTGTTGTAATTAGTCTCCCTCAGATACCAGACTGATGTGAATGACAGTAAAAGAGTGTGAGGATAATCATCAGGACAGGATTTGGCAGCTTGTCAGACTCACCACTGCTGGGGAGGGAATGTGGATAATTGACACGGTGCGCGGTCGAATCTGATTGACCAGCTGGCAGAGGATGGTGCCGTTGCATAAAGCCTCACCCAGATCCTCTGGTAGAGTGATCTTCAGCCGAGACTCCAGAGTCTGAGGAGAGACACAGAAGAGAGAGTTTTGTCAGATATGAATTCATGTCAGACCCTAGAAACTTTAAAGTTGCTGCTGAACACCCACATACTTTTATATTCATTTATTTTGGCATTTTAAGCCTGTTCAGCACTTTGGTCAACTGTGGTTGTTTTAAATGTGCTATACAAATACATTTTGACTTGACGTGACACTATTTCAATCATAGTACTGATGGCTTGCATGAGTGTGTGTGGAAACAATATATGTGATACTGTCAGTGTGGTAGAGGGTTTTTAATTTGAAAGGATTAACAGTTCTGTATTGAACTCTACATTTCAGTCAGATGAGCTTCGTCGGGCACAGATCATCTGGCACAGCTTCTAATAAATCCTCTGAGTGCTGACTGTGTGTGTGGGAGTGTTAAGTGAAAATCAAGAGTTGAAGAACCAGCTTGTGTTTTTAATTAAGATAATAAAAAGCCAGCCATGGTCCCCAACAGTTCAACCCTGCTACATGATGAGGTGGTGGTGATGGGTTACCTTGCGTAGCTGCATGATGTCTGGTCTTTCCTCTTTAGGAGAACGCAGCGTCGTGCGAGACTCACTTCTGCCAGACTCACCTAGAGTGAAAACTAGCCGTGACAAAGACAGTAGAGAGTGTCAGATCATTTCTGCAGCATTGGATGAAGGTGTGAAGCGTGTGTGTTGTGTTGTTTGGTCACCTGCAGGTTTGACGTTGCTACGGGAGGAGGCCCGGAATAGGAAACTGTTGGGTCTCTGGTTGGCCTGACCAGGTGGAGGGGACGTCTTTGGGGAGGACGGGACATCTGACAAACATTCAGGTCAATGTTACACATTTGTTGTGCAAGTTACACTTCATACCACATCTGTACACCTCTGAATTTATATGACACGACAAAACAACAAGGACAAAATAACCATAACTCAAGATCCACATACAGTGAGATGCAGTTGGAAGCTCTGGAAAGAGCTAGTAAATAAAACTTGTCAGAACTATTCTGTCAAAGTGCTGTTTTCAAGATTAAAAATGAACACAAAACAGAACTTCCTGTTTCTCATCAACTAAAAGAGCTAAAGTTTCATCATACATTCATCAGTGTGGAATATAATGTCCTCACACAAACAGCCACAACAGCTTTGCCTGAATACACAGACCAAATTCTGCTTTACACATCAGAAATATCAAAGAATCACTAACCCATACTAATAATCTGACCTGCCACATGTATTATAACAAATGTTCATACTCAAACAGGGAGAAATAGTGCATTAGTTGTACTGTAGTGAGGTTTTCTGGCAGCAGGATGGTGTGTGTGGGATACAGTCTAAATAAACTAGTGTGCTTGTGCAACAGTGTGGCTCACTGATGTGATGTGTTGCAGTCAACATGAGACAACATTAGTTTCACCAGAAAGCTGAGAATCTATCAGCAGCCTGTGTAGCTGCTATATTACATGAATGTGTATATCTGTATGTGTGTGGTACCTGTTCTGCTGCTGGAGCGGTGCAGAAATGTTGAAGGAGGCACAACACTCATCTGATCAGCACTCTGAAGGAGAAAAACATGTCAGATTGTCATACAGTCCAGCACTCTGCACTGTTCACTGCATAGTATGAAGGACGGTACTCACTGCACATCTCTGCCGCAGGCCACAGTGGGAATTACTGTTCTCTGGTGATGCACCACTAGGGGGAGACAGACACCAAAGTTTATTTGTTAAAGAAAACCTACACTTCCACACCCTTTAACTTCCCTCCATTTGTGATCTGACTTAGACGAGGAAATGCAAGAATGAATGAAAGGAGATATGAATGGGAACAGACAGAGGTAGATGTGTCTTTCTGCTGTGAGTATCATCTGTTCAACAGGTCTTACTTACCCTGAGCTACTTCCTGTCTGTGGTGCAGAGGCCACATGACTTCCTGTTTTGGTCGATGACTTCAGAAAACTGAAAAAATTAGTTTTGACATGGAGAGTGTATAATTAGATATGAGAGACAGAAGGGAGTTGCCTCTCACAGAGACACATGACAGCTTAGAGAAGCACACATTCACACTGTGTTCCAGTCTATATCTAAGTAAACACTGATACTGAGTCAGATTCATGTTGTTAGTGCCATGTGATGTCTGTGGCCAATCCATTTATACATTAACACCCTTCCCTAACATGGCATCAAATGCTTCTTCCTCTGTCTGCAGTAAACTGTGGAGTCAAGTGCTCTGGTCACACTGTAGCCCAGACAGAGAGAAGACAGCGCTGTGATAGAGGCAGTGCACCCTTCCTGTGGTCAATAGATTATGTGCACACTTAAGACGTCTTTAGACTGTGCAACAACCACAGCCATGTAAGTTTACTGCACGTCACGTCGGGCGAGACGGCTGTAATAAAATCTGTGTGGTAATCTGTGTCACAGTGTTAGTTATACAGATCGTGAGATGAATGTGTGGTGAATCAGAACGCTGCGATGGGAACAGAGAAAAGAATATGAAAGCAGAACAGGCATCAGCTTGCGTCATCCATCTGCAGCTCTGATGTTTCGAAAAGTCACACAAACTTCTTTTTTCTTATCGGCACTCACTAAATGTTCATGTCATATTCTGATCAGTTGGTTTTCTTTTTCATTTAAACGCCTGTAGCCATCAGATCTTTTGAAAATTAATGTACATATGTCAGGTTCAGGTAGGTTCAGGTCCAACATGGTGGACCTGTGAGGACCTCTACTCCGGGGTATGAAGACTTGAACCTAATTGAAAATGTCTGTCTAAGTAATGAGAATGAGTTTACCTGGTCTTCTCTCTCTGCTGCTGCAGACGTTCTCTCTCCTGCCAGATTGACAGGGTGCCCGGCCTCTTGCGCTCCTCCAGGGTGGGGCTGGAGGGGGACAGCGGAGACGTTGAGGCTGATGAAGGGGGAGCCACCTCCACATGGAGCGTGGACCTGAGAGAGACAGAGAGAGAGAGAGAACACACCGGCAAATAAGAATGAAACAGTTTGATCCATATAGCTGTAAAAATGTTTTTTTAAAAAGAACTAAAATATTTAATTCATTTTTTTGAATATTTAGAAAGGCCAGTTTGTCTGTGCTGCAGTTCACATCACTGCCAACTCCATTGTTTGCCTCAGAAGAAGAATAATACAGTGAGATATAACCTTTTTGAAATGTTGCAGCCTGTAGGAGGGAAATACCACCAAATTTTTCAAAGTCACTGACTGACAGTAAAAATCCCAAACAGATCCACAAACCTTTTTTGCTAGATGGTTTGTTCATCCAATATGTGTGTGTGTGTGTGTGTGTGTGTGTGTGTGTGTGTACACTGTATGACACGATAATAGCTTTAGTTGAATAGCTTTATTTGTTCAACTAAAATACACACAGCGTGGTCACAAATATGTCTGCACAGATTCAGTAGAGGTTTAGGCGATATATAAAGCTGTGTGTTGGGTTTCTACAATAATGAAGTTTTGTCAACAGTTTCAGTCAACAGTCATTGTGTGTGGAACAAACTGAAATCATTACTCTGTAAATCTTTGTTTCTTTATAAAGTTTTGCTAGAATTGTCACGGCAACAATGTCCTTGTCTGTCTCAATAGAAGCTATTCCTATTAGAGGAAGATGAAGGCCAGACTCACTGGAATGTGAACTTTCATCAGAGCAACTGCCCAAATAGAAAAAAGTCTGAATTATCACAAAGCTGAAACAGTCTGGATGTTTAACAGCTGAAGATGACAGCAGATTAAAGCTCTACAACACAAAGTTAAGAACAACACCAGCGACATCACATGAAGAGTCTATTAAAGTGATTTGATAGAGTTGCACTTTTATTCTGAAGGCTGGTTTGTGTCAAATCATATTTTTTATCATTTAAATGTAAAACTCTGTCTAGAAACTGTATGTAGTTTCCATTTTAAGTCTCTATATTCTATTTTTAGAAGTCCCAGAGGAAGTGTTGGAAGCCAAGATTTGGAACATCCGTTTGTTTGAGCTACAACATGATTGTGGAGCAGATTTCGGATTGTGCAACAGCTAAACTACATCTGCCTCAGTCTGAGCAAATACACTGGCAGTTGAGTTACACATCTACAGCATGTACAGTACACAAGGCTTAATGAGGACTCCAGCTCTGAATGAATCTCAGTAATTTGGCCTGAACCCAGTTAATAAAACTCAAAAGCTTCTGAAACAATGAAAGCATGCTGCTCAGTGCCCCAGAGGCTGAGAACAATAGGTCTGTGGCACATATTAATATGTAGCCAATAGAACTGCTGGGACACAAAATCCCAAAAATGTAGTTATCTTAGTTATGGAACAACAGAGCAGCATGATAAAAGCTGCCTGCTGAGCTTCAGCACTAACAGAGACCTGAATCTGCCTGCTGACCACACAAATATTAAGACAGAAGATATGAAAGTTTTCATATAGAAGCTACATAGAAAATATGTAGATGTCTGTATGTCAAAAATACAATGTTTTAACCTGATAATCACTGAATTTTGTTTCACTTCATTTATCCAGACTGACATCATGTGCATGTCAAAGAATTTTGAGGTGGTGTTTTCCTTTGCCCTAACCAATCAGTAGCAAGTAACACATCCTTCCCGCTGTCGCGTCCCCCTCCCCAAGCTGTGAGTGGTAGATTGTTTTCCAACTGTGGTCCATGGCAGCGCTCCATTTGGCTGTGCCGGCATGTTTGTTACTTAGCGACAAGGGTGGGGAAAGTCAGTTGAATGGAGGGAAAGCAGCAGGTATGACGTATAATCTCTGTCAGCTGATAGTCACGCAGCAGCAGGTGATAGAGATGCTGTGATGAACCGTCTCATCAAGACAATACACAACCTTTTACATTCCGGTTCTGCCACAACAATGCGTGTGAAATATGTTAATATTAGTCTGTGTCGTTAATGTATGTGAGGTATTTTGCGTACATGCCAGCACGCACACAGAGCCGATGATTCTGGTTGGCAGAAAGCAGTATTTTGTGTGCCACATTCAAACGGAGAGGACACCACACCAAACTGGCACAAACTGGCACCCTGCAGGTCGTGTTTTGGAGTGCTCCCAATTTTCCAATCACTTAACAAATCAGACATGTCAGCGGTGACTCAGAGGTCTGGAAACGGGGAGATTTAGAGTTGTGTATTAAGGGGTTGTAGCGTAGCAACGGGACCAGAAATGTAACTCCAGGTTTCTGATGCTGGTAGAGATTGTTAAGAGTGAGGACAACCTGAAGCAGGTTATGGTTATCTTCTGCTTTCTAGTAAAACATCAGAAACATCTCGTCTGTAAACTCTGAGTACGTGCCGTGTGCTCAGTGTGCTCTTACACTACCTGTCATGCTTTGTTTTTACACCTGCTTTCAAAAAGTACATGAACATTTTAACAATGCTGTTCAGTTGCCATGATGTGATAAACCGGGTGAGTCAGAATGTCAAAACTGTTAACTTTCCAAGATAACAGCACACAGTGTGAGGGGCGGTGGGTGACTAACACTGTAAGGAATGGGAACTGAACTCTATTGACTTTTCCCAGCTCTTCAAATATTCTGTCAAGTGACCTTGTAAAACAAGGAAGGAAAAGAGAGAAAAAGAGATAAAACCTTGTCTGTCTTTGTCACTCGGAGTAACTAAGTAAACAGTTTCCAACCAGGGAAACCGAATCACTGCTGAATGTAGACAGAAACAGGCCGAGGACAATTAAAGGTGTATGTCAATGGTTTTCAGATGAACTGGGATGGCACAAGTACTGGAAACAAATGAGACCTTGGTAGAGGTCATTCCTAGTGTTCAGCAGCAGATTTCCCATAAACCCTTTTGCTTCCCCCCTCCATAAAGCAGATTAACAAATTGTCAGTCACCCTTTACTCCTTCAACCATCTGCTGTCACTAGAAACTCCTCATCCATGTTCTCTGGGAGAATAGTGTCCTGCTCCAGTACTTTCGCACTTTAAACCAATATTATTGGTTTACACTTTACACTTTCATTGCAAGTCAAGCACAACGGTCTCTGGTGCTTTCACCTCCCTCAGACAAAATCAACGCTTATTTCTTAGTCCACTAATCCTTAAATGTGTTTTTTCACTGTAAACCATTCTTTTTTTGTATCAGCTGGTTCTGAACAAGCCGTTTTACTTCATCAACTGGGGCTCATACATTCCACAGTAACCTGGCTAACTGCAGCATCTCGTGGGCGGTTTAATGATGACAGCTGAGGTGGTGTGATAGCGATGTGTCACTCAAAGGCAGCCCGAGTCAGGTTGTTCCTGGACCAGAGTCGGCGTATTGAATATGTATGCTCTAGTTTATCCTGCTAATACAAAGAGTACCTTCTACAGTATGTTTGACAAGACTTACCGGCATACTGGTGGGTCCTGGGTTTGGGAGGGCGAAGATCTCTCTTTCTGCTCCTGGAAATCAATGACACAATCAATAACTTCTTTGTTCTAAGATTATAAACAAGACAAGATGTTGAGCAGTAAGGGGATAGGACACAATTGCTAATCAGTATGTGAATGACAGGTACCAGAGGAGGTGCTGTGAGGGTAGGTGTGTGTGGATCCTCCTCCTCTTCCTCTGTCACACTGCTGTCAATGAAGTCCACCTGCTCAGCCTCTCCATTCACTGCAAAGAGTCAGAAAATCTACTGTTTCAGAAACCTTTTTGTTTTAGCAAGAAAATTTGGTAAATACCTTGTACTACTTTGTTCCAGATACACTTAATTATGTGAAAAACACTGACTCACACTAGGTACATCCTTACTCACCTTTGTTAGCTTCCAGAGGAGATCCATCCTCCTCTTCCTCCTCCTCCAGGTTCCTCTGGTCTCTGCTGACCTCAGCCATGCGAAGAGAACGCTCTGAGAAGTCATCTGCTGACTGGACACAGATCAACAGATAATCACTGAGTCATTGATCTGGAGTCGATGGTTAACACTACAGACACCTTCCACCACTCTGTTAATATGGAGGTAGGCTGGATTTGTACTGTTACAAGATATATTTTTTTTTGTCCCACAAGTTCAGCAGCTGGTTTCAGAGATGTCCTGACCATGTCTGATATGTGTTTTTATTCTGGTTTTGTTTAGTTGTGTGTGTGTGTGTGTGTGTGTGTGTCCAGTAGTTTTACCTCATTCCCAGACCATCGTTTACTGCCGCTGTCTACACTGTTGAAACCAGAGTCCAGCCCTCCGAACTGACCTGTGAACAGCTCCTGGTCCGACAGACTGGAGGGAAACATGCAGAGTACACATAAAGATTAGAAAGTTAAACACACAGCAGTCTCATTGGCAAACTGTTACACATGGGGTCATTAGTCTAAAAGGCAGTGACTCATGTTTTTTTCCTCCAGACCAGTACTCACACAACACCAGTATCACACATAGCTCCTCTGTCTCTTATCTCTGTCTTTAGTCCTGTCTGTTTCATGGAAATGGTTCACTAGGCAGCTCAAAGGCTTCCATTCAAGTTAATAAATATTTGATGAAGCCTGCCTTCCGGTTATTTAACATATCCTTTCATTGCCATCATTTATCATCTAGTTCCTATTCTGCTGTTACTGTACCTCTTCCCTTCATGTTCACATTATTCCTATTTTGGTAGAAGAGCATCCTAGAGTGCACACGGAGTTGGCAAAAAATATTATTTGTGTAATTCCATAATCCTTTAATGACTAGCTGCAGAAGCTGCCACTATCAGCAAACAGTACTTAAGTAAAGCTGTCACTTCAGTATGATCACAAAGCAACAAGTTGCAGCTACCCCACCAGCACTGTAGTCAGATGTCAGCATCATTTACAGTCATGTAAAACCTGCCTCTTCACAAACAGGCTGCACTCTGCTGACAAGAAAGTAGTTTCTTCTACAGCAGTTCAATTCTGCTACATTCCTGCAAAACTGCATATTTGTAAAAATGATTTAGCCTGACTCCACTCCAACACCTAGAAACTGTGACCAGCAGGGACTTGACCCTGACCATCTCCTTGCATCGTCTCTGTCTTCTCCCTTTAGCTACTCCCTCCTGCCCCTCCTCCTCCTCCTCCTCCTCCTCCTCCTCCTCCTCCTCACCAGCTGTTGAAGCCGGTGGGTCTCAGGTGTCTCTCCAGCTCGTCCTGGCTCCTCTTGCAGGCCTCCATGTTGAGGTACTTGAAGATGTGGTATTTGCCCTTGGAGCAGATCTGCGCAGGCGGCATTTGCAGTGGGTTGTTGTCCAGCGAGATGCTCTGGAGATGCCGGAGGTGGCGGTAGCACAAGGGCACGTGGGAAATCCGATTGCAGGACACATCGAGGCGGACTAGAGGGAGCTCGGAGATTTCTGGACGGGAAAGGGAGACGAGAAGTGTTTTGTCTTAAATTGTTTTGTACTTAACTAAATCTTCATAATGTTGGTTAATTATTGTTTGAGAGTGCTGCCTGTAAATCACAACCTCAACAAACACTTCAAAGCCTTTTAAGTCTTCACCTCTTCTCCTACAACTACCCCTTCTCATACACTATTTACTCTAACTGCTTTCAGTCTTTACACTTCTCAAGTTACCACTTACACTTCCAGAATTTTGACTCCCATCAATGCTGAAGCTCCTGTACTGTCACTTCAACTGGTACCATCACTACACTCACTACTTACTTGACGTTACACCTCAACATCATTCACTGCTTACACCTGCAGCACCAGTCAAACGTTTAGACACACTCTCTCATTCAAGGGAAGATGTGTTATTAAAGCACTTTGTAACTGTGTTGCTCTATAAAAAGTTATTATTATTCTAGGCTTTCACTTCCATGAAGTCTTTTCATGTGTAACAGAGTCAGTCTGCAGGAGGTGTTGAGTTTCACTGATGCTTGTCTAACAGCAAGTGAAAAACAGTTGATGCTACTGGAAACAACTGGTGAATGAAACTAGTATTTATGTTAAAAATAGAAAAACAGCTGCAGAGAGAGAATGTTATACAGATGGAATTAATGCTGTGGAAATGTGCATAATGCTGGCCACGTTTAATGACTATTATCTGATCATGTGTTAGGTCAGGTATGTCATATTCAATATCAGCTCTTCTACTCTTTACTCTAAACAGGCCATATAATAGCAAGTTAGTTTTCATTTAATGATGGCTAAATCTGCACTTAGCAAACACTTACATCATAACTTGGCTAAATTTGAATTTAGTAAACCTGGTAGTCTGTCTATTCTTGTTTTTAAGAAATATATTCATTTCCATTTCCTCCCAATGAGCTGGAGAACGAGGCTGTAACGGTGTAAGACCCATTAGGCTTGCAGGAAGTCATAAGCAGTTCAATACTTCAATCGATAGCTTACAGTAATGATGCAATTACCATCTTACATGGTATACACGGGGTGTTATTAATATACCTGGCGGTCTAAAAGAAAGTGTTAGTGGATGAGATATCTATAGCTATAGATGCACTGATATCAATCAATCTGAGGTGGGCAGAGACAACTAGATGAGGTGAGCAGTTGATGGTCATGTGTTTGTACCTTCAGGCAACGTGGTAAGCTGGTTTCTCCTCAGGTTTAAGTCCCTCAGACACTCTAACTGGCCGAGTTCTGCAGGCAAACGCTGCAGCTCATTACAGCTTACATCCTGAGAGAGAAAGACACCGAGAGTGACACAAGACACAAGACAAGTGATGTACGACCGCAGACACACAGACTATTGACTAAATGATGTTATCTTGTTGTTTTCTACTTGAAGACATATGTATTGACCACTGACATGTTTCATCACATCAGAAATGGATCTGGAGACTTCAAATACAGCCGCTATGATTGACAGGTACATACTATAAAAACATCTTTTTTTATTTATATGTGCCAATCATGACAGAGGTTATTTCACATAGAGCAGGTCTAGACCGTACTCTTGAAACCAGCAATGACAGTAATGGAAAGCATATCTTTCTTTCCATTTGCTTGGAGATTGAGTTCCAGCACAGTGATACAGTGCTGATGTGTGTATCATACCAGCTGTCGGAGGTGTGTGAGGGAGGATATGGAGGCGGGCAGTGAAGACAGCTTGTTGTTGCTGACAATGAGCACTCGCAGGAGGGGAAGCTGAAACACCGACGGGGGTAAACTGGATAGAAGATTACGACTGTGGAGACACACACACACACACACAAACAGTGATGTCATTCAAGAGGCACATCCACCTGGGCCTGGTGCAAGGGTACATTGGATTTCAGAGGTAAATACATACACACACACACACACATATATTGTCTTATAGTTAGGAGACAGTATCATTTTGTAGCTAACTGGTACTAAAAGTTGTGTGGTACAAAGTGTGTTTACAGCGTGTGTATACAGTATATTTACTTTTGACACTTTTGCTGACTGTATTGGCAGCCACCTGGAGGTTTTTCTGGTCTCTTAGCAACAGCAAAATGATAGTTTTGAGTGAAGAAGAGTGTCAATTAGGGCTGAATGATTTGGAAAAAAATATCTGATTGTGATTATTTTGACTGATATTACAATTGAGATATAATTTGCAATATTAGAGGGCATGATCATTTTTACATCATTCTCATTTTCATAGAAAAACATTAAAATGATTATTGTGTGATTTATGCAGGAATCTGTATCAAACAAAGATGTTTTCTTCAGTCTGTAGAATAACTGCAGAACACCTTTAAACAAATATTGTGCCTCCTACTATTTGAACATTGCATTAGGCCATATTGAGATTTCAATAACATGTCATATAATAGTTCAGCTCTAGAGTCAATGGGAGGGTTTGGACGGCATCTCTTCATCTCCAGCATAAACAAACACTGAAGTTCAAATGCAGTTTCTCAACAGCAGCTGTGCTTCAGAGGTGTCATGCACCTGCAGACTGTTGGTGAAGTGTTGCGTGTAGACTCTGCAGAGTGTTGAAGTTCAACTTTAAAGAGGTGACACGAGGTGACACAGCTGACAGTGTTTGTCAGTGCTTGTTCTTAGAGGCTGACCTGGTTTGTCAGAGCCGGTAGGAAGAGGATGTGTCTGATTTTGAAGTTTTTATGAGCTAAAAAGCAAGCTACAATGAAATGTCTGATACAACAGAACAAGGAGAATAGAGTTGGTCCAATGTCTTACCACAGTAACAATGACTATGTCTCAAAGCAGTCCAACCACAGGACATTGTGATAAGACTAAATAAAGCACTGAATGACTTGATATCAGTGACCAATATTTGATTTCCTCACATGGGTCCATGTAGCTCTGATGATGCAGGATGACATCACTCCACTGGTTGATAACCTGACAAAGCAGACCACAGTACAGTAAGCAGACTAGCTGACTCATACGGTAGCTTACCTGAGGTTGAGGTAGGTGAGGGCCTGGAGGTTGGCCAGGTTGGAGGACAGTGAACGCATCCCATTGTGGTAAAGGCTCAACGTCTCCAGAGAGATGAACTGACAGAGCTCCTCCGGCAGCTCACACAGACGGTTCTTAGACAGATCTGAAAACACACAACATGACCAAACGTTAGACTGATCCATCAAATCCATTCTGACACAAAACTGAGGGAATGAAGACACATGCTGATAGAAGCAACGACTAGAAGAAGCTTACAACAGACTTCTGGAATGATTTGTCTTAAAATGCAAACATCAATCAAATTTGGTGCACAAGTGCAAAAGGGTGAAGTTCTTAAGAATAATTTGAGTCATCATGTTTACTAACTACAGCTTCAGCAGCTTGCATCCAGCTGTGAACCTTTGTTCCAGGTCGCTCACCTCTGGCCGACCTCATGTTTTCATCTCTGTCAACTGTCAAATAATGGCAACACGCCATCAAAAGAATCTCACAGAGAATGAGAGCTTCCACCAAAAAAATGTCATAATAAATAAACCATTTTTACAAAAAAATGCAGTTAAAAGCAAACATTTCCAAACCAAGAAACAAATGAATGGGAAAGCAAACCTAGAAAAAAGTTATCTTTTATTAGAATTCACATGTCTGTCAGACTCCATGCCCCAGTTTGTAATGCAGGTCTTGTGTTATAAATTTATTTCCAGGGTATTTTTTCCACTAAAATAAAAGCTCCTGCAGAGCCACAGACTTTATTCTCACAGGCTGAGTTGTGTAAAATCTGTGAAATGTCCCTTTAACCTGTGAAGACAGCTCTGTTTTATACAATAAAGCACATAAACAATGACTTACTGCGTGCTTTCAATCAAATTCATACTTTGGTTTGATGTTTGATGTTTCTTTGTGCCATATGGAAGCATCTCCCGCTACTTTCCAAAACCAGCAGCCTAAAACGAACAAACATGTCGGAGCAGAGAACCCACAGTGCTGTGACAGAATTCTGGAGAGGCCGACACTCGTCCACTTCTGACCAAACTGGGTGAGTGTTTCCAAAAATAGCCACTATTGGCTGCTTTCCACTTGTGTTTCCACAGTTGTGGTATGTAGGCCATTTTCATCCACCTTGAAGGATACATATAATAATACCAGTCAATGCTAATTACAGTTAAGAATTACAATGAGACTTGCCCATCACGGCCTTATGCACAAACATTTCATGACTTTCCATAACCAAGTCCCTTCTTGACTTATTTTTAATTTCCCACTCCAGTGGGCTGAGAACCAGATAGTGTACAGCCAGCCTATCTTCTTATCAGCTGATATATATGCAAACACAATAAATCAAGGAACATACCGCTCATAAATGTGAAAAACACATTGTGCTACACACCCATGAATGACATCATGACTTCCCCTGTTTGAATAAACTTGTCCAATTTGAAGATGCTTTTCTCATAATTGTGAAATCATGAAAGGTGTGGTTGGGAGGGAACTTTGTTCTTTTGTAAATGCAATGTGCTCCCAAAGCTCTAAATAGTCTTCTATGTTGGGAAACTATCATTTGCAGAATCAACTCCAATGCTCCAAAATGATGATTTAACCTGGTTACATCATTCTATCTTCTAAAGTTCTCTCTATATCTTTCTATGTTCTTATTTTCTTACACCCTCTCCCTCAAATTTCTTCCACCTTCCATGTATGTCTTCTCTTCCCTGAACCTCCATGTAGCTGATGCCTGCTCAGTGCTAACCCTGTCTTCATCACACCCTCCTCTCTGCACAAATATCTGCATCACTTCAACTCTCCATCAGGCTGTGTGTGAGGTAAAAGAAACGTGAGCATGCAGCAGACACAATCAAACATCAGTAGATTGTCTATAGAGCTGCAGTGATTCCAAAAAGCACCATTAGCAGTGAGCTTTCACTGGCAGCAGGATGAGACAGAAGTCTGTCAATGGCAGACAGCCCAATGGCTGTTTATTGATCGGCTTTGTGAGCAGCAGGGCTGGAGGAGGAGGAGGAGGAGGAGGCAGTTCCTCTCTTTGTTTGGGCTCATATAGGACTTTTTATTGTCATTTACACAAGACTTGAGATGCAGAAAGAAGGAAATGTGAAAATAATCAAAGACTTTTGGCTGCTATACAGTTTGAATGGACCGTATCCCGTTGTTATCAAGCCATCTGTGACATTCATTTATATGACAGACTCACTGTTTACATCTTTATTGTACAGCTGAGGTCATGTGTGACTGTTTTATCCATTATTGCTTTTTAGTATGGTGATTTCTGGGGTGAGTTTCTGTCCAACATTACATTGCTTACATTTACTTTCTGCTCATTATCTGTCTTTAGATCAAATATTATACAGGTTTCACTAAGCTTAATAAAGACTTTATTAAGAATAAAACATCTTTTATATTAAGTCTTTATCCATCAAGCTAAAAAGAAATATTGACCAATTTAACAAAATAAAGAAAAAAAAAATCAGCCTATTTTTAATCTCTAAAAATAGCTAATAGATAAATTGACAGAATAAGAAAGTAAATAAAGGAAATAACTGTTTGATTAAGCAGACAGGATCCATACTTTAGTACTAACCACTGTTGTCCATACATCACAGAGTAAACAAAGAAATCAGAGCAGTTGTTTGATGGTCAGGGCATCTTCACATGTCCTTAATAAACACAGCAGCGTGCTGCCGTGTATGACTGTGTCTCTATACATACAGTAAATGTGAGAGTGGATAGATAGTGTACAGTAGTATTACAAGCCTGATCTCTCCCGCTCCGTCTTCACTGTCCCATAGCTAGAGGGGGGCTGTCTGAACAATAGGTGGGGGTGGAAGCAGCAGAGTGTTTTGTGTGTCTGCTCTGGGGGATGGAGAGGTTGTCTCGTCTCTGTATCCGTCGTTGCAAAAGATAACCAGTTTGCTCTGACAGGGAAGTGTGATGGTTTGAAACTTAATCTACTGCAAAAATAAAAGACCTTCATGTCTGTGCATGTACAGACATATTTTAACTATTATGAGCACCTTGCAATGACTACATTTATTCCTGAACATTACCCCTTAAACTAGACTATTCCCTTTCTTATCTTCACTTTTTTACAAGCACTAACACAGAGCTGGACCATATTTGGTACTGTTAAGTACAAAAATACACGATTACATACAAAACACACACACACACACACTCTAACAGCTGATAAATCTCACACAGCATTCCCTACTCTCTTGCTTTTCCCAGGAGGCATTTCTGCCCAAATGTCCTGGTAGTTGTTGTAACAAAGCCAGACTGACTCACTATGGGCATCACGGGGAAAGCATGTGCTGTGGAATGGCACAGAGAGGCAGTGAAATGTCCAGTCTGTCACTGGCCTGCCACGGTTCAGACAGCAGGACGCTGGCTTTAAACAGACATGCTCTGAGGTCCAGAGCCAGCTCTGTCAGCTCAGCATGGTTCAACAAAGTCCCATGAAGAAGAAGAGGAGGAGGAGGAGGAGGAGGGCTAGAGTGTCATGATGGCAACTAATACAATCCTTCCTGTTAAAGAGCTGAATCACGCTGGCCCTGGCATTATAGTCAAGTGTCAAATGTGTCATCAGTGACTGTGATTGGATTTGGCTTCACTGCTCACATTTCATATTATCTGGCAGGAACTAACTGCTGCAAACACAACACCATACAGCCATGGAGCTAAAAGACACATGGTATCTCACATCAGGTACAGACTTCAGGTACAGGGTTGGGTGTGGAGTCTCAATACTTGATGTGGTTGGGAGATGGGACAAATACATTATATTAGCTACTTGTGAGATGCTGAATCTATGGCCAAATCATTTTTTTGGACAATTTAAGCAGTCAAAACAATTAGCTACATACATTTGACTTATGTGATTAAATTAAGTAATTATAGTCTAGAAAAATGTGTCCACACAAGTATCAAAAAAGTAGTGAACTGAGCACCAGAGTTTCATCAGTGGCAGACTTCATCTGCTGATGAAAACTGTGACAGACATTTCAAGCAATGTGCTTCATCTGTGTCTGCCACAAAGGTGATCAATAACATTCTAACCATTAAAGTTTAGAAAATACAAAAAGTCAAATGAACAATGAATACGTTAAATGTACAAAATCAGCTAGCTTGGATTGACGCAGCTATCCAAGTTGCTGTAAGTAGAGCTGCAATGATGATGAATTATTACTCAATTAATCTGTTATCAGAAAATGAATCAGCAACTATTTTGATAATTGTTTTGAGTCATTTTCTAAGGAAAAAAAAGCCAAAATTCTCTGGTTCCAGCTTCTCAAATGTGAATAATTTCTGGTTTCTTCAGTTCTCTATGACAGTAAACTGAACATCTTTGGGGTTTGGACTGTTGGTCGAGATACATTTTATAGACCAAACAACTAATCAATCAACAGATTAATCGATAACAAAAATAATGGTTAGTTGCAGCCCTAGTTGAAAGTAAATCTTAAATTGGCATTTCTTTGATTGATCATCTTAAGGAAACATGAAGTGAATAGCTCCTAGTAAACACTACAGCTTCTGTGTCGACTGAAAATGACATTAAGCTGAATGAACAAAGTGAAACTAACAGTTGAGTCTCTTTGTTAAGTTACTCTCTTGTCTCCACTGAGTTTTCAGGCCCAGTCAGAACACATTAGATCAAACTATCTACCACAGTGTTTGTTGTAACACAAACCACGTCCCATCTGAAAGGATTAATCCATATTAGCCACTTCAAGGATTCTGCTGACCTGGATTGACCCTTGTTCAGTTACCATGGTGACCATGCAGATTTTGTGACAAGCTTAAAAAACAGGGTCACCTATCATTAGCCTGGAGAGAAGAGAGGGCTTGAAAAAAAAAAAAGACAACACAAGAGCAAAGTAGGTCCATGCGAGGCACAGCATGTGTAAACGTGTAAATGTGTAAGCCTATGTGGGGCTTTTAGAACGCTCTAGTGAACCGTCTTTAACGTCACCTTAGTTGTCACCATTGTTTTGTTGATGTTTGTGCATCTGCAACAGTTTTGGTTGCCGGGTTAGCACCACGAACCCCGGCGAGTTCCAGTGAACGCTAGCTGCTTCTACACGTGGATCCTCTTTGACAGCTAATGCAAAACACCTGCTATGAAATCATTGCTTGGGGTGTGGCCAGAAGTGAAACACGATTAAAAAGTTTCAACACACACACACACACACACACACGCACACAGCAGTTGAGCAGGAGTCTGATGTGTATGATGAGCCCTGCATGCAAACACTTTATAAAAGTGTACCTGTGAGGCCAGATCACACAGCTTACAACCAGTGTCAGAGGATTTCAAAGGATCAGCAGAGAGCGCAGCGTCGGTCTGTCAGAGCAGAGCACTGTGTCTAATTACAGGTCAGCCGGCGATGGAGGAGGATCCGCTTCAGACACTTACATCACTGCTGACCCATTGACCTGTAGATCTTAACAACAGTGCTGGTAAGCAGCGGCCTCTAAATCCCAAAGACTCTTATCGCAAGGAAGGCCCTATCAGAGCATCAAAACGGGTTGGCAAATTCACTGTAAAAACAAAGGAAATACAGACAACAACAGTGTCATATTACAGATTGTCAGTTGGATTACACAGAGCCTCAGTGACGCCCTGTGTGATCTAACTGACAACCACACAAGACTTTACTCTGCTGTTTCATTTTTACAACTGAACTATACAACAAACTACATAAAGAAGTATACTACACAAGCTTGGTTAGACACTTTTACAGTCAAGTCTTAAAAGACAACCTGTAGACTGGTGCTGTGAAGTGACAGCAGCATGAGAAGCTTGAATCTTCCTCACATGGTGTCATGCTGTCTGATTAGTTATTGGGGCTGATATTGACCTTGACAAAACCATAGCAGTCAAATTCTTGTTACCATAGTGAAACTCAGGTGTTGTTTGTGATCGGGTGTGTCATCAACAGCTCACCAGCATGAAGTGGAAAACAAAGTCACACATGACATTACTAATAAGGATAAATTGTGCTTCTAGTCAGGACAAGCTCTGAGCTCACAAATCACACTGATCCAGAAACAAACATCAGCTTTCATTAGTCCAACGTCCGTCCGTCTTTAGGCATCAGTGTGCTTCAAACATGCTTGTCAGATTGTTGAACAAAGTGTGAGCCACACCCTCCGGTTTGTGAGGAAGCAGTGCGTCAAACAATTTCTGTAACTTTCTGAAACTAATCTAACAAGAACACCCACTTTACACAGTGACTGGCCAAATGACAGGAGATCTCCACAGCTGCAACTGACTATTGTTTTCTATACTGTTTAATCTGTCTGTTATTCTCTCTTATAATCATTTAGTCTATAAAATTTCAGAAATAGAGAGAAATGCCTGTTATAATTTCTTAAGGTGACCTCTTCAAATGTCTTGTTTTGTCTGATCAACAGTCCAAAACCCAAAGACAACTGATTCACTATCATGTATGATACATAAAAGCATCAAATCCTCACCCTCGAGAAGCTGCAATCAGCAAATATTTGATATTTTTCCTTAAAAAAAAAAAAAAAAAATGACAGGAACAATTATGTGATTATCAAAATTGTTGCAGATAAATTTTCAGTCGATCGACTAATCAATGAATCAACTCATGGTTGCAGCTCTGAAGCTCTCTCCACATGACAGCAGCAACTAGCAGCTGCTTTGCTACTTCGAGCGTTGCACGCCTCTCCGCTACACTCAAAGTTCACTTTGTTTCAACTATGATGACATGTGAAGTCAATTAATCAACAAAAAAATAATCAGCAACTATTTTGTTTATCGAATCATCCTTTTAGTCATTTTTCCAGCAAAAATACCACAATGATCTGCAGATTAATGGATGATAAAAACAATTGTTAGCTAACCCTAACCTCTAACCCAACAAACAGAGAAACTGTAATCCTAACACACTATTTACTGCAGTGATTGTGTAAAACAGTGAGATGTCTCTGTTATCTTTCCATCTCCTGTGTTCCCCTGTGTCTTGTCACGCTAACCCAACACATACCTTCACAAATAAGTAGATATCAGGTTTCTGGGTGCCTCACCTACTCTAGAGCTGTGACTGAGCTCTAAAGAACAGGATTAAGGTATAAACAGGGTATATTCTTCAGTGGAGGACAATGTAAAAAAAAGAGTAAATGAGCTTTGGGGTGCTGATGAAGCACCGACGATGTTCTTTTCTAAAGCTTGGAAATTTATTCCATGCCACTCAGCCAAGAAACCTCACCCCCCCCCGCCCTCAGCATGACAAGGACATAGAAGAAAAGAGGGACCCCGGGCCTCTCAGTGTGTGCAGAGGTGTGTGTTTGTGTCTTCACAAAATGAAACTCATATCACCTTGTGAAGAAAGGAGGCGAGGTTCCCCCCCCCTCCAAAAAAATAGTAGAGAAGAAGGGGTGGAGTGAATGAGTAACAGGACAAAAGAGTTGAGGAGCAGCCAGAAAGAGGATGAAAGCAAAACAGAGGCCGACCACGAGGATGCCAAGATAACTAAACCCCCGAGAGGAGTGACTCAACGAAAAAAGGGCAGCTCTTCACTGGCTTCAGTCCACAAGAGCTGCACGGACTGCTGGGAAACACCTGTGGCTGGACTCAAATGCAAATAGCTAACCTGTAGCCACAGTCAACAATGCAAATGCTTATTATTTAGTGCATAAAAAGAGGTCTACATAAAGACGGAACATTTTTTTTGTTGTGTGGAGAATAACTCGCCCACAACACAGGCTCTGATCACCGCTGCTCATAATCAGCTGCGATGTAGGAATTGCAACCGTATGTCGATTCGGGGGAAGATTTCATTGCATGAAAAATAAATGAAAATAAATGTATACACAAGCCCCACAAATGCATGATTTCAACAATAAACCAGTGTGAGGTTGTTTGACCAAAAACTAAATACAAGCCAAAGTCCTGTTCAATCATTATTGACATCTTGCTCTTACAATGACCTTTCTCTGTGATACGCTGTATTGTGCTACAAATAACATTGATGGCTCTCAGTCTATTGTTATCATCTCAGTATAAAATAATTAGGTTAAAACGATTAAATAACCCTGCAAATAGCTTTTGATGTTTTTCCCCCATCAACCAATCGATTGGTTGAAGAGTAGGTGTGATATCTGTGTGGGCGGGCAGTAAATAACAGTTACACAGTGACAGAGAAAAGAAGAGAAAGTGGAAAAATCTGATTCAAAAATTTGTTATGCAGTTCATTCAGTTGGTCTTTTATTTCATGTTTATGTTTTAGCAGACCAGACATGGCTGTAATAACAGCATAACAAAGAGAGCAGATCAGGTAATGAAAGTAAATACCAGGTTTGTTGGCCAAAAATGTCAAGTGCCTGTTCCTCTACTACCTCGACCATTGAGAAGTCTGAGGCAGAAGGAAGGACTCACATCACTTAAATAGAAGGTTATGTTGGTTCATATATCCAGAGATATTATCTATCTCTTCTCCAAAATTTAGATACAAGTTACAGAGCAATCAATTACCTAATCCACGATTTAACAGGTTATTCAAAACATTTTAGGCTTGACACTGTCACCACTTTCAAATCAGCATCCTGTACCTTCCCGCCACATCTCACTCTTACCCTGGCTTATATAAAATACTAGCAAAGCACTGGAGACTGCTATCCGATCTGATGCTTGTTTGGGTTTATTTCACAACGTTGCTAATGACAACGCAAGTCCGCCCTGCTGTAAGACAGGATGTGGCGGTGATGATTCCTGTTACAGTGTTAGATACAGCGAATTGAGAAGAAGCACCGTAGACAGAAGCTGAACACCACAGCTCTATTGTGTGAGTGTGAGTTTGTGGGTGTGTGTGTGTGTGTGACTGATGCATGACTAGGCCTGATAGTGACAATGGAGAGCACTACATGATGTTGTGTAGTTGAGTAAGAGATGGAGATGTGCTGTGACTGGTGCTATGTAATGCTACTGACTTCACATTCAAAACAAGGCCAGACATTTGACAGACATTCAATCAGCCAGAGATAACACTTTTATTATCACAATCTAACTCTTATATCCTCGACTGTCAAACTCCCAATATGATCCCAATCAACACTGTCTTTGATATCTTTCAGCACTTTCAACCAGTATACAATCATGCATATCAGATACTGTATCTGTGATAAAAATATTCTAAACTTAAGGTTCACTAGGTAGCTTCCCTGTGGGACTCCCTTGTGTGGCTAGACTGTCGGAACATCTAACCAGAGTCTTCAAACACTTAGTACAAGCTATTCAACACCTGCTGGTACACCCTAAAGACAGAGCCCCACCATGGAGTGGACAGGTTGATGATATCACTATGACATCACAT
Source organism: Thunnus thynnus (assembly GCF_963924715.1). Taxonomy (NCBI): domain Eukaryota; kingdom Metazoa; phylum Chordata; class Actinopteri; order Scombriformes; family Scombridae; genus Thunnus; species Thunnus thynnus. Next base: position 2,379,529 of record NC_089538.1, read on the forward strand.
GGGACAGCCATACTAATTCAAAAGAGGTTAACATGTAGTGTTCACACTAGAAGAGTGACAAAATAAAAAAAAATACTCAAAACATAGTCAGTATGCAGACTAAAATGCTTCATTTTTGAGTGTGTTGTTGATGGACACTATTGTCCCAGAATGCACTGCATTGAGGAAATGGAGGAGCTGCTCATAGATGGAAAAAAATGAATTGTGAGTGTCAAAGTTGCACTTTAAATGACAAGTATCGGTATCATTTCCTGTTAGTTTGCTGAGTGGTTAAGTTTGCTCAGTTCTTGCATGCTAACTGCAACAATAGTGTGAGATAAGACAATTACATACAATTAGTATGTAGTATGAATTGGGATACAGTGTGAATGAACATCAGAAACGGACAACATGAGCTGTCAGTGAACACCACACCAAAACTAACATCACATGACCAAAGTTTAGGTTCCATTCACTGAAGACGGCCATGAGACACAGTCAAAAGCTTAGGGAAGAGAAAGTAAGTGAAGCCTGAGTTCATATTTTTAGCAGTTCACACATGCTTAGCCTAGCTTAGCGCAAACACTGGACAGCTGGGGGAAACTTCTAGCTTAGCTCTGTGAAAAGTGAAAAAAAGATCACCTTCCCATAAGTCAACAGCTGTTTTATGAACAATAAATACACATGACAAGGCATTGGGAGTATGCCTTCAAGACATTTCTTGAACTACATTGTACATGGTGTCCTGTATTGTTGTCAGGTCTGCACACACACTGTTGTGACTAACCACAACCCAAGTGACTCAGCTACAAAACAAGATACAACATGATAATAAGACTGTTTTGAATTTGTCGGAAGGCCATTTCTTTCACTTTTGATAGAGCTACAGTAGCAGATTCCCACAGTTAAACTTGTCTCTGTACTGTACATGTTTATTTGCATCACCTTTAGTTTCAATCATACTCTTAACAGAGAGAAAGAGCCTTAGAGTGAGAAGAGAGTGTGATGCTGGAAAAAACAGGCTAAAAAGAGAACAAGAAGGGATGTTTTTGCTTCTCACAGAAGGTCAAATGAGTAGAAAACCAAAATTCAGAGGAAAGATGGTTGTGTTAGACACTCCCTGAGAGATTAATCATCAGGCTACAGCAGATGATAGGGAGTAACTCTCCCTTTTAGATGTATTGTACTTGGCAAATTAAGTCAGACCTGATTCACTTGCCCTCCCCTCAGTCTGTATCCTTCCTCCTACACCCTCTCCTCTCCCGCTCCATCTTTCACCCTTGCTTCTCTCCACCTCCTCCTCACTCTTCTGTCCCTCCTGCAGACTGCGGTTTTGATTTAGCTCTTGTATGCAAAGCTCAGCGTGGTCATGCAAAAGGGGAAATACACTATAAACACACTCAGGCACACAGTTTCCAAAATGTGCTGAAGGCAGAAATGATGTTTTCTCCAACTCTGAGAGCAACAGATTAAAGTGATAAACATGCAAATAGATGAAGCAGGAGGTAGAAACATAAACGTGCTCCAGTTGTCACGGCAACCGCCAAATTGCCAAAACCAGTTAATACCACGGAAAAGAAAATGAACTATGTGTGCAATTCCAGTATAACCCCTGGAAGGCTGGTATTTGATAACAGATTGAATTAGATTAGGTTATAAATAAACCCTGCTGTCCACCTGGTCACCATATCAAAAACTGTAAACATTACATAATATTAACAGGCTCAGAGTTAATGTAGTTTTTATGTATTATCACAGTTTAGCAAATTCAGTAACCTTACTCTGTTACTAACCCCAATCACATATGCATAAATCTAGCAGAAGTTACTGGATTAACAAACAAATCAAACGAAATGCACCTTGAAAAACACATGAAACATTAGCTAAATAACAACACAACAAAACAGCAGCGCCTCCATTACCCAGATTGATAACCTGTGAAACTGAGAGAGTAGAGATTAAGGAGTGGTCTGCCCATTCACCATTACACTAGCTTTCAAGTGTGACACCAATGTGCATTCAATGTGATGTAATGACCCTTCCTTCTTTTATAGTTTCTTTGAACCTAACCAGGAAGTTGCAAAGGCATCGGTATATCACTACTTCACACAGTGTTTCTCAGCTGAGGGAAGTATGACTGGCTCAGTTTTGTGATGTGACTGTTAAAACAAAGACATGAGTTAAAATGCATAACACTACAACAGAATAGGAGCTATGATTAATATCTGTTTCGTCAACATCTATCTCTTTGTCATGAAGAATTGATAGAAGATATAACTGGGTGTCATCTGTATAAAAATGGTAGGAAATATTATGCCAGCTGATAATGAGCTGAGGGTAACATGAACAGAAAACGGTAAAGGACCAAGGTTGGAGCCTTGGGGAACACCAGAGAAACTGGATGGACAGAAAAGGAATACATAGTGACAGAAAAATCTTTGTTAAAAGAGACAAACCATTTAAGAGCAGAACCACTGACACCTAGCTAGCCTCAGTCCATCAAGTAGCATATTATATTACACAGTGTCGAGGGCAGTACTTAAATCAAGTTAATGAGGGAATGCCACAACTTTCACACTTCAGCCATGCTCAAGCATTGTTGTGATCTAAAAAGAACAGAATTTGTGTCTAAAAGAGCTAGAAGCTAAAGTCAAACTTCCACACTCAGACAACAAATTAAATGCAGGATAATGAACATGCATTCGACTCTCATTTGACCCATTTACACAAGACTGCTGTCGTGGGTTAATCCCTGGTCATCACAGTTTCCACAAGATCTCAGTCTGCAACTGCAGTTCCTCACATGTCGCTGCTCAATGGAAGAATTAAACCTTACCTTGTTACAAACTGTCGTCTTTAAGTTTATTAAAAATGGTCTCTGGACTTCCTGTATTTGGTATCCTTATGAAAAGTTAAGAGATCAACTTTCACTATACCATCATGTTCTGAGGCTAACCTATAATAACTCTATGGTGGATGACCCATGTTGACCCACTCACAGTGAAAGTGGGTTTATCCCACATCACTATGCCTGGCTGCAAGCATTTCAAGCACACACAAATCTTAACATTCACTCCGTCCAAGGCCCCATGCCTTCTCTCTCTCTCATGTACCAACTTCCTCAGTGAATCAGCCATCTGGACACCAAACACTGCAGGAGTTAATGGATCAGCTTGGTTACATAAGACATACAGGGCCTGGGCTTTCATTATTCACCAGGCAGTCCACTCCACACCATAAGATTATTTACACACACACTCTTATGGTGTTACATTGTGTTGCAGGACAAACACAGAGCCAGGAGGAATGGGGCTAAGGCCCATTAACTAATGACTGCCTGGTGAGCCTGGAGGAAACTAGTGCAACAACACAACACATAAAGAACATAAAGATAGTAGAGACCCTGACATACAACCCTGATATCCTGGTTTTAAATCTACCCTGAACCTTTAGTTTAGTCATCTGTTGTCCAATATATCTCTACTACTGTCTAATAAACCCAAGTTGAAAGCAAGAGGGTGTTGCTTGGTTGTATTACCAGCTGCATTGTCAACGTCTGCAGTAGCTTTTTACAGATGCCAGTTACTTGAGCTTCCAGACAGATGCCATATCAACATGAAAGAGCAAACTGAGTGACTTATTATTAGGATTACTTGCAAGAGATGTCTCAAGACAACCCTAGGGATCACTATCTGGGTCAATTGGAACATATGTTAATGGATTGGCATCAGCTAAAAGAAATCTGATCAAAATCCAATCCTTTCTTGACTGTTCTCAATTGTTTTGTTCACCTCAGCCTGCCAGTGTTGCAGCACTGCTGTCCTTGAAGACAGCTGGGCAATTTGCTTCATTTACAAGTGAAAATTAGTGTGTGAATGTTAAAAATGATTGGGGCTCAGTGTTACAAGTGACTGAGTTCTGAAACAAGGTGTCAGAACTCAGTCACTTGTGTCACTACAGTTTCCTTGAGCTCTGACGCTAACAAATGTGTTATCTCTACTCTATTTCTCATTAGCAAAGATCAGCGTACAGAACATCCAGGTACCAGCTTCTCACTTTTAGCCGGCACTGACTGCCACTTTCACTGGTTGAAATCTCATGGCGGCAGATCACATCAGTTGTCACCAATTAACATGAATTCCTTGAGTAACATGACAGACCAAAATGATACTTCGCTGCCCTTGCTCTCAGCAAGTCAATGTTTGTACTCAGCCAGATCACTTATAAGGTATTTCTGTAGTCCCAACAACTCCAACAGAGTGATACATCTTTAGCTCATTGCTTCACATCAATTTCAGCAGTCACTTTATCCAAGTTAAACTTTCATTCATATCATATATCAATACTTTAAGCTAATCAACTTTATAGTTCTGAACCAGAACCATCAGTATTTGGATCAAGTAGCTTGTGAAAAATATAGTGTGCACACTTTTCCATTCAGTTGAATGGGAAAGTGTGTCCAAACTTTTGACTGGTACTGTAGATATTGATAAGTATTGGATCGGACTATCGGCAGATACCCTGTATTAAAGGACTTGGATTGGGGACAAAAAACCTTGACATGTTACGCTGTGAAAACAATTTCAAAATCCTGAGTAAGCCTGAAATAGTTGTAAATGTTTTTAATGGGTTAGACTCCAGCTCTCCACAGCCATGAACATAAAAGATAAGTGGTTCAGAGTATGGATGGGAATAAAATAGATTGGGTGTTAAGTGAGCTGAGGTTTGGACTATAACTAAATGAATCAGAAGTGGACCCCAAGGCCAGACCAGTTGGAATTTACAGCTTTAAAACTGAACGCAGTTAAATTAAAAAAAAAAAAATCCAGCCATTAAGGCAAGAAAAAAAGACTTCTCTATTCAGAAGTTAGCTTGTGAATGCAGTCTCACTCTCAAATGTTCAAGTGTAAGATATGATGGAAGTTCCCATCTCCACATGAAAAACTGAAAATGCCCAGAGGGCACTGACAGAATACAGCTCACAGCTTTTTCTGTGTGACTGTCTCAACCTAACCTTGAGAACTGTGGAAAAGGACAAACCATCTGTCTATCACAGTCTATCACCATTTTACCTTGTGAGGCAGCTGGATTCGTGAGATCAAGAGATCATGCAAGAATCCTCATAGGACGCTGGTCACGCTGGTCTGAACCACTAGTGGTTCGGACACAAGCTTATATCTTGAGGCCTGACACGATAGATTCTTGTGTGATCTCGCAAATCCAACTGCCTTGAGTGGTAAGCCTCAGCTGATACCTGCTGACATCCAGTTACCATGCTGTCCTCATCCAGACTCAGTACCTAGGGAACAATGGCTATGGCAACCATGGAGGAGTTCTTGCCCTGACACACACACACACACACACACACACAGGCTCTAGAGCCAGACTATGTATGGCACAGTATATGTTTTTTGGCAGGCTAGTAGTTTTGTCCCACAGCCTCCCTCTCTGTGTCTCTGCCTTTTCTCTGGTTACCTCCCATGGGACTGAAGAGGGACCCCCACCCCCCACCAGCTGCTGTGCAGGTCTCACACAGAAAGAGACAAACATTTAGACATGCAACTAAAAATACTGTTAATTACAGCATGACAAAATGGTTTAGTATAACGCAGCCTTTTTTGACCCTCTGTTGGGGATGAATAAAGTACTTCTGGTCCCTGTTAATGCAACAATGCATGAAGATGTGCACGCTACTCTGTGCTACAAGAGGGGAACTTCTTTTTATAATTACACAAGCCATGGCATTCATTAGCCGACACTAGGTCCAGTATTTATCAGTTCATGAAAGACTCCTTCCAGTTTTCTCATGAATATCTTTTCTGAGGGAGTTGACTATTCGGTTCAGTCCAACGGACAGAAACAGATCCATCTGGCATCTTATTTTCTGTGACATTTACGACAAAAGTCCTTTAAAATTGGCTTGACGGTTGGATGGAAACATGTTGGCTGACAGAAAGTGTGAGGCAATCAGTGCGGACTAGGAGAAGAAGACAGACAAAGCAGAAGTGAAGACTGAGTGAACTGGCAGCCCACATCCGCAGCACAGAGGAAATAAAACACGCGGGGGGGGGGGGGGGGGGGGGGTGAACACACTCTCGCACACACTGCGCCAACGTGCATGTCTCGCTTAATGACACAGAGCAGATGTAAACAACTGAGAGAGAGCTAGATCCATATGTTGAGCTCAGACACACATACACAGTGTAGTGAGCTGAAATCAGGGCTTGCTCAACCTGACCATTAACCCCTCCATACAGTAGACTTCTGTAGTATCTAACAGCTTAGCCAGAGAGCCCTGCAACACACTTAAACCAGCCCATTTGTTTAAAGAGGGTGGGGAGTTTTCACTATCTGTTATTGTGTAACATAGTGAATCAAAAAATCAAATAAAAAACACACCCATGACGTGATCTTCTTATATGAAAAGTAGCATTTTATTTCTTGGTCCCAATCTCTCTCACACAAGCAGTTTGAGGCAGCCACTACAAGAAAAACTGCTCTGATTGGAGTACTGAAGTCTCTTACTAGTAACGTACAGTGATGGGTTGTTCCAGTAACAGCTGCCAGGCAACCAGTGAACACTCCAGGAAGTTACTGGTCTCAGCCCAGAAACAGTCAGGCACGTAACCCCCTGTAAGACTCCAGTCAGCGTCGGTTGGGGCTGAAGACTACGAGTTTGAAAATGAAACTAATCTGGGGGAGCGGAGTTAGAAAGGTTAGCTGGAGGCAGACTAGCAGCTCCAGGCTACATTAGACACTATCAGCATAACACGACACAATCTCTGACTGAACTGTCTGCAGTCAATTTGTTGGTAATGAAGGCAAAAGGTTATGAAAGAAGAATGCGCAACATAAATAAACAATTTCTCTGGTTCTGCCGCATCAATTTCTTTTTATCTTTTTTTAAACTGAGTCCAACAATGTTATTTTAGTCCCAGAGCTGGAGTCAGGACATGGTTAGCCTAGCTTAGCATAACAACTGTAAGCAGAGGGGAAACAGCTGGCCTGGCTCTGTCCAAAGTTTAAAAAACTTTATGTACATTATGATACTTTTTTCACCATGAAATTGCTCCACCACTGAATTCTGATGTAAGCTCACTACAGCTGCTGTCCTCCTAAACAGAGACAGCTACAAACTTTATCAGAGCCACCTTTCAAGCCATAATGACTTTTTTGTTTCTGTGCCTGAAAGTAGGACAGGAGAAAATAAACAGGACTTTAGGCTGGATAATGACAATAACAGCTACCATCACACCCTTAAAACTGCTCAACCTAAACAACACAAACACACACCAAAGACATCCTGGCATGAAGTCTTTCAGTATTTCACTTGCATTTGTAGAACTGGCCCAACAACCTTTACTGTTTTTTTTTAGAATGGGGTGTGTTGACTGACAATAATTCAGCCTTTATAAATGAAATCTATTAAATAACACACTGAAGAAAAAGCAGACAGGGTTGATTTTTGATAAAAGGCTAACATCAGGTCTCATTGTAAGCCACTTTACAGGAACATGTCATGGAAATATCCCTCCCCCTCACTCACACTCACACTCACACACACACACACACACACCTCCTTTGCTCATTCATTATTTCTCTAAGTCAGCTGCCGGGCTTCTCAGTTGTGGTATGGAGTGTGTGTGCTGGCTGGCTGACCGGCTCCCCTCCTGCTCTCTCAACAACAAGCTCTTGTCTCACACATCCCCAGAGGTCATACAAGATTAAAGGTCATATTATTAACTTTGTGCCCATGCACCATCCTTTCCATTTCTCCTGCTACTGAGCAAACTCAATTCCGCTTAAATCGTCTTTTGCAACAAGATTTTTTTTTTTAATAAAGTAAGAATTCAATATCTGGGTTATTACAAACACAATCCTAGTTCTTTAATACTGATGTTTTGTTATTTTCTATATACTACAGCTGCACAGTGCTCACTTAGTGGACCTCCATCAAAAATGAGAAAAGCAATTGAAATCCAAGGAGCAGCAAGGTCTGAACCACAACATGAACACAATGCTCAAGTTCAAATACAATTTTCACCAGACAAGTGATGAACGTACAAAATTCAAACCCCGCCTGAGGCGCCAGTAAAAGTTTATGCAGGGCAAGTTGATTGGCCGGGTTAGTGACAGCCAATCAGAGTTATGGGTAAGTCCCTTTGAAAGAGTAACCAAGCCACAGAGAAGCACCTGCAGCACGTCGCTCTCCTCGCTCATGGGGGAAGAGACACGCTGTTTCTAGGGCAGAGAAGTGCTGGAGGTTGCTCGAGCCTCGACCCAGTGGAGGGAGAAGTAGCTCATGCGCCTGCTAATGTTAGCCTGCTAGCTTTGGGAAATAACAGAAGATACTGTCAGTGTGTGTGTGTGTGTGTAACGTTATCGACACTAGATAGTCACCTCAGCTTGTGTTGTTTTGTGTTGATGTAGCAGCTGAGAGTGTAGCTATGATGCTGCTGCTGTGGGGCATGAGCGCTCAGCTGTGGTGGGATCTTATTTGTGGAGGGGGACGAAGGAGAGATGAATGATTAGACCAAAACCACATTGATATCCAAACACACATCTCTTCCTCTCTCTCCATATTGCTCTGTTAGCTACTGCAACCCACAAACTGTAACTATGATGGGTGTGGCTAGCTATTCACCCAAAGTCACATTTGATTAGATGAATTTTTGTAAAAGCCCCTGACTGCAGGAGAAGTCATCAAACATTTGAATTTTGGGATATCTGAGTCGCAATTACAACTGGGAAATGACTCGTAAACAAGGGAGCCTTCACTAATTTTACAAAACCGGATATACTGTCACTGTGGAGGACCCAGTGTGGTCCTGATTGTAAATGTTTTGCACCTCCATCTTTGTAATGCTCTTGAAGGTTGAGATCATCTCTTCTCATGTCAGAAAGAAGTCTGACAGGAACAAGTGCTTCACAGCAAACTCAGAGGAAAAATGAAATAAATACAACCTTTATGAAGATACAGAGGTTTTCATTCATTGCTGTAGTGATTTTGTAGGACTGTCAGCAACAAGAGAAAACTGTCTTCCTCTAACTGATGACTTCATTTCATTGAAATGTATGTCGAATTGTTTCTCCGCTGTTATTTTTCCTCTGCACATGAATGCATCTGTGCAGAGGCTTCTCTTAAAATCTAGAGCCAAAAAGCATGTGATTTTCATTTCAAAAAGATAAATCACACTTTCCCTTAGTTACAAGTACATTTTCATTCAATCTGATATGAAAGTGTGATGCAGAATATTGACATCATCATATCTATCTGACAGCCTCAATCCTGGAACACAGATATTATCATCCTTTCAAAAACCTACAATTATGAAAGCATTTGCCCAGGGGTGGGCTGTGTATATTTATCAAAGACCGCTAGAAAACACAGACTTGTGAGTCCACAAGGTGCACACAACATACAATGGCTGGGCTTTGTTCCCTTCAACCGCTCTGGGCTACCGGGAAACACTGCAAGAGGCAAGCCAAGTCTCCTTCTTTGTGTGTGTGTGTGCGTGTGTGTGTGTGTGTGAACCTTTGACCTTCCTAAGGGAAGCTGCTCCAGTGGGGAAGAAGGGGGGGCTGATGTTATCATAAACATAGCCCAGTCTTATCCTAGTTCAACCACCATCATCTCTTTCAATAAAACAAAACAGCTCCACTAGAATCCTGCACACTCAAACTCACTACACACATGAAGAGCTGCCTCTTACATACAACAACGTGCAAGAAAAAGTGTAAAGATGAAGTGGGCAGCCCAGCATTGGTGTCTTACATAATAAAGAGAAGAACACAGATTCAGCAGGATGCTTTCTTAGGACGTTAAGTCTCATTTTTGACAATGACTGGATGTAATGTGCTGGTAAGGAGGGCTGGTAGGAATTCCAAGCCCACAGAGAAATAACAAGCGACTCTGCAGCTCTCCACAGCTTTCAGCTCAGCGTACTGCTTCTCTAGCCTGCACACAGATGACATGGAGTGTGATGGTTCTCAGTGGTCCTCCCCATATAAAAGCTGGACGGCCCATTCCAGCAAACAAGCTCAGACAAGCCAGCTATACACTAACTGTCCAACACTCAAATCAATGAGACCAAACCAGAGCTAAAAGACTAGTGAATATTTATAAACCAGTGATAATAAACAGTAATGGTATATTAGATACTTTTATATTGTGTATATTATATGATATATTATCACAATTTAGTTATTTCCTGGAAAATGAGTTTACAAGCTGACAGCTGTTTTTAGCTAATCCAGCAAATTAAACACCTGACAAATCAAACACTTGTCCAGCTTATATGTTGGCAAAGACCCAATAATGAACTAACAAAAGATAGTTTACTCAGTTCCACACACACCCTTCTACTAACATAAATACTAAGTAGAGAATCTAGTGTGTATTAGTCCGCCCCTGAAAATAATCCCCAACAAATGCACTATTTCGTCATGTTTGAGTAACATTTGTTAAAAACTACAGTGACCAGCTGTTTTAGAAATGTACTTTATAAAATCTATGTGTGGCCCATTTTTGAAGCTTTACATCTTCAGTGCCACAGACAAGAGTAGGGAAGTCAAGAGGTATTGAGAAACTGACATCATTGGTTTTGATTTTTTTCATGGGATTTATCAACAATTACACGAATATATATTACTGTCAGCCTTATCCGTTAAAGGGAGAGCCTCCATGGCATAAACAATATCAAAATCTCAGCTCAAATGATCACAATCCTAAACCTAACCCGATCCTGAATTCTTTAAAGCTTGATTAAAGTCTAGCTGCTTTGGTCTAGGATGTTGTTTACCACTACTGCAATTTTCTCCTGTACTTCTCTCATTTCAAAAACTGTTATCCTCTTTGTTACTTAGCTGGCTAAAGCTTATTAGGTATTAGAATGATGTAATGCTCTTTGTTCCCTTCAATCTCTTGGCCTCACCATGACTAACAACACTCACTGCTGAGCTTTGAGTACGGAGAAGAAAGTCTGTATTATATGATCACGTTAACACTGAGAGACACTTGTATCACTGTGTAACTGCAGTTTACTAAGATCTGACTTACCTTGTGAGTTGAGCTTACAGTGTGCTTGTATTACATCATACTTCAGCCCGCTCTGTCCTTCACTTGACAAGGGGATTAGTTTAAATCCAACCTGGCAAGACCAAACCTGACTACCATCATGACAGTTTGGTGAATCAGCGTGGACTGTCACCACACGCGCACACACACACACACACAGAGGCTTCTCAGCCAGGGGCCGCTGCATCACAGAGTTGATATAATGTCTGACTGAGCAGACATAACTACCAGGTATCTGAGTGAAACTGAGAGCACCTCATCACACAAATACTAGACATCAGCACAAAGATAGTCTTAGGTGCTGCAAAAACATGTATTCAAGACCAAATGTCTACAATCGGACCTATAGAGGAACACGACCCTCAAATTACAGCTGAATGAATAACAACTGAGTCACCGCCAAACCAGTGTGAGTGACAGTCATGTCAGCAGCAGCCCTGCACAATTTAGAGGTGAAGTCAAGATTCAACACAACCCAGTGGTTACATTTAGTGATGATATTCCTTAGAGAGTATATCAACTGTCCTGACTGTCTCTGTCGGGAATAAACATCTCAAAGACTCATTCATGGTATTCTGTGGCCGACTGAAAGCAAGAATTCTTGACTTTTAACTTGTTATAGCAGTAAAAACTATGGCAGTGTGTTGTTCGAAATATCAAATAAATAAGTAAACAATATCACAAACCTCACCAAACATTTAATTGATGCCACCTTTCGAAAAAAATCAGTCAATTAATCGATTGACAAAAATGTGATCTGCAACAATTTTGATAATCAGTTGATCTTTGAAGTCATTTTAGAGGCAAAGAAAGGCCAAACATTCACTGGTTCCAGCTTAACCAATGTGACTATTTGCTGGTTTTCTTCTGTGATGATACACTAAATACCTTCTGAAAACTGAGATGTTGTTAAAAGCCCCACAAAGTATGTGGACCACTTGAATAGGGGTGTAACGATACACAAAATGCTCTCGTCTGACTAAATTCTCATTGGTCGAATAATCTCAGTGTTACTTTCATTAGGAGAACAGTGCTACATCAACAGCTTTCCAGGATTAATCCATTATTTCCTGTGGTGAGAGGGACAGACTAACAACCTACCTGTGAAAACAAGGGTGTATTCAAAACCCTTTTGTTGTTTTCACACCTTTGAACTCACCCAACCTAACGGAGACTGCTGGGTCTAACTACACTTAACGTTTACTGAATGTTTACTGAAGGTACTGAACATTTACTGAATCAGTGTTTCTCCTATAATTGTAACAATGAGAACCCCTACCAGACCCAAAACATATTTTTTAATGCCAAAAATATCCATTCATTCAGAAATCAATAATGTTTGGGAGCCTCTGTGCAGCGCTGTTCCAATGCGTGAGTCATCCTCTGTGTTGTTGCCTAGGAAACTATTGGTAGCATAACTCTATTAGTAATATTGTGTATTATAATATCTTCACTGGAAAAGTTAAGGGGTTTAGCAAAGTTAGCAACAATGGGTTAGCCTAACCTGAAGACGCAAAACAAAGAACTAGAGAACAGAGAAATGTGTGGCTGCTGAGTTCACTGTGCATCTGCCCCGTTACATCCAACCCCCCCGCGACTAATCGATTAGTTGAAGATTATGTACGATTTCAGCCGACCAACATTTTCTTTGGTTGACTACAGCTCTACAGTTCAGAAAAGAAAAAAAAGGTGGAAAATAATATTTTGGTCCCAAACTATTAGTGAAACAGTTTAGTTGCGCTGCGGTGGAAAAGGAAAACAAGCTTTCTGTTTCTTGCAAGGAATCAAGACAACAGCTGACAGCTGTTTTATGCTAATTTATGGTCACTCAGAACTGGTCCTTACAACGTACCGCATGACCACATCGGAAATCAAATGTGTTTCTAGTTGTTCCAAACAGCTTCACTCAAAGGCGACTGTCACAGAGAGGGGAGGGGAACGGGGAGATGCAACATCGTTTAAATATGAGGATAATGGCACTTATTTTATTAATAATGACAGCAGCGACACTACATGAGCATGGGTAACCAGGGTAATTAGGCTAAGCCGGCTACCATACATCTATGAGTATGCTACCTGCTTGACAGTAATTGTTTGGGACACAGAGCATACCGCAGTCGCATACTGAACCGAACTTCCTGTACCGAACGGTTCAGGACAAATACACTAACTGATACACCCCTACCACTGAGTTGAGTTTATTTTGTTACACATCTTGTTCAAAATATTCTATAGACCAAACAATCGAAAAAGTAATTGTCCCATTAATTAACAATGCGAATCATCGTTAGCCACAGCCCTCTTAGAAAGTTTTCAAAACTCAGCGTAGGGCTGAAAGCTGTGACCTTAATAATAATTTACACAATAAACAGTTAAACTGTAGCAAGTGAAAGTTAATATAAGTATAATGACAACTATTACTGGTTAAAGTACTCAACTGTAGCTTATGAACCTTAAACCCGTGAGCTGGCCAGACAAATAAAGTGAAATTTTGGCTGTTTCCTGGTCAAAATAATCACTCTTTGCACAGTTTTGTTTGGCTGTTATCAAAAAATATAACATCACTTTTTGTTAGTCCATTAATCCACCACAGATTAATCAGTAATGAAAATAATCATTAGTTGAAGCCCTACTTTAATTACATTTAAATAGCAATATTGGTCAGAAAAATTGCACTTTGATATTTTCCTGAAATCATTCAGCCCCAACTCCACGCAGCAGACACATTTCTAATAGGTATGGAGGTTCGGAGCCGGTTTGGAGCCCAGAGTTGCTGCTTACGGTCGGCGCCATCTTTTCCGTTTGGAGCCAGGACCTTCCAGATAAGGAGTGTGGGGTGTTGCCTTTCACACTCTGGAAACACCTAATCTAATGCTAGCTTACTGGGCACTTGAGCTAACATTAGCCACTGTAGCTATATTGTACTAACACAGCAAGTATCTTTATCAAGTAACATTAAACTTAGTGAAATATTGCAACAACAGTCCGACTCAGTGCGAGTCCTGGAGATTGTGATTTAAGGTACTTCCACATTGGCTTCAATTTCACGCCATGGTTACTGCTACTTGACCAATATGCACAATATCAGAGCCTTTGCACTGTCACACCTAAACAGAATGCAGCCATTAATTTTAATTCATGAGGCAAAATGACCACTGTGCCAAAGCTCTATTGCAGTTGAACCTATCTGTGTTCACATGACAAAATATTGTTGTTGAGGAATTAGCAAGACTGCTTACATTATGAGGAGATAACACAGATTAAAACTAACATACTAATTACTTATTAGAAGAGAAAGTAACCTGTTTTTTAATTTTCTGAGGACTCCCTAGAACTCCCCCGTTTCTGCAGGTTCATCAACCTCTCTATGAGCCCCTAATGGACCTCTAAAAGTAACAAAACCCTCCTCAAGACACATGGAACACCTTAAAGACTTCCTCAAGGATTCCCAGAACCTGCTCATTCAGCCCTAAAACCAAGCAGAGTCCTTTCCAGGACCTCTGGCATGCTGTTAAATCCTCTCTCCTCTGGATATCTTAAATCTAACTTTGAGAGCAGCTCTACTTTTTAATGACTTTCCTACACTTGGATAAACACATCTTAATCAAGTGGCATTATAGGTATATGATATATTCATCACTTCCATAGTCATTAGGGTTGGGTTGCTCCAGTGGCAGGTGTCTGTGTGCGTGTTTACGTGTGTTCAAGGCCTCCTTGTCCCACAGGGGCCTAGACCTGGGTTGTTATGAGCAGATGGTCATAATTACCAGAGCACAGAAAGCAGCAGCAGCAGAGGATATGGGGTGTTGCTTTAAATTGCAGTGTAGCTAGATTGATTTCAGTAAACCTGGATGGAGTAATCCTCTTTTCAACAAGGCGAGGCCAAGGTAGTTCCCTTTAATCCACAGTGTCATCCATACCTACCTCACGGTTAAGTTTTACTGTCTGTTGTCGTTAGCAACAGCCCTCTCCTGTGGAAGTCAGTCTAGCTAAATGAGAAGTGACACTGACAGTCTCTTCACACACACTTCACACACACACACACACAGTCCAGCAGGCTGCATGTTATCACACTATGGACTCAACGCTCAAAACAGACAAACAGGAAAACAACCCTACAGTTGGAATGCCCCAACATTTAAACCTGTGAAACACCCAAAATCCGGTGAAAGAAGATCTGTTCTTAAATACAAAGGAGGCAATGTAGTAGGTTTGGAAGGATGGCTTAAAGAAGAGGAACTAGCTTCTTTGTTTTTTTACTCCTTTCTCCTTTGAAGTCCACTTTAAGAGAGCAAAACTCCAAACTTCTTTTACAAAGCTGGAACCTAATATGGTTTTGCTTACAGGGAAAGTAAATACCACATAAAATAACTCGACTGTGATATAGTCCACCAAGTTAAGAGTTTTACTTCAAGATATACAAACCTATTACCGGTGCACACTGCATGCTAACAACAACGCCGAGCTCATACGACAGTTTGTTGAAAGAAGACTAACGGTAAAACGTTTAGTCCGTTTTAAAAATTGACTTCTTGTTGAAACAGCAGCACTTTGGTGGAATAGACATGTACCTAAGTATAAGTTGGCTGCTAATGATTAGGAAGAAGTTCTAGTTCATATTTGAGGAGGTTTACAGTTGTGACAGTCATTGGGACAAAATGAAACTTCAGGGTTATTAATGTCTCGGAGCTGCGGAAGGATGCGCTTTCATCGTAGAAGACAGAAGCAGGTGGCGGTAAAACAAAAGGCGAGACTCATAATAACAGCTAGCTCGCTAGTACTGCTTTGTAAAATTAAAGAAAACAGCGACAAGCAAACCAACCTGCATGTGTAATGTCGGACAAGTCGTAGTTCTTGGCGCTACGGGGAAACTCCTTCAGTTTTCGGTTGGACAGGTTGAGAGCCCCGCTGGCGGCAGCTTCCTCCAGCGCTTTCTCCACGCTGCGGCTGGCCGCTACTGTGGCCGGCAGCTGGGCTCCATCCCCAGCAGCCATCAAACGTACAGGTCCGCCTCCTCTTCTACTTTGTTGGAAGCGTCCGCTCCACTTTCATACCCCGTAGGTCCTTATAAACTCCCAACTGAGCGCTCCTTCCGTAAACTTCTTTGAAAGTACCGAGTAAACCCGAGAAAAAATCACTTAACGATGTGAGATGTGACTGCTTCCCCTCACACAACGGGACTTACCCTCTCCACTACTAAAGGAGAGCGATGCAAGCTGTCAATCTTTCAGGAAGTTGCATCAAGC
This sequence comes from Thunnus thynnus, assembly GCF_963924715.1. Classification (NCBI taxonomy): domain Eukaryota; kingdom Metazoa; phylum Chordata; class Actinopteri; order Scombriformes; family Scombridae; genus Thunnus; species Thunnus thynnus. The sequence continues at coordinate 2,395,831 of NC_089538.1, forward strand.
TCGCAAATGTCGCAACAGCGTTACAGGAAGACTATGCTTTTCCCTCTAAATAAAAGCGCAAACCTTGCCACAAAGAACAATAAAACCATCCCAGCTTTGTTCACTCTATTCAACCTTTGTGATCACAGCTTTGTACATGACTTCTTTTAAGCACAACAGATATAAAAAAAAATCCTGATGCAATCCAAGACTGTAGAGTCTTGGACGTTTTTAATTTGTGCATTTGCCTTTTGTTGGCCTTTTGCTGGGAGTGATGCTTCTGTTACATAGAGCAGCTCCTAAATTCATTATTGTTCGGCAATGACTCAAATCAGATAGTAGAGCCTCCAACAGGCCTATTTGTCCCCCAAAACATTATTCCTGTCCAAATAGGGAGGAGGGCTATGAGAGAGCATGTAGACCTATAGGCCTATGTTGGGAAATAAAATGTAACCCTTTATTTCACAGGTCATGATTACCTAATAATTTTCCAGGACATTTACTAGAAAGATTAAAGATTCTTTGTTGAATAAATGAATTACTGGGCAAATGGGGACTACCAGTTTTGACCGTGCATCCACCCAATTAATAGATAACTTAATAAAAAATGTTTAAAAATATTCAGATCCTTTATTTGAGTAAAAGTACCAATACAGCAATGTATGAATACTCCATTACAAGTAAGAATTCTGCATGAAAAATCCTACTCAAGTAAAAGTACATCAGTATACATCAGAGCATTAAAGTAAAAGTACTCATTCTACAACAACTGATATATTATTATACTGTATATGAGATCAGTATATCATTAATATTGAAGCATCAGTGTTAGAGCAGCATGTTACTGTTGTAGCTGCTGGAGGTGGAGCTAGTTTACACTACTTTATATACAGTTAGCTAGTTTAGTCCACTGGTTCCCAACCTAGGGGTTGGACCCCTCCAAAGGGTCAGCAGATAAATCTGAGGGGTGGTGAGATGATTAATGGGAGAGGAAAGAAGAAAAAACAAAGTTCTGATACACAAATCTGTTTTCAGTTTTTGGACTTTTTCTCTAATCTTTGAGTTTTGGTGAAATTAAACCATGTGAGAAGTTCAGAGGGAAAATCACTATTTGGTGGAGCTGTTAACGACTCATAGACATATGAAATGTGACCCCAACTACACAGAGAACTCAAATACATTTTTCACATGTGGCCCCAATCCTCTTCTGTAGGTAGTTATTCAATTTATAACCTCAAATTTTCTAAAATCCTGGCCACTGCCCCAACATGAACTGATAATATGTTTTGGGAAAAAAAAATGTTTACTATGCAATTTGTTGTTAATGGATTGAAACTTCCAAAATCACATGGCCGCATGGACCCTTAACTAACAGCAAAGAAGATGATAATGGAGAAAAGAAGCCATTAAGATGATGTACAGTCTATTTGTGCTCATATTGAAAATATAAACAAGTAGCCTACTATAAAGTAGGACGCACTGACATGTTTGCTGGAAGCAGCTACTGCAACTTGGTGTGAAACATGTAAATTATATTTTAAAAACATACACAACCTTCTCTAAAAGCGTCTTTATTGACACTGCAGAACATTATCGCTGAATGAGAATTTTATTTTGATAGTAAAACCGGAAGTCGACCGAAGCCGCGTGTCTTCACCTGGCTTTCACAGGAGGGGGTTTCGAATGGGTGCAGCTCGTGTAGTCAGCGCGAGGGAGCCAGGAGGAGTGGGCGCGGCCACAACGCGAGTATTTTTGACTGACAGCGCTGGGGCGGGGCTTCTGTTTGTTCAATGACTGTAGACACAAAGTTACTGATGCTAATACGCACCAATCAGAATAAAATGCAGACAATTTTTGTGACATAATCGAAGCAGTAACCAATCAGGTGATCCAATTAATGTTCCATTTATCATGAATGAAAACTCATGTCATGGTAATTGAATTTGTTCAATTGTAGTTGATCTTCACTCTCCATTATAGTAATACTAACCTACAAAATCCAAGCAAAACAAAGTATGGAGAGGTTCCAGTGTGTTCCTGTGTGTTTGTGTGTATGGTCTGAATACACACACGTGTCTAAATGTCTATATAAGTGCAAATGCGGCGTCAGCAGGAGTACATTGTCCCCTCTTGCCTCCCGTGAGGTTTAAAACCCTTATTCTTATTCTTCCATTCTTTCAGGAGCAGATGACTCCCCTCCTGCACACACACACACATGCACACACTTCTGCATCCATTAGCATTGTCCCCTCCTCTCCACCCTCCATCCACCCTTCTCTTTAGCCCTTGTTTCCACCCTCCCTCCCTCTCCAGCGTCCCATTGGACCATCTGTCAAAGTCCTGCCGGACTAGTCGCCCAGCTGCAACCAGGGTGAGTGTGTATGTGTGTGTGTGTGTTGGGGAGGGGGTTAACTTTCACTATATGTGGTTGTAAAACTCCATTAACAGTCACTGGTTAACTTATACTGTGCACTGTATAAGATTATAATGAAACCATTATACCTCCCCCACCCAAGGGAGTGTTGTAATATTACTTGGTCTGCGATTTTGAGCTTTTCTTTGTTTTTTCATTCTGTAAGCCTACACAGTAGCAATATAGGGCTTGTAAATGAAGTGCTGCATAACTGTGGTTGATGATGCATAGTAACAGCATCAATAATTAACAGATTAATCAGTGCATGCATTTTTGTGACATACACTGAAGAAAATACATTTGCAGGAAATATCTTTTTTCTTTACAATCTATTCCCTCTTTCTGATATCAGCAGCTTCGAGATAGCTGGTGATTTAGTTTGAGTTAAAGCATGCACTGCAACTTTAGTAAACCTGTAAAAACACATAGAGAACACACGCAAAAAGACAAAACACAAGCAAATACAGAATCATAATAAAAGTAAAGAAAACACAACCAAACACACAAATGTGCTGTAAATATAGAAAACACGCTGCAAGAAACAGAAAACTCAAACACTCTGCAAATAAAATACAACTAAATACTCAAACATGCTGCAAATACAGAAAAAAACAACCCACAACAGAAAACGTGTGATTATTACAACTTCCAAATGATTGAGGTATGGCAATTGTGTTTGTAGAACAATGAGATAATAACATTCACTTTAAATCAGGAAGTATTATGATCCAGACAATTGGCACATGGCATTAGGGGGATGGTTCACATATGGTGAAGTAGTTATTTGGAAACAACAACAATATGTACTGTTAATAGTTTGCCTACAGTAAATCTAAACATATTAAGATTAAATGTGTATTCTCAAAGGAGTTGTATGGGCCCTTAACTTTATATGACTGATATTTATGAAGGTGGTTTGATGTAAATAACAATCATTACATTTGAGTAAAACAGATTTATGGTTTTGAGGAATCAAAAAAGGATGATGAAGTCATACATCTATAGATGGAGTTAATATTGAAAGGGTGCACAAAATCAGATTTGGAAGTGTAATCATAGAACGCTCTCTTACATACCTCACATCACTTATGGAAGGACAAAAGTGTCTGAAAGCATTACAGTTCTGAACAAGCTTACAAGGATTTTTACAATGGATTACAAGGCACTTCCCTGAATTTAACATGTTACAATACTGTGTGAAATTGTGGGGCAACACATACTATTATACATCCATACAGAAAAGAGCAATAAGAATTCTAAGATGGATTTGCATGCATTGCTGTCTGTCCTAGTTCCTAGTTTTCATTTTCAAATCCTACACACAGGGGCTTTTAACTAGCATTTGGGACTGTACTGACTGATACTTACACAAACAGCCATGACCAAAAAATATTTTTAGTAAAGGGGATAGTTTTGCCAGATGTATCACTCAACTGGCTGTCAAAGGCTGTTTTTTTAATGTGGGACCGGCCCAAGCAAGGGGGACAAGGGGGGCCAAGCACTTCCAACCCTACGCTTCTGCATAAGAGCATAAATATTTAACTTTAAAATTAGTGATGCTAACTTAACATAGACAATAGCTTGGCTAACCAGTTCAGAGAACAGTTGACACATACTATCATCACGTCATGAAAACTTGTTAGAAGGAAAGCTTAATGTTTTCACTGAATTACAGTATGCCATTAGAAGAAGAAAAAATCTTCAGCAGTGCGCTAAAGAAACAATAAAATTTATGTTTTTATCAAACATCTGTCTTTAAAGGAATATTTCAACATGGAGTCATGAAGGCTGGAGGCAGGGGGCTGTGGACAAAGTTCCAAAATACACCTTCCAAATGTGTTAACATATATATATATATAAATGGACGTCATGACAGCTCCCCAAAAGTGGAGCCAAAACATACTGAGTTTTTAGTGAGTTCTGAAATCAATGTCTGAGCTGACACAAACACACAGACACACTCCCATACACATGGGTGGCCCGTCCTTTGCTAGCTAGCTTACAGCTAACGTCTGTGCAGGTAGTACATTGGCTGTTCGGAGGGAATAAACACAAACCTTCCGGTGGTCAAAATCATGCAAATTACGTGAGGTGAAAATTTGCTTCAGTTTCTGTCTTAACATGTCCTGAGAATGGTGAAATCTTTACTACTAGTCTTGTTCATTCCATCAGAACTTTGGTATTTTGGGGTACATTGTGTATATTTCAGGCTAATGAACAATGCAGCTTCTAGGAGCCCATTGTGGGAGCTTCATACTGTTAGCTTTTCCCTATGATGAATCATGTTACTTTTGCACATCAGTGAAACAAACACAGCAGACAGGAGGATAACCACACACTGATATAGATGAGCTGGAACACACACACATGCAGGATCACCCTGTCTGTGTAGGTGACACAACATGAGCTGAGAACAATAGAGGCAGCATCATAAACTCAAGCTTCCTGCTAATGAGTATGAATATTCATGCTTTTCACTGACCCACATGCTTTTGGGATGGTGTCATCAGTTTACACTATGACCAATCAAAAGAGCTGAATTCCCAGTGTTGGTTGGTTTTCACTTTTAAATTAGCTCACTGTTTTTGTTTTCTCAATGAAATGTAGATCAGATATGATTCAGTTTGACTGATTACAAAATGCATTTATTAAAGAATTGATTTTGAGGTCTCAGTAAACCAGCAACCCACTAATCTCGCCTCTGGTTGAACAGCTCTGGGGTCTTTTCCCACCAAACTTTTCTGTTTTCTTTTTGTTTTTACTTGAGTCCCTGCAGGCGGAGTGACATCACAGTTTCTCACGCTCTTTGTCCATCCTTACTTCCTCTGAGCTCTCCCTCTCTTCCTGTCCTATCCTCTTGTTTTTCCCCCTGTGGGTTGTAGAGACGTTGCTGGTTTCCTGACCCACTTCCCTCTCTGATGTAGAGGACATATGTTACTATGTTGTAAGCTTTTCAAAACTCTGTGTTGGCCATGATGTTTTGTTTTTCTTATATCTTCCTTGTGAGCACTGCGCTTTAAATCCGCTCCCCTTCAGCAGCATTATATCACATTTATAATAGAATATCTCAAACTGAAGTGTACTTCCAGACTCCAGCACATGTGTAACAGACATGTAAAGTGGTTGATAGGCCACTCTCAAATTCTAAAAAAGCACTTTTATCTACAGCGCTTTTCCAAGTTCTAATCTTGTGTCCTTGTGTTAACTGTTCAGCTATCTTGTTATATGTCAAATATAGGTCATTTAAACAATTGAGTATTGTTAAATCCAAGTCCCGGTTTTCACTTGTTGTAAAATGAAAAAAACAAAGTCATGATTCATCTTGAACTCAAGGGGGAATATGTATAAAATATATCCAATCAAATGTGATTGATTGGATACATTAATTATCATAATCAAATGACACTTGGTGATTAGCTTGTGGGTTGTAGTTGCTCTTATCCTCCGCTAACTTATCTAACAATGTTAGTGAGGGGTGGAGGCCAACAGTCCTCTGCAGCTCAATATGCTAGCTTAGCATAAAGACTGGAAACAAGGGGAAACAGCTAGCCTGGCTTTGTCCAGGGTTTGAAAATATTCCTACTTAATTAGTTAACATGATGTATCTCATTTCTTTGGTCTGTACTTCAACAGAAATGTAAATTTGTGTTTTTTGGGGGGTATTATGTGCTGGAACTATTTCTTGACAAACAATAGCTGGGTGCAGTGCCTGTTTGCAGCTTCCCTGAGTCCTGTCATCACAGTCAGGTTGCCAGATTTGGTACCACTGTGCCTATACATATCCCTATAGGCTATCAAAACCTGTGTTCACTGAATGATTCTGGCAACCTGCACCATAGCCAGAGATGCTGCATAGAAGCACTGTGAGCAGGTGGATAAACTGTTGTTTGTCAAGAAATAGTTCCAACACATAACTTCCCCACAAACCAAAAATTGTTGTTTTAACATGTCTGTTTGGGTATGGATTAAAAAAATGAGCTACATTGTGTAAATTAGTGAGCTTTAGAGGTGTTGGTTGGTGTATTTCTGAACTTTGGACAGGGCCAGGCTAGCTGTTTCCCCCTGTTTCCATTCTTTATGCTAAGCTAGGCTAACCACATCCTCCAGGCATCCATGGTTTCCTCTCCAAAATGAAACTTAGAACGAATGACCAGCGTCCTCTGCAAAGTCCTCAGTCATCTCTGACCTCAGGCGTGACCAAAGGAGCAATCTAATAAATGAAACACCACAAGTGGAGGAACTAAGTGTTCAAATTGTGACAGATGGAGGGATACTGAAGGGCACAAGGAGAAAGAGACTTTCAAAACTTTCAAAAACAGAGCATTTAAAGCTCAGTGATAGAGAGCAGGAGAGACTGAGAGGTGATTGACGGTGACTGAAGAAGAGAGGGAGGAGGGAATGAGCGATCGTGGTAGAGGTCAAGGGAGAGAGTGAGTGAGTGACTGCTGAAAGGGGAGTATGCCTGAGAATGAATGGTATGTGATTTAGACGTGACCAGCCCACCACCAGCTGTGCATGTTGTCTCAGACACACACACAGATAGTCTTATCAAGTCCTGCCACACACTCCCTGACTGGAGCCTGTAACATTAACACTGCAGTAAGGTAGAATAAAAAGGAGGATCTCTGGTTTCATGGCTCCTCACCATTCACTGTGCCTTCAACTGTTGCTGATATCAGGATTAACTGGACCTCGTACCCTGTAAAATATCACCCAGTAAAGATCTATAGAATCTTTTTTTGTCTTTGTTCCTTCAGCCAGTAGCAATAAACAACTGTAACTCTTTAAACTGATCCCCTTCTTTTTAAAATGTTTTTCCTCTTAGCAACATACCAATATACACAATACATGAAATATACACTTGGTCACAAATACACATGCCCCTGCCTGCATCCTGACCCATACTTACTGTATATATACGTTCATGCACTCACACAGGTAAGTCTGCATCTAGGGGGGTGATCAGTGTCATTTGATTTTAAAAGTGCAAGATGTGTGATGGTGTCGTGTCTGAGAGGCAGATGGTTTTGGAGGAAGTATGGAAATAGTTAACCAGTGGTGGAATGTACATTTACTCAATTTTGAGGTGTTTGTACTTTATTTGAGTATTTCTGTTTTATGCTACTTTTACTTCCACTCCCTTACATTCCAGACTTAGATATTACACTTTTACTGCTAAAGTTACTTGCTACTTTTCAGATCAATATTTTATATGTAAAGCATATGATCAATTTATGAAATATCCAAGACTACGATTAAGACTACCCAGCAGTACGTTGTGCCCTACCTTAACCACATTCAAATGCTGCAATGAATCAGTTTTATATTCCAATAATATATACAGTATACACTAAAAAATAACACTTTATATTGGGCCATCTTGCATAATTACTACTTTTACTTTTGATACATCAAGTACATTTTGTCGCCAATACTTATGTACTTTCTACCACTTAAGTAAGATTTTGAATGTAGGACTTTTACTTGTAATGGAGCATTTTTTCATTGTGAAATTTGTTTCTTTTACTTAAGTAAAAGATCACAGTACTTCCTCTACTTCTGTAGTTAACATAGTAAAGAAGCAGGGGAAACAGTAAGGTTCAATTATACTTTTGTAAAGCAACAACAGGAAGTGGGGGCAACAGAAAGAGCTCTGAGTTTGTGTATGACATTGAATCTTTGCTAGGATCGTTTATGGATAGTAGTGGGATATTTATCGTCTACAATGAGTCCAAGATATTTGAAGTTGTTGACCTGTTCTACTGTCTTGCCGCCACTGGAGGTGGTGTTCAGTGCATGGATGTGGTGATGGGTGAAGGGCTGGTTCAGTCATTTGTGTAAAGGGTGCAAAGGGACAGTTGCACTAAAGGCTGAGCTGAAATCAGATGACTGAAGTGCAGTTGACAGGTGATTCCAGATGTTGAAGCAGGGAGTGGAAGAGACCTCCCACAACATTGTGGGAGGTCATTTGGCCCTGTAAGCAAACAGCTGGGGGTCCAGCTGTGGTCTCATGGCTGGCAGGATGGTGAACAGAATCAGTTTTCCAGGCGTTTCATGCCAGGAAAACTGACTTGCTCAAAAACATACCACAACCCTCCACTCCCAACCTTTCCTGCTGGTCCCAAAACAAACCAAAAGTTCTTTGCACACAAACAGTAACAAACTAATAGAATGAATACTATAAATACAATGTTGAAATAACCACAATGTTTTGGCGTCTTACAGGGGAGTGAAGTGCTCTGAACCAAAGAGTTCTGAAAGTATGTCAGATCAGCAAAGAGTGGAAAAAGACAAAACATGATGTTTAGTTACGATCAAAAGTGCATCTTCATCAGCCATTCAAAACAGAAGGCTTAGGCTCAGTGACAAAGTCTAGTGTCTAGCCTAAGTGTTTGAAATAAATCCCTCAAAATCTGTGCATGTTGATCAATGAGACGTCATCACACTTACATTTATCCCAACAGGGGTGACCACACAGTGTCTTTCATTATGAGCCTCTACCAAATAAAAAGATGTTGATTACAGTGTCTACTTCAGTGATTTACTTCTATATGACCGATATGACTTCTATAAAGTTAGAAGACTTGTGAGAGACAGATTTTAAAAAGATCTAAAAACTGGGAGACTGAAATAATATTTCTTCAAAAAACACTACTTAGTTCAGTCTGATATATAGAAAATTATACATATTTCATTAGATTTGTAGCAAAAATTGACATATTCTGCATCTGAAACTTGACATAACATTTATCACTGTAGCTTGTTGTTACAGGCTTATAGTGAAGTGGAAGTGATGGTTATGAGTGTGTTTAGAAGGGATACTGTATGTTGAACAATGAGCCTTCACTGCTCTCGTGTGGCTACAGTAAGAAACTACAACACTACAATAAACTCAACATCAGTATAACCGTTTATATGGTCAGAAACACTTATCCTGCTTATCCAGTTTGGGACGTAGCCATAATGAATTTGTATTTTAATCATGTGTGTTTTATGATTGTTTGCTCCCTTGTTTGCAGGATATTTGGAAGCTCTGGGTTGTACATACACTATGTTTCATATGTTGTGTTTTCCTCAGGGCCTCACCATATGAAATGAGAACTGTAATGATGTTTAAAGTCCTCACCACACTTCAAGATATACAATTCCTGTGGGAAAATACTGAATCCTTTATGCTTGTTTTTTGCTTAATTGTTGTCAAATATAGTCAGATATTGAAGTCTAGAATATACTGGTATCAGCCTATGAAATAACCCCAATGTGTTTGTAATTGTAGAATGTGAACCGCTCCCATATTGCTAAACCAATAAATTCACAGAGACACAGAAAGAGTCTGGAGAGTGAGAGTGGGAAAAATCCCATAAAGTGGTAAAGTAGCAACTCCCTGGAATCACCTGTACAATTTATGTGCAGAAATGCTCTTTTATACATCGGAAACAGGTTTTTAATTATAAAACAGAAAGCCACTTTTGTAGATTATGTTGTTACAGTTGTTACTGGTGAGTTACTTTTATAGTTTTATAATATACTGACATTTTTATTACCAATTGGACGGTATTTTATGAATGTTTGCAGTAAATGACATTGATGTAATTAGTTAGCATTGTGCCTGTCTTGATTCATGTAATGATAAATGGAAGTTGTCCAAAAACACAGATGTTGCCCAAATTTTCAGTCAACATATTAACTTGAACTGTTGATGAGACAGCTTCAAATACTATGTATTTTCTTTCGTTTCTTAATCAAATAAAATAATAACTTGCCTGTGAAATGATGCTGATTTCACAATTAAAACTAACTTCTGTTATTATTAAAAAGACAATGGGGCCAGACGATGTAATTGTGAGAACTACATTACCCATGAGTACTTTGAACGGAAACGTACCATTTTTCCCGCAAAATTGGGGTCATTTTTTGTCCATTGGTTGAACGCCGTGCCAAGAAACACATGACGAAATATGATTGGCTAGCGCGCTTTCTGCAGTTACCCGGATAAAGGTTGGCTATATATAAGAGACGATTGTAGGCGGGGGGTTGTAGTTCAAACCAATAGTCGATATTAGGCAGTAAGCCGCTCGTCTTTTTCGCTGCAGTGTTACAAGTTATTTGGAGATTTTAAATATGGTAAGAATTTCACGTTGTTTAGCAAGATATCAGACCGCTGGACTGTGTGTGGTGACGGTCTGTTAGCGATAAATGATGTATAGCCGCCGCTGTGCGGCAGAGAATAGCTAACTGTTAGCCGCTAATGCTAGCTGTTATACCATGGTAGCTTAGCATGCTAGCTAACGCTGCTTTGAGCTAGCAATAGATTCCAAAAGGCTGTAGGAGGCGGTTAAATTGACCACCTTTATTAGGTGTTACTCCACAGTAACGTGTGAGTTGGACATCTCAATTTAAGTAATATTTGTGTTTTCCAGGCTGGTGGTAAGGCAGGTAAAGACTCCGGGAAGACCAAGACGAAGGCTATTTCGCGCTCGCAGAGAGCAGGACTGCAGGTTTGTCCACTGTTATTCATTCATTGCCTCGGCTGTGCTAACACAAGCTAACAACCAGACGTCGCAAAGGTTACTCAGCCGGCGGCCGTCTCTTACCGACCGGCCAGTGAACCCTTTGTTTCTCTGCACTCATGCCTGCTTTTGTTCATACCGCTGCAGTTCCCGGTGGGTCGTATCCACAGACACCTCAAGTCCAGGACCACAAGCCACGGCAGAGTGGGAGCCACCGCAGCGGTGTACAGCGCGGCTATCCTCGAATACCTCACTGCCGAGGTAACGTTAGCCTCAGTTACATCTTAGATCTTCCACCTAATCTGAGCTCTGTAAAGCTGTTGGTATGGTTTTATGTGCCCTATATGAACGTCGAAAGCCCGGTTTTGTCCTTTCAGGTGCTGGAGTTGGCAGGAAATGCTTCAAAGGATCTTAAAGTGAAGCGTATAACTCCACGCCACTTGCAGCTGGCCATCAGAGGAGACGAGGAGCTGGACTCACTTATCAAGGCCACTATTGCTGGCGGAGGTAAGAAAACGTCTCTGCACCTGGGTGGCTTTCAACAGTGCACATCACCACAAAGCTCTGATCAGTATCATTTTATATGCATGAGAGCATTGTTTTGCATAAAGCACATTTTGAAGTTGTACTTGCCAAAGAGGCTATAAAATATTGGATTAGGGTTGCATCTGATGAGTTTTCATGATAAATTGTTTTTTTTTATATATAAATTTAGCCATTGAGTCCATAAAATGTCAGCAAATTATGAAGTTTTTCTTACAATGACTCCAGTCTTCCAGAAACCAACATGACAAAACAAACACAATAATTAAAGTGTATTTTACTCTATAATCTTTTTATAATCAGGTGTCAGTTTTTTAATGTTATGCTGATCCAACAGATTATATTGATTTTTCAGCTCAACAATGGATTCAATGGCTCAACTTTTGACTTGGTGTCAAATAAAATGTCTTGCGCTTTAGTCTTTTTCTTATTTATTATTGCTGTTCCCTTTTTGTTTCAACAGCAAGTGATTCATGTGTCTTATGTCCTTTTATCTTCCAGGTGTGATCCCTCACATCCACAAGTCTCTCATTGGAAAGAAGGGCCAGCAGAAGACCGTATAACCTGAAGTGCTCTGGAAGTCGTGCCATCTCAGGACGAAGTCTGCATCAAGTGGTTAAATGTCTTAGTGTAGAACACCTTTTAGGAGTTATTTGTATGGTTGAGCTTGCATTTACTCACCTGGGGTATTTTTTAAAAGTGGCTTCAAAGAAGCTCATTTTTTGTGTTTTGGCTTTTTTTTTTTTTTTTTTTTTTTTTTTTTTTCTGGTGCTGCAGTTTTTGTGTTTGAAACTTGCTTTTATGGCATTCCCATGTTAAAATTGGTGTTTTAATAAAGCTCTTATTGGGCATTTGCAGTTTGTTTCAGTTCTTGTTCATGAGCTTGTTTCTGTTATATTCTACACTGTAGGTATTCAGTTGGTGACTCTGTTCATAAGACTCCAGTATACATGTGTTTGGCGTTAGTGGTTTTAAGTTAATCTTCCCAGTTTGAATAAAAAAATCCACCTTGGTTGACAAAAAGCAAAGGACAGCCACAGCTTGCATGTGGAAACAGTCATTGCGTGCTTAGAAACATCTTAAACTGGCAGACATTTGATCACTTCCAACTTTGTGTAGCCTTGTTGCATGAATTGCAAAGCATGTTCAACATCAGTTTACCACTAGACTGAAATGAACTGGGAAACGCCTGTAGTCATTTTTGGATTCTTCAATAAAGACTGGACTGGCACAGTCATAACATTTTGCATATTGTGGTGTATGGATGGCTTTATTTGCTCTACTGTATGAAGGCAATTTGATTAAGTTAATAGGGAGATTAAGGGTGAAGATACAAGATTGAAACAAGTGTCTTAGACATGCAGGCCAACATGTGACCATCAGCTCTAGTTATTAAATGAAACCTCTACAAATGGGGGTCACTGGAAATTATTTATCAATCCAATTTTGAGAGGATACAGCTGAAGTTAAATGTCGAGGTTCCCCTTCTTTGAAAAAAAGATATAGTCTACAGCACCTTAAAGGAATTTGTAATCATTTTGTGCATATTTTAAAAGGCTGATGGTCCAAAATGAATTTAAACAACATAAGTCACAGGTTTCCATGAGTGAATGCAGGAAATATTTCGTAGTAAAATCTTCATTCTTCAGCTGTCATTCAGAGTCCCTGTGAATCTTTACAGAGTCTTACCATAGTTTTTGGTAATTCAAGGTCTTAAAATGCCTCATTTTAGTAGGGGGAGGGGAGGCATTACATTTTGATCTGTATAAAAACAATGAGGTTAGATATTGTGGCGTTTCCAAGAAGTGAACTTGTATAATTCTATGTGACAAACACCTGCGTGCGTGTTGTCAGTTATCCAACAACTAAGAGGAAGCGAGAGAGTTCAAACAGCAGAAAAAAATAAAAAACGACAACAGAGCCACCAGAGCTTATATGTCAGAGAATAACAGACGTGCACCTACACACCGAGGGCCACTGTGATTAGATATTCATTACCTCTTACGACCTGCAGGCAAGGCAGACATGTCTGGGCATATAAAAATAACACCTAAAGAAAAATCAATTAATATGACGTTTGTTTACTCAGGAAAACTCCCAATTCGTCAAAATTCAGGTATTTTTTATTTCAGCAGTCATGCTTTCAGATATTTCCGATTACTTGTGAGATTGATTTGACCGGAAAGGCCTCATTCTTCTGAACAAAACATGGTATAGCACTCCATGGTTTGATAGAAATGTGATTGACAAACAGCTGTTCTAACCATAAACGATTGTGATTCTATAAAATCTCATCAGACTATTTGAAATGCTCTGTGTAGTCTATAAGTTACTCTATGAAGATTTCAAGAGGGAAAACACAAGTATGCCTATGTAAAGAGGGATGTGACTGTTTGCACCCTTTCACTGTTCCAGCAGATATTTTCATATTCAGCCACATCTGCCTGATGTTATCCATCATACTGTTTAATCAGTCAGACCTATAGTGCCACTATATTTCCAGCCATGTAGGCCTATGTAAAGAGGGATGATCAGCAGATATGTTCATAATCAGTGGTAACCATCTCTTATGTTATATTCATCATACCATTTGATGTAATGTCAGACCTGTAGGCAGAATATCAGTTGTATAACCTATACTATGGTTAGGCTTTTATAGTTTCAAGGGCGAGGCCTACAGTACATTGTAATCATCCTTTCAAATTAGTGAGCATCTTTTGGAAATAATTTCAAATTCACTATCTCCCCTATTTGTTGTTTGAATCAAAAGTTTGATTGTGAAGGTGTAAACAGTGTAAACCATACAGCCTAAATGCAAGACTAGTGGTAGCTTCACTTGTAGCCTAATTAAAATTGACAGATGAAAGAGAAACTGACAAACATAATCATAAACAACCAAGTATCAGTATTGGCAGATATTTTGCTTTTAAAAATATATATACGCTTATAGCCTAAATAATTGGTTTCTGTATCTGCCAAGAATTTCTATATCAGCGGCAGTACATCCCTAATTAACTTACGAAACGCAACAACATTGTCTACTGTATTATAGTTTGTTTGTTGTTGTTTGTTTGTTTTTTTACCATGGAAATGGTATTATTTTTTCCTTGCATAGGTATTAAAATGATCTTAAAAGCCATTAAATTTGAAGTTGAGAATTGTGCAAGTACCCTGCATTTAACCATGGCAGCACTAGTGTTCACCACTAGGTGACACTATCACACCACAAGAGCCTCCAACCATGTAAGTCTGATAAATGGGGCCCATATAACTAGAAGTCAGGGCCTGCATTTATTAAGCATCAGACTACAATCTGGAAAGTTCTCCATTGAGACTAAATGCCATTAAGACACACAGAGCTGCAAAAGAAATGATGAAGTCACACTGTGGATCCAACAAACTAAAAGCACTGACACCTCTTTATAACATTTGTTGCAGGGAAGTAAAAAATTAATAGTAAAATGAAGTAACATCAATTATCAACATGCAAACATTTACATTTATCATATTCTTAGCAAGAGTGTGAGTATAGAGAGTATAGAGAGTGGCTATCTCCATCTTACCCATTTGGAAAGCTTGGTTTGGGGGTTTATGGCAAACTGGAATCTGTCAGTGAAGGATGAGATGCTTCCTTGTTTTAGCCCCAATTTTTTGGACATGCGCACATTTGCACATGTGGACTGCACAGATTCACACTAAATAAATCAAGGCAAAAAATGAAAGTCAATTTTATTTGTATAGCCTAATATCACATATCACAGGGGGCTTCACAGTCTGTACAGCAATACAGCATTCTCTGTCGTAGACCCTCCATTCCAATTAGGAAAACCCCCTAAAAAACTCCTTTAACAGGAAAAAAATAGAAGAAAGAGGATCCCTCTCTCAGGACGGACTGAGGTGCAATAGATATTGTGTGTACACAATAGAACACAAATTCCAGAATACAGCATAGAACAGGATAACAAAATTATAATGGATTTATAATATATACTAAGAATGTGATGAAGAGGATATGGAGCAGCTTCCAGATGCCACCAGAACAGAATAGGACCTGAGCCATGCAACCTCCATCACCATGGAGACGTGGCAGGAGGACAGACTACACATGCACACAGGGGAGACTCACATCACACCATTCACATACATGGGAGAAGAGACAAGAAAAGACATTATTCACACAGGAGAAAGAGAAGGATAAAGACATCATTCAGAGAGAGAGACATGAGGTGGGGCTGAACTCCTGCAGGTTTGGGAACTAGATCCAAAACCTCATGAAATGGCACCGACAGCCAGGGAAGCAGAGCAGTTCCAGGGTGGGTGCTGGTCCACCAAGAGATGCCTGAGAGACAAGAGAGGACAGGAGGGGAGAGAGGGTGGAAATAGAGAGGGACACACAGCTTGGACGCTCATGTGCTTGTGGAACAAACAGAAGGTTAGAGAGATGCAATGGTTATCAGAACAGATGCAGTAATCAATAATCTTGTGGGCAGGACAGCGCTTAGTTAATTCATTGAGACAGAAACCGACCCGCCGTGCAGTACAAGGTCATGAAATACTGAATTAAAGGTAAAGGCAAAAAGATGCGTTTTAAGTTTAGATTTAAAGGATTCAACAGACTGGGATTGCCTAATGTCAGCAAGGAGGTTATTCCATAAGAATGGGGCCCAATAGGAAAAGGCCCTGCTGCCTGCTGACTTCTTTTTAACTCTAGGTACACACAGGAGCCCTGCATTTTGAGAGCAGAGAGCTTGAGATAGAATATAAGGTTTAAGGAGATCAGACAGGTATGATGGGGCATGCCCGTTTAGGATTTTACAAGTTGCTAGAAGCACTTTAAAGTCTGATCTAACACGGATAGGAAGACAATGAAGGGTCGTCCACTCACCATCAGAAGGTCAGTGGTTCAATCCCTAGCTGTGTCCTTGGGTAAGATACTGAACCTCAAATATGAGTGTCAGTGCATTAGCATAGAAACATTGCTTTAGACAGGAAGCGCTGTATCGCTCCTGATGTGCAGGTTGGCACCTTGCATGGCAGCCTCTCCCATCAGTGTATGAATGTATGTGTGAATAGGTAAATGGTGGCATGTAGTGTATAAGTGCTTTGAGTGGTCGATAAGACTAGAGAGGTGATATTTAAATGCAGTCCATTTACCATTTACCAATGAAGGGAGGCTAGAATTGGTGTAATAAGGTCAAATTTTCTTGTTTTAGTTAAAATTCTAGCTGCAGGATTTTGAAAGATCTGAAGACTTTTAGTACTAGCACATGGCAGACCTGAAAACAGACCATTACAGTTATCAAGTCTGGATGAAACAAATGCATGTATTAGAGTCTCTGCATCAGCCATGGACAGGGAAGACTGAATTTTAGCTGTTACTAAGTGGAAAAAGGCAGTCTTGATGGTTTCTTTAATGTGCTTATCAAAGGCGAGGCTGGGATCAGACACAATACCAAGATTCTTGGCTGCCATACTTTCTGAAATCGCACAGAGAGTTACTGTTACTTGAACAGACTGGTGTCTGTGTCTGGCAGGGCCAAGACCAACATCTCAGTTTTATCCAATGACATCCAATTTTTCACAGGAGCCAAACAGGCCTCTAATTTAGTAATTTGAGTATGATCATCAGTCCTTATAGGCACATACAACAGAGTATCATCCACATAGCAAATGGAAATTTATTCCATGATAACATATAATTTGGCCAAGAGGCGAAATATAAAGAGAGAAAAGCCAAGAACAGAGCCCTGAGGTACTCCACATTTAACATCAGAGAATTTAGATGTAATATTATTATAGCAGACACACTGTGTTTTTTCAGATAAATAGGACGTAAGCCAATAGAGAGCTAGGCCAGAGACACCAAAATTACAGTTTAGTCTGTCCAATAGTTTACAATGATCAATGGTGTCGTGGGCTGCACTGAGATCCAGTAATAGAAGCACAGAGGTGGAATCTGAATCCATAGTAAGTAGAAGATCATTTACCACTCTGGTTGGAGCAGTTTCAGTCAGGCGACAGAAATCCAATGAATCTATGGTGTTCCAGTTAAGAGGGATGAGATTACACATTCTTGCAGCCCAATTAAGCTTTAACATAAAAATTGTGAGTCTTAAAAGTAAAAGTCAAACATTTTCGAGGAATACGCTTATTTGCTTTGTTTCCAAGAGTGAGATGTAAAAACAATACCACCTTCATATCTGTTTGTTAAGTACAGAGCTGGAGTCAGGATGTGATTAGCCTAGCTTAGGATAAAGACTGGAAGCAGGAGGAAACAGCTAGCCTGGCTCTGTCTTAAGTAACAAATTTAGTTACAAATTATTATCTGTCTACAGATTAAACAAACAAGATATATGTTAGTTAGCTTTAGAGGTGTTGGTAGGTATATTTTTAAACTTTGAACAGAGCCAGGTGAGCTGTTTCCCCTGCTTCCAGTCTTTATGCTAAGCTAGGCTAATCACATCCTGAATCCAGCTCTGTGCTTAACACGCAAACATAAGATTGATATCCATCTTCTCATTTCACTCTAGGAAAAAAAACCAATATGCATGTTCCCCAAAATGTTGAACAATTCCTTTAACATTCAATTCCTTGAGTTTAATATTTATTTTTTTACTTAAATCATGAACAGAGGAGCATTCATCTTCAAAATCTTTGGTTTAGGAGTGTCAGTGCAACAGGGCTTGGGTCTTTGGAAAATAAAATTGTTTTCACTTTCGCCCTTTGTTTAATGGAAATCAGATGTGACATTTAAAAATAATTGAATAAAACTTTTCAGTGTGACAGACTTGGCTTGCACGCAGCACCAGAGCAGGTCTTACTGGCTTGTCCAGACTAATCAAACAAGAGCTCCTTAACTGGACAAATGAGTCCAAACACAACCTGGGTGCACCCTTCATTCTGCTTCATTTATGAGGAAATAATGAGAAGAATAATTAGTAAACTGATCCCATATGTGACAGCATCAAACCTCACAATGGTGAAAGATGGTTGTACCCATTCATGAGAAGGGGTCAGGTCAGTCTGCTTCCCAGTTTTCTTTGGGCTGGTGCAGTGTATTGCGGTTTTTCTCTTTGTCAGTTTTAAGAAGTAGTTTAACTTCTGTGTTTATCTTGTTCTGGGTAGTGTGGGGCTGAAACCTATCCCAGCATGCACTGGATGAGACACTATGAATCAAAAGCCTTTTTCTTTACATGGAAAGATGAAGCTGGACCTCTATAGTCAATATGTGGTTTAAAGGAATATTTTAGCATTTTAGAAAATAAGCTCATTTGCAAAGCTTAACTTTGAGATTAAAAGATGGATATCAATCTCATGTCAGTGTGTAAGTACAGAGCTGGAGTCAGGATGTAGTTAACTTAGCATAAAGACTAAAGCAGCTAGCCTGGCTCTGTCATTCAAAAATACACCTACCAACACTAAAGTTCACTAATTAACAAATTGTATCATCATCACATCAAAATTTTTATTTGTCTAATACTTTGGTTTATGACCAAATACCTGCAAAACCAATGACATTCCCACCAGCCTCAGCTGTACTTTGTGTTTGATAGCAAATGTTAACATGCTAACATGCCAAAATAAGGTGGTGGACATGCAACATGAATGTTAGCACTGTCAGTGTGAGCATGTTAGCATGCTATCATCAGCATTTAACTCACTAGCAGCACTGCTGAGCTACTAGCATTGCTGCAGGTGTGTTACATTTCTGTTTGTTGGTGGATTACACAAATAAGATACAATTAGTTAGTTAACTAGTTTTAGAGGTTTTAATAGGTGGGGTTTTTTTTTTTTTTTTTTTTTTTTTTTTTTTTACCTTTGGACAGAGCCAGGCTAGTTGTTTTCCCCTGCTTCAATTCTTTATGCTACATCTAATCAGGTCCTGACTCTCGCACTATTCTAGCAATACTTCAAATACATTATATTTTTAAGTCTTTAATGGACATTTGTATTTATTCAAAGGTGGACAAAAGAGAAGTGACAGGTGTGACATGCAATAAAGGGAACAAACATATTAACCAAAATGTTGAACTATTCCTTTAATATCAATATTTCCTCGAAGGTCTCTGTTGATGATTTGCAATTTAACAGTTCAGTTCACAATTGAGTTTCTAAAGGAAAAAGAAGTTTGGAAATTTGGGGGTACTGTACAAGTC
The DNA here is from genome assembly GCF_963924715.1 of Thunnus thynnus. Lineage (NCBI taxonomy): Eukaryota > Metazoa > Chordata > Actinopteri > Scombriformes > Scombridae > Thunnus > Thunnus thynnus. The sequence continues at coordinate 2,415,432 of NC_089538.1, forward strand.
AAGGAGTATATCTTAATAAGTTTTGTTTCCTTTTTTACTCCTTTAACTCTGGATGCTGTTGGACTCACACACCTCAGAGTACGTGCAAGGTTGCAAGCTCTTTTGCCCAAAGTGTTTGGAATTTTGTGTTTGGAACATTTGGAATAACACAGATCAAAAGCCTCTCCAAAGGTTTTTGAAGTTTCTTCAATGTGAAAAGTTATAATTAGGTGTTTTGGAGCTCCATGTGAAGTTTGGTGCAAACACACCTTTTCCTGAGTATTACTTTGACATAGCTGGATACAGAAGGACATACCCTTTCAGTCCTCAACATTTGCCAGCCTGTCCCCAGCTCTCTGTCTCACAGCAATGTACCCCTTCTCCCTCACCTGTTAGCCTCAGTCTGCCTGAACAATATTACCCTGCCCCCCTACCTCACGGGAGAAGACCCCCCAGCTCTACCTAATACTGCAACTTCAACATTACAGGCAACTTTCCCTCTCTCTCTCTCTCTCTCTCTGTTGCATGTGCCCCGTGAACCAATAATCAATAACAATGTTCCACAGCATCTTATCCAAATAGCTTACACACATAAATGATGAACAACTATGGTGGTTTTCATTCAAGGTACACAATAAGTCCAATCAATTGATACAACATGCGGTACTCACTTTTCATCTTCAAATGGATGGAGGCCTTCCTCGTACTCCTCATCTGCGTACCAGCTGTCAGGATCTGAATTGCCGTTGTTTCCATCCTCTTGGTCTATGAGGTCAGAACAGCGACAGTTCAATTTTGGCATCGAAAACAAAACCTGAACTGAAAAAGAAAACATTGGCATTGACACACTTGTATTGGAAAAAGTTGTATTGGCACTGAAACATGTATTAGCAGTGAAACAATATCTACTGAAAAATAAAACAAGGGCATTTAAAAATTACAATGTTATTATCTTATTTTATTTAGATTTTTTTATTTTGAAGTTTTTTATATGATGTGTTTTTCAATGTCAATCTTCAGATTTTTTCTTCATGTCTGTCTTTTTTCAGAGACATTTTTTTTTTACTCAGTCAATTTTTTTCAGTGTAACTGGTTTTCAGTTTCAACTTTCTAGCAGTGTTTTGGCCCAGAGAGGAGGGTCTTTGCTAAGCCTACATTACCCAGTACGCCTTGAGGTCCGACAAACATATCACCAACGCACAATAGCAACCCAGTCTCATGGCAAGTTGTGAAATAATTTAATCTACATATTTGTGTACATGGACACAAATTTTCAATTTTTTTCATGACACTCACCACAACTTTCAAACTAATGTATTTCAGTTAGAAGTATCTTTCGTCAGTCAGGAGTGAAAATGTGAGTGTGCACTCTGCTCAAGGAAATTTTCACTCAAGTGAGCCAGCAAGCTTCTGTTCCTGCCTTATTTTTTTCCCACTTGCATCCTGCAAAGACCCACCCTACTCTGCCTCTGATTGGCTAGTAGGTGTTTCCTTCAATTGTTAGGTTGGTTAGGTTTAGGCATGAGGAGTGAGATGGTTAGGGTTAGGGTAAGGATATCAGGGTCAGAGCCAATCAGAGACAGAGTAGGGGCGGATCTCCACAGAATGTGGGTGGGAAAAAAACAACAGTCTGTTCCCATACCACGTGATCGCACACACCGTAAATCAGCCTTGATTGTCAGAGTGACACCATTCAAATTGTCTCAGAAAGCTGAGAATCTCCCAGTTCAGACACAATATAAAGCTAGTCTCTATCATAAATGGTCCCAAAGTTATTTCATGTTTTGTAGAACATGTCTAGTAGTCTTTAACTAGCACATTTGCTCGGCTATTGATGATTTGTTTTGTAGGTCTGGTGAAAAGCGGAGTGCTAATGAGGCTTTCCCCCCAGCTCCAGCCAGGCAGGGCACCACTCAACCATTAAGTCAATTAAGAGTAGACTGAAGGGGGGCTCCTTTTCATTTGGTTCTAATTAAAGCACAGGAAGTGAAGCAGCGGCACTCGCCTACAAACCTCCAGGCTGGACCGTCTCTCTGGTGCTCTCTGGAAGCTATTAGCACATCTGGCCCCACTGGATGGACTTAGCATTTATTGTGTTTTACAGAGCTCATAACAGCATGTCATCACAAGTTAGATGAAGAATTTACTGTCTGTGAAGAAGAGTGCTGCTCATATCTATTGTCTCTGCAAAGACTTTCTTTTGGTGGGTCTGAATTCTGTACAATGTACTGATAAAGTGTGTACTGTAGCCTACTAATGTTGACAGTAAACTACATTACTGGCACGTAGAAATGAATGTCCCATTTTTACTATGTATACAAGAATGATGCAAAATATGTGACAGCACTCCAGTCAGAAAAGGTGCTTTTTGTTACTTCACCTGCAGGATTTATGACATCACAACTAATTTGGAACCAATCATGATCCAGTATGCAACTTACACAAGCGTGATATGGAAACTTAAAGCCTTCAGTGCACATACAAACATTTTCAAATGAACAATATATTTTGTTAACCAGTTCTTTTTTTTGTGTGGAAAAAACATATCAGACAAGAAGTATTATTCGAAGCAGAGTATTTTCAGATATCTCAAAACATATTTGGAGGATCTGAGTGCAATCTCCGGCAGCAGTGCAGATGAGAAGCAGTGACTGGGATGGCCATGTGTATCAGAGGAAGCACATGGTTGTCTCCAGCAGAGTTGGCAGAGATACCACACCAGGGAGAAAAAGGAGAAATGATCCCGAAAAGGTAATTCTGAAATCAATTTTTAATAAAAATATTTTAATTTAATTTCAACAACTGAATTTTTTTTTTCTGAGCTGTCGTAGCCGTCGCACCTCCATCCAAGATTTCTTTACTTTCTGTTGTGTCAAAAGTGTCAAAAGTGCATTTATCAGTCTATACACATGGTAAACTGACCATTCACAAGTCTTATGGCTTCTGGAATAAAACTTCCTAATTTTAACATTTTGCATACCAAGTTAATTTCTAAGATCTGGGAACATGGTGACATCACTAAAAAAAGGTTATTTTGAAGTGAAAATAAAGGTGAACTGTCAAATTAATTAAATTAACACCCAAGCTGTACCTTGTAAACATCCATCACAGTTTACAGACCTACTTCCTCCTTCAACTTTGACCTACTGTACTTACTGTAGATGTGCTCACACGGTTTTCCTATAAAATGAAGAATCATTAGACATTTTGGGTATCTTCACTTTCAGTTTGACCTCTAAATAAAGTGATAATCTGGATAAAGTGTTGGCTTGCTTCCAACCTGATGTGTTCACACAGTGTATTTCAGCATTCATAAGTAATAGAAATGATGGCTAAAGTTATGGAAATAAGACCCAAGTTGTAATAAGATGGAATTCATATGAATAGGATAAGTTTTAGTGTTCTATGAATGCAGAAGGGATCTATCTAAAGCACTATTCACATGCTGGTCATTGAAAGTGATAGCCAGACATCTCACTGGTTTCCTGTAGCCTCTCATGAGCTGCTTGATGAGCAGCTGCTTTGTTTTTGGCTTCAGCACACAAAAAGTCCCCAGCATGAAATATTCTGCACCAGGCGACTGTAAAAGCTTGTCAACTCGGCAGTGACTGCACTACAAAGCAGATATAATGCCCGGTTTGATAACACAGTTAGAGAGAAAATGAGGCGGATGCCGGGAGGGCTGGGAATTGAAGTGTTTTTTTCCCTCTTCCTTGTTCAAGTTCACACTCGGGTCCATCTGGTGGCAGGTGGTTCAGAGCAGCTGAATAGGCCGCAGTCCAGACTCTCCTCCTCGCCCATCACACATGGCTAACTTATCAGAACAGACACAATGAAAGCAGCAACGACACTCACCGCGCCTGTAATCTCTGTCAAGGATGAGACTTTGATTCAGAGACGCTTTCAGCACATTTGTCGACATTTTTTTTTTCTCCTGCCCCCTTCTCCATTTCCCCTCCTTTCCTGTTGGGGTTCTGTGGCGGCTTGGCATTGTCTGCGTGTGTGTGTGTGTATGCGTTCACACAGACGGGGTGGGCTGGCAGGGGTCATGGTTCGCCGGCCCGCCTAGATCCATCAAGAGGAACAAAGCAGGGGGAGAAGGAGCAGTGCCAAGCCCCCCGAAATCAAAGACCAGGTTTGGGATTGGGATTCGCTCCAAAAGGCTGGACCCATTTTGGTGGTGCAGGGGGTCTCGGGGAGCTGAGGGGAGGAGGAGAGGAGTTAAAAACAATCAAATCCAGCATAGTGTCTGAGGACGGGGCCAGTTGAGAAAGCTGGCTGAAGCCTCTGCATGCAGCATCCCTCCTTGTCCCTCCCCTTTGAAGTCTGCTTGCTTTTGTTCTTTACATAACTTGATCTGATTTTTGAAAGGCTAATTTGTATGCATTCTGTGAGTCCGGGGTGTAGGGGAGGAGAACCGCCCGCCACCCAGAATTCCACAGGGGAGCTGACAGGAAGGTCAACACGATTGGCCACAGGGGGAAACGGGGGACACAAGCAAGCCAAAAGCATATGATAAGTGTCTTTGAATTATTGCAGCTCTGTGCAAATTTGATGACAATAGCGGAGTGGTCAGGGGGCTGAAATCCCTTTGCAAACAGAGGCCGTGCATGCTTTGGTGGTCTTCATTTTGCTGTCAGCTTCCCCAGTGGAAGAGACAGCAATGAGCTGCGTAGGCAAATATGAATAAACACTTCAAAGGAATTGTGATTCAGCTGATTTACATGAGCTGGACCCTCTGAACTTCCTACTTTCATACCTTATTTGTATGTATTTACAATAATGGTTCAGTGTATTATTTAGTTTCGCACAATAAACATACTTTACCTGGAGGATGTATCCATTTTTTGTACCAAGTGAACAAGAAATGTTTGTGTGATGAATTGGAATGAATAGAAGATAAAAATGCATCATCACAGCTGACTGGGAAATATGCAGTTTTTCCTCTTCTACCAGGGAAAATCCAATGAAAGACCAACCAACATTCATTTTAATGGACATTTTTTGTGTGTGTGAGTAATATGAGTAGTAAATTGGTAAATCTCAAAGCATATTATCCATCAGTACTACAGAATGAGACCTGTATTTGAGTTAGACACTTTGGTGCATTCATGATCGCACCAACACAACGAAAATGTACTTTTCAACTGATGTACAAAGCACTTCACAAAGAATAAGAGGGGAGTCGGTATGTTATCAGTGGTACTGTCAATATAAAATCAGTTTAAAATTGAGCAAGGACATAAAACTTGAAAAGACTAAACCTTCTACAGAAAGTGTATGTGAACACCTGATGGCTAAACTCTGGTTGTTAAAGGAAGACTACAATTTATTACAACTTAAGTTGTATTTTCATTGCTTCAGCCATCTGTATTGGTTATGATGTTGCTGTACTCACCAAAGTAGCTGTTTTACCTTCAAATGAAGAGCTAGCTAACATGGCTAAATTGTTAGCTTGTGTACAACATGTATGATTGTCATACCGCTCATGTTTGTTGGCCCGTTGGACTTTTTTTTTTTTAGGGATGTCACTACATTCTGAGATCTCAGCAATTACTTACACTAATAAATTGCTATCATAACCAGAGATATGAAAATTAAACCCAAGTAGTAATAGCGTAGTGTCTAAGTGGTTACCTATATATTCAAAGTGGTAGCTAGAGTGTTGCTACACAGTTGCTAACATATTGTGACGGCATTGTTAATTTGATGTTTGATGTGGATGCTAATGTTTGCAAGGGGTTTGCTAAAATTTTCAAGGTGGTTGTTTTGGTAAGCCCCTGTAAAAGAAAACTGGAGTGCATTTGTTTTTCTACATATTCAAAGTGATAGCTAGACCACTTATGGACAGCATCCATAAGTGGTTGCTTGGGTGTTTGGCAGGGTTGGTGTAATTTTCCAGCTGGTTGCAATGGTAACCCGCAAAATTGAAAACTGGAAGTGTATGTTTTCTTTTTAGATAGTAAAAATAAGAAGTAATTTCAAAAGTCACACCTAATGAACCAATGTGTTGGCTAAATGCTTGCTAGTGTGTTTCTATATTTTAGCACACTTTGCCTCTCTACCAAACATTTCAATATGTTTATGTAAAATGTAGTAATGTGTCATTAGAAACTGAATTTGAATCATTTATATTTGAATTTGAATTGTTTAACTTGACTAATTGTATGGAAAAACTGAATCTGAATAGCATAATTTGAAGTTGAATTTATTAGTTTGGAATTTAATTCCAATAAATTTGAAACTGAATGTAATATTATGAAATTGAATTCAGTTCCTTTGAAAATGTATTTGCTCTTCACTGAAAATTCAACTCTCTATATAATTCCACATTGTCACAATTCAAATTTAGTTCACACATAATCACATAATTCAAATTATGTGATTCAAATTCAGTTTTTTACTGCAATTATTCAGTATTCAAATATAAATTATTCAAATTCAATTTCTAGTGACACATATTTCTGCCCATAGAGGATGTGGAAGAAGGAAGGAATAAGAGATACCTGCAAAAAGCAAAAAACTATTTTACATGAATCTACATGCATTGTTCGGCTAACAAACTAAAAGCTGTTTTGTTCTGTATTGGAGTATGTATGGAACTATGGCACCAGTCAAAAGTTTGGACACATGTTCCCATTCACTTGAATGAGAAAGTGTATCCAAACTTTTGACTGGTGCTGTAGATATCTGAGCCAATTTCTCTTTTAAAACTCAAGATTTAAAACTTGTATTTGAAGGACTTTTGAGATCATGAGTTGAACAACTTCAAGACATCGAGACACTACCTGAAAATTGCCAACAATAAATTAGAACTTAAGTGTTTCAGATTATAGGCCCTGGAAGCTACTGTGCAAATAACTCAAAAATGTAGAGAGTGTTTATGGTGTTTCTCTGCAGCGTGCCTTCAGACGACGCAGGGAGGTGAGATGAGGGAGGAAGGAGAGACTTTTCATCAACCTTGAGCTTTAATGACTTCCTCGAGGTGCTTTTTGACTGCCGTCCAGAGACTCTGCGGGAGGGGAGCCTTTCTCCTCAGCCTTGGCCTCGTGCCAGGGTGACAATCAATGTCTCTGTGTCTCTTCTGTGGGAGATTATTTCGAAGGTCTCCCCCTTTTTATTGGAGGAAATGGTATTTGGAAGCTCAAACAGGATGTCCTGCTGACTGGCCTGGACTCTGAACCGTTCCACCACCCCCCCGGGCTCCATTCTTCCTCTATGCCCCCCTCCCTCCCTCAGCTCCATTCTCTCAGAGGAAAATAGCTTAAATTAATCCAGGAGTCTAAGCAGCCACTTTCTCTCTTTCTTGTCTCCATTTGGAGTGGGAGTGAAATTATTCACAAATGAAACATTCTTATTTGTACTGAAGCCTCAGGTAGGTATGCTATCTGCAAATGTGTTGATGAAGATGATGCTATATGAACATATTATTACAGTATGGCTCCATTTAAAGGTGCGGTTATAGTTTTGCTGTCCCACACCACAAAATGACAATTTCTAAAACTGAATTCTACCGGTATGCAGCTAAATTTAGAAACACTGGTCTTACATTGGCAAGATTTTGAAGACTATGAGATGCTGTTGAAAGCTCCAGAAATGAAAATATTACATCAAGATTACTTTGTAAAGCCAAGTAAGTGATTACAGAGAAGGGTGAAGGTGACAGAATGAAGCTTTACCCTGAAGAGCAAATGGATATGGCCATTCTGGAGCTGTAATACATCATTTTGTTGTTGTTATATACTGTAGTTATTTTTGCTTGGTGAAATGGAATGACTTTTTCAGTTCAAAACGGGCCTAACCTTTACTAAACAGCAGCCACTGTGGACACAAGTAACAATAGCACAAGTAGAGAAGAGTCATTAAAGACACCAGACTGACTCAGTATTGCAACATAGAGTTTGCTGGTGTTGGCTAATGTTAGCTACCAGGCACGTTTTCTTATTATTTCCTCTTTAAAAAATGCCAAGTATTTTTTGAAAGTACCTGCCCTTTTCCAAACAGTTTCCAAGGATGACTTCTCAGATGATTCTGTGTAACAAATCATCTGGTGCATCAGGTTATTCATCAGGTGGACACAAACAGAACTGACTGATAATGTTGCTCTGTGTCTGCAACAGGCAAAGGTTTGCTAAGATGTTCACCATAAAATGTAAACTGTGTTTTCAATTTGCTCTGTTGCCCTCAGGTGGCCAAACATTAATTTATGCTGCTTCTGTATTAAGACATCAAATCATAGCCAATGACTAATAAACACAGATAAACAGGCTATACAGTAGTGACACTGCACAGATTTACTGGGTGGATAAACTGGTGCTTATAAAAACAGAAATCCAGCATGTAACTCCCAATTGAAACCACAACTTTCTTACATTTCTGTTTATGTACAGATTAGACAGTTACATTGTGTTAATTAGTGATGCCTCTGCTTCCAGGCATTATGCTAAGCTAGGCTAACCACTCTGTGACTCCAGCTCTGTATTCAACACAGACATGAGATTGATATTCATCTTCTCATCTCACTCTTGGAAAGAAAGTGAGTGTTTCCTACACTGTTGAACTAGAACTGCTTCACATTCACTGATCCTGTAATTCTCCATGTTAACACGCATCAAAAATGACTTTTGCTGCGAGACCAGTTGCCAATCCATGCTGCCAATGAAAAGATATTTTCCTTATCTTCATGTTCACTCGGCTGAAAAGGAGGGATAAGCTTTATTGAAATCTTGCCTGTAATCATCTGTTCTGTGAGGATAAAATGGCACAGAGAAAATCCTACTGTTGAATTGGAATAAAGATGTAAAGCAGACCAAAGCCACATGGTGCAACACCAGCCTTTTGATAACATTTAGAAGTCATACAGAGTATACAATTGTGACATTTAACTCAATACACATTTTGATCATTCTTGGAGATTTTTAATCACGGCACACATACAGTGATCAGCTAATTATATTCACGGTATGTGCTGTGTTTAAACGTGGTCTTAACTTGAACTTATGGCCTTTAAAGAGTCATTTAGGCTCTGTGAAAAGTTGTAGGAGTGGGAGAAGAGGCGGCGGGTGTGAGGGTGTTGGGTTCTTCTCACTGTGGATTGTTCAAGCAACTGTAGAAAAAAAAAAAAGATATAAAAACAATCGCAAAGGCCTGAACTGAGATCTGCAGCATGTGGATGAAACCCAGCTGGAGCCAGTGTGTGATGAAAAACCTTAACAGCTCAGGCTTCAGCGTGGTGTTGTTGGTGTAAAGGAGGAGGATTAATGAGGTAATGAAAAGGTGTCTGATGAGAGGTGGAAGTGTGATATGATTAAAGCCTACGCTTCCTCCACTGGAAACCCAACTTTAACCTTTTCAGCTGGGTCCCATTGTCTATCCTTAATGTGTGTGGTAATTTTATATTTTTACAGCCAGCATTTTCCAGCTTTGATATAATGAAGGTTCCCCCCGACAGTCTATAAAACAACATGAAATCCAACACTGAGGCAGAGAGTCTACAGCCGTGCTAGCAGCTCTGTCAGGCTGTACTTAGACACAGTGATGCTTTGCACTAAACGCTAAGGACACCGTGCTAACAAGCTCACAATGACAATGCTAACATGCTGAGGTTTAACAATGTTCAACATGTTCACCATATTAGCTTAACTTGTTAGCATGCAAACATTTGCTAATTATGACTAAACACAAAGTACAACTGAGGCTGACAACTTGAGCTGTATATACAGTACAGGCGAAGCTGGATTATCAACTGGGCAAAGTGGGGAACTGTCCCGGGGCCCCAAATGCCTTCGGTTCATTAAGAGTCTTTACTTATTGGTAATATGATAACTTGACAATTTGTCTATAAATTTGCACCAGTAAGTACACAATCAACTAGGTCGTGCCTCCTGTAATCTTGTGTCCCTGTCTTGTAGAAGGGCCCTGTGTCAAAATCTGGTTCTAACAACATCATTTTAGTTTATACTATACCCACATGGTGCTTTTTCATTAATAAAGTTATGTTTCATCAAACTACCACAAAATAACTGACATACAGAAAACCTGGGCCAGGTGGTGTTCCAGTATAGGAGAACTGGTTGGGTTTTTGGTATCTCCTCTTTCTCTGGGGTCCCCAAACAGGTTAATCTGTCTGTGTCTGGCTTTTATCCTTTTTGGATGAAGGCCTTGTGCCGTGACAGCATACCTCCTGTAAATTTATAATTCAAGGTCTGTATTATATATAACATTTACAAATCATCAGTCAAATCATGGCTAATGGTTTTTGTTCTTTTACACAATGAACACGTTTGATTTCTTTTTATAACTCTCAGAAATAAATGGTCAGTCAGTGATTGGCCATATAGGTGGATAGGTGAAGTTTGAACTTTTTTTTCACTCTTTACACAACTATTTCCATCACTATTGTGTGTACAACTAGTGCAATACCTTGAATGTCATCAAGGACAGACTACCTGAGAGTGTGCACTGTTGGCTCCAATGATCCAGTTTATCCTGTTGAAACTAGAAAAGATGTTCAAAAGACAGAATTCTTGCGAGAGAGATTGGGGAGGCAGTGTGATGCAACAAGGACCAGGTTATAGTGTGGCCATTCAGAGCAGGTAGAAAAACTCTTTTGTCTGTAGACATGGTCGGATGAGTGAATGCATCGTATGAAGCATATGATGCATAAGAAGCGAGGAAGCCTTTACTCAATGAGGCTAGAAATGTAGAGCTTGGTCTGAGTGTGATGTTAGTGGAAAGGCCGTGGGTTCACTAAAACCAAAAGCTGCATGAATGTGATGAGAAAAATTCATACCAAGCTGCTCATCAGACTTTGATATTTGTTGTGTACAAGTGGAAATTTTAGCCTAAAGGTGGCGTTATGAGGTGACGTCCTTCTAGCAGGGCAAAAACATGACCTGTTGATAAAATTCCACCAGATTGAAATGGACTGGAGCAGCACAGAGTTGCACCATGACTAAATATAGGCAAACACCGACGAACACCTACCAACTCCTACACAGAGACGTTTTTAACATTTATCCCAGAATCAGCAGAGAACAGCTTGTTCCAGTGCAGGCCTGCTAAGATGCATGACATAGAGGCTGATGGAAGCATGTGTGATTCTTCCTCTGTTAAAAAAAAAAACAAAAAAAACCCACCCACAATAAATGTGGAAACTGGATGACTTCCAATTTTTCTATCAGACCACCCACTTAGACTGACAGAAAAAGAGCATGAAGGCAGTTTGTCATCCACTAGAGGAAGAAGATCAACATTTTGACCCCAGAATCAAATCATTTACCCTGATACTGACCCTTTATCCCTTTATTTGATTAGGGTGGTCTAACAAACACTGTCTGCACAACAGATGACTATCATTCTTGTATTTTAAGGTTTAATAACTTGCGACACAAATATTTCATATAAAAAAACTTGACAATTCCGGGGGTTTCTCGCAGATCCTCAGCAGCAATGTGTGGTTTTGATTAGGCCCGCCATCACTACCCTTCATACAGACAACAGCTTCAGTGTTACACACATCAAGTCACTGCTCAAGTTTCATTTAGTTATGACAGCTGGGGGCTCAGTGTCAGGCCAAAGAGGTGGTAGATTTATTATTTTTAAGTCCCTAAATTTGTCAGACTGTGTTGATTGTGGTGGACTGGAGAAGATAAAAATCGGGATTTTTATCAATAGTTGATCTAAATAACATGACATAGGAGTATGTTATGTTATTTAGACACAGTAGTGTCTTATGTCAAGCTTTGAAAGTAGTGCAGTATTGAGGTTTATGACTATCAGAGGATGGAAGGACAGCAGGCTGATCTGTCTGATCTGACCCAACTAAGGACAGGATGACATCACCATTTCAAGATTTACACCAATATGATTTAGGGAAACACTAGTTTGGGTAGTTCGGAGATCAAGGCTTGAATGGGTTGAAACGAACAGAAAGACCAAAACAATTTAAGTGCCTATTCAATATTCTTTCTACTTTTGTCACATCACAATTAGCATGATAGTCCCCTTTAAAACCCAATTTTAAAGCTGCCCTTAGAAATATATACATGTAAAAACATACATTTCAAATCAGGAACTTTGACACTGGATAAAAATCTGGTGTCAGTGTTGCCACTGGTAAATGAACTGCACACAGGAAATACTACATTTTAAAGCCTCTATGTGTACATTTTTTTTTACCATTTAAATATCATTCAAACTATTGATAGACATAAGTTGTTTGTATAAAAAATAATCTCAATGGAAATTGGTGCAGTCTATGTGTTGTGTTGCTTTCAGCTTACTTATCTAACCATTGGGGGGTGCCAAAGCTGGACATTTTCAAATCCTACACATTGGGGCTTTAACATGAAATCCTGTTAGTGTCCTCAAAATTCAGATATTCCTGGAAGGAAAGTTAAAGGTAACACTGCCAGTAAGGCAGGAGGAAGTAAGGAATTTAACATCTTGCCACCAAGTATTTTGGTTCTGAAGAACTGAATTTGTACACCAGGAAAACATTTATACACACAAAAAAATTAAAGAACATAGGCAACTAAAAAAACTCTTCCACACGTTGCTTAATAACTCATCTGTACATCATACAGAATATTTATTGTATGTCCTCAAAATACACAAGAAACCATAAGACAGAACACAGGGCAAGAAAAACCCTTTAAGGTCTTTTGGAAAGGACCACCGCTTTTCACCATCCTGAACTTTAGTTTATCAGACTGGCAAAGGGACAAAGTGTCCTCTGTTGCAAATCTAACAAAGGTATTCTCCTTGGAAAATTAATGCTGAGCTTTGATTTAACAACTGAAACTCCCACAAAATAAATAAAAGATCGTTTTTTTTTTTTCATACACCCGTAACAGTACCTGTCAGCCAAAATTCCCATTGGCTCTTTTTTGTTTTGTTTGTTAAATTTACCCAAAACATTTCACACATTGCAGAAATGCAGAACACATGAGCTGTCTTTACTTGTTTCTGACATCTTAAAAGGGAGTTTGTTCTCCCTTTTCCCCCTACAGGGCTCGGGTCTGATCTACAAATCCATTCCCCCGATGGCAAAGAGATAATGATTTCCTTTAAATCATATTCTGTAGACAAACATTAGTAATATCCAACCAACTGATTCTATTAACTATGCTTTTGGCATGTTCTATTGGCCCAGTAGCAGAAAATGAGCCGACACAACAAAGCTTTCTTCAAGTTGCATTCAATAAGCAGGAAGGCAGGACCTGCTGCAGCACGTTATTCCTGGATTTGGTAAAAAAAAAAATTAACTTTCGAATAAATGATCAGAACTTCCACCTCATGATTTGTGCTCAGCTCACTCCAGCAGCCACTCATGCCTCACGTTATACAGTGTCAAAATATGGGAATAAAAAAACTGCCACATGATGCTGCACTTGTGTGAACACATAGTGGTGTTCCACTGCTTAAAACTGGAGAGCCAATCTGTGTCTGTGCATGATGTCATTTGTAAAATGTGATGCATGTGCAGTACAGATATATGCATTTTTATAATGAGTTTGCAACACTAAACAGAAATACAGCAGTTATTTAAAGCCACTAAGTGTTGATTTTTTTAAGTGGTGACAGGCCCTTTCATATTGTTCTGATGGTTTTTGTTTGAAGAAAAACTAAATCCTGGTGAAATTTTTTTGCAGTCAGATCCATGAAAGAGAAAGAGGTAATGACAGTGTTGTCATACTACCACCGGACGGCGCCAAAGCAGGAACTTTTCCAATTCTACATAAAAGCTTTCATTAGCAACAAAAGATTGTTTTGGCTGTTTTTAATATAAAACGCAGTCTTGCAAGGGTTAAGTAACGCCTGCACACAGAAGGCCTCAGTATGCTTCAAGTGAAGTGCCTCTCGGAATCTGCGTCTGACAATTTTAGCAACTTTCTGAAACGGGCGATCTGCCAATCCCATCCACTTCACGTAGATTGGTTGAATGTGTGTAGGTGTGGAAGTAGGTGATGAAGGGCTATTTTTTCACAAAACTACCTCCATCACTTCTTTTGTGTTCAACTCAGTGCAACACCACGAATGCTTCTGAGGGGAGACTATCCGTTAGCGTTGACGGTTATCCATATTTGTATATCTCTATGATGACCATGTTTTACCTTTAGGTGTGGTCGGATAACACATACTATGAACTGGTTCATTTGAAGCATACTGAGACCTCAACGACAAACCACACATTTATTTTAACAGACAATGGTTCAAGATTCCGACTGGATCTTTGTCAATCAAAACATGCTGTTCTCCACTGTAGAGCACCTACATGTGTTGGGCATAAAACTAAGCTTCTTATATTGTATCCCAGAGGCACAGAGACACTGCTCTCTCCTGTGTGGAATATGCTTGAGTTGGGGATGTTTCTGTGCACCGAAATTCATTTGCAAGTGATAAGGCTTCAACCAGGCAGAACCCTGAACCACTATTTTCCAAAATATGTGGCTGCAAATGGAGCACAATGCTTGTTGTTAACTAAACCACTCCCCTTCACAGACTGTTTTCTTTCAGACTAATATCTTGAAGGAAAAAGTGACCTGACAGGATTGAGGAGTGCTGCATGGCTGCTGAAAGTACTTATTTCCATAATAGAAGTTGCACTTTCACAAATAGCATTTGTTGGAACAAAATACATAGTGAATTGGGCAACAGTGTGGCACACAAGTTGCTGTGGCAGTTTTTTGTTTCCAATGAAATTATTCTGTCTGACAATTTCATTTCAAGTCAGTGACATACGGAGAGTCGAAGTGATGCTCGAATGTTACACAGATTCAAAGATATGCCTGTTGTGAAGTGCTTCAACAAAGTCTCATTCTGCCGTTTCTCTTTTTTTTTTTTTTGCCATTTCAAATACACACACACACCTGCAAATTAAATTCAATAAATAAGACTTACAATGTTGTAAGGCAATGTTGACCATGCATTTGTCACAATGAACAACAAATCAAGAAACATACATGGTAACAATATGCACATTCATTAAGAGCAACAAGGTCGCAACTCCCCCACTTTCTTTTTTAAATCAAGTGAAGTTTTCAAGGCTTTCCGGGTGATCTCCTGATCGACAGGGCTCATCCCCACAACACCTGGCTCTGGTTTCTGTAGCAGGACCTCTTCATTCAGAGAGCCCAGTCCAACCAGCAGGCTGGACACAACTGGACCAAGCCACAGCGGGGCTTTTGCATTGTATCCAAAGTTGGAGTTCATTCAAGAGAAAAACAAAAACAAAAAGTATATGTGGAGACAGATCCAGCAGCCAGCTGCTCAGAGCCTCAGGACAGTCCGGAGGTTTCCAGGTAACTCTGGAGTTTCCTTACTGTACTTCTGTCCAAGGAGCAAAGGTCGAAGTCAAAAGTAGTGTTTGTGATGTGGAAGTGTCCTGTCTCTTCGATGAGGTTTACAATCTGGAAAACAGAGGGTACAATAGGTAAGCACAGAGCGCGTTTATTTCTATTCATGTCTGTAATTACAGCTCCAGGGTCCAAACATTTCACCTGCATACAGTAAATATCTGCCCGTCATAAATATTTGAACTGGTTGCAGTTCATAATTAATTAAATATGAAACCACAGACAGGAAAAGTCAGGAAATTAAACAACACAACTCAGTCAGCTGATTTAATCATGAACTGAGCTTTACATAAACGTACATAAGCAGAAAATACGTGCCAGTAATCTGAAATCATTAGTGTGCTACCTTCAGTTGAGACATTCAATTCCTTTTAGTGCTTACACTTCAACTTCTTTCAGCGTTAACATTTCCACCAACACTCAAACTGACATTTTCTTTCAGTGTCTGAACTGACACTTGAACTCCTCTCAGGACCGAGCATTTCAGCCGACACTTCCAGCTCCTTTTTATAACTGACACTTCAACTGCTTTCAGCACTTACGCTTCCGTCTGGCACTTCAGCTTCAATCAGCACCTACATTAAAAATGAAAACTCCAACTCCTTAACTGACATTCAGGCATAATCCAGCACTTGTCTTTCAACTGCCACTTTAATTTCTTTAAGAGCTTCAATTTGAGGTACAACTTTATTTCCATCAATATCTTAAACTTCAGGTGAACTGAAACAACTTGTATCATTATACAGATGAGTGACAAATTAAAGGAAAAACTGGTCCAGGTCTGAATGCTTGACCCTTACAGTGAGGGGGTCTGGTGGCTCTATTATGCTGTGGGGGGCATTTTGCTGGCATGGTTTGGGTCCACTTGTCCCCTTAGAGTGAAGGGTCACTGCAAATCAATACAAAGTTGTTCTGAGTGATTACTTTCATCCTATGATGAAACATTTGTATCCTGATGGGAATGGTCTCTTCCAAATTCACATAGCATGAGAGGTCACTGAATGGTCTGATGAGTATGAAAATGATGAGAATCATATGTTAGGCCTTAAGTCACCAGATCTCAACCCAATTGAACACCTTTGGGAGATTTTGGAATGAGGTGTTAGACAGCGCTCTCCACCACCATCATTAAAACAACCCATGAGGGAATATCTTTTGGAAGAATGGTGTTCATACCTCCAGAAGAGTTCCAGACACTGTAGAATCAATGCCAAGGCTGAGGAACACCACAGAGGCTGCCATGTTTGTACAGTAGCCCAGAACAGACAAACCAAACACTAGGGAGGGGGATTCAGTTGGTTGCAACCTGCAATCTCACCGCTAGATGCCACTAAATCCTACACACTGGTGCTTTAATTAATACGTGACTGCGAGTTTCAGCCCTCAATAGTATGACAGCAGACTCCTCTCAAGATCAGCTGGAAAAAATAAATAAAATCACCTCCTGCTGTGTCTCCTAGCTTGTCTTTATCTAAAACACGGCCGTGCATGGCATTCTAAAATGAGCCAATAGTTATGACAGGGCTGGTTCAAGTCAGACACTCAGGCAGGCGTCACCTCGCTGTCACTTGACTTTGGTGCCATATTTTAGTCGGGTGGGTGGCGATTTGGCCCGTTGCTGTTCAGGATTCGCTCAACTGCAAAAATGCCGTCTGCATTACAATTCTCTGTTTTCCAATATGTGGTCCCCATCAGTGTGCAGGAGAGAATGTGACTTATCTCTTGTAAGAGGAAAAGGAGCCAGTTGGTGAACTCAGCTAGATTAGCTTGATTACTGTACAATTTAAAGCTCTGTGTGGATGATGCTGTTTTGGATGGGATTTCGTCTTCCCTAAGAGCCAGACGTCTTGTAAGGAGAGCGAGGCAGAAGTTGGCAGCGGCTGCTGGGAAGATCCTTTAATGCAGACATATGATAGGCCTTGAGAATATAAGCAAGAAACATGCAATCTCTTAGGTGGAAAGAGGTTAACCAAATAATTCATTGCTTCCAGATGAAGCTGCAGATTACAGAGGATCTGTAACACATCACAGCTCCTCTTCTAATCCAACTCAACAATATAGCTGACCAATAGCACTGGCATGCAGTGATATTATGCTGAGATCAGTGAAAACTGTGAGCCAGCCTCCCGATACATGCATTAGCCAGAAGATGTTCTTCTGTGGAGGTTTAGTATTTGATAACAGGAAATAATAAAAAGGCCAAACTATAAGTATGTTTTCTTATTGGCAGTGTAATCTGACACTTCCATACACTGAGTCTACTGGAAATGCACTGTGCATCTCTGACTCTGTTGTCATTTTCTTCTTTCCATTTCATTTGCATTGATTACCTGCTGAACATATACAAAGTCACATTATGTTGAGATTTTCAACACTAGTCTGATGGTTAGGGTTAGGTCAGTGTTTGAACCAGGGTTTGTCCAACTCATTAATATCAATGAAAGAAGACTAAATATTACAAACACCTCGCAGCACCAACTACAGCTGTTCAAATGAGCAAACAAAAGCTGAACATTACAACCTTCATGTATTAGACTGTATTGGTTTTAATAAGGTGTAACTAATAAACTGGCAACTTTGTTTATGTTTATCAATATTTTACTCAGAAGTCAAAGACATAAACATAAAGGAAATTCAAACGTTCATCTGTATCTAGAAAACCTGACCAATTTACTGATTAAGTTGATTAAATATTGATATGATGTGTATGTGTGTATTTATATATATATATATATATATATATATATATATATATATATATATACACACACATACACACATACATAAACACAGGAGTGACTCCAACTATTGTTGAATATGTGCTAGCGTTGGCTGTTGCTCAGTGTCAGACTGCTCTCTAGCTAGGACGCCTGCTCATTTACTGACTCACCACTTGGTCTTTTTGTACAGGAGAAAAAGACAACATGCTAAACTTTAAATGTCCCCCCACAACTCAAAATGTGTTTTTCTTCTTGTTCTTTCACTTGATTGATTGGTTGATGATTTGTGACATCATAACTAATTTGGAGCCAATCGTGGTCCAGTATTTAACTTACACAAGTGTGATGTGGAAACTTGAATAACAATACAGAGCATGTTCACCTGGTAACAACCAACAGTTTCATTGTGTAATATGCCTAACTCACCAATAGCTCAATTATTTTATTAATTTGTGGAATGTGTTATTTTATTTATTATTAATATTACATGTTTTTAACAAGCAAGGTTGTAATGACATTTTGTCACAATGGTGTGCTCTGGATCAAATCTCTCAAGTAGATAGAAAAAATAGTTTCAACTCATCTTTAAAATCAACAGTAAACATTAGCTGGATTAAGGAGCCAATGATTCCCTCTGAGAGCACCACCTGACAGACTCTACCAGTAATGCAGGAGAAATCCAGTATAAAAGAGGCAGAAAAACCAGCTTCAACCATCAGCTGGTTGTTCAACTGACCAGACTTCACCATGAATTCAGTTCATGTAAAGAACCATGACTGCCAACAGACACGTCAGTGTTCACAAATCACTTGGCAGGATAGTGATATTTAAATATCCAAACACCCACCTTCATCACAAGTTTGTGTCTGGGGGTTGTCAACATGTGAAATGCATTTTGGGAGAATGTGAACATTTCTGGCAGAAGTAAAGCAGGCTGACTGAGTGGGTTATATCACAAAGGTAAACAACAATAATGAGAAGATAAGAGCTTCAGCTCACTGTGTCATACACTGATGATACATGAGAGTGGCAGAGGTGGAAACAGCAGCAGCTCACCTGTTGCAGTATGTGACCTTCTCTTAGTGTCATCAGTCTTTTGTGCAGTTCCACCAGCTCGTCCAGGTAAGCCTGGAAAACACACACACACATTGTGGTAGATTTTACACACAAGCCCAAACACACACACAAACAACACAATTTGACCCAGACATCTTAGCAGACTGCTGCCTAGCTGTAGCCCTTACATAACACAAGGGTCTGCATATACTCAGTTCTTTTACAGCGATAACACACACTGATTAGCATCACTGTTAGTGTGCCAGTGTTTGCCAAAATACTCATTTTCAACTGGTGGCTCTCAGCCTGATGTTAAATTATCCAGTAAAATAACAACACAACAAACAGCATGTCACTTCAGGACAGAGGGAAGCAGGTGAAACGTGAAGCAGCTGAACAGAGAAGAATAGGATTGTGTTGTTTTGGTAACTTACTCAAAATTACCGTTTAAATATGAAACTTTATGATCAAAAACACAAGATGATTAAATCTGGACACAGTCAATGCCAACTTTTGGTGCTTTTGATATTTGCCAAACAGAGCAGTTCAGTTCATAGCAAGTAAATGTATTTAACTGCACTGTTGAGGAGGAGTGGTGTGTTTAATGCTATTCTCTCTCTCTAATATTTCCCCTCCAGTAGACACATATATATTCTTATCAGCTTGTTGCAGCTCTTCACTGAAGCTAAATCAATGATACAGTAATAATCAATCTATAGTAACTATAGTAGGCATCTGGTATAGTTGTAGTGTAGGTGTTGCAGAGGTACGGTATGTTTTCATCCTTTTATAATGTATCAAGGCCAAACAGTGTCACAGTCATATTACACTCTGTGAGGAGGAGGTTGGATGACATACTGTATGTATGACTGACTTCATATACACACACACACACACACATTTCCCAAATGTTACTAGCAATATTTGATCTATTTCATACGGACTGCTTTCAAAACGTGCGTACCTTGTCACAATCTAGATTTTTGTTCTTGTCCTGTTTGCTCTGCTTGGTGGGACTCTTCACTTCCAGTAGCTGATGGAAGACACAATAAAACACATCAAGACATAAGTCACTTCTACCAAAGCAGTTGCTAAGTTACATCTGTGTGGTTAAATATCAGAAAGTCTTTTGAAAACAACATAATGATTCATTTTTCTTGCGGTGCATAATTCATATACTTGAATAGACGGTTTTATTATGTCCAAGACTTTGATGCACAGAAATGTTGATGGTAAATACCTTGTGTAATATCTGCCCCTATTTCTACAATATTGTTGACACAATTCAACTCTCACAAGTCTTATAGGAGGAGAATCAATCCCTTGCCTTTCAACAATCCTGACAAAGCTGACAAATTATATTCATTTTAAGTCAAACTTTGAAGAAATCCTGGAGAGAATCACTGTAATTCACCTCTGACACTGAAGGTAACAGGAGGCTTTACTGACTGTTTTGCTTTATTGTTAGGTTTTCTGTCTAATAATGGTGTAGAGGTGCTGATTTTCCACTTTCACAAGACTGAAACTCTGGAGTAAAGATTGGACTTTTTTTTTTTTGGCATCATTTTTTTGTCAAATAAATACACTGAATATCAGCAACTATTGTAATCAATCCAACCCTCAGTCAAAAAGCTTCAATATCAGCCTTTAAAGTCAAGGTTGTGATTGCTTTAGGAGTCGCTCTGAGTGACTTTGAGCTTACAAACAGTATCTGCCTGGATTCTTCTGTGACGCATTCAATTACACTGCCAACAAACACATGTTTAGTATCATCTTACCTGGTTATTAGTAGTCTTTAATAAGGGCGGGGCCTCATTACGGGAAGGGGATGAGGGGGAGGAGCTGTCACTCTCACTGCCATCACTCAAACTGACCCTGAGCAGATAGTCACGGGATGAGAGAAAAAGAACAAATGCTTCACTACATTAGAAGAGGTGGTGTCAACACTGACACAGTATATGCTGATATATATGCACATACAAAATACAAAAAAATCTACTAGATGACAATGTGCACTAAGTGATTTTTCTGGCTGGTGTAACAAGTTGAAAACAATTCTTCAGTGCATGTTAATGATGTAAACACCCCTGATTGATGCAAAAAATCCTGTAAAACCAGAAACAAGAGATAAAAAGGGACAGATACTGTGCTCAGGGTGGGTTTGATTGTTTAAAACACACCTGTTTCTCCTTAGGTCATTACACAAGGCTTAAAGTCTGTGGACTCCACCATGTGCTATGTGTATTCAGTCATGCAGTGATTTAGCCCAACTGAAAGCATGTTTACTGGCACTCACGCTGTAGCTGTCAGGGTGTGACATAGTGAACCATGTGGAGGGGATGGTACAGTGGGGGTGGTGAGTGAAATTGAGCGTAAATTCAGACAAGTTGTGACTGGATTCTTGCGCACAATGTGGTGATCAGAGCTCTGTTTAGGGCTTGTTTTTGACTGCTTGTAAGAACACATGACAAGCTGATACAGAAGATCACAAAGCTGCTGCATAACAACTGCAACGTTCTTGTTAAAAGCCTTGAAAACCGCGTCATTTCCTGACAAATTTAGAACAGTTTGGGTGTTTTACATGAGATATTTATGTTTGTCATGTTCTCAGGTCTACAACCGAGCAGCCTACGGTGAGCGTTTTACTAACCTGCGTTGGTGGTGCGTGAGATGCGCGTGCGATGGTCGCTCCACGTCAGAATCCATGTCGTTGTCGTCGTCGTCCTCTGAGTCCTCGTCGTTGTCGTCTGAGTGCAGATCCTGCATCACTGACTGCAGCGGGCCCAGCACTGTGTGACGACAACAGACCACATTTGGAATGAAGCTTTAAAAATATATTCTGAATGAAGCATGAGTGAAAACATGCAAAAGGCAGCAGGTCATGCTGTGTGGTGGAGTGATGGTGGTGATGGTCCAGTGGAGTCAGTGGCTGTGGTAACCTTGAGGTGAGAAAACACTTATTCTATAAATTTCTTATGTCATCAGTACTTTCTGACTTCTCTACCTGACTGGAGATGTAAATCTTTAACAAGAACTCACAGTTTTTTTTTAAAAAAAAGTTCCAGTAATTTCCTAAAACAGCAGGTCACTATAGTTTTTGTCACAGACTCCTCAAACAGGAGGAAATAGTGCATTTGGTGGGGACTATTTTCAGCAGCGGATGAATCCACATTTGATGCTCTAGTGAGTATTTCTGGCAGCAGGACGGTGTGTGTGTGTGTTCATGGTGATGAAGGAATATGTCACCCAGTGTAAAAGTTTAGCTCATTGATGTGTTTGATAGTTTTTGAACAACAGTTGGAGGTAAAAGACAAAAAGTGTGTCCTAGTCTGCATCATAGGCAGCAACAAGATATTGATACACATGTTGCTGGAGTGGTATCATATCCCTGCTGACATGACCGTGAGAAGGAGATGCATGAAGTTTCATGCAAATACACAAGCTGGAAAATATTCTCCATGCAGATGTGACCAGAGGTGTGGGTGGGTGGGTGGGTGAGTGGGGGGCCCTCACAGGTTTCAGAGGAGCTGTTACCTGTGTGGGTGGTGGCAGGAATAGCCACCCTTTTCCTGATGATGAAGTCCACCACTGCATCCAGAGAAAAATTACAAACACACACAAGCAGGTCACCCTCAACTCCCCAATCAAAAAAGTGAATCATGTCCCGTATTTCAGGGTCACAAACAAAACATACTAGAATCAGAGAGTGGTGATTTCAGAGTTTTGACCTCTGCATCTATTGTTCATGATTATAACATTTTACTCAGCATTGATGTGGATGCAGCAGCTCTAGTAGCCACAGTCCAAGAGGTCAGACAATTATCTAAACCACTGATTCACAAGTAAAAATGAAAGTGAAGGCACCCAAAAGGTTGGTTAACGGTGCGCTGCACAAGCAAAGTGACCAAAGCAGGTCAAAGCTGAATAAGGATGGAACATCTAATTCACTGGAAGGATAAAAATGTCAGTGTTTTTACTTTGCTTTAATATGTGGTTTTGTTAACTGGCTTACAAAGACAAGTTGTTTCAACCTGTCTGATGGTTCATGTAGATCTCTATGAGTAATTATCAGGCCCACTTCAGAGGGGAAGATTTTGAATAGTACTTTTTTTTTTTTTAATAGATTTTTTTTGTTTGCATTTATTTGGTCATTGAAAAAGCAGAGAGGCAGGAACAAGGAGTAGAAAGACGGGTATGACATGCAACAAGGTCTGTGGCTGGAACTGAACTGCACACATTGCAGTAGTATGTGTCTTAACTTGTGGGCTGCTGGAGTCATAGTCTCCTAGTCTAAATGTTTAAGAACAAAGTCATAATGTTGTGAGAATAAAGTAAGAATTTTGCATAATAAATCATATAGTGAAAATAAGTTGTTTTTTGTGTCATTAAATTAAGAGTTTGTCATCATTTTCTCATAACTTAATTTTATGATTATTGTAGGACTTAATCTGATAATATTAAGACCTTTTCTTGAAGCTTTATTCTTGTAACATATTTTTTCTCAAAATATTATGACTTAATTCTCAAAATCTCCAAAATTCTTTCCCCTAACAGTGGACCTTACACTCTGGGGTAAAATCTCAGCGATGAAGTTGGAGAGTGAAAGGTTATGAGAGCCAATATGCTCCTTTTCTCTGGAAAATAATTCAAATCAAAATGTGTTTTAATAAAGATGTTTGTCCACTTATGAATGTTATTACGTCCCATTAGACACGTTTGAATGAGAAAGAATTCAATTCCCTTTTCTTATCTTATATAAACAGTTGTTTTGCTCTCAGAGCAGAAAGGTTAGATAATACAGCTCCATTATGTTGAGTTAGAGTTTGAACTGCGTTGTCTCTGTCCAGCACTGGCTGGACTTCTTCTATCACTGCCAAACACAACAGGACTAGCAGTCACACTGAAACCTTTTGGTGCTCCGTATGAGCTAGAACTGCTCCATTATACAGATCATTTCTCACTGAAAACACCAATAAGTTGTAAGTATTCCAAATGATTACCTTGCCGTTTGTGGTGCGTGGGAGCAAAGCCTGAACTGGAGCTGGAACTGGCTGGACTGGGCTGTTCTGACTGGGAGAGAGAAGAGAAACAAACAGTGATGAATAAAATACTAATGGACAAGGATAGACAAACACCAACATCATGTAATATTTTGTGCAGATATTTGCCATCTTAAAAAACACCACTTTCAAGCCAAAATACATTCAATATTTGCCCACCATATTTAATGAAAGACTTAGAACTGTTTGTACGTGTTTGATTTGCAGATTTATTCCAAGTTCAAATCCTCATGGTTGATTATTCAGTGTGTGATTAAATTATATTGAGTTATTTGCTGCCTGCCAAACAAAGAGGACTAAAGCAGAGAAGGACATGACCTCTGGGAGTGAATAACCCCTTGTGGTGTCATTTATGAGACAAGGAAATGCTGTAAAGTTGCATTACTGGAATTTTAGGCTCCAGCATTTTTGGAATTTGACCTATACTAGGGACTAAAAGTCAGAATATCTTGACCTCCGCTGCTTTGATTTTGTCCCTAAATGTATGGAAGTGTGATACTAAATGACTGGAACACTCCTTTAAACTTGACTTACTATTAATTTGTATTCCAAGAACACATGAAGACGGTTTCATCAGATTCACAGCAGCATGAAAACGGTGGCCAGTGTGTTTTGTCAGTAGCTGTAGTCTTTGAGGTGAGTTTAACAGCTGCTTTTAACCGGAGATGTGAGGTGACAAGTCTGTCGTCAGTTCTTTGAAGTCATCTTGGCGAGTTGAGCCCTGAGCCAACGGCCATCTAACAAATGCACACGGAGCTGCTGTACTCCTGACTTCCTCTGAAAATGAGCCAGGGCTATCTTCACTGCTCAAGCCTTGGGTCTACAACCAGCTTTATAAATCACTGAGGCTAATGATGCGCCACACACCCACTCTGCAAACCTGTGGCCACACACAAACATAAGGGAGCTTGATACATTTAACATCCTGTGTGTCACTGCACTCAATCATTATGTCTGTTTTCTGGGAGATTTATCATATTTAAGTTGTCAATGTGTGGAAATCACTGTAGATAATTTCATGTCAAGGACTAGGGCTAATGACCATTTTCATTATCCATTAATCTGAGGGTAATTATCTTGATTTATCCATTATTGTTTGGTCTATAAAACTGTAAGAAATGCCCAAGTTGACACCTTCAAAGTTCTTTTGACTGACCAACAATCCAAAACCCAAAAGGTATTTAAAAAACCTCACCTCACATTTGAGAAGCTAAAACTAGATCATCTTTTGTATTTTTGCTTGAAAGATTACTTCAATGATAAATCGATTATTGAATTAGTTGCTAATTAATTTTCTGTCGATCAACTACTTGTTGTAGGACCTTCTATTTATGGATACTGGTGGTCCACCACCTAAAAGACGTAGGGTTTGAGTTTCTGTACCCCTGGCATGGTTGTGCATTCCAACACAAGAATTACATGTTGTATTTTGGTCTTTCTTGATTCTATTTAAACATTTGGTTCATTCAACATCTACCAACTTTTTATGACACGTACCTGGTCTTTTACACTTAGGTACAAGTTTAATACAAACAGCATGTGCCTTGATAATTAGTTTTTAGCTTGATATGGATGTGTTTTTGTGATATATATTTAGTCAAATAGTCCAGAGTTTAATGAAGTACTGTTCTGTTGGCCTGCTTTAGATTGTTCAGGATAATAACTCAGAAATTACATCAGCAGACGCTTTGCATCAATCAGACTGAGCTGCTTGTTTAAACCAGCACTCTCAAGGCCGGTCCATTATTGTTCAGAAAGGCTGTTCAGACATCCTGAAGGTGGTGAAAAGCTCCTTTCAGATGTTCGGAAAGAGAGATGGATTCCGTGTCATTCAGCTTTTTTTAAACTGACAGATACTGGCAATCTGCCGACCACGTTTACTTCCTGCAGCCGTCCCAGGTGTGCACAGGTGTGAGAATGGGCAGAGCTCCAAGCGCTCCACAAATTCTTTTCTCCACATTCCTAACATTTGTACTTCCTGTTCACCGCTGGTGACTGTTGGCAGTGATCGGAGACTGTGTGAGATGGGAGAACGCCACCGAAACAGTGATTGAGTTTTTGTCAGAATATGGTTCATTATTATCAAAGAGTCTTGATATTTGTGTGAGTTTTTGAAAAGTTGCATGGTCTCATTGGCAAACACCTAGAGGAAAATCATGCCTTGTAATATGAGACTTCCTGTGATGAAACTTCTAGTGGGCACCTGGTCTTGAGTATCATGAGTATTTTTAAGACAATGTGGCTAACACACAGCTAAGCACTGTCATCTAACAATTCATTCTCGTGCTGCTGGGGGACAGGGAGAGGAAAAACTTCCACCACTTTTCAGTAGTAGCTAAAGTAGCTATTAAAGTAATCACACTTAATTTAGGTTAATGAACTCCTGACAATACCTGACTCCCAGAATAGTTTGGGGAGGGACAGGATGATGAGGCAGCTCCTCTAAAAAACAGACTGTCGGGGATGCAAATAAATGCAAAGCAAATACGCTTTTTAGGCATCGACGTGCTGGAAACAAATTTTGTGGAAATGTGACTTGCTGTCGAACACTGCACTGCAAGCACGTTCATGTTTTATTTCATGACACTCCACTTGTGATCAGGTACATACTGTGTCTTTACAGGCTCTTTCACAACCTCAGCAAGCCTCTCAAACTGATTTTTCTTGGAAATAAGCTGAGGAAATATTGCCATAGATGAAATTACCAAGTGTGTTCCAACACATGGCCTTTGTTTTTTTTAAACAAATATTTTAATAAATTAAATTAAATTAGCTTATTTAAGAATTGGGATCAATATATTGATGGGTATTGAGTTGAACATTTTACAGTTGAAACATAAACTTGTTAGTACTCTCTGGTGGACAAATTAAATATTGGAGACACTGCAGGGCTCTTCACTAACTTTTTTGCAATATAAGCCTTCCAGAATTTAAAATATCTGTTTTTCTACATTATCATTCTGTCAAATCATTCAAAGTGACCTTTAGCATAAATGAAATATCATACAAATTATTATATGATCAATCATCAACCTTTTTATTTAAATTCATCTGAAAAGATTAGAGACTAAATCAGTCACACAAATGAAAGGACTCTCACAAAGCCAAGAAAATGGATTAAATAAAAACTGCTTTCAAGGAGCAGAAAACTTTTGACTGTGGTAAGTATAATACATTAAATAGATCCTGATAAAACATTTTAACGGTGCTCTCTGTCCCTCTCCTTAGCCACTTAAATAAACCCAAATCTCATGTACTGAAATATTGTGGAGAAATATGGGTTCTGTAAAGGCCTACTGTGAAACTGTTTCATTGCACCAGAAGGTGGTCTATATTTTTTGTTAAAAATGCCAGCTTAGGCTGTATCATTTTATTTTCTTACAAAAGAAAAGTTGTAATACAATCTCCTATTGAACCTGCACTTGGGCTCCAGCTACTGATCGAGTCCTTTACTTATCTTCAATCCCTCCCTACCAACGTTGGTCGTTAGGTGTTGCAGGGGTTACATATCCAAGCGTCCTCAGCAGTCTTGCCATAATCAGTATCAATCATGAGATTAGCCAGCAGCTGTCCTATCATGACATCAATGATGACTTCACTTCTAAAACTTTTTGAAGATGATGATGATAATGATGATGCTAACAATGCAGTTAACTTTCTTAAATTAAAATGCATATTTTACATGTAAAAAATAGCATTTCTCATTTATATGCATATGGCATATGAGGCAGATTTAGTGTGTATTCATGAGTGCTTGGAATGGGGGGGGGGGGAGGCTTTCAAGCTCGAGGCCACATTAGCTGCTACTAGCAGCTGCATTGTGGTTTTGAAAAGTAAGAACAATGTGTGGGATTAAAAAAAGATACTGTCTCTGGTTCTGCCGCATAAATATTGATATAAAAAAAAACTACAAAAAACCATATACTGTATTCCATTTTTAGCTGTCTGGACACAAGAGAAGCATAATGTGGAGGACACCTCACTTGTTATGTTTAAAGCTGGAGGAAATGGCCTGGAATTGCATTTAGTTTCAAGGGTCTTCAGAGCTATCACAAATCAGAGGCCAGATAATCACATCTGACAATCTGGATGTGTCCATTTCATCTGCAGCCAAGTCTGCTAGTGTGAGCTCTGTCTTGCCCCGACTACTGACACTGCAACCCTGTTGCAATTTATGAGCTGTCCACGCATCTAAAAGCCCTGTTTGAAGAGAAGGGGGGGCGACTAATGACTTAGTATCAAAGACTTTAGAGCTGGCCAGTGTAGGACAGAAAACACAATTACTTACTTTAAAGTTAATTTGACCTAAAACAGTTTCTATTTTCATCATAAATGATACGTACTTACTGGACATTGTAATAATAAGCACTGTAACACCCCTCCAATACAACAAAAACACGTATGAATGAATCAAATGTAGGTTGGACATACAGTATGTTCACTCCTGTGTTAGATGATTGATTCACAAGTAATTCCTTGTCATCATTGTGCACAGAGATTAAAGTCCCCAATGGCAGTTTCATATACATACCTGCTATATGACAGAAGTACAGAATGACACCAGGAGTGGACAATATGGAAAAAATCCTGAATCACAATATGTGTATTTTGACATCATGATATTGATACACATTGAAAGAATTATTGGAGAGAAGATTTATGCACAACATAATCTGTCAAGAATGTACTTTTTATGGACAAGAGAGCTTTTTATATTACGACATAAAAAAGATCATTTAGAAAGTCACCAATGTGACAACTCATATGCAGCATAAAAAATGCAGTGCAAGTACAGAAAACACCAGCAAATACAGAAATGTTGCAAGTTGTACACGTTTGCAGAGGAGCTTTTAGACTGCTTAACATGCTAGTAAAAGGTTAACACTACACTTTCCTGCTAATATCAGAATCCTGCAACATTGGTAATAAGTAGTTGACTTTAGCAAATCCTGCACCCAAGCCTGTTCATCAGTTTAGCATCTAAAAATTCACTGTTATGTTGTGTGATGACTTGCACTTTGTTTTTGCTATGAGTCTCTTTATGCTTCATATGTGTAGTAACATTGGTGAACATGTTAAATATGCTTGTGTTTTATTTATTTGCAGACTTTTTTTCTAAATGCTATGTAAGTGAACTCAGGATGACGAAGGTCTTGTCTTCATCTGCTTGTATTTTGCTCAGTTGCATGTGTTGTCTGAAGTTGTGGAGCCTTTAGCTTTTCTAACCATGGTTATTTTTCCACAATTTCAGCAAGTTTAATAAATCAAGCTACTTCATCACACTGATGCAAAATCATAAAATATAATATTGCCACAAAGAGATATTAAAGGAATAGATATCATAATTAGAGCTACAACTATTAATCAATTAATTGTTTTGAGCAATTTAAGAAAAAAATATCCAAATTCTCTAGTTCCAGCTTTTCAAATGTGAATGTTTTCTTGTTTCTTTAGTCTTTTATGACCATAAACTGTCGTAAAAGTCACAGTTCATCTTTGAGTTGTGGACTGTTGTTGACATTTTTCACTATTTTCTGACATTTTATGGACCAAACAACTAATCAATTAATTGAGAAAATAATCAACAGAATAATGAAACTAATCTTATGGGTCGTGTTCCCTCCAAACGGTCACAAGATAAATTTGAGGGGTCATGAGATGATTAAATGCGTGAGGAAAGAAGAAAAAAACTAAATTGTGCAACACAAATCTGTAATCACTTTTTGGACTTTCCTCCAATCTTTGCTGTTTTTGCAGTAAAATATTGGATATATTTACAGCTTTAGTTTTATAACAGTTATCTAAATGAAACCATCTGAGAAGTCTCTCAGACATCTGAAACTTGACAAGGGGCCCAACTACACACTAGTTGGAAATCACTGGTTTTAGCTTTATCAATGCATTGTATTTCATGAGCATATCATGTGTTTTCCTTTATGTGAAATCCTAATCTGAAAAGTAGCTAGTAACTTTAGCTGTTAGATAAATGTGGTGGAGTAAAAAGTACAAATATACCTCCCTGCTTTAATACTACTTGTCTTACCCTCTTCCACTTACCTACTCTTTCTCTTTATCTCTCTCTCTTTTTTTTGGACTAGGTAGGTAGTCGTCAACAGCATAAACCATCTGTAATAGAAACTACTGTTCATCCAATCCATGCAGTGTCCAACCACAGTTGAGAGGCTTGTGAAGCCAGGTTGGATAATGCATGCCACCTATTCAGATCAGTTGGAGATGTGGGTTTAATATGTGTCACTGCATCAGTCTACATGGAGTTTAAAATGAACTTGGATCTTGGTATGCAAACACACATTCGTAAAAAAGGTGGCTGCCACTGCAAAGCAGAGCTGCCCAAGAAAACACAGTGGTGAGAAGGCGACCAACAGAAGAAACATGAGAGAAAAAGAGAGAAGTGAGGACAAAAGGCAGAGCGACTTCAATGGTTGTCACCTCCTGCCAACAAACAACACACAGCTGGTCTGTTGGTTTATGGGACAGCTTCTTCAGGGTGCCATAAATCTCGCTACCACTCCTTTTAGGGCTTTTGTCCTTCTTTACTCAAAGCCGCCAAAGCAGCCCTCTTCAAAGACAATAAATAGTCTTTAGTTGTAGTTTGCTGGCATCAATCTGGTTTCTTCTCTTAACTCTTGGCACAGTTGAGACAGCCAAAAAGATATGCCAGCAAACAAGACCAAGCTGACCAACGCTATTTGGTTTGCTTGTCTAATTCAGCAGGGGCTGTCCAAACAGAACTATTTCAAATGTGAATTAAGAAGCTTTTCACTTTGACACTGTAGATTCATTTAAACGAGGCACAGTCGTTTATACTCAAATTTAGTGGTTTGCAACACAAACGTACAGCATGGTTTCACTCATGCTGCAGTTAACCTGTTAATAGTTTTCTCATCTATTCTGTAGAGCACGTTTTGAGTTAAGATTTCTTGCTGAAACTGTGTTGTGTTTAGCTCAAGATTACTGAATAATTTTAAACACATGGGTGAAACATGTCAGATCCCCCAAAAATGCCTTTTGGGTGTTTTTTCTCAAAAAGAAAAAAAAAAAACACTCTTGATTGTATCATGTTTATGGTGGTGGTTTCAATACTAACCACAGAAGTAATTTTTAAAAGGCATACCCTCCAAAGTATTTTAAAGTGTAAAGTTTTTTTTAAAAACCAAAACTGAGTATTATCAGAGTAATACTGCTGGTGATACATGTTGTGGTGCAACTATAAAGGGTGTAGGAAATACTCAGTTTTCTAGTGTTGGAATTAGAGATGACCAATTCAGGCTGATCCAGACTTATCTCAATGGATCATATTGGCTAAAACTCAACTGGTGTGAATGACTGAGTTCTGACACTAGGGTTTGCAAAATATGCAGCTTTTCTAAGATTCAACACTAACATATCTGTCAAATCTTTTAATCTCTCCTTTCTCTTTCTTATTAGAGCAATGTACAAAACATTCAGGTAGCAGTTGTTGCTAATTTAACATTAAATATGTAAGTAACTTGATGATAGGGTAGCATTAAACTTGCCTGTTGAATTTGAATGAATGCAGTTATTCAATTATCAAATATATAGCCCTACTTAAAATTGGACTGGTTAAACTAACTTTGCTGTTGGTTGTGGCAGATGCTTAATTTATCACTAAGAAGAGGATTTATCACCCTAAAGCTGCAGCTGGTCTAACACACAGAAGAGCTTATCTGATTTAGGTCCACAAAGACAGCACTGCATATTGTAACCTTTTGTTTAATTTTTTTAAAATGTCATTTATCTTAAAAGAATGTTTCATGTTTGTGTTTTGGGTAAAATGTTTTATTTCATTGCTTTTGTCCATAAAAGTGATGTGCAACTACAAATAGTCTATTATTTCACTTTAACAGAAACAAATCTCTGCAGATTGGTAGAATTTTTATTTTGTGTAAATTGACATCTCAACTGTTTGGGAAAGGCTCATATTTGCTCAGTTAGACCATTAAAGTAGGACTGTATTTACTGTATCATCAATTAATGTACTGAACATTTTCTCATTTGTTTTACAGAATGTTGGAAAATACCAAAAAATGCCCATCACAAATTTCCACAGTAATCAGTCTAAAACCAAAAAGATTGACTTTTCTATCATAGAAAACCAGAAAATATTCACATTTGAAAAGCTGGAACCTGAGAATTTTGCTGAAAACAAAAAACAACTTAAACAATTAATCAATTATCTGAATATTAGCCAAATAAATTTATCCTGCAAACTCAAGTGGAATGAAAAAATGTGACAGACAGTTGTGATACCATGAGTCTCAAAACATATTTTATCAGGAACCCATCTGCAATACATGCCTCTGTGATGATTCCAATGCACAAGGGCTTAGGTTTAAACAAACGTGTGCAGGTGACAAATCACTCAGTCTGTGCCCACATCCAGCGTGCTAAAAACAATGTTCTCATGCTAACAAACCAGCCTGCTTTCCCTTCATGTCATCACCTACTCCACATTTCCTCCTCTGTGCCGTTTCTGGCCCAGTGCTCAGTGGAAACACCGAGATCAAACAAGCGGTCACATGAGAAATGAGAGTGGTGCTCTGGCTCGGCCGGCGCTCGGCCACCGGGGTTGCTAGCCTGGGGAGAATCAAACACCTGGCATTTGTCACCCCACATCCCCTTTACAACCTACCCGACCCCCGGTTCCTGTATGGGACAACTTAAAAGGCATTTCCATACAGCACAGACAAAAACACAGGTTTTGCTTGTGCTAAGTAATAACTCCCCTGCCTAAACAAGCTGCCCCTACAGAGAACCACACTTTATACAAGCATTTGAGAATAGAAATGAAAACAGCATTGCATAAAAGGAAACTTGTCAAAGCACAGGGATTTAGACCTTTCTTGCACAAATGCTCACCCTTTTTCTTCTTTGAAAAGCTAAAAGGATTAAAGGGGAACTCTGTGCTATTCACTGCCGCGTCTCCCCTTTCTCCTCAGGTGTTGTAAAACCATAAATCTTTCTTGTCTACTATTTGGCTTTAAAACAGCCCTTTTTTATGGGGAGGTTCTCCACCAAATGTGTGTGGACCAGGCAACCCAGTCAAATGTCAGCCTGTTCATGAAAAGAACCTCTGTGGACTTGAAGTTTTTCTAATCCTGCCGTTGAGCTGGAGGTATAGAGTTTATAAAACTCAACACATTTTACATCAGTATTCAAGTATTTCCAATACAAATAGATTTTCAGTGCAGCTGATCTCAATAAGGCAACAAAACTGGATCTTTTATCTGAATCTTGTCCCTGAAACCAGTGTTGTCCATTTCCTGTTTGGCCACCCAGACGAATGCAGCTGAACCCCCACTAGGTTTATTGGTGCCCACCCCTTCTTCCAATTCTCCAACCCAGCCCCCTAGAGCCTACCAGACCACCATTAAAGAAGATTTTGTCCCTGCTGGTCATTTGATTTTATAGCCCTTCCACACCGAGGAAGGACTGACCACCAACAAACGCTCCCCCTTTAGGTTGTGAAAGAATTGGATACCTTTCCACAACCCCTCCCAACTTTTTCCAGTAAAGAGCCCTGAAAGCTCAGTTCAGTGAGTCTAATGTGCTGGACTACTACAAGGACCAGACAGCTGCTTCTTAAACCTCCATGATAATAAAAGGGACAGGTTGACTTAGTGTAACTGTATTGTCAATGAAATCAACTACTTTACTTTTAACACAGACCAGGAACAGTTGTACTTACATCTGATTTGGTAGAATGGTCCTCCATATCAGAGTCATTGGGGTCCACCAGTTCCTGGAAAGGAGGAAGTGTCGACACCTTCCTGCGATCAGCCTCGTCTCCCTCTGGTCGTAATTTATTTGTTTGCATCTGCGACCTATCCTTCAATAGTTTCTTATCCAAATGTTGAGCATCCGACCCCGATGTTTGCTTCCCTGATGAATCCACAAATCCCTTTTTACGTTTTTTGGTCATATGATCGTCACCATCAGGGGTAGACAGACGCTTGTTAAGCCCTGACCCGTGGGTCATCCCCTCAGTCCGATGCTCCTTGGACAAAGACTTGGGTTCCTTGAAGCCCATCTTAGGATTTATATCTCTAAGTGGCTGGTTCTCTTTGGGTTTCCTGGAAGGTTCTTTGGGGGCTTTGCTGGGTTCCCAGCCAGAGTCTCTGAAGGCACTTTTGGGCTCTTTCAAGTCTTTTGGAGGCTTGTCTTTGTGGTCCTTGGAGGGTTTGTGGAGTTTGGAGAAGCTGCTGCTGTTGGTGCTGGTGGTTGTGGCGGTGGTGAGAAGGGTAGTACTGCTTCCTTTGGAGCCATCCTGTGGATGAAAACCGGCAAATGAAAAAGAAAAAAATAAAAATCAAACATTGTAGAACACTTTCTAAGGAATAAAAGGACTGAACACTAAGAAAGCAATTGGCATAGATTTGTTGGTTGGTCCAAATCATGGCAAGGGGACTGCTTTCTGGCAAGTTAAGTCATGCGGGGAAAAACAAAAAGAAATTGTACCCAACATTTAAGGTGTCAGAGCAATTACACAGAATCATCTAAGCTACAAAGAAAAAAACTTCAGCTCAAAGGATTATAGCACAGCGAAGAGGGAAATCCCACTTTAGGTCAGTGGGCAAATATAATAGGGCAAGGGCATAATTAGCCACTGAGAAATACTGATGTCTGAAGACTGCATGGGCTTGTATTGCTGTGACAATAACTGAAGTGCCACTAAAAATAATTCAGTGATTCAAAATATAAACAACAGTGGCACTACTTTAGTTTAAATCTTATTATTCTTTATTATTACTATTATTATCATCAAGTAGTGTTCAAACACTACTTTACAGCAGGAAAAATGCCTCCAGTGATTATGCAGTCATCTTGCAGTTCATGTTGTGGTGACTATGGATTGCAATTTAGACTACATGTAGAACTAAAATGCATAGTCGTAAACAACAAAGTGAGCAAAAACTAGGCAGCTAGGTCAAAGGAAGATTAATCCTCTGCCTTTTACACAAGAGAAAACATGCATGCCACCCTGCAGTTTGGCATTACCATCTGTGAAAAGAGCTCCATTCTTAAAAGAAAATCAAAAGGGTCTTCTTAGTCCCCATCTATGGGCTTAAAGTGCAAACTCAGGACTTCTTTTGAGCAGTGGTGTTCAGTGGGGTGAAGGGCCTTTTCAACAGCCACACATGCGCAACCTTAAAAGTGGAGCGAAGGGCAACTTGGAGAAAGGAGGAAATGCATTCGTTCTAACGACGGGGGCCATTTGTCCCTGGGTCTCACCTCCAGCCCCCTTGTCAATATTTCATCAATGCAGTAAACCCATTAAAGCAGTCTAGACGACGGGGTGTGTTACAACTCTGCCCAAGCACCTCTAAAACCTTTCATTTTGTCTATCTGCTTGTGACCCCGGGACCTTAGGATGTAAAGCTGCCGGCTCATTTTAAACTCCAGCATGCTCCTCCACTGCAGTAAAGCCATTTCCCTCCCAGCAGCGCAACATAAAACACTGTTTTAGTGCTCTGGAAGGGACCCACAGTGCCTCTGCAGCCATCAACATTGAAGAGATCACTAAAGTGGCACTTTTTAACAAACCTTTCAGCACCATGACGCTGGCAGGTTAGCAGGTGATCCAAGTTCATGTAAATCTCTCAGAGGCCTAGAATAATACTGTTAGAGTAGAACTGAAAGCACATCAAAAATACAAACAGCTACGGAATGTATTTCTACTTTCTAAGAACGTATTCTTTTCAGGTATACCAGACAACTGGATCATGTACCACTTACAATATATTGTATTATAAATACTACTAGGAGCAGTAGAGATATATTTAACACTTGATTATCCTGGATATGTTTATTTCTATACACCATTAGACAGTTATAAATATAATATAAAAAAAACACTGTTATAAACTTCAATGTACCTTGAAATATACTAAAGACCTGGATCATGTCATGTACCATTAATAATATATTTTATTATGATTACTATTATATTATTTAGAATTACATCATATTGCACCCTTACCCAAGATGACACTAAGACATAGTTTTATTTTCTATATCTACATTTCATACTAAATATATACTTTTCATACTATATACACTTTAATTTATCTTTAAGTATATTATATTTATTAATCATACTTTAATCTCCTGTTTTATTTTATATATTCCAATTATATAGTTCTTATCTGGTTGTCTTTTTACTGTACCCTAGCCCGCCTCCTGTACTGCTACATATGAATTTCACCCCTAGACATCAACAGAGTCTTAAACATACAGTTTTGAATTTAAATATTTCAGGATAAAAGCTTTAGTATTTAGGATCATTGTCAAAAAGTTATGATTTATTACAAAAATACATAATGTGTTTTAATACCAGAGCAATAATTCTCAACATGTGATGGAGAGAGAGAGAGAGAGAGAGAGAGGTAGAGAGAGTGTGTGTGTGACCTCCTGCTTCACGAGTAATTCATCACACACACTCTGTTTAGACTGGAAACCGTTTCCATGTGAAATGGGCCTCTCCTAACCTGGCTCTTAAATGACACCATTTAAAGGGACTAAAAATAACACATAATGGAAACAACATGCCACTTTATTGACATACATGATTTAGTGCTGCAGGAGATAATGTCTCAGAGCTCACATGTAGCTTCTAGGCCCATCATTTATACCCCCCCTCCCTTTTAACGTGTTAATTCATTGTATATAGGGATATTGTCTCAAACGTTCTTGCATATGGGATTTTAAGATCAAAATATGGGCAATTTCAAATCCACAGCCCATCTCTGAGTGAGTGGACTGAGTTCTAATGGCTGAGCGGCAGCCAAGATATAGTTTGCTTAAGCCAGAGTTGGATGTCTTTGAAATCCCAGGAGTTTAAATATGTTGGACGTCGTTGAACCTGCCAAATATGTGGGGGGATTAGGGCCTGGAGACTTTGAAGGGGTAAAAAGTTTCAGAGCTGGGTGGGGCCCGAGAGTGCAGGCAGAACAGAAGGTTGTTTAGCTCCAGGCTGTACCTGGAAACAACACTGACCTTTGACCCATGGAAGCTTTTGCTCTTCTTTGGGTCGGAGAAGGTGGATGTCAGTGAGCTGTTGGGTAGTGTAGGCAGCTTCAGGTGCTGGCCGAACAGGGAGGTCGAGCCCTCCTGCATTACCATCACCTGCCAGAGGAACAGCAACAAACCAGAATCATCAGAGGCTTCTCTGCTTTGTTAGTTATAAAGTAGAAAAGCATGGCTTGATATCAAACTTCAATAGTGTTTGAATACCAATTAAAATGTGTCAATGTATCAAAATGTGTCTACCAAAAATATGTCTATCAAAAGTTGGCATTGAATGCTCTGTCAGATTTTTAGTCTTTGGATAATTTTCAATCAGATATTTCTGGATTTAAATAATAATTTTGATGGAAAATATATTACCCAGGTATTTGAAATAGTGCACTACTGGGATTTCAGTAGTAATGTAGTCTTCCATTGATGGATTGAGAGGTAGTAGCTACGACTTGCACCAATTGGTTTTGTATCTGTTGAACTAAATCTTGTACGTCACCAATGTCTGAAAGCATTGTCTGATTTATGACACATAAATCATCTGTGTATGAAGCTATTTTAATGGTATCAGGTTTAATTGCCTTTGTCTTTCTAATTTTTTGTGGCGTAAGATAGGGTACAAATAGTTAAAGAGAGAACATCCATCCCTGTCTAATGCCTCATATTATAGGGAAATGGCTAGAGCATTGATTTCCTTTCATTACTGTTGTTGTTAAGACCTTTAACATGTCATATATAAAATACTAAATATATTATATATAAAACTGGAGATATAACTATCTCCAGTTCCCACAATATGCATAATGTACCATAGATAGGCTCTTTCAACCCTCTCAAATGCCTTTTCAGCATCTGAAGTTCTTTTGTGGGCTGTACGGCTGTTTTGTATACAAGACTACGCTGGTGATATAAGAAATTTTCAACCAATGTCCAACTTTAAAAGAGGATACATTCATGATACTTCTGTTGTTCAGAATGGTAAATGCTAAATATGCTAATTTGCTTTCTTTCCAAGAGTTAGATGAGAAGATTGGTTTCAGTCTCATGCCTGTGTGTTAAGTAGAGAGCTGGAGTCAGGGCGTGGTTAGGCTAGCTTAGCATAAAAACTGAAGCAGGGGGGAACAGCTAGCCAGGCTACCAACAACTCTAAAGCTCACTAATTAACATGTATCTTTTTTTGTTTAATCTTTCCACAAACAGAAATATACAAAAGGCAATTTGTGCAAAGTCACTGTGTCCTGCTGTTGTTCACCAAGAAATAGTTTGAGCACATCACTTCCCCTATAACCAAAAATCATCCTTTTACATTTCTGTTTGTGTATGGATTAAACAAACAATTGGTGAGCTTTAGAGGTGTTGGTAGGTGTACTTTTTCACTTTAGACAGAGTCAGGCTAGCTGTTTCCCCTTGCATTATGCAGTCTTTATGCTAACAAGGCTAGCCACTTCCTGACTCAAGCTCCATACTTAACATACAGACATGAGATTTATCATCTCATATCACTCTTGGAGAGAAAGTGAATAAATGTATTTCCTGAAATGTTGAACTTTCAAAATGTTTCTCTTTAAAAATGCCTGCATAAACTGCTAATTCAACAGCCTAGATATTTTGAAAAATATTTGTAGTTTGACCTCATTCTCATCATACAAATGAAAAAAACAAACAAATATAATTTGAATTTAAAAAAAAGTAACTTTTGTGTACTGAGAGACAGCGCTTGTTAGACACAAGAAAAACTTAAAGAGGAATGAACGCGTGCATTGCCATCTTCAATGCCAAGAGCAGCAAATGTCCACACAGCACACATTCAAACTAAAAGTGCCTGTTATTGCTGGAATATCCTGCAGTCATTACAAGGATAGAACGATGGCCAGAACATGCAAGTAAAGACAACACAGCTGCTTCACTGTGTCTGTATCGAGTGCTGAGGTGCATGAAGGCAAACGTAACAGCCGGGGATTAAAGCGCTGTTATCACGACATAAAAAGCAATTTGAAGCCAATTTAAAAGTTTAAAAATGTTGTTTCAGACAAGCCTGTTTCACTCATGACCCACTGAGCATGTGTGAAATCTTACTTTTGAGTCTTCTGAACTTCGTTTGTGAGGATCCCGTTGCTGTTGAAGAGAGGGACAAGACACTATTATCATTTACAGCTTCATCTCATAAAATACTGACTGGCAAAGATTTATTACTTTGGATCAAATAGTTGTTTATGATTCTCCAAATCAGTGGAATAAGGTGTGGTAAAGTAACTTAATGAAACTGTACTTTTCAGTGGTGAGACTCATCCTGACAATTGGGAATGTGAGTTTCGACATGGTCTATGTCAGCACTTGAGTCCTTTTCAAGGCTAAGAAGGGGGTGCAGGGCAAAGTAAATAGAGAGCACTTAGCTCCAGTCATAAAACCTCCAGACTACAGGGGTCCTCTGGCTGGGGGCCAATAGACTGACTGCACACCACACTGAGGAAGCAACTAAAGGTAAACTGATGCCAGTTTATCACAACTGTAACGAGTACAGAGAGCTTTAATGACTACATCAGCTGATCTAAGTGCTGCTAAATTTATAGTCATTCATGCAGAGACCATGCCTCTTAAAAAAAAAAAGAAGCAAATACTCAAGTTAAGAGAATCACTGGAATCTATATGTTTAAAAGAATTATACTGTATACTGTAGAATTATTCTAAAATATAATAGAAAAAGCTCAGACAATACACTGACTTGTTCAGATACCAGAAAGCAGGAGTGGTTAGGTTACACCTCATATACTGTAACAGAATGACATTTGGTGTGCACAGTCACACTTCTCTTGTGAACAACAGCTGCTGTGCCTAAGAGTTGAACAAAGAGGTCAGAAGACATTTTTACCCCTGGCAGAAAAATGTACCATTGTGCCAAAACTCATATCATAAATTTGTCGACTTGAATATTTGGGATCCAAATACTACAGTAATACCCAATTTACACCTGGCACATGCAATCTCTATCTGGATAAGGAAAAACACATGTTAAGGCAAGTCTTGAGGTCGTAACTCTGCCTCTTCCTTCATACCTCAAACTAAACCGGCAAAAGCTGCAAGTAGGAGTAGTAGTAACTAGCAAGTCCTCGTGCTCAAAAAGTGATTGTTTCCCTTGACCTTTTCCAATGAAATGTTAGGGAGAGTTGGGATGAGATCAGACATGGATACATTTCACATTTGATGTCAAGGAAAACAAGACTCTTTGTAAACCGTGTGGTAAAAACACAATGAAATTGAAGCGACATTTATAGATGAGTCATCCTGAAATTCACGCAAAGTTAAGCACACTTAAATGT
Organism: Thunnus thynnus; assembly: GCF_963924715.1. Classification (NCBI taxonomy): domain Eukaryota; kingdom Metazoa; phylum Chordata; class Actinopteri; order Scombriformes; family Scombridae; genus Thunnus; species Thunnus thynnus. The sequence continues at coordinate 2,455,982 of NC_089538.1, forward strand.
TTTTTTCCAAGCTAACGTTATTTTACCAGCTAACCTGAGCTGAAATACAATACAAGCTAAAAGAAACCACTGCTGTCCTGTACTGATTAGAGAAGTGAATGAGTTGCTAATCTTAAATGCTAAATTAAAAGATTGATCGACACGCTAAAGATACAGAAGAATGCACGTCTGACGAAATGTTTACATTGAGCTTTTAATAGCACATGTAAAAAAAAACGTAATGTTAAACTTAATGTTCATGTGAACTTAATGTTAGCGTTACTTAATGTTAGACATATGACAGAAGAAAGGAACAGTAATGTAGTATGCTGTGTGTGCGTGTTTGGGTGAGTGAGAGGGGGGTGGGGGGAGGTGAGACAGAGAAATCAGAATCAGATTTTTTCCCTCTTATTGCAGCTCACAGATACAGAAGACCTCCGATGACAAGGAGTGCAAATAAAGCTGGTGCATCCCAGAGCAATCAGAATATTTCAACAGCTCTTCTACGTGCTTCTTAGTACAAAGTGCCACATGACAAGAAGGAAGGCCACAGCAAAATGAAACAAAACCACTGAAGATGAGCACTTAGCTCTGATGATGGAGACGGTAGAGGTTCTCTATTTCTTAAGAGAGAGGTGTTACTTTGTCATTGTCTGAGATGGTCTTTTGTCAAAAAGCAGGGTCATATTCTTGTTTCTTTTACATGAGACTTGTATTTGATTTTAAGATAAATAAAAACAACATAACAGTTAAAACTGTGTCTGTATTGCACGTTCAAACCTTAATACCATTTCATAATAACAGGCAAATAGATATTTCCTCCAGAAGTCTATAATGAATGTGTAGAGCGATCTGTGTATATACAGAAAATGAACGTTGCAGTGGAGCTGCTCAGTGACCAACAGATTTACTAGCCTGTGGTGTTCTAGAACTATATGAATGGTGTGAAAGTGTTTCTGGAGAACTCTCACTGGAAAAACAGATTTGAACTTTTTTTTCTGTCAGGTGGGCTGCAACAGAAGACGCCTGTTTTGCATTAAAAACTGTCACTCAAGCTCCATGCACTCCTACCCCTCCGGCTTTCAGTAGCTTCCTACGAAACTCCTCCGTTGGGTTGTTGAAGGTGAGCTTCTCACAGCGCAGGTGATTGACAGGCGGGTGGCCCTCCAGGTGGAGGAACAGGTCGTAATCGAAGCGAACTTTCTTCGGTTCTTCCTGAGGGAAAGTGGTCATCCGCCCAGAGAGGGAGAAGAGGACAACAGTCACAATCAACACTAGTGCACTGCATCACATGAAGGTGCATTCAGATGTAAGCTAAGTTGTTGTCCGCTTTAAGTCTTCCCACGCAACTTAACATAGCTTAACAATGACATTCAAAGACATTAGACACTACTTCTGTAGGAGGAAACTGCCAACAGCTACTAGGAAATCTATTACAAGTTTGCAAGTTGATGCTAGAATAATAAAATTGATGGTAATGACATAATTAATGGATCCATAAATGATGAAGAGTATGTCTTATCATATGAATTCTATGTGAATAATTGTAGTCTTCTGGTTAGAAGCCAGCAGGTGATCTATTTAAAGAGCACACCTGATGTCTATCAAGAAGAGAGGTCATGTTATGAAATGTTATGCTTGCTCTTTTTACAATCATTATATCATTAATTTAACAGTGTAACTGTAACAGTGCCAACTGTACATTTGTTTTGGATTAGTCCTGCCAGCCCACAACTACACAGTGGTATAGAGAGTATCTTTAATGTACGGTGGCTTTGTCAAATGGTGAATGGCTTATTTTTGTACCTTCTGTTTCACAAGTCAATTTTCTTTCAGTTTCTCCATATTGTAATTTTACAATTGAACATGAACTCTATTGAATGACCATTCTGGAAGAGGTTGCTCTTCTGAGGGTGTCGTATCTTCTGCAGATTGTAAAGCCCTTTATGGCAAATTTGTGATTTTGTGCTTTATAGATAAAACTGACATGACCTGAATTCTGTTGGAATTTCACCTTGATGTCATGGTGCAGCCATTAATATATATAAAGCCTTTACATTGAACAAAATATACAGGTGCAAACATCTTGAGTGCAAGTGAATTTACATTGAAAGATAATTTGTCAAACTACTGTTTCTAAGATTTAAGAATTAAGAAGATGAAAATGTAGTATTTGTGGATCCACAAATGTACATTACAGAAATACATTGGGGGAAAAAAAAAACAAACAAACTGCTGAAAGTGCCATAATGAGGGTTATGAGCTACACTGACCTGATGGCCACACTTTGTCTATTCATCTAGTCAAAACACAAACTTCTTCATTTAAAAAAAATACCATAAATTTAGCACATTACCATAAAAAACCATCAAATTGTTATCAATCACAAAAAATACAAATGCTGCCCTTTAGGAACACTTCAATGCCTATAAACAAGACTAACACTATTCAGGTACATTGTTGAACCTGTATTTTGGAAGCGCTCAGAGCCAATATACAGTGACAATACACAGTGACTGTAGTTACACACATAAAATAAAGGAAAATAGACTTATAGCTTAAAAATACACTTCAGGTCATAGTTGCGCATGTGACACGCAAGCTGTTATGAGTATTGTGTAGACAGCTGTATTGATTAACATAGAACTGTTCTCTCAGACACACATTACATGAGCGACTGAGTAGCTTTCAGTGTAGACACAGTGTTATTTTACAGCCATGCTAGCAGCTCTGTGAGGCTGTAATTAGGCACAGTGGTGCTTTGAGCTAAATGCTAATGTTGGCGTGCTAATGCTCACAATGACAATGGAAACATGCTGAATTTTAACCAAATGTACTGTTTAACATGTTTTAATTTGTTAGCATTTGTTAGCATGTTCACATGCTAACATAAGCCAGTGGGATTCATCCTTTAGGGATCATGCATGTCTTGCACGTGTCGTGTGTAAAATTTATTAGCTACCTATCCAAAGTCGTTGAGATATATTAGTCTTTGGTAGTCACATGAAGAGGCAGACCGACAGACAGTCATTGCCACCGTAGAGCCACGCTGCTAGCATGATTAAAAATGAAAGATCTGAGGGGCTCCTGGTAAATGGTTTTTAATTATCAGATGTATGTTACACAAACTTAAGTTATATAACTAGAAGGCAGGTTATAGTGCGTATAGCAGATATGGGTACTTACAAGGAAATGAAAGGGGGAAATGTAGAGTATAAGATATAGAATGAGAGGTAAGATGTGAGTACAATTGCTAAATGTACCTTGTTTTTGAAGTAAACTTCAATAGGCAAGATGAAGCCTGCGTATCCAGACTCCTCCACTTTGTACGGTGGATCCTTGCACACTGAAAGCAAAGAGAAAATCTGACATTAAAATGAGGCCATCAACCTTCAACACAAGGTAACAGACAAAACATTAAAAAAAAAATCTCTCAGTGTGAGGACATTCATGTAGCAACTGTCTGTGTGTACACTGGTGGCTGCTGTGGTTTGCTTTGATGAACACAAAGAGTCCGAACCATCATTATATTTATGACATTCTCTCACCACTCTGGACTGTTATCTTTGCTTCTCAAAGTCTTTTAGCCACTGAACATACTGAGCCACCAAACCTGCAGCTCCGTTCTCAGGAGAGCTCATTAACTCTCATTTCCATCTCATGCGCTGATGTATCAATGCAAAAAAAAAAAAAAAAAGTGGAAATTTAGAACTGTAAAGCTTGTGAATGCACCCGGCTCATGACAAGGTGAAGACTTCCTCCCTCCTTCACCCCCATGGGTTTTAAAGACAAACACACTACTAGAGCTCAGGTGTTCTTCTCTGGAGGTGTATGTTTTTCAGTCTCTCTCCCAGCGGACTCTAAAGAAAAAGCACCAATTAAGCTCATGTATGTGGAGACCTGAGTGTGTTCAGTTGAAGAAGAGCTAACAGCAGTTCTAAAGCAGATCTTTAGATATTGTCAGCAGGGCTCCAGACTAACTTTTTTTCCCACCACTGTCCCAGAACCATCCTGAAAAACTATTTTAACCATCCTGAAGTGAATGTTAACTGTCCCAAAATCAAAATGTTTCATTACTTTGTTATCATCATGAAGGCTGGGCGATAAAATGATCAATATCACAATAAAAAAGTTATGTTGTTAATGATGATAAACTTTGGATATTTTATACTCGATATGGATAAATCTAACAGCCTTTCACACAGCAGGAATAAACGCGACAACAGAACAGACCGATAATAATAAAGAAAAAAGATTTGAGATGTTCCCAGTTAGACAAAGAGTGAAAATAAAGAAAGAGAGTTTGCCTGGGGTACCCCACTAATCAATAAATCTGTCCCTGCTGATGTTTGAGTGTTTTCTTTAACAATTTACTTTAAAGATTAGAGATGCTGCTTTCAGTAATAGTTAAATGTTTCCATGGTGAACTCAACAGTGCCGTTGCAATACAGTTTCATATTTATGTAGCCTACTATGTCTGCTGTTTCTGCTCCTGATAACCTATGTGGTCTGGAAAGATTGTGGCATTGTTATTAGTGTTTGTATATTTCTTAGTATTTCCCATTGTTAGTTTTAGTTGTGAGTCAGTAATTTGGGCCGCTGAGCAGCAGCGGACTGCAGCTCTGCTCTCTGCTATGTTCACATTTTAGAGAATGTAATTAATATTTCCCTCATTAATGATGTATTATTTCACCACCCGTGACCCATCTGCTATCAATCAGAATGTTCATTTTTAGGCCACCCGACTGCTGTGCCAGCATGAGAAGATGCGCTCCGAACACTTGGTTCAGTTTGTCATTTGCTAAGCGATAGTTTGAAATAAATAAATAAATAATTAAATGAGATCTCTTTGGTTGCTGTTAGTCTTGAGCCCTGATTGTCACTCTGATGCAAACTTCTAAATCAAATCCTTTTTTGGTACTCTGCTTCCAAACTAAAAAAAAAAACTATCCTCCCATTCATGCAGTCCACTATCAAAAGAACAAACAGACTGAAATGTGAAAATTACACACAATTACAGAGCTGACAAGTCCCACATTCCCCACCCCCTAAAAAATAGAAAAAGCTTTCACAAAAGCTTTTGTTATTGTACCATCTCCTAAAAACACACTTCATTTTCTAAGGTCAAAGTCCTTTATTAGATTTTCAATGTGCAGTTCAGGGCTTTCTTTAAAAAAAATGGGACGATTCTTTTGGCTGATTTGATGGCACTGCACCATCAAAATCTACTCCAGCACCACCTATTACACTATTGTGTCCACAAATTGTATCCGTTACTATTATGTCATTGTGAGTCATTCAATGTGGTTTTCATTTGTACTGTCACAATGTGGACCCTATGAACGCAGTTATTGATCCAAATAAACAAACAACCCAACTTATGTTACAGGTCTCTGTAATGTAACATATGTTAAGTAGTTAGGTAGATAAATATAACTACTAACAATTACATAATGGGAATGGTAATTAGGACAATGCTTTCATTATCTGTTAATCTGATGATTACTTTCTTTATAGCTTAATTGTTTGGTCTGTAAAATGTCAGAAAATAGTGACAATTGCCCTTAAAGGTTTCACAGAGCCCAACTGCTCATTTTGTCCACCCAACAGTCCGAAACCCAAAGACATTCTGTTTACTAATCACACATGAAAATCCTTGTGTTGGAGAAGCTGCAACCAGCAAATGCAGACTAAGGCTTGAAATTTTTTATGTTGGTGTCGCTACAATGTCTGATACAAAACAATCCTTTTTTTCCCCCCCAATATGCTTCTTGGCTGAATAGCATGAACACATGTTACTATGAAAACACAAAGCTTTAATTTAACAAAATAAGCTCAAGGTCTCAAGTCCCACAATGCTTACAGTAGTAACACAAACAGCAGCAGAACAATGAATGAATTGATAGGTATTCATCTGTAAAGTGGACACAGTTGGAGCACCAAGAAGTAATACAGTTTGCCTTTCAGTGATGTTGGAGATCTTGCAAACACCTAGCATCACTGTGCTCTCTTGTTTGATTTTGGAGCCCCGCCCCTTCAGGGAGTAGCGGTGATTGATGGCTTGACGGACTACGCTGAGGTCCGCATCACCTCTTGGGGCCCGAGCCATCCAAAACCCAACACCGCTGAGCAAATATTATGGGTTAGAGTTAATTGTGCAAGAGGGTCAGGTTCAATTACAGACGGCTAAAGGAGCCCATTCACCGATGCACCTCTATATGAACCGAGGTTGAGACGGAGATGAGCTGAGCCGCCTGAAATGGAAAGAAAAATTCACACTCAAGCACATGAACTCTGTACATGTGTTGGTATATTTTTCTTATTTGCATGGATAACTGAGCAGACGTGATGTCATGCTGAGATACTTCAGCACTGTTATGGTGAACTACACTGACTGATAGAGGCCAATACTAATATCAATATTTGAGTGTTTAAAAATCTGCTAAATACTGTATATCAGAGATTTTTAAAGCACACATCATAAACAAATATACTGCTATTTTGCATTTGTTGTGATTTTTCCATTAGTATTTCCCCCTTTTGCTTTAATGACAACATGCACTCAAACTGGCAAGAACTCAAGTTTATTCAAAAACCTGATGAGCCACATTATCCCAACATGAATCTAATGAATCAACTCTACTTCTATTCATCTTCATCCTCATTATACTTCATTATATATTACTGCAGGAAGTTCCATTCTATCATATTCTATTTTTAAAACATGATTTGGGACATCTGACATTAGTTTGCATAATTGGTCAATGACAAAAAAATACAAAAGTGTTCTTGGACATTTTAAACTAAAATGACAGTGTGACACAGTTTTAGTTTGACAACACTGCCTGTTTTACTGTGTGTTTGCAATGCCATTTAGAGATGGCGCCATGTAACTGGGAATCATTCATTCATTAAGCCCATAAACATGTGTGTGGCGTCCATAGAAAATGCAGTGCTTTCAGTGGACTTTTTAATGCTTACTGTGCAATCGTCACATTGCTGCCATCAGTGTTTTCTGAAGTAACCCGTCTAATGAGGATGTCCCCCGTCTGTGCAATCAATGCAGTTCTTAATGTGTTTTGTTATCAGTTATTTTGCTAATCTTTGTCAAAGACTGAAGATGACTCCATGCTCTCTACTCAGCAGGACCCAAACTCTCTCTGAGTGCATGCACACACACACACACACACACACACACACACACACACACACACACACACACACACTCATACAAAGCATGTGGGGGCGGGACTGATATGGACAGATAAGCACATTTCTCTGTCATGTTTGGAGGCTAGCAGTAATGTATAGCGAATCACAACTTGTTAATCAAAACTATTTTATTAGATTCAAACACTAATATAATAAAGTAGCCAGCTGGACTTAAATGAGTAGTTGGATGTTTGGCAGGCAGCCGGCACTTAGTTAAAACTCATAAGCGAAATGCTGTTAAAACACAAACAACGCCTCTTTCCTACTGTAGTAAGACAGACGATGAGCTACAACCTTATTTCCAACAAAACGAGCCATCCTTCGAGCTGGACAGATAACATCGGTCTGCATGTACAGCCAGCTGTGAGACAAGTGTGCCGGGACAGTCTACAACTCAGTTTCCTCACCAAAAAGCCGTTGTTGGCACTAGAAAAACCACGAGAAAGAGAATTCTGAGCTGCAACAGAAAAGAAGGGAGGAGGAGGGCAATGCCTCGTCAGACTCCTGACACAGTCACAGAGAGTCTTTTCAGAGAGGCGGGAATATCCAGGTATACAGATATAATATATTCAGCCCATTGAAACTTGTTATCTAAATGAATGATTTTAATGGAATTGAAAAAAACTATACCACCTGCTTCAGTTGGGAATCAAACCCTGGTCTCACAGGTCTCTGCTACATGACAGTATATAAGCTGCTATTAATCATCAAAAGTATCGGTATCAGTATTGATATCAGCGATTCTGGCCCTGTATCACTTGGTATTGGATCGAAACCAAATTTTGCGGTATCGCCCACCCCTACTGGAAACTTGAGACACAGTCACATTTATAACAGGTGGCTGCAATTTGAGTTACTTGAACAAGCCTCCGGCCCCGTTCACATGACATTAACATGCGTCTTGGGTGATACGATCACAAGTGGACGGCTCTTAAGTATGTCAGTTCACACCTGGCGTTAGAATGCATCTCCGCATGCATCTGATGTCACCACTTGTGATCGGATCTCACTGCCCCGCTGTACATGCAAATAAACACGTACGCCAACGTGTTGTTGTTTTTAACTGGCGGGTGGCAGCAATGCACGTCCATTGCCTAGTCTGCTGGACAGTAAAAGAAGATCAAAAAGACCTTGTCGCTGTTTTCACTATGAGTTATTGTACATAATATGCATACATAAGTATAACAGTACATCATTTGCATACATGCAGCAGTACTACAGTAGACAAAAAAGTGAGGTAAGCACTGATATGAAAAATCTTGACACTATTAACAGATTTTTTTACAAAGATATCTGCAGATGCCAGTGCTGTTAGTTGATCATTTATGCCTGTGTTTGTTCATTTGTCTTTCACCTTTCATACTAACCTCCCACTACTGCTGCATTTATATAGTTTCTATTGTTTACACCTCTACAATAATCAAACTTTAAGCCAATTTGATGTTTGAAAACATGATTTTCAGCTAATTATAGAGCTGGTTAATACAACTGTTCTCATTATAGGAAGGCTATTACTTGATGGTATGATGACCTAATAATAATACATGGCTGTTGAAACTGTAGAAGTCATTACATCCCTCCTTACATATAGGACTTAGTTTCCTTCCCTTGAAATTTTCCTTGAGTAGGCAAAATTATAGACTACAGTGCCAACATACACACACACACCTAGCTTACTTTGTAGGTAATGTTATTTCTGCGGCACATGCATTCGCTTTTTTTCCCCCCATCATGCCATGACCTGCTCCTCTCATTACGGTTACGGGTTTGGCTGCAATAATAATTGTGAATACAGTACTATGAAAAGTCACATTTAACAATCTGCAACACACTGACAATAGAACTTAAGTTAACCAAGAGTTAAGTTGGTCAAGTGCCATAAATTTGCTTAACTGTGATTGCTGACCTAGAAATAGTGCAGAATCTTAAATATTTCTTCTTTACTCTACATGTCATAACTGCCTTTGTTTTTAAATGTTTCTGAATCCTCAAACTTTCTGATTATTTCCAAGTTTATGTTAAAATATTAGAGATTTTCAATGTGGTCTCAGACTTTTAGACCCTACTGTATGTTTGGCATTTCTGTACTGACGCTTCTTGTTTCTCATCAGCAGACATATACACCAAAGAAGGTATAGCTGGGATCAGAAAAGACGCAGACCATGAGTAGCAATGTCCCAGTTTGCGTCCAGTCGGGGACCTTGGTTGCATGTTGTTCTCTGTCTCACTCTCCCCCATTTATGTCCAAAATTAATAATGACAAAAAGAAAAGACAGCTTTATATACATTCCCATTTCCACACTTTGCTAAAATCTTACAATTATGTTGGTTTCTATGAAAGGCATTCTGGGAAATGTAGGAATTAACTACCTTGACATCACAACATAATCAAGAGTGCATCATCATGCTATTGTACCATTTTTTATTTTGTAATGTGGAAAAGATTTGTATTTACAAAATATACTCAAAAAATTATTTTCTGTTCCAGGAACCACAAAATTAGTCTTGATTAGTCTGCAACTTTTTATAATCAATTAACAATTTCAGTCATTTTCAAGTAAAAATGCTGTAAGAACTTGATGCTTTCTTTGTCATTTATGATAATAAACTGAATATCTTTGGTTTCTGGGTAAATTTAATGAGCATTTTTTAAAAACTTTTTATAGTCAAAACAATTAATTGAAAAAATAATTGACAAATCCATTTGAATGTTTAAAAAAATGTCACAATACACACATGTAAATATAAATATATCACTGATGTTCTCAGGATTAATCTCAAGTGGCAATTAAAAAAAAAACTAGATAAATGTGTATTCAAATTTACCAGGGTTCCTCTAATGTCCTACAAAACTAAAACACTTTTCACAGACCTACTGTTTGTTCATTTAAAAAAGCATTTCTGTGATAACAACATTTCAGCAAATCTAAAATGGGGAGACACTACTGTCCAAACTCGGTCATGAAAACCCTAGATGTGTCGTAACTCAAAAACTGTCAGGTACCAGTGAGAGCAAAAACCCCTGAGGCTTATGAAGACATGAGATAAAATAAGGAAATGTGAAAGAGAAGTCAGTGCAGCGGGGTTCAGTAGTTCAGGTTGAAAAGGTTACTATTATCTGAAGGAGCGTCTGAGAGGCAGAGATGCACAAAGCGACCACTGACCTGTAACAGAAAACTTGCCAGTGCTCACAGAAGCTTTCAAAGAGGGACAGGGCCGTGTCGTTTATTAACATGGCCTTGGTTTAAACTGAGATGCCAATCACAGAACAATGCCAGTCACTATGTATTTGCCCTTTCCACTCAGACTGGGTTGTAATGAGGCCGGGCTAGACGGCAAGGCTTGACCATAAAACAAAAGCCTGGAAATCAGAAATTCTTTAGTGACTCTTGTGGTTCACATATGAGCTCCTTCCACTCACTGATTAACTGTTAATCATCCACTCTTTATCCTAATGGAAGCATTCAACATCAGCTGTCCAATAAATGCCAGCATTTGTACAGCGAGTGTTTGGAGGGAGAAAAAAAGAAAAAATATGGTTTCTGCAGTGTTGAATCAATGATTGAACAAAACAAAGACAGAAAGTTGATGAAGTTGTTAAAAAGTAGACTAAAACAGATAAAAACCAAACAATCATGTGACAGAAGGACAAATCAACAAATTAACTAATTACTTCCCCTAAAATACTTATTCTTCAGAAGTTGATTTAGCTGCTTGACTTGTTGCATTCAGGAGCAGCATCTTGCCTTCAGTTAACATTATGTCTGGTCAGTGATGTTCGCTGACGTAGTCGGTTCTTAGAAAAAAAACAAGACTGAGAGTCTACAGCCACACTAGCAGCTCTGTGAGGCTGTACATGGAAACAGTGCTGCTTTGAGCTAAATGCTAACGTAAGCGTGCCAACATGCTCACAGTGACCATGCTGACATGCTGATGTTAAGCAGATACGTTTACAATGTGCACCATCTTTGTTTAGCGTGTTAGCATGTTAGTACAGCTGAGGCTGACTGAGACAAATTGGAATTTTGACCCGCTGAAGGCACTAGATCATGAATGTTACAACCAAATTTAATCCAAGAGCTGTCGAGACATTTCCCTCAAAACCACTAATCTGAACCTCATGGTGGCACTGGAGGGAAAACCAGGCGTTCACCAAAGTCAGTAGGATCCATCATTCGGGGGAATGTGAATGTCTATAAAAATTTCATGGCATTCCATCACAGTTGTTGAGATATTTCAGCGTGGACCACATTGGTTGAGTGTCTGACCAACAGACTGACAATGTAATCCCTAGAGCCACACCACTAGCATGGCTAAAGAGTAGCAGATTTATGGACTAACATTTACCTACAATCCCACAGTAGAAACACCAACAAAACAACTGAGACAAACTACAAAAACAAACAGCACAGCATACTGACATTTATAGAAAGTAGGCAGGTGAGTAAATCCAGCTTATGAATGATCAGCTGCTCTGCAGTGGACAGTGAACAGGTAGCTGAGGTCATACTAGGCCAGCAGGAATGACAGAGAATGAGCTGCTCTGTGTCCTGAGGAGAGTCAGTCTATTGCATTACTGCAGGCCAGAGTAACATGGACCTTCTCCACTAACCTTGTGATAGATGATAACTACATGTAACAATGGTAACGCCACACAACAAAAACGGTGACTGTAGCCTCTGAGGGCTTTGAGGACACACAAATTAACCTCTTCCTCTCACCCTCTTCCCTACCATAGATCCATTTCTGTCTTTTTGGGAGGGGCAGGGGATCTTTAGGGGAAGATAGTAGGTCAACAGCATATGCCACATAGAAGTGGTATACATCATCTGAAAGCTGGGAACCTGAAGATTAGATTTGAGATGCAGGTCAGTACTGTGTGTCAAGTTTTTCTAGTCATAAATCGGTGATAAACATCATGTTTTGGTTAGGTGCCTATTCAAATTTTGAATGTTTAGAGTGTATAGGGGCTTGTTGCACAGATTTGGTGCAAAATGTAATAATTTGACCACTCAAGAATTGATACAAAATAGTCAAAAATCCCTCCAAAATACCACATAAGACCTTGAGGAATGCCACAGAAAAATTCATGCTGTGATTTGGTATCAAAAACTTTAGACATTTGGAGATTTCTGTAAGAATTGCATTTTTTGGTGACTGGATGGTGAGCACCTTGTGTTCTGGAAATTGCTCAGAAATCCCTTATTGTCAGTATATCTAGGAAAGCCATACATCCTCTTAATGCCCTCAGTCTCTAGTTTGTGGTTGTAAAGTTTCATGAGGCTGTGATTATCCTAGAGGTCACAATAGGTCATTTTATACAGTGAGGTCAAGTTTCAAAAAAAATGGTCTCACTACAATGAAATGGCTACTATGGGGACTAACATCATCGCACATGAATACGATTGGACTCAATGAATTCACAAGAGTCTCAGCATTCCAGTCATACCCAACTTATGCAATTCCAAGACTGTTTATGGCTCCAGTATGCAGAAATATTAAAATACACCATTTTTAGAATAGGTGAAAATAACACATTTACACTGCATGCAAATAACTGCATATTTTTTTCCCCAAACTGCATGGAATTAGCATAAAGTGAGTATGTCTGTGAAGGGAGACTCATGGGTAACCATAGAACACATCTTCATTCAGATATCTTGAGGTGAGGAGTCTAGGGACCCTTTGTCAAAATTTAGCCTAACTTTGGAGTGTTTGAGCTAATGAAATATATAGTGCATTTCTTGATGAGATGCTGTAGTCAATCATGATTTTAACATCCTGAATAAACAGAAATATTCCACATTTTGCACGACTGCGTTTCTCATGTCACTGTGAATGTGAATGAACACTCTGAGCAGAATACTCCACATTTCTTCCAATTAATCTCTATAAATATAACAATATAGCAGTCTAAAACAGAGTACTCATGATGTGAGCTCCTCTAACAGTGGTGGGTGGTGATTAGCAACTCAGTAGGGATGGAGTCTCTGGATGACTGAGCACACTCTCTTAAAAACAACTACACACACTACCGTTTTCTCCACAGTCCTGCAGGAACTCCGCTGACCCTGACGACCTCACACTAATCAGCTAACAACAAGACTCTAAAACACAAACGGGGTCATGATTAATCTGCGAAGATTAAAAGACCAGATCGCAAGAAACATCCAAGTTAGTGTTGTTAGCCAACTCACTAGATAAGAGGCACCGCAGGTGGCCAGTCTGGGGCAGTTAAAGGTTTGAGCAGGGGTCTGGAAAAACAGCTTACACCCCTCACTCCTCATCATGAAGAAAAACATCTTCATTTGGTTAAACTGTGGCTGATTTCAAACAATCAATTCAAAGAATGTGCTCATATTATTGAGAGTATCATCTTCCTGACACACTAAAGCAGAGTATTAAACACAGACAGAGGTATAATTGTTAAAAAAAAACAATTTAAAAACAGAAACTGGATGACAAGAAATTACAAAATAAACACCATATGTACACCATGGACTAAAACCTCATAGGTGAGAAGCCACACCCACCTCATGGGACCAAACACAGATGAAAAGGAGGACAGGAAGGGAAGTGAAGGGTGGGGGTTGAGGTTCCAAATTATAGGGATGCTCCATGGGATTGCCAATAGACCCCCATGCTACACCTCCCTTGAGAACCATTATGTGTGGATGTTATGATGTTTGTTGCTGCATCTACTCAAGTCATCTTACAGGTCATATCCTGAAAATATAGTCATCATATGCCATTAAAATAAATGTTATCAGCTGCTCCACTGTAAACTAACTTTGGACTAACGTTAGCAGAGCCCAAGACCAGTTGACCAACACAAGCTGAAGCATTAAACAACTTCAACCAACTCTGAGGTGAAGATAACTTGATGCTCAATCTGTTTCACTTCAAAAACCCTGTGCCTATTCAGCATCTTGGACAGTGATGACTTTCTGCTGGAGCTAACTGTGCAGCACAGAGGCTACTCTCCACTGCCTGAGCACTCCACCTCCCTCTCTCCTTCCACCAGAGCAAACACAGCAGCTTCTGTTTTTACAAAAGACATTTAACTAGTGATGTTGGTCACTAAATTCCATTTTAATTTTGTTATTCTCATACAGGCAGAAGACTGTAAGAGACTTTCAAATGAATCAATTAATGCAGTGAACTTTTTAAAATCAAAACACTGTGGACCATTTATAACAGCCATTTGTTTTTCATATTGTATTTCAGTAGACTAAGGACACCAGTGAATGGTTTGGCACACAGTATACTGGAGTAAGACTAAAAATAGTCCCCCCTTTTCTATTAATTCAATCAAGAATCGATTCAAATTGAATCAGACACCAAGAATCAGAATTGAATCGTGAGATTCCCAAACACTCCCATCCCTACAATTCAACTTTTACACAGTCATGTGTTTCTACTAAATTGCTAAACGATGCTTTTCTTCTGATTACAACAATGTTCACCGTGATTAACACAAACATCTCTGCTTTCACTGGCAGTGGAAATGTGTTCAGTTTGGTTTTGACACTGAAGGAATGGCCGACCACTATACAGGACAGGATGCAAACTTCACATGTTGTTACAATACTCAACCGTGACAGACTTAACTTAACCAGTCAGCACCGGTGGCCATCTATCCCTGACATTCAGCTACATTCATCTCCTCCAAATTCAGCATCTTCTGACTACACCCTTCTTATCTTTAGAAGAATCTTGGAAGCCCTGCAGCCAACCTGTATGAGAAACAGCACAGCTTGCCTTTATCTTTGCACTAGTGGTTGATATTTTCCTCTTCCGTTCCTTTTGGCAGCCCACCTCCAGCAGCAACATACTGTGACATCCCTCTCAGCCTTCTGCCTGGGAGGTTGCTTTGGCTTCCTTGCTCAGGAGCTCAGGAGCTGGTGGGCGGGGCCGGAGAGGGCGTCAGGAAACTACCTGCACCTGGGTAGTTTAGGCCTCAGCCTATTTGGGTGGCTTCCTTGTTAACCTCTTTCTCTTTTCTTCCTCCCATCCCTCCAGCAGCCATATGGGTTAAAGTTATGTGTTTTGTCTGCACACATCACACACACTGCATTCATTACTAACCTTATCACTATATTACATTTTATCTTAAGTTGACAATAAATGTCATTTTACAAACTCTATTCATGTGTGATCCCCTTTTTTGTCGCCGACTCTGAGCCAGTTTGTGACGATACATTCGGGCTTGTGGATCATTGAGGCTGTTTTGTAGTTTGTCCACATGTGCACTAATAGTGTTGTGTTGCCTCAGACAGCTGTACAGCTGGGGCTCCCTGAGACCTCACATGTACAGACATGCTGGTGAGCAGAGGGTATCAACATACAGCTGAGCTACACAGAGAGAGCTAATGGAAAGGTTACACTGATTATAATCAACAGGATTCATCTTCACATCAGGAACATTTTCACAGCAACCTGCCATTACATTATGAGATGTTTCTATAGCATGGTAGTGGATTTTAGCTAGAGGAGAAACTCACATGTAATCTTCCTATTTGACTTGAATATTTTTTGTGGAAAGTGGAAATTCTGCCGTTCTGCACAAAAGGAAGGTCATTAAAATCATTAGTGTTGATCCTCTGGGGACAACACATAACCATTGCAAATTTAATGGATATTTAATCATGAATTGCAAGACTTTGCTGTGAACTGTTAGTCGAGGGGTAACACTGGTCTGACGGTGGTGCTGCACAAGAGATCAGCAACGTATGGACAAACCACTGCTGCCGTTTTCAGCAATGAAAAACAAACAAACAAGAAATCACTTGACAGCATGAAGCATTTAATTTCATACTGCTACAATGCCACTTAAATAATCTGTGGCATTTTCATTTTAATAAATGCTAAGATGTCAACTGTGCTTCTCTCCTTGATGTGACTTCATATACAGCCTGCTGATGAAAGCTTTAACATTTGCTGTGTTTAATACCAGGTATGCTGTGTCTTTCTGGTAGTGGAATTAGCTTGCTGTTTGAAACACAGTTCTGATATACTCAAAAGATTTTAAAATTTTGTGACCAGCAAGAGCTACTGTGCCTGAACAGATGAACACCATCAGACGCCTACAACACATCAAGAGAAAATCCAAGAAAAACCAGACATCAAAGTGCAGCCAAACTTCTTGCCAACAACACCAATATGAAAATCTGGGATTCCCCCCCTTTCAAATCTCTTTTTTGTGCAATGTAGCTGTTAAACAATGAAGACTTGTGAGTCAGTGACCTTTTACTAAGCTAAAGAAGAAGCTGTCAATACTCCTCATTGTTTGTGTTGGCAGGACTTTGAACAGCATCATTTGGTAACTTGTTAGACTGCAATGATTAGTTTAGTTCTCTGAAGTGACTGGAAACAAACCACTTTTCCAAACTTTCTCCACTTCAAGCAGCTGACTGGAGACAGTGGTGAGTGAATAAGAATTGGTGTCACTGCTGCAGCCTCTCCTCTGCTCCCTGTGTCCGTGTTTGACCTAGGGCGGGGCTCGGCTGCTCCACACACCCACGCGCGCGCACGCACGCAGAGCAGACAGCTCAACAACTATGCTCATTACTGTAAGAGCAGTAAAACCTCTGTGCAGTGAAAAGCCAATACGTATTTTATCAAACCAGCCGTTCAATAAGCATGAACATGTAGAAAAGCCGATATTTTTAAGTGCTTTGCCCGCAGTGTCCCATCCACCGCATGTATGTTTTACACAACAGCACACTGGCTGAGCTAATAGCGAGTTGTTACAAACAAAATAAAACGAAAGCTGGCTGTATGAAGTCCAACAGTTTCTTTGCCACAAATATTAAAATTTGGCAAATTCTTCTTCAAAGCAGAGACAAAAGCAGCCCCTCCTCTCTACCAGCAGTACTTGCAGCAGTAAATCACATCAGCAGCAGGAGGAAAGACTGATACTGGTAGTGACTGATGTCTATGTTCTTCATTCTTTCTAAACTTCACTCAGTATTTTCATGTCAGAAATATTATTTATTTTATTGACATTTTAGATTTGTTTCCAGTGAGATATTATTGAGTTTATATAAAGACTTTGTTGTTGTAAACATTACTGTTTTTGCTCTGGAAACATTTAGTTATATTTAAAATGTAAATCAATTCTAATCCTGTTCTGATTACTTCAGGGCATAGCGTTAACTTCATCAGTGAGCATATTTGTTTGACTTTTCTTCTTGCTAATGTCTGAGTGTACTGTGAAAAACTACAACCAGCGTTTTGTTTTTTTTTTTAATTAAATTTAAATTTTTTAATTAAATTAATTACATTTTTTTAAATGTGAAAATGGATAGTTTTTATTCAAATAAAATCAAATTTTCTTGGGGGGGGGACCCCCAAACCCACCAACTGTGTAGAGGCATTTCATTACTTGAAATTTATTACAACTACAGCTATCTGGGCCTCCAGAGTCCTTCTGCTGTCAAAAGCTCCTGTAAATTATCACACACACGGCTCAATGAACATGAATAAACCTATCTGGAACTATTCGAAAGTACTTTTAAAGTCATTTCGCTGCTGGTGTGCACAAATACGGGTCCTGGCAACATGGACTCTGCACACGCACAACAGCACTGCCGCTGAAAAAAATCCTGATAGAAACACTGAATAATGATGTAGGTTTGTCTTGATTACAAAAGGAGTTCCTAGAAATCCTATTTTATTACAATTCATTGCAACATTAACACATTTCATTGTATATCTTTTATATATATTTTATTTTACCCTTGTAAAACAAACCTTATTTGATTGTCTTCTAACACATATTATTGAGCACAAAAATAATTCAACATCCTTCCTGCTGATACAGGAGAGGTACAGATAGTGGTCAAACATACACAAAAAGCTGGAGCATTACAAAAGGAAATCCTACCTGTTTTGTGATGACAGTTGTGTTTTTGTATTTTAGCTATGTTCAGGGCTAAAGGGGAACTTCACTATAAGACGGAGAATAATATGATATAAAACAGAGAAAAGAAGCAAAATCTGATATTTGACAAGCTGGAAGCAGAGAGTGTTTGTGCTTGATAATGACTTTTGATTGTATTATCTGTTGATTGATTAAATTAAACCAGTGTAATAAAACAAGTGTTAGTTGCGGTAAATAATTTCACCTTTTGAGTTCTATTAATTTCCCTGCTGAAAAGGGAGGCCATGGCTCCTTTCATGAGTCCTGACGACAATATTCCAGCATTGGTGTGTGGAGGTTGGAGACTGTAAATAAAAGACAAATGTTTTATGGCAGGGGCGAGTGAGAAAGGAGTGAAAGACCTGCCAACAGACAGCCCATATAAACCATGCTTCAATAAACCACTTCCTCCAACCTCCTTTCATTGACTGAACCGAGGGAGAGCCGGCATTTACAGCTCAGTTCCTGTTATTTGGTGGTGGCTACCCCGACTATCAGCACCTCCTCCCCCTTCCCCATCCTTTCATGCCGGCAGCAGCAGCCAGCCTGCAGCTTTCATGGCTCTTGCTTTCTTTGTGTTCCACCTATACAAGTAGGTATGATTTCTGAGGAATCGTAAAACAATTACTGGCAAATTCCTGCAGCTCTTTGATTTCTGCCAGACACTGGAAGAGGGGGACAAGGAGGGGGGGGTCTCAGGGTCCTTTGCTCACCATGTCGGTTATTTTCCTTCTCATATTTACTACATAATGTACACACCGAATCTGAAAGTGCTCCATCATAGAAGGTCTCAGAAGAGTCTGAATCATAGAGAAACTACCAACCGGATCACATGACCTGCTCTGGTTTTTCTTGACATGTGTCCTGTGGGTTTCCCAGTAATATATCAAACTGGACTCTTCCTGTTCCTTCATTTAAAAAAGGAACAGCTGAAAGTTTTGGTTAATCATTGAATCATTTTTCAGCGAACAAGGGCACAAACAATGATCTGTCAGAACGGTTCCATATACTAGTCACCAGGTTACTACAGGTTGGATGGAATTATTTTAAATATGTAAATGCGTCGCTCCGTGTAATGATCTCCTCTTTCATCCACTTTCCTCATGAGAGGTTTTTGTCAAGCACGTGCCTACATGTAACAAGACTGAGAGTCTACAGTAATGTTAGAGCCTCTGTGAGGCTGTACGTCAGCTAAATGCTCACATCAACATGCTAACGTGCTTTTTTTGTTGATTTAGCTTGTTAGCATGCTAACATTTGCTAATTAACTGTAAACACAAAGTACAGCTGAGGTTGTATTAAGACATAAAGCAGAGTACTGGACAAAATTTAATTTTACTAGATGATGACACTAAATGAAAAGTCATAGGATCAACCGGTTACATGCATGTAAATGTAAGTGCATGCAAACACACTGAATGTTCCTGTACACTGACCAGGCAGAGGAATAAAGAGAAATATGGTTAATAACCAATAAAGGAGACAGGAATAAAAAAATGCCAGAGTCTATTTAATTGAAGTTTTAGGAGAATTTCAATCTAGCCTGAAAGCTGTATTCATTTTTTTGGCCACTTGGGGGTTGAGAAGCTCACCACTGATAGATGGACTCAGAGCAACATTAGCATTCATTTAGAATCGTGTTTCTGGCCATGTGACAAATACAAGTCCAATATTCACTCTCATTATTTTAAGCCTGGGATGAATTGAAAATGTGTGGGGTATTTCCACACTGGCTGAAAGAAAGACAGAGAGAAGAGAACTGCAGAGACTAATTCTAATTTAAAGAGAATTTAAAGATGTCTGATGAAAATGGTCGGGGCAGCATTTGAAAGCTAGAATAGACAGGAGGCTGCTTTACAGCTCGCAATACAAGTATTTCAACTGTACACGCATGCACGCAGCTGATTGGCTTCTTCTTTAGCAAGTTCATCAATCTCTAGTATTGTAATCACTTGTAGGGTGGAACACTTAATAGCAGAGGAGACTTCTTGACATGTTGCATGCTTCATTATGAAATGTCACTGGGATTTTACTAAAGGATGGAAGCTATGATGATGTCAGAGAGTCAAAACAGTGGAAGACAATAACAATTCACAGGACAGCATCCTTCATCTCCTGTGAGGATATCAATCCCAGTATCATCACATTAACAAAGCCACAGCAAAGAGGAAAGGAATGCTCTGCAGCTTCTGAGACATATTTCAGCCTGAGGATCTGCATCTTATGTATAGGTCACTGCAGTGACTTGACTTATGTGGTATGTGCACACAAGCCACAAATTAAGCCTGAGTGGAGGATGAGGGAAGTTAAAAGGTTTCATGCGAGCGTTCCACAGAGCCCAGGAGATGGCCAGAGGCTAACATGTTGGCCCAATCATTAAAGCATCAATCTGTGTGTGTGTGTGTGTGTGTGTGTGTGTGTACACTGTATGGGGCTTATACTGTCACCAATCTGGCTAACAGAACACTCTTTCTTTAAGGAAACGAGATACTCGCTCACTGTTAACACATTCCCTCGACTATTGTTGTCTACTTTGTCTTCAGTTACAGAAAGTCGGTTTCTCTGAGGTCTTTTTTTAAAAAGCCTCAGATACGAGGTGTGCATGCATGCAGCTTTAAATAGTTTCAAAGTGTAATCGTTGATGAAACTTTTAGAAGTCACAGGCCGCAATAATTTGGAAGTATTTTCAGACGTTAGGTTTCACTATTTCAAGAGAAAAGCTGTCCAGGGTTAAGACTGACCTATAGGTTTTATCTCCTTGAATAAAGAGCAGTGCATAGCCGCTTCCCTAAAGGCTCGCCAAGGGATACGTAAGATTGAAGACAATCACAGTCATTTTATGATATCACATAAATAGATCACAGCTTCTTACAAACGATATGATGAGTAACTGCTGGTAAACATATGTGTCCGTGCTGATCCTCAGGATAAGAGAAGATAGGGCTGAGATTTTCTAATAGGGGTGTAAAGGTACGTGTTATCTTTCTGAAACGTTTGGTAGAGGAGCTTACGTTTGCTTTCTTTAGTATGGTACGCGCTGTGAGCCAAATATTTACTATTGAATTAGCCTCATGCACTCTAGAGCAAGTTCCAACGGAGCAGCTTTGGCAGTGGGACAATCCATGTTGGGTTAGCCCCTGGATGTACAGCTCATACAGCACATGTCTAAAAATAGAGCTGGAAGAGCATCTATCGCTTCTCTTAACTTTCTGTTAAGTTACAGTGACATTGGACTAACAGAGGTAGATCAGACCAGTACTGTGTGCAGACTTTTGCAGCTGGGTATGTTTCTGGAAACATAAATAATCCAACAACACTGTTTGAATCTTAGTATAATGTTTCTGAATGTACAGTATGATGTGCCTGCCTTGTAGAAATGTGAACAAGCTGTAGTTGTCCAGGAATGATCCACTGTTCTGTATAAACTAGCACACGCTGCAGCTCTACATGAACAACCACGAGCTGTACTCTTCCAGGAATCACTTTATTATCAGAATATTCTTCTGACATTTGTCTTGCGTTTCACATAAATAACAAAACACAACATTTAACCAAACAACAAAATAAATACTACAACATATATTACATCAGACATTATGAATAAGTGGCTGCAGTGCACCCATTTACTCCACTGTCTTGTATAAACTAGCACAACCCACACTTGTCCAGGAATTATTCATGTCCCTATATGATGACACAAGTTTATTCATTAGGATAAACCCCTTGAGATGAAGCATTTCCTTTTTGAGGAATGACTACAACTTGCAGTCTTCCAGGAATTATCCACTGCCCTGGCAATTGACAGATTATTTACATTTTTCAAAATAAATGACAAAAATGTTATTCTGTTTCTTCCATTTTCCCTCCTGTATTAAGAAAAAAGTATCAAACCATAGCCCTAAAACTGAGGTTACACCCTCACTTCTAATGCTAAGTTTCTAATGCTTGAAAAGCATGAACACTGACATGTAACACAGTTTTTGATTACAAAGCCAGGCAGGCTGATACAGCACCTCATTCTTTTTTTTTTTTTTTTTAAACCAGGACAAATCTTAGTTTCAAGTGGATTTTTTCCTTTAACAAAAAGCACCTTGGTCTTAAAAAAACACAAAAAGAAGCTCAGCTCTTCTGTGTCGTTCCTGCTCTGCACACACCACAAATCTCTCACTCTTTTCACTGAGCTCGCCCATTTCTTTCCCATTACACTGTGTCTTACATCTTTCCATAAAAGTGACAATCCTCTGAAATATCACAAACACCTTTAAAGGGATGCCATCTCCAGAGTAGATTAAACGCCCGGCCGAGGCACCAAATGAGGTGCTTAAGCAGCGTGAGCCGCTGCCGCCTATTGCCAAAATAGCACCCCCTTCACTGGTTCCAAAGAGCTTCTTTACCTCCATTTGTTGAAACGGCATTGCCATTTGGCCGTCTCCATGGCAACACCTCAACGCTGGCCCGTTAACCGCATGGCAATAATGAAGCGCGGTGGCAGCTTTACTGACTGATTCGTCATTAATCTTAATGTGTGTCTGGCAGCTTCTCTTGAGCGGCACAACAAATCACCATAGCGTGGGAGGAACAGTGGCAGGAAGTTACGCTCAGGGTCTCTTATCACTTGCTCCTTCTCACTGCTTTCTACAGTTTCACTGCTACACCTTATGTGTGTGTGTGTGTGTGTGTGGAAATTCATAAAAGTGATGACACCTTGATAAGAAAGAACAGTCTTTGAGCAATAAGGAAACAGCTGATGTGGAAAAGCTGTTTGAAATCCCATCAAGCGTTTGCCAGCGTGCCGTACGAGCCTACCTGTCGTCAGCATCTTTACGGGAGCGACTAAAGCGCAGCTGACGCTCGTCTAAACAACGCACGCCTCTTAAATTAAAGCTGAGAGTGAGCCAAGTGGCAATGATAGATTTCATTACTCTTTGAAATCTGTACAAGAGGGTTTGAAATATGATTATGGCTTCCTCCTTTCACTTGCCCTTTTTTTTTTTTTTTTTTCTGTGAAACCCTGACAGGCCGTTGGGGATCCCTGCACATGACAAATGCTTTCCTGCTGCCATCCCAGCTGCAGAATCATGATGCAAGGTTCACACACCTAACCTCCACTTCTCAAACACTGCTGTCAGTTATTTAAAAAGGAAGATGAGGGTGAAGATATGTCAGCGCGCACACAGCTTTCATTCAAATGTGTCAGGTCAGGTTGTTTATGTTTCTTACCTTAAAAACAATGAAATGATGAAAGAAATAATGAATTCAGGCATGAAAATCTTATTGTGCTGCCTTTGACAAACCAGATGAAACAGGGAGAAGTAAAAAAAAATGACGTTCTGCTCCATTTAGTTTCCTCCCTGCGACGTCCCACTCCTCGTGTTAACTATCAGGTTTCCCAGGCTACGCAGCATGTAACCAATCACAGCTACTCTCCTATACCTCCGCAAATATCCCTACTGTTCATAAAAGTCAAAGAAAATGAAGAGACTCCAAACATAGCACAACATAGCAAAAAAAAAACAAACGTTAGCGCTCAATTTATTCTGACGGCTTCACTCTGTGCTTACAATGTGTTTAAATGCCTTCTGTTATATAGCAGACTGGATGGGGAGTCATGCGAGACATGCAGGTGAGTGACGGGCTTCCTTCTCATGTGAGGAGGGAGTTTCACAGCTGTAAAGTGGGATAAATTAAACACTTTTTTTTTTCTTGACAGACAGAGACAAGAGAAAAGAAGAGTGTGTGTGTGTGTAGTGAGCTGTGAACTTGCTGGACCTTTCAGTAAAGAAAAAGAAAATATTTTATAGTTTCAGCTTCTCAAAGGTGTGGATTTGCTGCTTTTCTCTGTTTTATATTGCAGGATGTCAACATGACATTATTGACACAATCGATGATGTAAAATTTTACTCAGTGGCTCTAAATCTGCAGATGAAGTGATCAAAGTCGTTTTAAAAAACAGTGGAAGAGTGTACAAGGTTGAACTTTAAGACCATCATTTAACAAGCAGATTCTCTTGCGCAGTTTTTAACAAATGAAACCTCGCAGTCATTCTTCCTGATCTATTACACTCAGGGGCCGTGTTTCAACTAGTAACACTGCAGAACATCTAAAGACCTAACAGACCAGGAAGTACTTTGGGCTTGCAATATGTCACCATGTAAAAATACACATGCCCCGAAGACATTGGAAAGATCTCATGGCACGTGTCATGGTGTGAGACTTATTGAAGGTTAAGTATTCTCCTGCTGGGCTTTAAGCCATAGTCTTCCAGCTGCATATCACATTTATCAAGATTGGGCCGGAGCAAAAAAAAAAAAAAAAAAGTGCAGGGAGAAGGATGCAGTCTGCAGAAGCCAAAACTCATTTGGTACATTGTAATCAAAGGCTTTTAGGAGAAACTTTAAGCTTTGAAGGCTCCGTATCAGGAGATAAGAACTTGATTTATAGACTGCTTGGGGGTATTGGGGTAGATGAAAACAGGAAAAGATTTCCAACATGCTTTGTGCACCGGGCTTGTTTCAAAAACACATATTTCTCAGATATTGTGACAGCTCAGAAATCCATCAATTTCTGGACTGGTTATCAATCAAGCATCCGGGTGATATATATGCACATGCCACATTAGACTTTAGGACCCATCAGGTGTTCCCAGCAGCTCAGAAAGAGTTGAAAAAAAGTGACTGTGATTGTTTGGGTCAACAAGCATACCAAATAGTCCCCCACTGCAGGAAGTAAAAGAGTCCTTCAGCACATTGCTTGCTGTGTTTCAGCCATGTCTAAACCTGTCTACTATCTGAAACTACACAGAAGGAACACAATGTAGACTCTGGTTTCCTTCCAGTCAAAATGCTGAGAAGGTTCCAAAGTTACTATAAAGGTTTTGTGCTTGCAGGAAAAAAAAAAAAAAAAAAAGTTCAGCCAATGGAACTTTTGTTCACAACACTGATTGTGTTCAATGCCTTGGCAGGTAGAGTCGACACATTTTCTATCAACATTCAGCTCTTTAAGATGTACATTATCATCCATCTATATTCTAGAGTCCAATCTACTGCATGTTTTACATATTTCATCTCCTGCGAAGTCAAGAGAGCAGTGTGAGGAGGCAGGTCACACAGTACCATACATAGTTATTAAAGCTGGGATAGGTAGTGTTCTGGAAAAGGCACAAAAAAAAAAAGACATAATTTGAAAATACAGCCTTCTTCCTGCAGCTCCCCCCCCCCCTCCTCTCTGACCTAAGCCCCTCCCACCAGACAAGCATGGGCATATGCACACGCTTCATTCACACACACACACACACACACACACGCAACACAACAGTGTTTGGTAAAGAGCTCAAACACACAACTTTCTCTCAAGGCACAACAGCCTTTAGTAAACAGTAAACGGTAAACAGGACAGCCTCTCAACTGTTTGAAATCTGCCTCAAAAGTAATGAGCGTCCCATCTCCCTGCTTGAATTCGAGTGATATCGTGTTTCACTTCTGGGAGCCGAGTTCACTTCCATTGAAAGTCTCTGGCTCTGGCGTTGTTGATAAGATTATGTATTGTTCAGTCTCCCCCGCACTACAGGCAATAGTCCCATGATTGCACATTGCTTTTCATCCTGCTTTCTGTTGATATTCTTTTTCTTTTTGTCTTTTTTTGAAGAAGCACCATGGAGAGTATTTTCAGTGATTTTTGCAGGATTACATGTGAAGACAACAAACATGTCATCACTGACTGGCAAACGAGAAAAGATGGAGAAAGAGTGAGAAATGCTCACATTAGCATTCTAACATGCTCTCAGTGATAATACTAGCAGGTATAATGTAGCAGGATCATCATGTTAGCCTGCTAACATTTGCCAATTGGCACTAAACACGAGATACACCTGAGGCTGAGTGGAAGGTGATGAGTTTTGCAGGCACTGGGCAAATTTTAACTTTGATCTAATGATGACATTAGATGAAAAGTCAGGAGATCACTAAAATGATTAAAATACATCCTCTGGGAAACATGAACATGTGAACCAAATTCACAGCAATCCATCCAATGGTTGTTGACATATTTTAGTCTGGACCAAAGTGGTGGACTGACCCACTGCTTAATAACAAGATAATTACAAGATAAAATATTCACTGATGACTTTCGATATCTGTAGAGTGCTTACTTTGATTTTAACGTTCTAATTATGAGTTAGTGACGGCAGGCTTCAGGCTGCTGCCAGCAGGTCGTCCTCTGTGTACAGCCGGGCTGCGGTGCACACAGACGCAGGGACCAGCCAGAGGACGAGCGCCACTTAGAACCAGAACCAGAGCAACCCGCCTGCCGTCTGGAGAGAGACACACGGAGAGCAGGCAGAGCAGGCAGAGAGCAGGAGAGTTTCTGCCAAAAACAAGCACCAAGACTCGGGGAGACACGAGAGCAGCTGCTCGCTAACAGCTACGTGTGTTCACAACAGAGAGCAGGAGAGAGGACAGATGTCTCACTCCGCTGCTCTGTGCTGTGACTCTCTATCAGACAGTCACAGAGCAGACTTTCAGTTTGTAATTGTAGCGTCTGTTGTCTAACTGAGTATTGATAATATGCCTAGTATTTCTGATTTGATGAACGGGGGCACTAATACGTGAAAATGAACTAAATGGTAGGAGTTGACTGATTATCAGCCTGGCTCATTATCAGATCCAATGTTCAGAATTTTTATCATTATCGGAATTGTTATTTTTTAAAATCTGATTGTCGATATGCGCTGCTTTAGCTCTGATGCATGTCAGCACACAGCACTACCTGATTGGTTATACTTCATGAGTAATAGCCTATCAACACTGTAGGCTGTGCGTGCTACTGTGCCACAGACAGCACAGAGAAGCATCTGCAGACTGGAGCAGCTCTGGTGAGCGAGCAGAGCTGGGTTTCAAATGTAAGGCAGCAGATATTGCTGAAGTTGCAATAAACATCACAATCCTCTACGCTGAAGTTGCAAAAACATCACAATCTTTTTCAATTTTTCCCAGTTAAACTGCTGAAAATGCCTGAATAATGCACCTTGTTGCAGTGATATAACGTAAGTTAAGCTAACGTAGAGTCTCGTACAGCTAACTTGAATGCAACAGCGAACGTCAACAAGTTCATTTGTTGAACCATAATTTATCCACCTGACTACAACATGTCACTTATCAGGGTGGTCATACTCTCAGTCTCAACCCATGACGACTAGTATTGTTAGTGAAGAACTGTTAGAGGGTTGGAGGGTTGTTGTTAGACACTTTAGGTGTTATGGAAGTGCATCTAAGGCCTGTGTTAATCCATACACAGACTGCACAGATGGTGAACAGTCGTCAGAGTTGAACAGTGACTTCTATTGCACATATTCAGCTATAGTAATCATTAATAATGAAGTAGCCTAGTTTTGAATGACAGCTTCCTTGCTACACATTGTTAATATATAACATTTAAACAGTGGTGGAATAAGTACTCGGAAGTACTCGGATCATTTATTTAAGTGATAGTATCAGTACCACAATGTAAAAATACTTAATTACGAGTAAAAATCCTGCATTTAAAATCTTAAAAGTAGAAGTATTACCAGCTACATTTACTTTAAGTATTAAAGTAAAAGCACTCATTTTACAGAAAATCAGGCTGTGACTGATATAATAAGTAAGTTGAACAAAAACATTAATACTGATATACTGATAAGTTGATGCATAAGCAGCATTTTATTGTTGTAGCTGCTGGAAGTGGAGCTAGAGACAGAGACAGAGACATCTGAAACATGACAAAGAGACACCAATACACACTGGGGTCAACCACTGGTTTAATCTTTAACAATGTGTTGTAATTTATAAACTCATCATTATGTTATTTTATGTAAAATCTGCATCTGAAAGCTGTCAAATAAATGTAGTGGAGTAGAAAGTACAATATTTCCCTCTGAAATGTAGTGGAGTGGAAGTATAAAAAAATATCAAATTAAAATATTCAAGTACAAGTACTTGAGTAATTTTACTTAGTTACTTTCCACCACTTAATTTAAATAATTGAAACCAACTGTAGGCTTTCCAAAGGTGTTTTGCTGTAATAAATGAAGCATAATTGCAGGTTAAAATCATGTGTTCTAAATTTTGACACCAAGATTTTCATTTTTACTGCAAATGTATATTGGTTCTTAATATAGGTTATCAGCCTCCTTGATTACTAATAATCATTATGAGTCCTAAAAAAAAAACATATCAGTTGACCCCTACTAAATGGATTTTATTTGTATAAAAAAAAGCAGGGCTGGTGAGCAAGTACTGTAATGGGTGTAACAGTGTTTACACGACTACTGTGGCAAGCCTACTGACAGACTGACGTTGCCATCCCTAGAAACACTGTACCAGCATGGCTGAAAAGACAAAACACAAGTTGTCAACTTAAACATTAAAACTGTGTATCAGAGGCCATTTACAAATACTTTTTACTCTTACTGAACCAGAACAGACATCACTGTATTGTAAGTAAAACACTACAGGCGATGGTGTGAGGTTCATGATATGCAGAACATAAAAGGGAATCTTCAAATAAAAAAGACTTTGACCACTATATTTCCACAGGGTTATAATGATATTTCTAGTTTGATGTCACCAATAAAGAATTCTTGATGCTGTTTCCAAGCAAAAACATGAAGTATTGTAGCACCGTTTCCAATAATTTCATCTTGTCAGAGTGCAAACAGTATTAAAGCCATGAGACAAAGATCTCCACTGAAGCCTGACTAATGATGCTTTTATAGGAAGAAACTCAGGAATACCTTGAAAACTGAAACCATAAGTCCATTAATCAGTTACTCACTCCACAGAAGATGTATCGATTCATTGTTTAATCTTTAATTTTCTTAAGCTGACTGTTGGTCAAACAAAACAATCTCAATATGTCAACTTGAGCTGTGAGAAACTGTGTGAGACATTTTCATTTATGACACTTCTCCTAACTGAACCATTAATCAAGCAAATAAAAAGCAGATTAATCAATAATGACAATGAGTGCTGGCTGCAGCCCTACATTCATTACAGTAAAATATGTAATGTTACTGCATGTTGTCCAGACTGTCTGCATACAGGTGTGGCAGAAGAGGAACCACCTGACTGAGCTGTTCATCACTGACTGGCAGATATTTTACTGGTCTTAATTGACATCAATAAAGAACTTGCCTGACTACTGTACGGATGACTGTAAAGTAAAGAGAGAAGTAAATAAATCAAATGTTCTTGTGCAAACTACAGTCCTGTGTAATTACACTATGACATGAGCAATCAACACTGGACCGCTGCCAAGCCCCGCACTCACCAAACCGTTAACTCACAAAAGACTGAGTGGGGTCAAAAACTCCCAACCAGCAGATCTCTTCCTCGCCAGATGCTCCATTAGAACCAGTTTACCCCACACACACACACACACACACACACACACACAAAGACTTATGGTCCCTGTGTTGTGATGGGATTCGGCAGGTTCACCAAGTTAAAATTTAGACCTTTTTAATACCATTAACACCTGTTTCACTATCATACCGGCCAAAATATGAAAGTGTGATGGAAAACCAGTATGGACGATATATTTATCATTGTTATTTCACATTTTCTCAGTATTTTCCCGACAGGAAATGACAATAATTTGATTAATGATTTTGTAGTTTTTGCTAAGATTGACACTGTGAGAGGATGAGCTTCCCAGCTGCTGTAGCTCCACAAAAAAAAGGATTAAACAGCTTCCTGCTGCACGATCCACTGTCAGAACAATTCTTTTAGTTTACAGATGGAGAACGTGTCCTGCCAGCCTGCAATCAGATAAAAAACAGTTATAACTAACATTACTGCTAGTGCCTACGGCAGATAAGAGAAAATACTGAAGGCTTTTATACATGAAATTGAAGATTTTTAGAGGAAGTTGAAGGTAATAATTATTACAGAGAAATGTGGTGAAAAGTGTTAAACAGTGACCGTGGATTCAGAGCTTTGTTCACCAACAACAGTGTAAAACAGACAGTCAGAAATGTAGAACCGCTTAATGTGACTTTTGCTACCGCCCACATCTGTAAAGCAACCAATCAGAATAGAGCATGACCTGATGAACAATACAGCACATGTAGATAACACATTAGCATACAGTATCTATGCAAAGCGTCATTTTTTGAATTCAGTTAAAAAATGTGTCATGCAGTGAACCTGCAACATCAAGTCCCTCCAGGAT
This sequence comes from Thunnus thynnus, assembly GCF_963924715.1. NCBI lineage: Eukaryota > Metazoa > Chordata > Actinopteri > Scombriformes > Scombridae > Thunnus > Thunnus thynnus. The sequence goes on from NC_089538.1 coordinate 2,486,304, forward strand.
TTCACACTGGGGTTCTTGTGTGATTACTGTCGCCAAAACTGTTTGATTTTTGCGGCGGCTTTTCATGTTTTATGTGCTCTTTTTCAGGTTTAATTGTGGGAATTGTGGGAAAAATTGCAATGCAAAGGAAAATAATGCAATTTTTTTAAAACTACTACCAATGAAGAGTCATATGTAATCACTTCCTGTGAGCTGTGATGATGCAAGTTACCGCGACACGAAACTGTTCCAAATCACAAGCGCTCTGTTGATTTGGCAATTTTATTCAGAAGAAGTTGCAGCAATTTAGCAAAATTGCAAGCTCTAGCATTAATTATTGTGATTGCAAAATCACTATTTCCTAGAGGGACTGTTTAATGCAGAGAAATCACGAGAATTTTGCAAAAATATTCTGCAAATATTGTAAAGATTGGCTGAATTTGCATTAATTATTGGGATTATGTGTACAGGAGCCTTTACTTTGGCTTGTATCCACATCCATTCATCATGTAACTTACAGCATGTGTGTGTGCATATACAGTGTATGTGTTTACATCTGTTTGTGGTGGAGAGACCACACAACTAAGACCTGGACTTGCTATTCTGCAATACAGCTGTGCCTGCAGAGATGCAACCAAACAAAACCAAGCAAATATCCACGTTAATCAAGTTACGCTCATCACTCCTCTGCATTTACACAACACAACCCCAAAACCAAGCAGCTCCTACACACCAGCTCTGTCTGTTTCATGTCCAAAAGCTGCATCACATATGATTACTCCTGTTTGAAGAGGTTGGAAACCAACATATCTATATGCAGATTTCCAACATTTCCATTACAGAGACAAGGGTACACATGACTTATATCATTTGCCACAACCAACACTTTCTGCACATAGAGCCAAAAGCTAGAGCCTTTTCTCCACAATGTGCATTTGAGCAATTGGATTTCTTACACATCTGCTTAAAGCGACAGTACAACCTCCAGAGGTCTGAGTTCAGTGTCAGCTCTACTAAGGACACTGTGGATGCCTCCTGAAGGTCTCCTCTCTCTCTCTCTCACACACACACACACACACACACACACACACACACACACACACACACACACACACACACACAACTCAAACATCCAGCTGTCCTGAAGAAATAAAAGCCACATAAACGCGCCAAATCAAGCAGAAACAGCAGTTCTTTACCTCTTTTTGGTTTGGGGAAACTTTCGTGCAGGTGAAAAACTACTTTCTCCACAAAGTGCTGGATGTTGCTGTGCTCTGGTCCTCGAACAAACACCATCCAGTCGTGGGTGAAGCCTTCCACAGTGGGTTTCTTTCGGACCTGGGCACGATGACCGAGTTCTAGTTTCACCTGAACAGCACCCTGTGAATAAAGTGATGTTGGGTTACTGCTCAAATTCACGCGGAACTTTAAAAAAAAAAAAAAAAAAAATACTGTGTCATTGTGTGTTAGCACTCTGAACAGACACGTGCACAGACCAGTATAATAATGATAATTTATAAACCGATATTTTAATGTTTTACAATTAAAATTATAAGTTAAAATAAAGCCTTCTATGGGTTGAATATGCAGCTTTTAGTCCTTTTATGCACAGCAGCCTGATACGTTTGGTTGTCTCCCGCACTGGGAGCGTCAAGCCGAACTCTATTCAAAAATCTCCTCATTTAATCTTACTCATCTTATTCATGACTTTTTAATATTAGCTTAAGTCTGCAGGTAAATACACGCTGCACATGAAGCAGCACACATTTCCACAAACTTTAATATAATGAAACATGTTCCCACTACTTTCTGCCATGAGCTAATGTTACATGGCAGTAAAGACATACTGTAAGTTAATGAGAACAAGAAAAACCCTTTTGAGAAAGTTGAATTTTACCCAAATTTACGTGCAGCTTTATGCACTGCGTGTAACATTATGCCGAAGTGGAGGATGGACTGAAATAGCTTTAATTAACGCATTAGCAGAAGCGTATTTCCCTCCGGTAAGCAGAAACATGTTAAACCTGACAGGTTTGTTGGTACAGTTTTGTATTTCTCTGTTCATTCAGGAGAAAGCGGCACGTATCGGCTACAGCTAGCTGCACGGTTTGAAAATCCTTGTTACGGAGTAAAAAACACCGACTCCTCCGGTGTGACAAAACAGCAAAATGTCCAAACAGTTACTCCGTCAGACGGGACCGGTCAGCAAATCCTCCATGTGGCTACTCACCGAGCCGGCCATCCTTGAGGCCCCGCGTTACTGTTATTTCATGGAGAACTCGTTTTAAATGAGAGTAGAGGTGAGTACAGTTTGCTTATGACGGCGGACATGGTCTCTCCTGCGCTGAAGTCAGACTCAAGACTTTCAAAGGCTCACCGGCTGTCACCGGCCAGCAATAAGCTACCGTATTTCCGCTACGAACTTTCAAGATAAAACGCTCACTGATATGGTATGTACATTTAGTTTCTTCCACAGCAGGGCTTTTCATATATGATGCGAGTCTGTACATATGTTGCAGTTTTCTTAGTGTGTTTTTACTATTTTCTTAGTATATTATATTGCTTTATATTTTCACTAGATTGTGCCCTATGTGTGTGTGTTGCACTGTTTTGGTGAAGCCACAGCCCTCCTGTTGTATATGTGTCTGCACAATGTGTAATGACAATAAAATTTAATTGAATTGAATTGAACTGCTGGGTGGAGCCAGGATTTTATCCTCCCTTAAACACCCAGAAAATTTATACTGTACCTGACATAAAAAAAAAAGTCTTATTTGTAATTTTCACATCTTCTAAATGTTTCTTCACAGCCTTCTCCGCTCTGCCAGAAATAAAATTCTGCTCAGGGGAAATACTTAATTTATATATTTTGTTGGCCTAAAAGTAGTTAGCTTACATATACCAAGTGTCTGTTAACTGCCTTTATAAAATCCACCATGTCAAATTAGTACATTGTAACAAATGCGTGAAACAGTATTCACCATAATATCATGCTAGGGTCTATATTTTGAGGTTTTAAAAAAGTTTTTGGGGGAGTTTTTGAGCCTTAATTGTAGACAGATGAGAGGAAATGAGGCAGGCAGAGATGCAACAACACATTAATGGTCAGCATCTTCCCCTCAACCCTCACTCCATGGGTGCCCACAGGGTCTGGAGCTTTTATTACTGAATTATGAGAATGATTGGATTAAGATCTCCATGGCCCTTGTGTGTTGAATGCAATTCAATCCTATAACAACACAGTGTTATTCTCTGGCCTTGCTTGATGGATGTTCACACTGTCTGTCATTACATTTCACATGTTTTATTTGCATATTCATGACACAGGGAGCAACATGCAGACCTGAAACGACCATAATATAACAACTGCTCTTTGTAAGACCAATCAGTCAAGGGTCTCATATTTCTTTTTAAAAACATGTTCTTTTAATTAACTTTAATTTACTAATCAGAATGTACATCAACTTGTTGTTCACTACTGCTTATTTGCCATTTGTACCTGCCAAACTACTGAGAAATGACTGAGGAATGTAGTTCAAGTAAAGCTTCATTCCAAACCACTCAGTGGTACAATGTTCTTTTTTCTTGTCTACTACTCTCCAATCTTTTATTTTTAACATAAAATCCTCTCCTTTCCGTTACTTCTCCAGCTCAATGCGGCTACCTTGACGGTGCTGAGGCGTAGAGCGCACGCGCAGCTCGATGCACCCGCTGGGCCAGCATACAGAGCACGAGACGGGAAAAGCCAATGAGAGAGCAGCAGACACGAACAGTCTTCCAATCAGGTGGCCTTCCTGTAATTATGTTGCCTTCAGGTCCCGGGGGGAAACCGGCGAATGAAGCATGTGTTAGCAGTTTATATGTGTCGTACAAACTTGTTTAAAGCCGTCAAACGCCAACATTCACGAACGACGTGTGTGATTAAAATTTTATTGTGACGCAATAATACATCGTCTGTACCTGATTTTAAACAGATAAACCCGAAAGACAAGTTCTATCAGCTATTTTAAAGCGAAGGTGTAATTATAATGGTTGATAATAGGTCTTTATCCTCCTATTATTCGGAAAAAAAACTATCCACAACGTGTATTTCTTTGACAATCATATTTCCCCTTGTAGACTGTACGTATATATGTATGCACAGCAGCAAAAAATTATCAAAATATGTTCACATTTTTTTTGAGAATGAATCACTATTTATGTAGAGCTGCATCAATTTGTTGATTAATCAATTAGTCAATTGCCAGAAATTTAATCAGCAACTCTTTTGTTAATTTATTAATTTCTTCAAGCAAAAACTGAATATTTTGGAGTTTTGGCATATTGGTCGAACAAGCAATATGATGACATCACCCCTGGCAGTGGAAAATTAAAATGGGCACTTTAACTATTATCTGATATCTACAAAATTCATTGATTAATTGAAAAAAAAAAAAAAACCCAAACAAATAATGAATAATCAGCAATGACTGGTAATGAAAAATATCATTAGTTGTAGCTTTTGACCTATTTAAATCTGAATTTTGATTGTTACCATCTCCACTGACAAATAATTTTCAGCATAATACTTATTATGATACCTTGCTACTTTTACTGTATTCTAATTTATTCTATTATGATATTCTATTATATGTAGATTATTGTTCTTCAGTATTCTGTATGGTATTAAAATGTACTCAGGTCTTTCTTGAAAATGAGTCCTCAATCTCAATGGGACTAACATGATTAAATAAAGGTAATGATAATAATTTCATTTTAATATTGGCAGTCATTGACTTCTATACAGTCCACATGTCTCAGTCTTGTAACCCCTTAGTACCCCTGATACAATTATAATTCCTGGAGCCAACCATATTCAGTTGAACTTTCTATATGTAAACATGTTATTTAAAGCCTCAATTAAGTTTTAAATATTATTTTTGACCAAAGATGGATGCACTGTTTCATAGTTATCTGTTTGTGTCCAGGCTGCGCTCTTATCAATTTTGGCCCTCGATACATGCCGTAGTTACATGCGCTTTTCTGGAGGCTGGATGAATGAGGTAAAGTTTGACAGCAGTGAGCAACACGTATAACTTTTATTAGTTTTATAGAGGAGGCAAATGTATTAATGTTACTCAGCCTGCTGCAGGAGGAAGTACAGTCCACTTAATTACTATATATAAACCGCCGCTTGTGTAGCCTTAGCTTGTGTTGATAACTCCAGTGTAGCTATTAGCCGATGCAGTTAGCTGCAGACAACTTAATATGCTCGCTTGTTTCTTGCCTTTCACTTTATTATTATTATTACCAACTAGTTCAGGTTGTTGTAACTTTTCATCTTATAAATATTCGAGCTAAAGTGCTTCCACAACTGGTTTCGTATGTGCGACATGTCGCCAGCATCAGGACCACGACTAGCCTGAGAGGTATAGCAAACCCTATTCAGAAATCTATCAATTAAACACGTTTACCTATCAGAATAGCACTATTATGCACAAAACGCCACTGAAAGCTGAAAACAACAGAACAGGAGGCACACTTTCATTCGGCTTAAAGATATTCAACCAAAAGGCATGTTTTTATCGGTCAAATTAAGGTTAGACTAGTGTGACGTAGCAGCATCAGTGTGTTGGCTGATGTAAAACCTGCTGGATGCATAACGTTGAGAAAGGTTTTATGGTGTGTAAGGAAGGTGCTATAAACTGGTGATGATAGTATCTGCAGTCTGGAGTGATACTCTGTAGAGCACGACTAGCAAATCATGATATCATAATAATAATAATGATCACAACAGCAGTAATAAATGTCGTATGCATGGGTATGTAAGCAATAGTGCAAGTGTTAAAGTACACCACAAGTACTTTTTTTGGGATATTTGGTTTGGACTACTCAATCAGAGTTTGCTCTGTGTTTATGCAGTGCTAGTTTTGCTCTGAAAGCCATGTTGGTGGTCCTGTTACTTTGTAAAATGACTGTGCAGCTGAATGTTTTTTAAAAAAAAGACTATTTGTTGTATCACATTAACCTAAATTACTTCCAGTCATTCTCACAGCTATCAAACATTTTCAATTAAAAATGTTATTTTGCATGTACAGTAGTGTTACAAGTTCATATTACCTAGGCAGATTGATACATATGCCAACATAGTATATGAGTTTCGATAAAGATACCAAAACAATACTTTTTTGAGTACCTCACTTTGAGAAGTATTTAATGCATTTTTCATTTATCAAAAGACTAACACTCTAAAATTAAATGTTCTCTAAAGAAAAAGAAAAGAAAGTCTAAATTAGCAAATTTGACCAAAAAAAAGTACCAAAGAAGTATTGTAGTTCAGTACCCAACTCTGATTTATCTTAAGCTCTGTTCTACTACCAAACAATGTTTTATCAAAGTCAGCTCAGTTAACTTATCTTGTAGACTAAATAACAGAATCATATGTACTAGCCACCAGCCACTTGCATGTCTTAAAGGAATAGTTCACCCCAACAGAAAATTGTGACATTGGATTATTGATTCATGCACATGTTTTTGTAGACATATGGTGAAGTTTTTTCTCTGTGGAGTTCTAGAAAGTGCAACAAATGTTGTTAAAGCTAGAGGATATACTGAGGAGTGTAATATTTTCCATATTTTAAAAAAAATAAATCTTTATTTAATCAGGCAGTCTCATTGAGAGTAAGATCTCTTTTCCAAGAGAGACCTGAAAACAAGAAACATTCATAAGACAAAAACACAATCAGCAGACAGAAACACCACACAATAAACAAGAAATCAATAAAAACAGTTCTAAGAATCATAAAAAACAACAGATAATAGAGCTTCAAAATCTCCAAGGTGAATGTAAGACTCAAGTTTGGGGGCAGTTTACAGTTGGTTCCATTTAAAAGGTGCATAGTACCTGAAACCAGTTCTGCCAACATTAGTGTGAACATGAGGGATATCTAAGGTTAAGAAGTTAATGGATCGTGTACTGTAGTTACTAGATTTATATGAGAAAAGAGATGTGAGGTAGTTTGGAAGCTTTACAGATGATTAACATGAGATGTTTTTTCCTCTTGACTGTAAGGAAGTCCAACCAACCTTGAGATACAGACAACAATGGGTGCGACATTTGTCATTTGTAATAAAGCGTAATGCACTATGATTCACAGGGTTTAACTGCTGAAGTGTTGATGGCGTAGCATGACAATGCAGAATATCTCCATAGTCAAGGACAGACATAGTCAACAAGGTTGACTGCACAACAGTTGTACAGTTGGAGGAAGACAGACAACCTTTGATTCTTATCAAGAAGGCTGGTTTGATTTTTAATTTCTGAATCAAATGTTGAATATGAATCTTGAATGATAGTCTGCTGTCAAGCCTAATTCCTAAATATTTGTATGACTCAGCAAGAGTAATATGGTTGCCATTTAAAATTTTAATGGCGGGATAGTCAGAGTCACTGGTGGAGGTGGTGAATACCATGTACTTGGTCTTATCTGCATTTAAAACTAGCCTGTGATTAATGAGTGGTAATTGGAAAGCATCAAAGGCAGACTGAAGATGAGTCAGGGCCTGGGCAGGGATGGAGCCCCAGGCATATAAAATTGTATCAAAATGGACAATGAGTATTGATTAGGAAGAATTATTTATATATATAATGTAAACAGCAATGGACCAAGGATAGACCCCTGTGGAAACCCATTTCTGATGGTAAGATGACTTGACTGCGTAGCATCAGCTAACAGCGGTTTGGTGGAGTCTGATGCCTTCTTGTGCAGCTTAGAAACACTTTCTTGGATCAGAGCTTTGAAACTGTGTGAATATGACTGGCCTTGTCTTTTTATGTTTGTAGTATACAAGTTGTTGTATATGCATGACACTAGTTCAACAAAGATAGAGATTGTCAAGCAGTCTTCCTCTCGCTTTTTGCTGGTGTATTTCTACAATTCTTGGTGCGTTACCGCCACCGATTGTCGATCAGTGCAATGGCGTGAAAACATCTGCAGAAGTGTGTATAATGTCACCCACAGCCTCGAGTGTGTGCTTGTACGTTTTTGTGCACTGACGTGATATATAAAACACCAGGACCTGCTCATGAGAATGTTGCTCCACAGCGCCACTAGTGGTCAAAAACTTCACAGAGTGCCTTTAATTTGTCAGATTTAAAGATATTCTCCATCTCAGGTTTGTCTCAGGTTTTGTTTGTGTCCTAATTACCAACCGTGACTTGTGAACTGATTATCAATTTTTTAGGCATTTTGATCGAGTTTAGCAGTTTTTAATATTATCTTAGGTCTTAAATTCCATCCTTGTTTTTCAGATTTGGGACTGTGTGCTGATTTGTGTAAAGTTTTGTGTACTTTTATTTTGAAGTTTCTATGTTGGAAGCAGCAGAGGCCGGCCATCTATGTTTCTAGTTCTCATTGAATAAGATTCAGGTATCTTGTGATGAATATATTGGTTGTGCTTTTACCCAGTCTGACGGCCCTTTGCCAAAACCTGTTGGTTAAATAAATCCCGAGGTAACATATTGAGATTGTTTTATTCAACCAACAGTCCAAAATCCCAAAATATTCAGCTTACTATTAATTTGACAAACAAATGTATACAATTCTCACATTTAAGAAGCTGGAATCAGTGCATATTTGGCATTATTTCTTGAGAAATAATGGCTAATCAGTTACCAAAATCATCTGCGATTAATTTTCTATCGATCAGCTAATCGATTAATCTACTACTTGTTGCAGCTCTATATTTTTTTCACACTTTCATAAATGTCAAAAATACTGAAAAAACGCTCAGCACAGTATCCCAGAACCCACGATGACATCATTAAATTGCTCGTTGTGACCAACCAACGACCCAAAACCCCAAAATAATTCATTTACATTTAAACAAAATAGAGAAAAGCAGCAAAACATTTCAAAAGCTTAAACCAGAAAATGTTAATAAATGACTAAATTATCATCACATTTGCTATTGAGCAACTTTCTGTTTCTATTGATTATTTTAAAGCATGATAAATGATATAAAATGATGGAATGATTGTCAGTCAAAACTAGCACATAACCAACCAGTTTTATTAACAGCTGTGTCACATGTTGAGGAATACAGGCATCTGGCTGCATTCTGTGTGGCTATGATGATTTCAGGCCTTCCAACATGGCCGTGAAAGGGTGTGTGTCGTGCCACCTGAAAGGCCACTAAAAAAATCCCATGTGCCTGTCTGGCATGTGCAGTTTGCACCAGCGAGTGTCACACAGTAAAGCCTCAGTGGTGTCATTTCTAAAGCACTGTTGGCTCAACACTGTTCATGCTTTGTCCTCTCTTCTATTGCTAATGCAGACCTAGCAGTACAGGCCAGCCTATATTGTTTTGCTGTAAGGTAAATATGCAGTAGAAACCACTGGAACAGTTTGGTGTACAAACTCTTGAAAGTTTAGCTGACCATTGAGAGTCTTTAAATTAGAGAAAAAGCCAGGCACTTCTAAATGATAGCTATCACCTAAAATGTGACAAATGACGAGGATGAGTTGTTGTCATTAGTTTCACTGAAAAGTAAACTTCTACCACCCACGTCCTTGTCAAACTCCACAAAGTGATAACTCATTTTAAAGACTATGAAGCTCAACTTTGCTAGATATACAAGTAGTGACATGCAGGCTAGATATGTCATAATAAAACTGGCATATTCTCTATGAACATCAATAAGCGCTTGATAAAGTCTGTTGGGAGTATAGCTGGATAGCAGCAGGTGCTGCTGACTTACCTGTTTCTGTAGTCAGGAAGCTGTGTGGCAGTGAGAGCCGGTGTTGAGTGTGCAGGAACAGGGTGGTGGACAGTACAGCAAAGCAGCCTGGCTTATCAGTTAGATAACAGTGGGGTTGGGTTGGGTGTCTGTGTTTGGGGAGGGGGTGGCAGGGAGTTAGGCTACATGAGGCTCATATTCCCTGTGTTTATAGTAATGTTAGACCAATATATCGGTTTACACATATTGTTTAAAGACAAAAGTTGGAGGGAAAAGAGACTAAAATATTCAGTTAGGAATAAAACTTTTTTGTTGTATATATCTTTTATTACTTAACCTTAAGGGAATTTATGAGTTGGTTATTTGTAGATAATGGCCAGTCAAACTTCTGTAGGGCTGTGCAATATGACCAAAATCTCATATCACGATACAGGTCATTTTATATCCTGAAACGATACATATAGTGATATAGCACATTTTCTGGTCCGTGTCCTCAGCCACCACCCCCACCCCTCTGGATGAAATGACTCTTCTTGGCTTTTTACTTGCTTTTATTGCACTTACGGTAAGGTCACACAGCGGAGCAGAGGAGAACCAAGTACTCAATAACTACACTTGTTACGTTACTGTAAGTGCAAAAGCTTTGTGAGTAAGAAGCCAAGAGGAGTAATTTATTAATGTAATCCATGCAATAGATCGACAGACTCCAAATGATGAAAAACACTATTGTAAAGAGTGTGATTTGTGACACAACGAAATAAACAATAGACCATAATATGAAACGATATATGTTTTTCTATCATCACACAATATGTATCGTCATATCGCACAGCCCTGTTTTTTGTGTGTGTTTTTTAACAATCTGTCAAGAGAAAGACTTCTTCCATGTTTTAAATGATTACTGACATTAGCACTATCATTGTAAGTTAATCTGTTTTTTTCCCCTCAAATGATTAATTCTTGCTTAGTCTGTAAAATATCAAAAAATAGTGAAAAAGGTCCATCAATGTTCCCCAGAGTCTCAGATGACATCTTCAGATTGCTTTATTGTACAACCAACAGACTAAAACTCAAAGATATTCAATTTACAATGATGGGAAAAAAAGCAAATCCTTTATTATCCGTTTTTTAAAAAGTTCCACCCTGTGGAATTTTTGACCACTAGAGGTGCTATGGAGCAAAGTTTTGATGAGCGGGTCCTCGTTCAAGAAAGTCCTGTATGAGTATGTGGGTGATACAGTATACAGTCTTGCTGCAGGTTTCACCATATTACAGTAATGCGAATAGTAATGTGCTAGTAAAGACAAGGAAAAAAGATTGAAAATGTAAACACAGATGTAAACAATCAAAATCATCAAAAAAGAAAGGACGGTGGATTCTAGTAGAGGAAGGAAATGTATTCCACTGTGTATTCGGCCTCAAGAATACAAGCAATATGTTACATAACGCAGTGTAAACATAACTGTGTTTGTTTACATGAAAAATCTAAGGGAACCTTTAATTTTCTGTTGACTAATTTATTAATTGACTCATCTTTTCAGCACTATTAAAAAGATCTTTACATAATAGTCTGGTAAACCTTTAATCAAACATGCCTCACGCTGCCGTTAGAAGCTGCTGATCAACTTAAAATTACAAAGATCTTTCCTTAAAACCTCCTATCAAAATATTAGAATATTATTACCGCTGCTGTTATTGTTGTTGGTCAGTACCAAAAAAGTACTTGGTAGTTTGATACCCAGCTCTATTCAAAACCCAACAAGACTACGAGTCTACATCCATGCTAGCAGCTTTGTGAGGCTGTTCTTGATATAATTGCGCACCTCAGCAATGTGTTGGTTTAGCGAGCTAGCATATTAACATTTGCTAGTTAGCATTAAACACAAAGTACAGCTGAGGCTGATGGGAATGATCAAAATGACCAGATGATGGCGCTAGATGAAAATTTAGAAGATCCAAGTCATTACAATTCATCCTGTGAGGACCATTATTGTGTGAACCCGATTTTACAGCAATCCAATAGTTGTTGAGATTTTTTAATAAAGAACAAAAAAAATCAAGATCATGGTGGCACTACTGTTGAGATATTTCACTCTGAGCACAAATTTCAACCTTACATAGGAGGATAAGTCAGGAAGGACATCACCAAAGTCAGTAGGAGTCCTCTGGGGACCATGAATGTTTCATACAGTAGTAATCACCCTCATACACGTTGTGGTGGACTGCCAGATAGTCCTTTTGATAAAAACGAACATGCTGTAGCTGGTGAGCAGCTGTGTTGTAGCAGGCCTCAGACAGCTGGTGGTCAGCACCTGCACAGCATATTGTCAGGTCTAATGAGACAACCTGAGCTGGGCCACTCTGCGATGCAACCTGTGGGTAGATGAGTGGGGGATGGAGTATACTGATGACCTGTGAATAATTTAATGCAAAATTATGTCACGGCTTTAGGCCAATAATTTGATAACACAGAGCGGGAATCAGCTTTCAAAGGGTCAGACCCTGAATACCTCCAAGCAGTGCTTCTCTGTGGAATCTTTGTGCTCCATTAGTGCTCTGAAGCAACAGGTGGCTGTTTCACTTAGCTTTTGTTTCAAAAGCTGACTTCACCGTGTGCTGACATGTGATATTCTTGAGTTAAATAGGAGGGTACCACCAAGCCTCCTCTCTGAAACTCAGTTTTCTGTCATACTGAACAAAACATGATGTTCCTGTAAGTCAAAGAACAGAAACGATACTGCTCACACTGTTTACTCTCATTAAGTTTTGCAAGCTTGTTCTAATGTAGCTTCCTCCTGTTCTCAGGCATGACTGGCAGACATGACGGAGAGTTTGAAGACACAGTTTGATTTCCCGAGCCCCGTCATACAAGCCCAGGTGAGCTGCTGACTCATGGCCAAACAAGAGGGTGACATGGGAGTAATTTTTTTTTCCATCTTCTATTCCAGTCATGATCCCCTTGAAAACCAACACCTTACTTTGAGCTAAAATGTACATGTTGACCTGCTTTTTGTTTTCCAGACAGTGAGAAATCTTGTTGCTGCTGTGCTAAAGGAGAAGGGGCAAAATGGGCAAATTACAGAGTCCTCCACACAGGTCAGCTCCTTCAAAATGATGTTTTTTTCAGAATTAAAGTCCCCATACTCACTAATGTGAAGCATTTCCTGTTGTATCAGCATGTTTGGGTATGACGTAATGCCATAGGAGGTCATTCAGAAGTGTAAACCAATGGGATCAGTCAGGGAGAGAAGGGTGACGTTGATTGGTTGAAGTTATTATTAACTTCTTGTTGAAAAAGTAATAGCGCCTTTGTCATTGGACCTTTAAGCACAAAAGATGATGCAGCAGAGAAGATGTCTCTTCTTGTCAAAATCTGGTGCCTACATTACCCACAATGCAACTTCACTGCTGACAGTTCAGTCGGAGTTGTGGGTGTATTTATGCTAGTAGCAGCTAATGTAGCCTGGTGCTTCAGCCTCAACCGACACTGACTCAAGTGACATCACTTGAGGCAATTTATCAGATTTCACACAGCTTTGTCTGGGGACACAAAAGGCTTTATGCTACTTTTTACACATGCAGCAGTACTCCCCAACATCTGGAAACACACACTGACAGCAGTGGTGTGAGTGTTTTACAGTACCAGTCACTTGCATCGTTTCCAAAGCTGAATAAGTTAACACCTTGGTTGATTGTGTTGATGGTGTGTATCAGGGCCCAGCACTGGAGGCTCTGTGGCAGCAGTGCTGCAGTGACTGTGCTCCGGTGCGTTCAGTCTGCTGTGACGCCATGGTGCTGCTGGTGGACCAGGGCCATGCAGACCTGCACTACGTCCTCAACAGAGTCCTCAACCTCCTGCCCTCTGCCAGGTACACAAAACACACTCATACTGTAGCTTGTCTCAGTCATATAATCATGCCTAATCATAACTCATTGTTTAAGGTAGTGGATTATGGCGAGTATGTGTTTTTAAAAAAACAACTACAAAATACCAGAGACTGTATGAAGGGTAATCAAAAATAGTACAGAAAATCAGAGGCTATACATATTGTCATATTATATCTGCTAATCTGATATGACTGTAAATCTTACTGCAGTTAGAGCTAGTTGTTTGCAGTTGATTTTAATATTTTTGTCATACTTTTGAGAAAAAATTGTTGTATGTAGATGCTGTATGATTCACAGATAACAGTGCTTTTATATGCTTCTGTAGTCTACCGTAAAGTTCCTCAAAATTCACTTTTTCAGAAGAATCCTGTCAGCTCAGTACCACAATAATTTACTCATATATCCAGTGAAACATCAGTGCATTCAACAGTTGAGATGCACCTTCTTGTGATGTTACAACAGAAGCATCTGACATCATTATGCAGATGGTTGGTCCAACATGCATCAGTAAGAGAATCCTTCAGGAAAATCTAGAAATGCCCTCCAGTCATGTACAAATACTCTGATTTTAATAATAATAATTTGTGTTTCTCACAAAAAAAAATCAATTACCAAGTTAAAAATTCTTGTAATAACATACACTCCCTCTCCCTCATTGAAAAATACAGAATCTATGAATCTGGAAACATTTTGGTTTAACTGCTGGACACAAGATGTCTCTTACTTCACTGAAAAGTCCAAAGTTTCCACATCACACAAGTTGCATGTTGGACCACCTAGCCTAGTTGTGATGTCACAAATCATGCTCATATGTGCATGTGTTAAGCTGAGATTTAATGTGTGAGCACAGAGACTCCCCTCCTTCAGCAGATGAAGATGAGAAGAGAAGAAAACAACATCCAGCTGAAGAAACAAATGAAGGAATTTAATCTATGACTAAACTCATTTAAGCCACTTAAAAAACAAGTCTTATAGGCACATGATGCAGGCAAGGCATTGATACAAGTAAATATATTTTTTGAGCCTGTGAACTGTGAATCTCTTTATTTTTGTTGATTAATAGAGGAGAGGAAATTAAAGTCCACAGATATTAGAACTAGGCTGACATTTCAATAATTATTTAAATCATTTGGCTAATATGTCAAATGTTTCATCAATTAACGCTAGATTTGAATGTTCCTGGTTTACTTAGACTAAAATATGGACAAAAACAGGTTAAAGGTGAACAAATTTGACACAGCTCTTACATTATATAACATTGGATCTCAGGACTAAATCTAAAAATAGCTTACAAACCGTACTGGCAGGCCAGCGCTCAGTACATTCTCTACTTGTACTATCTGTAGAGTATGTAGATAACACAGCAACTCAACGTAGAAGCAGCCCACAGTAAGAGGTGACTGCCACATTGTCCTTGCCACCTCTGCTGACTGTGATCCATTAATTCTTGTCATGTGCCAACCGTCAGAGCAGGAGATGGAAGTCTGACTGCAAAGTGACCTTTTCTATCCAACATAATATGACACATCTTACAGTATATAGAAAATGTTGAGTCAGCGTGGGAAACGACCTTTGAGCGTCATCTGCCAATGATTGGTTGGACAAAAGATTCTCACAATCCTTTTTTACTTGCCGCGATAGTGAAGATGTATATGTTAAAATGTGACTATGACTATGGCCATATGGAATGGAGTCACTCATGATGAACCCACAGAGAATTATCACCCACATTTTAGTCTCTTTCAGCTTATTGTTTTGTTTTCGACCTACAAGTTTACTGTTTTCTCATCAACCCATTTGCCATAACCATTTTCTAAGGTGATACCAGGGCTAGAGCTGCAACGATGAGTTGGCTCATCGATTCGTTGGCAACTATTAAATTAATGGCCAACCATTTTAAACATGACTGTCTTTTATTTCTTTATTTCATTGTAATATTAAACTAAATATCTGTGGGCTGTGGACTGTTGTTTGGGAGCAAAACAAGACATTTAGGTGGCATCTTGGGCTTTGGGAAACAGCAACTGACATTTTTTGCACTTTTTCTGACATTATATAGAACAAACAACTAATCGATTAATCAGTAAAATAACAGATAAATTGATAGTGAAAATAATCGTTAGATGCAGCTCGAAACATGTCAATTGTTGTGTTAACTGCATTCCATTTTTAATCAAAGTCCATACATATCAGTCATAACCTGATTCCTTGTTTTCAGACACTTGAACGGCTCTCTTGCCTGTTAGAGTAAAAAAAGTAATATGTAACCTTTATATTTATGTGTTAAGTACAGAACTGGAGTCAGGATGTGGTTTATATTAATCTTCTCATCTCACTCTCAGAAAGAAAGTGAACAGAACCATTTTCTGCAAATTTGTTTATTTTTTTTCTGTGTGTGTGTTGGAGTCTGACATCCTCTGTGTTCTGTTTTTGACTTGGTGTGAACAGAAATGTCCAGGGGCTGATAAAGGTGATTGGACGGCTGCTACAGACGCAGGCAGACCAGAGAGACAGAGAAACACACTTTACTTGTCCTTACTCTATCAGGTCAGTCTTTGTCATACACACAGTGCCTTCACTTGTGCTTGTTGTCTCTGTGAGTTGTTTGTCCTGCATGTCTGGTATAAAAATGAACTATCTATACGCTTGTTTTTGACTATTGTTCTGTATCATTCATGAGTAAAAAAATCGTGATCTTCCCCGGTGGTACTACCTCTTAAAGTTAAACACCCCAGCTTTAGAGACTGGGCTGTTGACTGATACATAGATATTATGTGGAATGATGCAAGCAGACATGTGCCTGTTGGGGGTGGTTAAAGACATTGGCTCTCAACTTAATCTAGATGCAGCTGATAGGAGGAAGTCTGGTTGGACTTGCTGGGAGATTGGTGGGAGGATGCCCTTGATAAGTCAACCCTACCTCCTCCACTAAAAAGTAGAATCCATGTTATTAAGACCAAATTGCATATTCATGGCCAGAATGTTCAGAATCAGTTATGGTAATCAGTATGGTAATTGGTTGACTGGTTTTTCCATATTAAGACTGTTTTAAATTACTGGAGTGGCCCATAATTGCTAGGAAATCCAAGTAGATTAGGAATTTGATCTACAGGTGGTTATAAATCGCCAAGAAACGCACCAACAAACACATTGAAGATGGTAAGCTAGTAAAAATGCGTGTATAAAATCCAGGATTTAAAAAACTTGGCATTTGTTAGACCTCAAGGATACACACAACAAATCAGTTTACAACTTCACTAGCTTGTTGCGCTACATAACACAACTCCTCTCTCAACACTGTTTTTCTGTGTCATGATGGATTTTTATCACAGGTGCTCTCACTTTTGGTTTGACCTCCAAATAAAGCGGTTTAGATGATCTGGATAAACTGTTGGCTCATTTAGAACTAATCTAGATCTGATTATCTGACTGCCGTAGACTTTATATTAAGGTGGACGTGGCGCGGTGAGACGTCACTCGTTGGTTTCATTGGAGCCGATTTGAAGCCCAGAGTTGCAGGTTATTGTCAGCGCCATCTTTTCCGTTTGGAGCCAGGAGCCTCCAGATAAGGAGTGTGGGTTGTTGCCTTTCACGGTCTAGAAACACGCCCTGCTACCTAACACCCAAGCTAACGCTAGCTTACTGGAAGCACCAAGCGCTGTACACGTGGGCTATTGTTAGCTGCTTTAACTAAATTGTGCTAACAGGTGCAGGTATCATTATCAAGTAACATTAAACTTAGTGAAATATTGTGACAATAGTCTGACTCAGTGCGAGTCCCGGAGCTGGGGAAAGCAGCAGGTGAGCCAACTGTCAATCATCGCCCACACGGCAGACATCAAATATACTATAAGTCTTCAAATCTTATTAACGGAGCAATAATTTCCAAAATGACCACCAGCGCACTTATTAGAGGGCCTGAGGTTAGAGATTGAGACCATAATGACTCGTTGAAAAAATGATTGGCTTAGTATTTCTAGAGAAGTTGAGGCTTTTTGAATGGGAGTCAGTCGGAGCATCTAGTGGCCGTTGGTGGCATTGCAGTTTAAGGTATTTCTGCATTGACTTCAGTCTCAAGTCGCGGTAGTTGCTGCTTGCTGACTGCTCATGATTTTTTTGTGATACCAAATCTCAGCAATTATTATGTGAGTACAGTGTTATCATGACCAAAAGGTATTTTGTGGCTTTTTCAGTGCAACAGAGAACAGCCGCGATTAGACAATGCAAACGATACAGTCACCAGTCAGAGTGTGGACAGTTCTCTGTGGTACAGATCAGTCTAACTGGTTGGATAAAGTATAGGGCTGTGCTCCTGCTGGAGTCTGGATGGAGCCCCCTCCTCTTCCTCCAGCCTCAGCTCTGCACCTCTGCCAAGATCCTGGGGCCTCCTTAATCAGTTACAGCGGGTGATAAAAAGACTGAGCTGCTTTGTCTTTTTTCTTTTCCTTTTTTCCTTCATGTTTCCCTTCCTCCCTCCTGCTCTCCACGTTTCTCTCTACACTCCCTGACACCCTCTCCTCCTTTTTTCTTTTCTTCGCTCTCTCCATGTCTCTATCCCCAATTTCTTTCTCTCCTTTCATTGTTCTTTTCTTTCTCATTCTGTCTTCATCGCTGTCTCTGCTGTCTGTGTCTGTCTGGCGGCCTGAACTTCCCTGGTGGGAAGATGAATGTGTTGAGGGCAGCAGGGTGGCGCCGTTGGCCTGGCAGTCTGGCCCGCCATTGGTCGCTGGGCCTGGCACTGCTGGGTAACTGTAAATGCTGCAGGATTAATGGAGGATGCACACTGGTGCCCATTGTTGACCGTCTGCTCGCCGCTGCCCTGTGCAATCTGCCACCGAGACTCCGAGCCACTTCAGCCCCCAGCAGGATCAGAGAAGGTTCAGGGCTCTGTCCGGCACACCAACTCATTTCTCATGTGATGTTAGTCTGCCCGTACCCCTGCAGGCTTTCCCACATACCCAGTGTATCTGGCCTGCCTGCTCAGGTGCACTGAAATGGTAATTCACACATTTTTATTGAAATACATATCATATCCTTTTAGCAGCTGTATTGTGGACTGATAAGATTTAACCTGCAGCCCTGACATGGAACCTCTCATATGTTACACATTTACACATACTGTACATTGACAAGTTAACAATAAATCTGGGTAGTTAGCACCAGTATTAATACCAAGCATAGCAGAACAGACAAAGAACAGGTTACCAAAAGAGATAATCGTAGATAGTCATCACTATAGCCTGACGCCAATACCAGTGAAAAGTTCAATAACAATACAGTTTAATACATCAGATTGTTATTTTATAACATAAACGCAAATATTTTAGACAAGGAGCCCTTAAATGTGGTTATTTACAGAGCATGGGTGTCATGTAAAAAAACAAAAAACAAAACAGGATTTGATAATTCATGCTCTCAAATGAATAATTCATGCTTTCGATTTAATAGTGATTTTTGGCGTGAGACGCTGAGAACGTTAAGAAGCTGCAAAGCCATTCTTTAATGAAAAATAAACAGTAGCTTTATACATATATATATATATATATATATATATATATATATATATATATATATATATATATATATAAATCGGAGAGCACAAATTATTAAATTGGGGGCACTACTGAGTGTTTTATTCCTGTGACACCTCCTGGGCTCTGCAGTTATTCAAGAATTCAGATGCTAGGCTGAGGCCATGTCACCATAACATCATAAAGGATGGATGATGGAAACAGATTTTTCAGATACACTTTGAAATTGGGGTACCTGTTTCTCCTTCCTCTACTTTACAAAAAACATTAAAGTTATGCTGCTAAATGAGCAGCAATAAATTATCATTGTGTATCAGAGTTTCTGGTACTCGTTTAATTAGGTAATTTAGTCAGAAACTCTTAAATTTATTCAGATAAAGTCAATGGAAGCATGCACTGATTAGCATTTTATTTTGCCTAGTACAGTATTGGTCTGTGTTTGATTATCAAGTGAAAAATTCTAAAGGAAAAGCTCTGCTCAGAACAACCAGATATACAGTGATACAACTGAAATCTCAGTAACACGTTATTTTGTGTTTTTGCTAGCGTGGAAGGTTTGGCCAAACTTGAAAAGAATAGAATCTGATTTAGTCTCCTTTTCTTTAGTAAGATCTCATATGTTATCTATGCTGTTGTCTTGGCATCAGACATAGTATTTGTTGAAGACAAGCCTTTGGGTTTTGATGCTTTATTGATTATATTTGCTTAATCTGCACAGTTTCTAGGAATGTGCTCAGGAGAATTCTAGTTTCTGACTCCATCTTTACATTGTAGTATGTTTCAACCAAATAGTCCTGGAAATTGATGTGTAAAATTTGATTATATACACACCTTCCCATTCACTTGAATGAGAAAGTGTTCCCAAACTTTTGACTGGTACTGTAGATTATATTATACAGTAAACAGATGCAGTCAATAGTAGGGCTGGGTATCATTTGAGGTTTTTCAGTACTTGTGCTGTTACAATACTTGATTTCTGGTGCTGATGCCAGAACAAAACTTATTTGATACCTTACTTTTTGAATCAGTGTGCCCTGGTAACCTACGTGTTAAGGCACATACCACATTACCACAACATCCATTGTTCGATTCCAGACTGGGGATCATTTCGCACCCTTTTATCTCCTCTAATGCTTCCTGTCTCTTTGCTAAATTAAATATTAACATGGGTTTCATAAAACCTGTTTTGTTTATTTTTATTTAAGCCAAAGTTCTGAGATGTTAAATGTCTAAACACAAGCATCTGTAGAATACAAGAACTCGGTTGAAATAAATTACAGTTTAAAATTGACAGAATTCTGATAAAAATATGAAACTACTGAATCCGATATAAAAAGATCAACAAACAAGATTACAAATCTGATTAGATGTTCAATGCCAGTTTTCAGGACTTGACAGTTTTTGTACCGAAGAAGTATTGAGGTTTGATAACTAGCCCCAGTAAATAAAAAGGACTGGCCTGTAGGATACGTGCTGACATTCTTGTCATTCTGTAGGAAAAGATGCATGTTTTGCTTCAGGAAATGAAGCTTTGTTGCTTTGGTGCAGATTAGTTCCTCTTATGATTTATATGCAACACAAGGCTAACCTTTCTGACTGTGCTTGTGCATTAGACTCAGTATTTTTGTGTCATTTTTGCTAACGTGCCAATGCATCCATTTTTTTTTTTTTCTTTTGAGGATCTTATTGCCTAAGATTTAAAGACTGTCAGAGACTTGTAATGAAGTATTTTAGTCTCGTCACTGGGAAATGTTTCAGTGAGGTTTGCCTGCTGCCCAGCTTCCAGATGGTAAATCAGGTCTGTGGTCCAACGTAGACTTCACCTCAGAGGTTGGTGTAACCTGCAGACAGTCCAGGAAGTTGGGCGTTACAACAGACACATTTTACCTGGTCCATTTGTCATCCAGCTCTCCGATTCAGCTGTGAACTTGGAGTTGAACCAAAGGAGGATGCCCTCTGTCTTGACTTCCTGCCTCTTCCTTTGTGTGGCAGCTGAAGAGTCGGAAGCGGCGTGAGAGGGTGATGGATGGGAACTGCATTGAAGCTGAGGGTTGGGAGACGACCACAGGGAACCTAAGGAGGGAGGGGCAGAGATGGTCAGATAGATTATACCATGTGAAAACAGGGAAGAAGGAGTATAGGGAGGAGGGATCCCAGCCACTGAGTAGTCCATGTCTGGCTCACGCCGCAGGCTGCCACAGGCACAGGCATGCACAGTCGCTGAACTTCCTTCCTACACTTAGTTATGTGATGATTGATGGAACGCATTGGTTCGCTGACGGTGGTATCCACCCCCCCCCCACCCAAACCACCCTGTTGTGTTAACCTCTGGCCTGTCTGTGGACTGCAGTCTGAACAATACACAGAGACTTCACCTTGGATTTGACCTCAGTGTTTTGTCTGGACTTAATGGGTTTGCAAATTCAAGAGTAAATGAGGCTCACAGGACACAGGTAAAGAACAGGGAGACCTTGAAATGGTGGTATTGAGAAGTCATTACTGTTTTGAATTTCCAGTCTATTTTAAACAAAAAGCATATATATATATATATATATATATATATATATATATATATATATATATATATATATATATCCTCTTTTTATTGACACACTACTAACACAAACAGAAATCAAACACAGCAATAGTTTGTATCTTATACAGATAACCAATCAGACAGTTCCAAAAAGCCAGCAAGGGAACTAGCAAACAAAGAGCAAACTGCAACAAAAAACATAAAAGAAATAATCCCCCCACCCCTCACCAAGAGAAAAAAAACCAACATAACAAAAATATAATGTGAATATGGTTGTTTGCCACAGGCGCAGCACCCTTCCTCAACTAACTTTTATGAAATATTACAGTCCCCCTGCACTCAAACATGTGTTTTGCTTCTTGTTCCCTCACTGTGATGTTGTTCTCCTCACTGTGCAGAATGATGTGCGTGTCAGAGTTTGTTTTCACATTCATCTGCTGAAAGTGGAAACTTTCTCGTTTCTCACGAAAAATCTCTGTTAAACATGTATCACAACTAGTTTGGAGCCAATCTTGGTCCCGTATGCAACTTACACAAGTGTACTGTGGAAACTTGAAACCTCCAGTGCACAAACACTGAAAATGGACTTTTCAGTGAAGCAGGAGACATCTTGCATTGAGTGATATTGCATGTTCATAGAGTCATAGCTGTGGGAAGTAGGGGTGCTGGGGGTGGATACTCACATCGATTAGAATTGTCAGTCAGAAGACAAGTTGAAGAAAAAGTCGTCTAAACAAGACAGTAATGTAAGCCATGTCTTAATTGAATCTGTTAGATCTGAAGTCACTGATCCTCTCACCAAGTATCCAGAATGTTTCAGGATCAAATTGTTTCCCACATCAGCTCATTACAGCTCAGTTTGCTGTTTAAACTGATTAGACTGATTAAACGCCGTGGTCACCTGCACAGGAATAAAAATCAGGATCTGTGGCGTGAACGTGACCTTTACTCTGCCCTGTTATGTTGCAGGAGCAGCCCCCACCCATACATCACAGCCCTGGAGAACCGGCTGGACTGCTGGCCGGCTCTGCTGCTGGAGATTGATGACTTCATTCAGCAGGCTGCTGACAGGCAAGCACAGCCACAACAGAGGCCTTGAACCCAACATCCAATCACTGCACCAATTTCAAAGCCATCTGGAGAGAACACCCCATCCCATATAACTCATCACACCACTGTCAGCTGTTATAATGTAGTAATGGCAAATACATACAGATACACAACACAGTGCTGAACATAGATCATTTTGTTTACAAGCCTGAGGAAGTTTCAGTTTCATAATTGCTTGAGTGGTGATTATTAACACACTGTGTGTATATACACCGCAGAAATGAACCAGCCTACATCACCATGCTGGCCCCCTTCCTGCAGTACCTGTACTGTGAACCTCAGAGGCAAGCCCAGTTCGCCCTCCTCCGACACAGTCTCCTCGGGGTGCTGTTGCCCAAACATCCAGGAGTGGGATCAGTCGTCCAGAACAAGGACCAGAAGAAGAGCTCGCCAGTGTTGGACAGTCTGCTCCATTGTCTCTGCCAACTGGTGCCACACATGCAGGTGATGGTGGTGGTAGTTCATGAGACGCTGATGTCTAGAACAGCCTCAAATGGATTATTGTTCTATGATATTGTTTATCCTCATTTTTTTCATTTAAGTCATTCAGTTCTATGATCGTTCTAAAGCTGCACCAATCAAAACATTGGCGCATACCTTTAAAACCGCTATGTGTGGGAATTAAAAATGTCCCACTTTGGCAACTCCTAGTGGTAGTATTAAAAAAACAGTATATAACTGTAAGAAGCAAAAACCTATGCCATCAAAATGAATGTAAAGATGCAATAATCATGTAAAAAAATCTATTAATATGGGCTTTACAAAAATTTTGAAAGTTTTGAAAATCTCTTGGTGCATCTTAGCTGGAAGAGACATAAAGTTTTGTCTTTACTCAGGTTCAAAAAGCTTGTATATACAAGATTTCACTCAAATGTTGAGAGTTTACCAGTTGGTTGAGGACACAATGAAAGATGTGTTGGTGTTGTCTTCTCTTTGCTGACAGGTGGACAGTGTGGAGGCGGTGCTGGAGCTGCGTGGATTCATCAACACTCTGCTTCAGGGTCTGGTCGGGGCCTCTGAGGAGCGATGGAGGACTGAGAGAGTTGAGCTGCTGCTGCAGCTGCTTTGCGCTTGTCAGCGCTGCCTCAAGTTAAACGGAGACTGCCGACCGCTCCTCAGCTTAATGCAGCAGCTCCTGTCTGCTTGCCAACAGGTGACACAGCAGCTGTTTCTGATCCAATAAGATTTTAGATCATCATTTTCTGTAAACTGGAGTAATCTGAATGTGTTCATCATTTTTGCCTTTAGGACCTTATCAGTATCATTACACACCACAGTACATTATGTATATCAACGCTGTGTGTTTGCAGGAGCTGCCATTGGATGAGCTGTTGATGGGCGTGGCCTTACTCCTGCTCGAGGCCCCTGCAGCTCAGCAGACCAGCCTGCTCAATCTAGGTAAAAAAATACATTAATAAATAAAAATAAGCGTTAGATACAACAACCCTATTGTTGTTTTTACACTTCAGTTTTTTTTGTCTGACAACACATAACCAATCATTTGGTGAAAACACACTGAGGCCTTAATGGGTCCCTTGGTGAAAAATGGTTGGTGCAGACACAGGTTAACGTCCTGGTCAAAATCTACAACCATTTGCCTGATATCCTGACCTGCAGATGAAACCATTTTAATATCATTTTGCTCTGAACAGATCATATCACATGATCCTGCAAAGTGCTGCTGGAGGGGAAAACAAACCAAAGGCCAAACATTCCATATCATCTCTCCAGCACCTGCAAATTGGCTCATTAAGAATATTTCATTTCTAATTGGTTTGTGTAATGAATATCATAACAAGCAATATAGCATAGCAAGCCATGATATCAAACTCATTACAGGTAATTATGATATTGCCTGGTAGGCTGCACCACATGTGTCATATAATACAGCAGACCTGCGTGAAAATGTTCATTTTACTCCACATTAGCACGCTGTCAGAGGCTGGGGAAGAATATGTTTTTCCTCTTTATTTTTCACTAATTCCAAATGGGAAACAAATCCAAAAAGTATACTGTGCAATATTTGCTGACAAGGTTGTCACTGACATTAACATTATTATCTAGTCATCTAATAGCTTCAGAATAAAATATTGGATACTTA
Organism: Thunnus thynnus; assembly: GCF_963924715.1. NCBI lineage: Eukaryota > Metazoa > Chordata > Actinopteri > Scombriformes > Scombridae > Thunnus > Thunnus thynnus. The sequence goes on from NC_089538.1 coordinate 2,511,167, forward strand.
AAGCTGCTAATATAATAATACTAATCAATATTTTTATATTAACAGTCAGTCAAATGGAATCTGAGCTGATGGCAGGTATTTAGAATAACTATATAGATATACTATGTATATATAGCCTATATCTTCTCGCTGATGGTCTCGTTTGCTTATGTAGGTCACATAGAAGCATCAGAGGCATCACGAGACTGCTTCATAACCAGTTAAAAGTTCCTTGTTGTAACTTTGAAGCTAACAGGTTAGCCTTAACAACTTGATAACGTTATAGTATGTCAATGTTGTTTTTTTAGTTTGTTCTGTTGACCAGCTTTAAACTTGGGAAATGGGAAATTGAAAATTGGAAACTCCTTAAGCTTCTCTGAAAATCCAAATGGAGGATGTAATTATTATATGTAATCATTTCATCATCATCAGTTTTTCCCATTTCCTTTACCGTGTCTTATATTTTCTACTGCGTTGTTTCTGCTGTAAAGCAAACTGTAACACTTTATTTCACAGGTCTCATAGTTTCCTCGTCTTAACCTAGAGAACAGCTGATGTGTAATTGTAATCTCTTTGGAAGATTCCTGAAAATGACCTTGTAAAGGAAGAATGGGCAGAGTGTTCAACTGGTCTACTTCCAGTAACTTAATTGCTGACCAACAGCCTCTTTTAGTCATGCAAATTATCAAGCTTCCAGTAATACACAAATGCATGTACTGCTAAATTACTTAGTTCCAGCAAATGTCTGAAATGTGGTAAATAAAGCGTGACTCATTCATAGATCACAAGTACATGATTCATCCTGGTGATAGAATTTCCCAGCTGTTTTTTTGTTCTTCTATCCTTTCGTTCACCTGCTATATCTTAATCTACAATCTAACGTGATTTTTGCCTCATCTTGTCTTTTTCTCCCCTCTCTGTTCTTGATTAAAGCTCTGAGTTTAGTCCCAGAGGAGGCTGAGCTGTCTCCCTGGATGAGTCCAGTCCTGGTTCTTCCTGTGCTGCAGCTCCTGTCCTGCTCAGGCCTCACTGAGGCGCTGACTGACCGGCGGACACACAGCCTCAACCACAACCTGGCCCACAGCCTGCTCCGCAGCATCAGCAGAGAGACAGATAAACCCCGCCAGGTAACACCGCGGACACTAAGCATCCATCACTTTGTTCCAAGCTGAATTTATTTGCTGTCTTATATGCATATGCACAATAAAGTACAAGCACAAGTGATTGTTTTAGAGACGTTATTTATTGGAGGAGCTAATAACTGTTCAAAGCAGATGTGGTAAAACTAAAAAGGAAAAAATAATCACAAATCAATAAATATTGTATAATGTTCTTTGGTTGGTCCACAAATAATAAAGAATACCTTCCACAATAATGATCAATGTCACGGAGGTGCATCGCTGTCATGGGTCTCATGAACTACACTTGTCCAGATTAATCCCATCAGAAAGGAGGTCATGTGACTTTATTGGTGGTGGTACATAGATGAAAAACGCCTCTGAAACATTACCTGTCAAACTTCTCCTCACTGCAGTGCACCATCATGGCTTTTTGTACTGTAGAGGAGCCACTGGGAAAAGAATCAGTTTAGGAAAGGTCAATATAGTTAGATGCATTCCGCCAGCAACAATTAGACTCTGCCCCAGGCCACAATAAAAATGCATAATGTCAAAAGTTTAGTGTCATAAAAATGATGAAAACACTGCAATATCTGTAATTTTTAACTGTCGCAGCTACATGTAACTGACTGATAATATAGCTGCACAATAACCAATAGTGTGAGGATGAATTCACAAAGAGTATTTTATGTATTTGATGTGTTATTAACAATTAAAAAGGAGTGTCACAATGGACATTTAGTCTCAAAATGTTACCTTTGTAAGCTACAGCATTGCTGATTTTGATTGATTATTTGCTGTTTTCTTGTGATAGCATAAAAGTTTTGTGAGAACACGAAATAAAAGGCTGGGCCTGAGTAACCCAAGTAACACATACAGAAGAATATAATAAGATATATACAAGAAAATGCAACAACAAAAGAATAGGTTAAAAATCCAAGCAAAACCTCACAGTTTTTGTTTGGAAATGTATTCTTTCTTTTAATTTGTTGGTTTGTATGTTCATGTATGTGTTGAATGATTCATTTTAGTTCATCTTCATCTCTCCCTCCACTCAGTCTGGTCGACGGTTGGCCCTTCCTCTCACTCCCTGGTACAGCGAACTCAGTGTGGCTCTGTCCGTACTTCGCAAAGTGGCGGATGATCCTGCAGCTGCTGATTGGCTGCTGTCGGTCAGCTCGGCCCTGTCGTCCAGCCAGCGCCTACCCTCCTCCCTCACCCTTGTCGTGACCCATCTCATCATCACAGGTGGGGAAGACGTCTGCCAGCTGGCTTTGAATGCCAGTCAGGCCATCGCTGCAGCCGACCCCTGCCAGGTACATAATCCATGGGACTCATATCTACACAGAAGGACTCTCAAGTAAAAGCTTTTTTTGCCATAAGCTTTTAATAAATGACACAGAATTGAATATTTGAATAAGGTTAAAACTAAAATATGCACATATCACCTTGAGGCAAAACAAGTAACACATAGACAAGACAATAATAAGTGTACAGTAGCATAACCTGTCCATTTTCAAAGAAGAATCGGTATTCATATAATGGCCAAGTTTCTAATAGTAGCCAGCACAATTAAATAATAGCCCTAATAGGTCAGATAAATTCAGTAAAATGAACATTTCCACAGCACTAATTCTATCAGTACAACAACAGAGTCATGTCATACTCATCAAACATTCTCACTTTCTCTTTTTAACAGAAAACCTGTTTTTGTCATTTCACAAATTGTTTACAATTTGTTCCACTTTGACATTTTTTTGATTGCTGTTAAGCTCATCAATTCGCTCTTTTCCATTAAGGGAACCTAACTACCCATAACGTTGAGTTTCCCACGACCTCAACTTGTAAGAACCCGTGAGGTATTAAAGGGTGTTCTGCACATTTCCAGGTCTATGTTTATATTCTTGGGCTCTACTGTAATATCTTTGCATGATTTATATTTAAAAAAAAACTCCTTATTTAACTCATGCTGGCCCTTTATGCAGCCCCTCAGTTCAGCCTCTGTCTGAAACAGGCAGTTTTAGCCAGATGGTTCCAGAGGATTCATTCATTTTCTCCTTTTACTCGAAATACTGTATAAACTTCTCAAATATATCCATACATGTTAAAGTCAGAATCCCATCCGAAATATGAGAGTGGACAATGCTTATAACCCATGGAACAACTTTAGCAACAACTTTAGCAACAAAGGCTATGGAACAAACAGCTGTTTGTGGGCATAAGGAAGAAGTAGAGGTAACGTTGCAAATGAAGCGTTCAGAGCAGGTTGAAGCCCTGGCGTTTGACTTTCAGGGAGCATTTTTACATATGTTCACCTCAAGTTTTGGAACTTTGACCACGTTTAACGTAGATATCCGACATAATAACAGTATAAAAATAACAGAAAATCACAAAAAGCATGATATGACCCCTTTAAAAACTTACATGTAACATAACTAACATAAAGGTGAGCATTGACAAAGTTATGAATTTCCATTATCTGGAGAACAGATAATATAACATTATAACATAAGATAACATTAGTTATGAGGCCTGTCTCCAAATGTAAGTCTGTTTTAGTCAGTCACCATTTCAGAATTTTCAACATGTAAGCTAGTGGGTAAGCTTAAATATGTTCTCTGAAGAGCAAGATTTTATTATTTTGTTGTAAGAAAACTTCCACTCTAACAACACTGGGGAAAAGAAATTGTGGGCCTCCAGGGAACAGTTATAGTTCATGATTTTCTTTATGTTCGGCTTCGTTTATGGTTAGTCTGCAGAGAGTTTGACGGTCTCTGGGAGAGGTTGGGACCACTACATGGCACTAAAAATCAGTAATGTTTGTCTTGCAGATTTACAATTCCACCAATACAAGACTGAATTGAATGACTAATTTATGACTGCCTCCCTAATAGTAATAATAATTCACTCGGGTGATAAAGTGTTGTTCCATGACAGAAGATTCCAGAGAATTGCATCTGAATTTTGCACCCACTCCATCACTAATATCATAAAACGTCTTTCTTTCAGTGTTTTTGCTTCCACCTGACACCATTTTAGTACTTCAACTTACAATCCAATCATTTGCAGAACATGTATGCTTTCAAAACCATTTTCACTTCAATCTGTCAAAGTGTCTTCTTTTATCCTGCCACTGGGGGTCACCAAGGTTAGAGATGTTCAAACTCCTGCCCCCATCCCTAAACCCGCCTACAAAGCTTCTCATTGGCATTTTTGTCTAACTGGGTTCATCAGTGAGGACGGCGCCAGATCTATTTAAGTGAACAAATTGGAGATGTTGGAGGTTATTCGGAGGTCTGGAACAGTGCTAATGGTCGGGTTATGCTAGAAAAGAACTATTTTAATGAGGTGTCAGTTATACAAGGGATTCATAGTGTTGCACATGTTTGTAGAGGTGAAAAGTGACAAATATTTGTGTAAAGAATGAAGAAATAGAGCTTCGGTGAGAAGTTCAAATCTTGCCTACTTTCTGAACTCCGTGCACTTAATTTTTGTAAGAACCCATAAGGTCTTAAAGGCGACGTATTCTGCACAATTCTACTGAAATGACTGATTGTCCTGAAAAAACTGAACTCTACAGCTGCGTGAAAAGCGGAAAATCAATCTAAAACCCATAGATATGTCTTGGAAAATGGTCAACAGTAATGTGCAATATGGGTTACATGTGGTCAGTCAATTAAAACTGGCAAAACCTCTGATATGGGCCTTTAAAATCTGTATGGGTGGCATCGTGGAATGGATGATTTCATTTATAACAGATATTTTTGTAAATCTTTGACTTTGAAATGATTTAAATGACAGCGGCGGCACCAGCCTTCAGCTACTGGTTTTTCTGCTGCTTTATAAAGAGAGTCGTTTAAACTGACAGACTTCCCTCAGACCCTCTGGGACTGCAAATGGAGTCACTAGTTCCAGAAGATGAAGTGAAATATCACACAGTGTTACAGGCTGCTCATTACTTGGGCTCGTTAGACGCCTTCGAGTATTCCCCCGCTGCTCTAATTGCTCCCAGAGTGCCACTTGTGCCGGTCGTTTCATGCGTTGGTAGAAGGTTATTGGCATATTTGAATCTATTGGATTTCCCCCTTCGCAGTAGCCCATCACCTCACATCTGCCTGCATACATCCACAAAACACCCCAAACACCTTATAGATTAGCGGTTGGATTCTGCTCACAATGTATGCAGATGCAAAGGTGCTGCGGAGGAATAAAAAAGTATTTATCGTATTTAAATGGGATGATATTTTATTGATTGAAGGCGATTGCTCAGGGTCAGTAACAGACCCTTTAGGGATACAATGAAAGCATACACTCCAGCAACTTGAAGGAAAATCTCCTGTGTGCCTCTGTGCCCCTCCCTCCTCCTCTCAAGCCGTGCAGGTGAAGGGGTTGCTATGCAACGGCCAAGGTGCAGGGCAGCAGTAAGTGCTTTATGTTAATTAAAGCCTGTTCCACTGCAGAGCTGTTGATGACCAATGTCCAAGGACTCTGACTACTTCCTATTTTTGACCTCAGCACTCACAGGAGTGATAAATTGTTAACCCTGCATTGACCTTCATTCCACTCTCTAACTTGTATCCATAAAGCTTGACCAGAATGGACGTGTTTAGAAATGAGAATGGGGCTCAGATGCTAAAGTCCATGGGTCAGACCATGAGGGGACTGGGAGGTGGGGCAGCCTCAAGCCTGGAGTGGTTAATCTGTACTTCCAGATACTGTCACCACAGCTCACCCTGCTGGGGTTTGTGCATACATGTAGATATAAATCTCTGAATCACACACTTTTTACTTTTAGTACGTACTGCAGCTGCCCTTTCAAAGTATGTACTGTTGCATGCAGTATGCATACAATTGGGACATACTACGTCATCTGCCATTGCAGCTTCTGTCATGTCATTACACTGGCCTCCGTGTTTGCAATGTCAATGCACTGTCATTGGTCTGTGCTCTCTCAGCGGCTCAGTCGATGTGATGTATCTTCTGCTGAGCAGAGGATTGTGGGTCAGAATAGCCAGAAAAGCATGCTGGCTTGCACATTGCAAAATGCATCCTGCTACTTTTGGCATACTGCATTTAACATACTATGTATTGGGACATACTAAATCTTTTGCTGGCATACTAAATAGTATGGTAGTATCGGTATCAGAACACACCCATATTGTCTACTGTGGGAAAAGTCTCTTTCACGTCATGTTTTCCCTGGTAATGTGTGCCTCTCCTGCAACGGCTGCTGAAGTGACGCAGACTCTTCATAGCTTGATAATAATTTCATTATTCTTTCATTATTCTATTTGAATCTAGCTAGAAAATGTGGTGAGGAAAATAGGAAATGTTGCACAGGGAATAAATGTTTGTTACTGCACAGTATTCCCTCCACCTTGGACTTTTTCATGTTTGCTTGTTCGTTTTTAACCCTTTAGTATCACATTAGATATAATTAGGATTTTTTAACACTGATCAACAGAAAAAATACTTAATGACAAAGTGAAATCTACAAATTGATCTAAATTAAAGCACCTATGTGTAGAATTTGAAAATGGCTAACTTTGATGCCCCCCAGTGGTAGAAGTTAGTATCTTTTCAAAAGATACCGTGACAAACTCTCAGGCAAATGGGCTGAAAGCAACACATAGTCTGCTCCAATTTTACAACTGAGTCATTTGAAAGTTGCTGTAATCACAATAAAACTCTACACACCAGGGCTTTGAGTACAAATATAAAACACAAGATAAATGATTGCAGAAGTATTAGCCTCCTTTTAGTATGACACTTTAAATTGTATGGAGGTGTGAAAACTGACTTGATGTTAAATACTTCAGTATCTGGAAATCCCAACAGCCGAAACTACTATAGGAAATAAGAGGTGTCTGTATACTCTCTGGAGTGTCCTCATCCGGTTTCATTGTTGTGTCCTTCAACCAGCCTCACATGTGTGTCTGCAGGTCCCTTCACTCCTTCCTGTTCTGTTGTTCAAGCTGGGGAAGGAAAAGAATCCAAGTCTGGCTCATGCTGTGCTCAGCTGCCTGCCAAACCTCGGGACTCATAAGGTAGTGAGCACCTCTGATGAAATATAACATGAAATATAACCCATCTCTGATACACCCAGTGTATACCTCCATTAATTCAATTCATGCAACCTCCCTGAAGAGTATTTTTGTTATTGTTATTGAATCATAATTCATGTTCTGAATATTAAAAGGAATCGATGTGTGTGCAGACTTTGCTCTGACTCATACTCAGGTCTCAGAGAATATGCAGTGAGCTGATGTTAGAAGATTTTAACTATTAACCGTGTGCTTTAATGTTCCAGCTCTGTGTCCCCATGGTGCTGCAGACTCTCCACATGCTGGCCAGCGCCCCCAAGCTGAAAGCAGTGGCAATGCGCCTGATGACTGTTCTGTGGAAGAAACAGGTCTGCCAGTTTTCCCAACACCATGATAAATGGTGATCATAATCATAATATTCATGTATTGGGCCAACTTTTTCTTCTAATCCTTTGTTGTCCTCTTGTGTGTCTCTTTCTCAACCCACATGCTTGTTTCTTTGTGTAAGGATCGAGTTTACCCGGAGCTTCAGCGTCTGCTGGGTCAGAAGGACAGCAGGGTGGTGGTGGGGAGGGACGCCCAGTGGGAGCAGATCCTGGCCAGGGCCGCCTGCCTCAGGGACATCTGCAGAGAGAGGTCAGACCAACACCACACACTGCACATCTTGTTTGGGGCCTAAGGGTTCAACTGGTTGAGTACATTGGGGAGTAACAATGGATTGAATATTGCCTCACATATGTTTATTCTTTCTTTAAAAAATCTGTTGACTAAAATTGCCACAGTGTATAAACAGTTCCATTGGGAGAAAAAGTTCCAATAACAGTTGTTGGCATTGTGTCCTGTAGGAGGCTTGTTGAACTTGTTGGATAGTTTTTAGTCATGATAGCAGCATGGCTATAGGGATGACAATGTCAGTCTGACAGTTCACCACTTTGGTTGGTTCAGACTGAAATATCTTGACAACTATTTGATGGATTGTGATGACATTTTGTCATGATCACCAAGGATATGTTCCAACCACTGTGATAAACCTCTGACTAACGCCACCAGCAGATCAAAATATTCGCTTATGCTCTCATATATTTCAACATCTACTTGATGGATTGGCCCAAAATTTTGTTCACACATTCATGGTTCCCAGAGGATAAATCCTGACTTTGGTGATCCTCTGACCTTTCCTCTAGCACCACTATGAGGTTGACTTTTTAGTTCTTTATTGAAATATCTTGACAACTATGGATTGCTGTGAAATTGGGTACACATGTTCATGGTCCCCAGAGGATGAATTGTAATAACTTTGATCCTCTGACCTTTCCTGTAGCACCATCAAGGTTTTCATCCATCCAATACTTTGATTTAAGACAAAATACCTGCAAAACTAATGACATGAGCCTCAGCTGTACTTTGTGTTTACTGCTAATTAGCAAATGTTAGCATGCTAACACGCTAAACCAACTCAGTGAACATGGTAAACATTATACCTGCTAAACATCAACATGCTAGCATTGTCATTGTGAGCATGTTAGCATGTTGGTGTCAGCATTTAGCTGGCACTAGACTTGTAGTCTTATTGTTTTTTGGCACCATGATGTGTTTGGTTGAATTCTCACAATTTTTATTGTAAAAACTTTTCTATATGAAAGTTTTAACTCTGAACCTGAAAAGCTGAGCCTGTCCTTCCACTTTACTTGTGGCAGAAGAGCAACAACCACACATCTGACTCCACAATAAACTATTTTTGTTCATTATAGCCCTTAGCTAGTCAGTCAGGTTTACAGTAGGCCCATAACCAGAATGTGCTGAAAAGGCCAAGTTGGACATTATTGTGTTTCACTTGTCTGTAAACCTTTCATATAAAGCAAATGGAGATTGTGATTAGTCTCTGCTCTATGACATTATTACACAATTTTAAGGGTACAGCATGGTTTCCTTCCACTTAACCTGATATTGTACATTATTTTAAAAGATTGTCATGATATATTGTGTGTGTGTGTGTGTGTGTGTGTGTGTGTGTGTGTGTGTGTGTGTGTGTGTGTGTGTGTGTGTGTGTGTGCGCATGTGTGTGTGTGTGTGTGTGTGTGTGTGCCAGACCTTACCAGCATGGAGGTGACATGTTAGCAGCTATTACACTCACTCTGAACCAGTGCGCCAAACCAGACCTGGCAACCCCTGCTGCTCTCGCCCTGCAAGGATTACAGGAGCTGTGTCGAACAGAGGTCAGACACACACACACACACACACACACATACACACTCATTAATTTCATTATTTTTACAGATGAACCAGAGCATCACAGGCATTTGTAGCCATATTCAGTACATAACTGTGTCTTCAAACAGCCCTCAAGCTAGATTTTTTTCATTCCCCTTTGAGATTTTTAAGTTAAAAACAAATGAAGTAAGTAATTACAACAAACTTTATTTATATAGCAGCTTTATTGTCTGATGTTTTTTCATGAGTCCCGTAATCGATGGTGCTGTCTGGCTTTAACTTGTGTTGTTATGCTGGTTGTGTGGTTGTCTGATTATGAGGGTTTCTTACAGTTTGTTCTTGGTCTCTCTTGTAAGAAGGATCTCGATCTCAACAAGACTACCACATTAGATAAAGTTTAAATACATAAAATTGCATCATAAGATTTCTTATTGGAACTGTGTGGGTATGTACAGATTGTGCTTGAGTAACAGCCATCCAGGTTATGGTATATCCAGAAGCGCTAAGTCAAGGGCAACTGGACTTAGAGGTGAAACATCTTGGGGTCCAGTTCCCCTTGATTTTGCACATCTGGATATGACTCTTGATATGACACCTATTCTTTTATGGAGTTTGGTAACTTCAAACTTTATATAATGTAAATTATCAAAAACTATTTGGTGCCTTTATTTAGCATGACTGCAGGAAGAACAGGGCCTTTATATGAATAAATTTGATCATATTTTAGTTAGAAGCCTCCCTGTTTTATAATCTACTTCTTTTTTAATTTGCTGTCATATTTACTTGTTGTCTTGATTAATTCACGGCACTAATTCCATCAGTACCACAGACTCATGTCAAACTCACCACCCTGCTGTTTGTTTTTTTAACAGAAATTATATTTTCATTCACTAATTATTTCCAATCACTTCTACTCTGCTGTTTTTCAGTTGCTGTTAAGATACTGTCAATAAAACTCAACATTTCTGCTCTGATGTTTCACATTAAAAGCTTTCTAGCAGCTTAAAGGGAATAATCTCTCCCGTTCTTGGTAGACCTTTAGTTTGAAACATCTACAGGAGTTTCATTAATGGTAACTTAACTGCGCTTTAGAAAAACACCAACACCTAGTAGAGGCAACTGGAATTAAATAGTGAATGATTGATGGATATGGATAAGTACCTCATATAACCCCTCTTGAAAAATGTATTTAGGCAGCTCATAACAGAGGTTCAAGCATAGAATATCAACTGTTCAGATGAACAAGTTACCCTTAACCAAAGTAAGCTGGTGTATGCATGTCAACACAGCCAGTGAGTTTCATGAGGCTTGTTTTGCAGGTAGTGGACATCGTGTCAACATGGAGAAGTCTTGGGCCCGAGCTGAGCTGTGACTCCCGTCCACTGATGGTCAAAGCCATATCTGAGCTTCTGGCTCTGGTTCCCCAGCTCAATGTCACGTCAGAGGAGTATGAGGTAAAGCAAACTGAAGAGAAGTGACCAGCTTCATCCATAATCTGTTTTGGCCTCTGTAAATGTTGGCATTCATCAAAATATTACAGAAATAAAGCCACTATTTGCAGAATCTGAAAAGGTTCAACTGTGGCACCCCCCAGTGGTAGCATCAATAAAGACACTGCAGTAGAAAAACATCTCATCTTTCCACAGACAAAAACTTACACCATCACAATAATTTGAAAGATGCTACAATCATATAAAGATTGTACACAGGGGGGTATGAGTAAATAATTGACTGTAATCTTTAAGATGTAGTTCTTAAAGATCCAAGGCATCAACAGAAAATGTCACATTTTGTCTTTCAGTCTTTTAAATTCAAGGAGTTTTTTTCTAAAGCTGCTATTATAAATGCTTTGGTTTATAACCAAATTCCTACAAAATGAATGACATCCCCGTCAGCTGTACTTTATGTTTTGTGCTAATTAGCAAATGTTAGCATGCTAACATGCTAAACTAAGATGGTGAACATGGTGAACATTACACCTGCTAAACATCAGCATGTTGGTATTTCTGCACCACTGCACCAAAGTACAGCCTAACACAGCTGCTAGCATGGCTATAGACTCTCTCCAATTTGGACTCTTTCTCTACACTTAAGTATATTTTTTGTACACCTACACCAATAGGTGCAGCTGTGTAAGGAACAAGTGGATATGTTGTAAAACATTTGAATGTACATTGTACAGTGGACCTTAGCTTTACATTTGTCTTTTTTGTGACTTCCTACCTTGCAAATTTCACATGTGTATCTTTGACAGTTTAGGCCATAGAATGATATTTAGCTACAATTTGGGGTTATAATAATAATACTAATAAGCTGAAGCAGATTCTTTAAGCTGGGAGCTGGATACACACGTTTGGGTCACTGTTGGGTGCTGCAACATAACCAGTGAGTGTAACTTCTCTGATGGTTGCAATGGTGCAGTTGTTTTTCTGCCTCTTTCATTGTGAACCAGGGGCATCTGAAAAGTTTTAACAGAAAAAATAAATTAGGAACAAACAAAAGGAATGAATGCTCCACAGTTTCTAATGCTACGGATTATGTGGTTGTGTGTCTTCTGATAATCATGGGGAAACCGCTTCACAAATTACAAATCCTTCACCTGGTGGAGATGAATTTTTCAGCTTGCAGTTATCACTGGCCAAATGGAATAACAGCTTATCTTTTAATGTGCCTTGAATCTCTTTTTTAAAAAATACATGATTCCTGGCAGCTACAGTTTGCAGAAAAGTTTCTGTTGCGTTAAAAATGTATTTTTATCTCTGTCTTTTTTTCTCAGAAACTAAAAGAGGAGGTGGTCAGCCTTCTCTGGAATTATGCTGTGAGCAAGGTCTGTGCACTGAAGATATCGGTGTGTGTGTGTGTGTGTGTTTGTGTGTGTGTATACCTTCAGGTCTGGGGTTACCTTGAAAAAGGATTTTTGCCATTATTTACAAAAAATTAAAAAGGTTTAATGAATAAGTCCAAATAGCCTCTGTTATTGTGATGGAAATGCTGGTGCTGCAAAATTGTTCTCACATAACACAATGTTAGACTGAAGGAAAACAAGTATATACGTAACACCCAGAAATTTAAACTGGCTATCTATGGTGACTTCAGTGTAATACTGAGCAGCCGTTCACACGCTGGACCAGCCCTGCAGGCAGCCAGTCATACACATGGATTCGCACAGTACCAGTTTATTCCACAGGAGGCATCACACATCCTGTAGAGCCCAACAACAGCGGTGGACTGTGCAGTAACTATGGTATAGTGGCCACTATCACAATTGCAGGGTGTGACAAATTTTTGTGGGCATCATAAAGTCTACACTTTGTATCATCACAATCTGAGCCATTACGTCCTATAACAAATTAAAAAGTCTTAAAGAACCATATGAGTTCATTATGTTGGTGAAAAATGTGAAAGCCTGAAAACCTTTTTCACTGTATGGGCCCAGTGAGCAACTTTCATTACACTTAATGGGGCGCCATCTTGGAGTGCAACGCATGTTTCACTAATCATCTTTGATGAACTACCATCACAGTAAAGCTTCTGTGATAGTGTATTTGATTTCACTGATGCACAAACACTGGATGTATGCAGTGGTATTTAGCCATGCAGATAGTTTTGGTTTTATTTGTCCAGGTTTTTAAATATCTGTGTCTGAGATTTCCTGCCTCCACCTAAAAACAGTGGATGTGAATGGAATTTCATTTGTGGGCTTCAAACCATTGAAAAATCACCTATCTCTAGTAAGGGGTAAGAGAAAATATGTTTTTTGTAATTTGAGTGAAATAACTTTACTACACATACACAAGGGCAGCACAAAAAATGATGACATTTCTAAAAAAAAAAAACCCACTCAAACACCTCAAATAAAATTCATAGGTAACCCATGTTATATTGCTAAGTGTTAAGAGTGTTGAATGTGTTAATGTAAAATTTACTCAGGCAGAAATCTTTGTAAAAACATCTACGGAGTGCTTACTTTTCCTCAGTACTGTATTTATGTACAAAACCTTTTGTTTGTGTGCATGTGTTTGCTGTAACAGGATCCAGAGGTGGCCAGCTGTGGCTACAGGGCTTTGGCAGATTTTCCTGAAGTCGTCCACAAAATAACTCTCCTTCCTGAAGCTGTAAGAGTCCTTCTCCACTATCTTAACAGCTAAGAGAATAGCTTTTCTCCATATGCAACTTTTCTCTCTGCTTGGAATAAGTATATTCTTTCTTTCTTTCTGCGCATGTTTACCCCATGTGGGGGTAACATTAGGTGATGTGACGATAGAGAGAGAGAGAGAGACAGTGTGCGTGTGTGTGACAGTATGAAGATAGCAGCTGTGAATGTAGCAGTGCAGTGTGTGTACAGTTTAGGCTATTTGTCAGTGAATGATTGCTACAACTCCTCAAGACCCAAGCCAAGTTCCCATGTCCTGCTTGCCACCTGCTGATTAAAGTGGAGGGGGTTTGCCCGAAGTTGGCGACAATGGGTTAGCCTAACCTGACCAGTTCACTTAAGGTGGACCAACTATTCTAGCTGCTGAGTCTCTCCCCAGTTTTGCCCAATTTTTCAATCAGAATGGGAAAAAAGTGTGCAATTGCAGCTAGTGTCCGTATCTACATCACTTAGAGTAAATAGCAGGGGGCCAAATATTGATTCTTGTGGGACACCTCAAGTCTCCCAGGAAGATATGATCTGAACCAGCTGTAAGCAGAATCATCAAAGTCCATGGAAAGAAGCTTTTTTTAGACAAAATGTTGTAGTCAACGATATTAAGACAGATCTACAAAGAGTGCAGCACAGATTCAATTTAGGTTAATGTATAGATTATGATTATGTACGTATCATTGACTGTAAATAAATATCCACTTCCTACCGGTATGCAAAAGTGAAGCCAAAATATCTTGTTTCGGGGAGCTGCCATCTTGCTTGTGTGACTTCATTTGCACATTTATATACAGTCAATGGTACATGTAGTCAGTTTAGATATTCTCTGTTGCATAACTCTTCCCACTTCCCACAAAACATTAAATCCTAAGGTGGTAATAATGTGTCATATGTGTAAACATGAGCTGTTTTATTGATCTCTTTACATCATCTTGTTGGTTCTGCTGTACCCGCTGTGTAGGCCAGGCCAGCTATAAAGTTCCCTGAACAGGAGGAGGATGAACAAGGGAATGAGACAGAGGAAGAGGAGAAAGATCTCTCTGTCCCTGGTTCATCTTACGTGAAGCTGCTGGCTCTCACCCCTTTAGCTGTTCTGCAAGGTAAGTTACAGTCACACCATGGTCAGTCAGCATGTGTCATATCTGTAAACCCAGACATGTAACCATTCACGTCTGGGTGAATGGTTGGCACAGGGGTAAGGGCAGTCACACACCATGTACACTATGTACCCGGGTTGAATCCCCAGTCATGGTGCTTCCAGTCAGGCCAGGCTCCCTATGAAATATGACTGACAGTGTCCATGGTGGGAAGCCAGTGAGGGATCATGTCAGCTTGGCTTTGGGTCACTTAAGCATGAATTACTGCATTCTGCAATACATCATTATAATTCTGTCTTACTTCACAGTTTTAGGAGGTTGAATTAAAGCACTTCAGTCTTAAGTAGTTATGTAACTCCTCCTTATAAACGTTCATCTTTCTACTCTTTCCTCCTCAGCTTTCGAGCTCTTCCTGACATCACTGGTGAAGCAAGAGATGAGCCAGATGCCACGCGGTGTATATTTCTCTGCCCTGAGAGGGGGAAACCTGCGTTCAGACCAGGGTAAAACAGTGGCAGGAATCCCATCATTCATGCTGAAGACCTATGAGAAAAACAAGCAGCCTGGGCTGAAGCCTGGTCTAGCAGGTGATTAACTTCATCCCCTTCCTGTGTGGAGCTAAATATGATGCATTGTTTTTTTAGACTGTGTCCGCAATGTTGGAAATGTTAATGGATTGCATCATACTGTACAGGTTTTCCTATTATTGTGTTTACTTTTTGCATATTTTGACAAGGAACTGATGTCAAGATTTTATTTAGTGCTTTTGAACAGCTCTAAACTCTAAATCATATTGGACAAATTGTGTGATGGAGACACTGTTTCTAAGTTATCCGTATTTCTGTACTTACTACTTATTGGTCAACAAATATGCCAATTGGCTGGGCCGTCTACTTATCAATATTTTTTATATTAGTATTGGATTAAATGACAGGTAGATTAATAACTTAAAGCAGCTGTTTTCAGTGAAAAAGCTCAAATACACCCATTGTCCGCTACCTGCCCAGCTCCAAACAGCAGACACACACAGTTAGCAACATAGTGAACATAGATGTTTTTCTCAGGAGTTGGTGGAGACTAAAATGGAGCTAAAAGGAGAGTGAATTTTGGACTTACAGCAGGTAGACACAGGCATAACTCCAAATGATTGATAATGTTGCTCTGTGTCTGCTGGATGTGTGAATAGGCAATTGTTTGCTAGCATGTTAGCCATATCAAGTTATAAGGTGAAAATACGTCAGATGTTGTGTTTATAACTTGTGGTGTACCTCTGGGCCAAAGTAGCTAAAATATAAGTTCATAAAAGCTTTAATATTTCAGTGATCTTTCTACAAAGTGTTTATAGTTGATTGTGTGTGTTGTAGCTGGGCTGCTGCTCTGTTATGAGCTGCCTGTGCAGACGGACCGCGACGGCAAACCAATTGATCGCTTCCTAATCAGTCGCAGCCGTAGCTACCAGCAGACCCTGACAGCCCTCATCCATGAAGTACGTCTAAGCCTGTCCTTCCTCTGACACTCACACTAACACTCACACTTTTTACCGTTGAAATAATATTGATAGTGTTCTTTTTGCTGTATAGGTGAACATTCAGCCGTCTGAATGGCACCGTGCTCTCCTGCTGCCACAGGCCTGGCGGGGTTTCATGAGCCGAGCTTTCCATGCTGCCCTACAGGTTTGTAATTCTGGCAACTAATACAGTAGAGAGATTAGATACTTATTGAAGGATTAATCAATACTACATGAGGTTCTAAAATGGAAAAGTCCTTCAGGCACTGTTAAGTAGAGGAAGGAGAGGAGGTATATTAAAAAGACAGATTTTGACCTCACAGGACCTGGATTTAGTTCCATAATTGAAAATCGACCAGAGTTGAACCTGTTACATCATTTAAACAGACCTTCCACAGCAAATTTAAAAATCAAATACATTTCCCTTCAGATTATTTCTTCAAACGTCATTTCACCAGTAACTATACCAGAAGGACCAGCTTTAATTTGGACACATTGTAAATAGTTACCAAACTATTACACAGAACAGCTGCTGCTGCTACAGTATATGACAGTCAATACAAAGCTTATACAATAGGAATTACATACATAGGTATGGAAGTCTGTGGCTGCCAATATTAAAATAAAATCATTTAATCAAATTGAAATTTTAATTTCTGTTTGTGTGTGCAGGATGTATGACAAAATTAATATTAAAAATATCAGTTCTAGTTTCCTTTTTTGTTTTCATGTTTGACAGTGTGTAATTAGTGACAGTATTAAAATGGAAACTCTATTAATAAGTAATTTCTGTGTACTCAAAAAAGTCCAAAGAATAAATGACGTGTAAAAACAAACCCAGTCTTCCGCCAGATTACTGTATTTTTATTTTGCGACAACTCTCTCTCGAGTGTGTATATATATCAGTCTAGAGGTTGGTGGGTTTGGTGGGGTTCATGTGTTTTATCCCACCCAGAGGTTGTAATGGTTGACTGACAGATTTCCTGGAAGCCATCCTGCCTTGCTCATTTTTATTTCATTTTCTTAAGAAACGATGTAAAATCCAGACATAATTCAACTCCATATCTAAACATCCTTTTTACAATTTCACTTTAAATTTTTTATCTACATACTTTATTAAGTTGAAAACACAAATTAAAAAAAAAAAATTCATATTTAATTTCATGATCACTATAGTTGTATTTTGAAGTACACTGAATCCTGTGGAATTTTCATTAAAATGTTAATTTTGGCAGTAATTATGCATTTTTAAACATTAAAATATGATACTTTTTATTTTATTTTGTCATCATGCACACAGACATGGAAAATTACATTTCAATTGAATTAAATCATTTCATTTTTACATGTACAGACCGAGACTTCCATAATGAGATGATGTGAAGGTCCTTAGTTACTGTATCAGCAAACTGTAAAGATGTAAAGTAATGGTAAACCAAGGTATTAGCAAGTAAACATTTTAATTACTGGTCAAAATGATGTATATTACTCACTATTTACATCCATTCTAATGCTACAGTTTATCAATACATCTGTTTTACCTTCTGATTTGTGTTTGTGTTCAGGGTCGACGTGCTGATTTGGAAATGCAGCAGAAACAAGGCAAAGAGAACCCACAGGAGCTGCAGTACAAACAGCACTGTGCCTGGATGTGGTGAGAATAACTTACAGATATACTACTTACTGTATGTTTACACACATGTTAAAGTATTAAGGTTTATTATAAAGGTGTCTCAGAACTGATGCTGATATAGTTGCTAAAAGTATTAGTCAACTAAATTATACATAGAACTATAACAAAAATTAAAACAGGAACATGTGTCAAGTACTGATGCTGTATACGGTAATAAAATAACAAAGATTACAGGATTAGAGGATTCAGCATAGTTATGTAAAGTGATTAACATTAATATTAGCTGAGAAAGCATCATAAAGCCAGACACTCAGGATTATAACCTCTTTTTTTATTAGATATAACAGATGTGTTATCATACACCACAGGGCAGACAGAACCCCTGCATGTAGTTAGTGTTACACTCATTAAAACGAATGTTTGGTAACCAAAGCCACAGACATGGTTACAGTCATAATTACAGCTACAGCAGCAGCCGGTCATCACAGAGTGTAGAGAACTATTTTATCAAGCCTCCACTTATGTTATCTTAACATCAGCTGTAATGATACAGTCTTGAAGCTGAGGAAGGCTGTTACTGATACATAATACAGATAATGAAAGCACTCAGACATGATATTTTTTCTTATTATATACACTTCACTGTCATGGTGACTCACAACACTGACACAAACAATCGTCAAGGCTGATTAACTCATTTCAACTCTTCTTTATTCAGAATTTCTCTGATTCAGAACCTAATCTAAAACAACATTTTATAGGAATGTACATATACCATTTTTCTTCATATTAGTTGCATTAGTTTTGTGACAACGAAACATACTCACACACATACTATATAAAAACATACCTGCATCTCAGGCAGCACTGTCGCCTCACAGCAAGAAGGTCTGGGGCCGTCCCGTGTGGAGTTTGCATGTTCTCCCGTGTGTTTGTGTGGGTTTCCGCCGGGTGCTCTGGTCTCCTCCCGCCATCAAAGACATGTATGTTAGGGTTAATACTCCTGTCTGCACCCCTGACAAAAAGAACTGGAGTTGGTCCCTGGATGTTGCAATGCGGCTGCCCACTGCTCCTAGTGTGTATAGGATGGGTCAAATGTAAAGGTCAAATTTGGTTTCAATGTATGTGAGTGCTGAGCAATAAACAAGACAATAAAGGAATCTTAATCTTAATTTGCTAAGATGCATGTTTATATAGAATGTTACGCTGTGGTAACCTTTTTGTGATAGCAGCTACAGTAGCTAGTCCTTTTGCTAGTACTTCATTCATGTGCCTAAGATGCTCGCTACACATAAAAAAATAAATATATACATACAATAAATATATTAAATATACTTATATGATAAAATAAAAATATAAAAAATAATATAAAGGCAGATGCATGGTTCAGCGCAGTACTGTCAAATGGGAAACATTTCTAATTAAAACAGTGAATAAACTATGTTACTGAAATATGTACACAATCACACAAACACAATCAATGTTTATGTGATTTGCTCTAAATGCTGCACCCTGATGAGAGGAAAAATCTAATTTTAAAAGTTAGAATATCAGCACATAAATAGAATTGAATTAAAAATATGAGTACTGGCCTTATCGTTCATATTTATGAAACCCTAACACACACAAAGTAAAGACAACACAGTAGGTCACACATCTTAGTGGAGCAAACATCTGCTGTAGCAGCCAGGTGACTGATGAGAGGAGAGAGTGTGTGTTCATGTGTGTTTGAATGCATGCTGTTGTTCATACATCATTGCATTAGCAGATGAAAGGTCCTCTTTTCACACAGCGATGACTCACTCAAATCGTTGTTTCATCCTTTCTCCCTCGTCTTTGTTTTTTCTCTCCATCTTTTTCTTTCTTTTTTCTCATCCGCCTCAGGGCCAGAGATCACCTGACAGATGTCATCAAAGCTGCCACAAAGTGAGTCCCCTGCATCTGATCACTATATTTTAGATTCAGAAGAACTAAACTGTTGAGGATCTATGTGTATAACTGTACTAGCCAGTACTAACTGTTATATGTGCTGTGTGGTGTTCAGGGACAGTCCTGTTGTTCAGGGAAACTCCATTCTGGCTCTGAGCGGCCTGGCTGCCGTCCTCGCTAAATATGAGAGCAACCTGCCTGCTGATAACGATGGCAGCCTCGGGGTAAGATACTCATCCTCCACATTTCACTGCTATAGTTAGAATAACTTGAGGCTTAACAGTTGAATCTACGGTATGATTGCAAAAGTTACAGCGTAATGTAGTAAGCTCTACAGATAGTGTCTGCTGACTTCCTGTTGTAGGCTGGACCAGAGTTTGTGCCCACAGCCAGCTGGTTGGCCATGGTGCTCAACACCCTGCTCAGCATCATCAGCAGCAGCTACAAGGCCAGAGGACAAGTTTTCCCATGGTTCCTACATGTAAGTCTTATCTGAATTTGTCAGCTTTTCCATTGCTCTTTGTTGTCTTTGTCTGTCCTAATGAATAAATGCTAAATAAATACTGAGGGCTTTACGTGTATGCACAGTAGGTCCATAAACAGCCATCCGCTTTGTTGTTCGCATGTCAACTCTCACATTCCAGGTGCAAAAGAAGTGAAATCCTACTACTATAGTTTGCCTATGTGGTTGTAAAAATTCCTACTCTCCATACTGACCCCTTAAGCTATTCTCTTGGAACGCCACTACACTGTGGAAGAAATGAAAGAAGAAATGAGGTACAAAATCCACAGTACTCGTTCTGTGCAGAAATGCATTTAAAAGTTCAGCTGAAGCTAATATGAGGCTTCAGCGGGCTGAGTTGGTTAAATTGAGTCAGTATCTTCAGAAGTTACAGTCTAAAACAAATTCACCCTTTTTGTTTCTGTGGAATATTCTTCACCAAACTCTGACAGGACAACAAGCAATAAGAATGTAAATTATATTATATTTTTAGTTATAAATCCTGGAATTTAACCGTATAATTTGTTGCAAAATGCAGTCTGCTCAATAATAATAATAATGATAATTAATAATAAGTTTATTTAGTGTAGCACCTTTCACAGAAGTAAAGTGCTTCACAGGAATAAAGGTGGGAATCAGGTGGGAAATATTGGAAATTCAGCCATGCTTCTATCACATCCATGAAGAAGGGAGACATCCTCTTAACATCATGTATACACACATTTGCTAACATCTTAGTATACAAATTTGAACCTAAATTGCAGCTGCAAGTGAGATTTAATGAGTCTCAAACTCCTGAAGGTTTCCTTTTTTCTGTGCTGTTTATTAACTGTAATTACAGCCTGTAAACAGAACAGCAGTACCTTCTCCTCACTCATTAATCATGTGTGAATGAATGAATGAAATCAGTTGCTGTACTGTTTGGCTTAAGTGTAAGTCTGCAGCGTTTTCCAACACTTACAAACTCTTGGCCAACACCTCCTCCCTCTCAGCGCTCCTACTCAGGTGAGAACACAGCGAGTGCCATAGCTCGCTCCTGTGCCAGCCTGGCGCTGTCCCTGCTGGTCCCAGTGCTGGTGGTGTGGCAGCGGGACGGCCTCACTCAGGTCCTGTCAGCGCTGCAGGCCGGCCTGCCAGGCTCGCCCACCGCAGATGACTCCCAGGCCGTCCAGTTCCACTCTGGCCTTGCACTTGGCATGGTGCTATCCAGCCTGCATCACCAACGTCTCAGGTAGGGGCCTGTATGTTGGTAGCACTGATTCAAACACAGAAAACTATGAAGTCCTGTAACCCATCACTGACTGTGGTTTCCACCTGTCATCCAGTGACGTCTCCGCTCAGAAGGACACTGATCTTCTCTTCCGCTCTCTGGACGTTCTGGAAAAATGCTCCTTCAACACAGACCTGGAATACAAGTCAGTGCTCCAGTTCTTCTCCCACAGTTTAAACACATGCAGATTAGATTAACTACTGACTCTAAATTACCTGTAGATGTGAATTTGAGTGTGAATGGTCGTCTGTCAGTATGAACAGTTTGATACCGCTGCAATAGACTGGTTACCTGTCCAGTGTGCTCCCCAGTATGAGCTGGGACATGCTCCAGCTCCCTGTGACACTGTGAGGGATAAGTGGGTATAGCTTCCGCAGGTGAAAGTATTATATTCAGTTCAGTTTCTCTTGCCTGCTGTAGACAGTAATGTTAGATATGGAATGTTTTTCTATCTGATTACAGGCTGTCAGCAGACGTCACACACCTATAAACTGAGAGTGTGATGTTTCACTCAGCAGCATCTGACCTGTAGCAAACACTGTCACTACTGCAGCAAGGAAGCTCATTCACTTACACACTCATCTGAGTTAATTCATCATTTTTCATTGGTTTATCCATCCATTCATTTTCTACCGCTTATCCAGGTATAGGTTGCATTAATTTAATTGATTATATCACAGGGAATTATTATTTTATACTACTGGGAAGTACTGAAAAAATGTGATAGAATTACAAATAATTCCAGGCCATATAGTTCTGATGGTTTCCCATCATATTTTCACTTTATTGGCTAGTTAAGATGGTGAGACAGGTATTAAATAACATTCTATGTGGTATTAAAAAGGTCTTAAAAATCTAAATTTAACTTGGCGAACCTGCAGAAACCCAGATAGGTAATGGATTGATGGAAAGTTGCAGCACAGTATTTGGCATTGTCTCCTTACAGCAAGAAGATCCTGGGTTTAATGAGAATGGAAATAAAAGACAATGAGTTAAGTTAGTCTGTTAATGGTCTGTGTTTGTGTGTGTATTCATGTGTATGGGAATGTTTGACACCCTGAGGTAGATCAGTTGGGAAACACTGCTATATACTATTCTATATAATTGCATACCACACAGTACCAATTCAGCACAGGTGGTGAATAGAAACATTTCAACACATTCTATTACACAAAGCTAATGGTTTTTATGTTGCGAGATGTTACATTCCTAATCCCCACATACAGGTCTTTAGAAAGAACCTTTTGTACATCATCTCTGGACATACTTTTCATCAATCGATCTGATAATGTGAATACTTCTCAACACACGTGTATATATGAACATAATTATGTGTAAATACTGTATGATCTGTGGAAAATATGATGGCTGGTGGGGGTTTCAGAAGGCAAGAAAACCAATTTTTGATATTGTCTGACATTTAGTTTCCTTTTCCTGCTCCCTCCTTCTTCTTTCTCCTCCTTCAGTACTGGCTGTATGTTGGGTCTGGGTCTGGTGCTGGCAGCTCTGTGCAGTAGTGGACAAGTGGAACAACATGTCCATGTCACCCAAACTCTAGACAAACTGCTGACCAACCTGCAGGACAGCAGTGGGCAGGGACGCATGCTGCAGGAGGTATAACAGCCCCACACAACACTGGAAATAAAATGAGCTTGATTGCAATAGTGGAATAGTATCTTAAGGTGCATTTTGTCTTTGAATATGTCCACCTGTTCAGGTCCTGGCATATTCTGTGGCGTGTGTGGGTGTCTCGGCCTTCAGCGGAGGCATTATAGACGCCGCCAAGGCTGAGGAGGTCATGAACACTCTGCGTACCCTGACAGAGGAGAGCCAGCAGGTCAGCAGGAGAGGGTGTGATGAGGGAAAGAAGTGTGTTTTATGTCATTGTCACAAACGTTTAACATTAATATTGGTAGTAGTGATTGTAACTGCAGATTAGTAGCTGCTAAATGCTAAATGAAACTGATCTTGTGTAGAATTTTATTTATAATATTGATGATAAAAAACCACAAGCACAGATAAATAGAAACAGGTTTTCCCTTCAAACAAAGTTATTATTTCCTCTTTGTCTTTCAGATTTCTGAAAAATAAAGTATTCTCTATGGTTTAACTAGACACCTGCTTGTGTAATGTTTGTGTGCAGACCCCTGGCTTCTCCTTGGCTCTAGGGTTGGTGGTCCACGGCCTGTCAATGTCCGGCCATGGGAAAGCAGAGGACATCCACCCTCGTCTGCTGGCTGCTTGGATCAAGATCTTACTGGCAGAGGTACTACATCTACATTGTCTTCCCTGTTTACAACTGCATTTAGTATTTCTACCGTAACTTGTCAGTCTCACCCAAAATAAATTATTTAAAATTAGATAAATCAGATCTTCAAGGCTAAATCCAACAGCAGCAAGTAACCAGAAAGTGATTGTTCTGAAACAGCTAGACCCATAAACATCACACTTTTTTTCTGTCTTATCCCTTTAAGACATTTCAAACCAGCTGGGTAGGTGAACATAAGCCTGCTGACTGAAGGTCACACATTAGCACATTATGCTGTCTGATTGCTGGTGTTAAAGGTTTCCATTTTTAATTGTAAAATGCAAAACTGCCTGTTATAGTTTTAAAATCAAGCTTCTTCTTCTATAACTGATTTGCATAAAACCTCACATGAATTAGAGCCTTGTGTGTCAAAATCTCCAACAGGTTTACGGTTGGTCAAGATGAGCAAGTCAAACCATTTTTGATCAGTTACTGATCTCATGTATCCTGTTCATGGTCATGTATGAGTTATATGTCTGTGTGTTAGTGTACGTAGAGTGATGAGTGGAGTTATCTCTGTGTGTTTCAGGGTTGTCCAACTATGCAGCGATTGGCTGCCGCCAACGGCCTGGTGGCTTTAGTGGGATCTGAGAGTTACCTCATTCAGGTAAGAAATGTTTATGTCACAAGTGTGTAGGTTCTGAGTTCTGCCCCAAGGTGGCGCCAAGCATTTACATTTTACACTGAAAGCTAACACTCCATGTGGTATGTTTAACCATTAAGCTCATGTGTATGAGACATACTGATCATATGGGTGGATTCCAGGGACTCCAGTTGTTCTGCAAGAGTACTTCTTAAGTAGTTAAAGAAGTTTTCATTGGTTTTAGCAGTGCTCTGCAGGTGTTAAATAGTGTCTCTCCACTGTGTTAGAAACCTATTTTATCAAGTATCATCTGTTCTCCAATAAGGAATGAAATACTTTTTTGTTTGGCATTCTGGGAGTAATTAACTGATTCACATTTGTAATTTAGGAGTGAAGTATTTGTTTTATAGTACATTGTGGCTCCAGTGAGCCCAGGAATGGAGTGTATTGTTATTTTAGGCAGAGCAGTTAAGTTGCACTTGCATTGGTTAACTGTCATCATCTACTTCATTCATGCTTCACAATCACTGGCTCATTCACAGCTATGGCTAGTACTGTCTTATTATAACCTGACACTGCTCACTATAAATATGCTGATATCAACACTGTTTGCTGCCACAGCTCCCTCCACTACCCCAACCTCCTCTTTATGTGCTCTATTTTTAGTATTGTTGATTTAAGTAAGATTAATGTTCATATACAGTGTGTTTTATTAAGTGGGGAACTGTTTAACTGCTCATTTCTTTGACGTAACGGTCTCTCAAATGGTTCTGTCATAACCGTCATTGAGGTGTTTGTTCTGTATTTCAGCTGAAGAGCGAGGTGGAGCTTTCCTCTCAGCAGCAGAGCAGGATTAATGAAGTTATTCGTGCCATCTCTCAGGTAATGTCCACACATTTCATTTTTAATATTGTTAGTAAAAAACACGACCTTCTTCTTCTTTTTCTTCTCATTACTACCATAAATACTGTAACTGTCTGTCGAACACTTCTTCATTATTACTGCCAACATTTTTAATATGCAATAAGCAGGTTGCTATAATTATACAGAGAACATTCATGCTCTCCTGAGGATGAGTCCCTTTTATTTTGGACACTCCTTGAGCATTTCTCCGGCACTAGCCTCAGTAACCTTTTGTAACTTACAAGATACAACATACTGGAGCTAATGATTAGATTGGTGTGACATTTGTCTCATTAGTACTAATTAGATTGAGCTGTCCTGTGTATTGGCCTGTTTCACCTCTCTGTTGCAGATCATAACGTTCTCAGGAGCCATTGGTTTGCAGTCCAACAGTGCCTGTTTGGTGGGTCATTTGCATTTGGCCCACATGTCCACCAGTCACAGTCACACAGCAGGTAGGAACAACAGCTCCCATACTGTTATAGGTCACCATTTAATATTTTTAGATGTATTATGCCATGTAGGACCATGTTGCAAATCAATGAGCAGGACAGATTTATGGCAATATTGGATTTCATGCTGCATCAGTGCGATGAAGTGTCATCACTACAGATCTATGTTGTTATTATTAATATTATATTAAATTACATATACAGTGATAAACAATTTTATCCATACACCCACTCATATAACAGTGTGAACTAGAGTTGAATGTCAGGAATTTAGATCCCAATATTTCCCAGAAATTCTAGCCAAAATCTGCTTTTGTTTCCTGGACAAAAAAATCACCTGCAGGAACCTTCAATTAGTGTACTGAAGAACAATACATGTACTGAAATAAAAACACCTTTCCCAACCCTCATTAACACTACCAATATAACTGTTGTAGATGTAGTCTAACCATGAAATTTTACAGTAATATCAGTAATGTAACCGACTTTTTATGTCAGTTTATAGCTCAGCTGTGTGGCAAAATATTTTTAGAATATATGTTAATCACAGCCTAGGTTTCTGACTTTCTGATTCTTTCAAATGGTAATGATAATTAAAGCTGCAAGCAGCGATGAACGGGCCCTCGCGCATCTATGCACGTCAGGCCACGACGCAATCGAAGGTCTTCTGTCACGAGCATGTCGGGTTGTTTTCAGACAATGCAAGAAGGAGATAAACATCACTTCCTTTGTCCTCTGTTTTGCTGCTGGGGCTGCTTCGCTGAAATTTCGTAGGGATCGCTATTCAGCCAGTTTGCATCACTGATGGAATATTGTCATGTAGACGTGTTCGGGCCGGGACTCTTATCAAACATGTAAAGTTTGGTGCAGACTGGAGCATGTACAATAAAGTTATAGCAGCTTCCTGAGAATTTTCTGCAGGGTGAGACATGTCTGCTCACACCTGTGGCATCAAAATTATGCAAGTTTTGGGCCCATTCACTTCAATTTCAATAAGTGAACAAAACTCTTGATGAGTTTGTGTGTAAAACCTAATTTTCATCAAGTTTATTTTTAGAAATTAACCCACATGACCTGGTCAAAGTTTGATTGACATGTGTACTGTCAGGTGTGTAGAAACAATAAGTAACTGCAGCTGGACACAGATAAATACTCATATATTTAAATGGAGAGTGTGAGTGAACCACTAGGTGCTCGGGCCCTAATAAAGGAAAAACTGCAGTACAGAGCAAATGGAAATTCAGTGTGATTATCAGGTTAACTCCACTCAATTCAGCACCATGACGGCATGCATACACGCCTCTGTAACCACTTACTAAAACTGGGAATATTAAGAGGATATCCTGAAAAACAGATAATTCTACATTTCTTGTATGGTCAGCATTGTGTTTTTTTCCACCTCAAAGAGAGTGAACTTAAGAGGATTTAATGTTCTACTGCACATAATCAGAAAAAACATTGTACTTTGATTAGTTTATGGCAATTCTGTGTTCAAAATGAAACTCAATTTATGGCAAGAGGTGCTGTGTATACCAGGAAAAGAGTGATATACAGTATTCCTGAGAAGTATTCATTTTAAAATCCTGGGAAAACATCAGCATCAGTTTGGTTGGATTGGAACCTAGTATAGTTATTTTTGTTTTATTTTTTCCTGTCCTCCTCTTAGTTCCTCAGGATTTCAGTTACCTCCCAGAGAAAAGCGTCATTAGGTCAGTCGTTGACTTCATCACAGAGGCTGGGAAGAAAGGTTTGTAGGCTGGTTTAGTTAAATCTGCTACCTTTGAAACTTTATCTTTTTAACAGCCAACATAAAATATAAAAATATATTGCTACAAAGAGCCAAAAGGATATGTACTCTTACTTTTGGGAATATTCTCTCTCCTTTGGTCCCAGGTCCAGAGTTCGCTCATCCAGCTCTGGTTAAGACCGCGCTGACACCTCTGGCATCAGTTGGAGCCAGCTTCCAATACCCACCTATCAACTGGAGCGCTGTCCTGTCTCCTCTGATGAGGCTGAGCTTCGGTGAGAGTTCTCTCTGATTCATTAATTTGTGCTCTGAGGCTACAAAGTCAAAACACCAACTTCAAAGCTGTTCTTCATTGACAGGAGAGGATGTGCAGCATCAGTGTGTGGTTCTGGCAGCGTGTCAAGCTCAGTCTTCTCAGAGTGCGTCTCTCTTTCTGGGGTCCTGGCTGTCACCACCTCTCGTGCATAGTCTCAGTGTAAGTTCTTGTTGAGTAGGGCTCGGTATGGAGCCTTAGTGTTTTTGGAGTGCTGACCGAAATGTGTCTGTAGCATCGAGTATGAAAAAAAAAAAAAACGCAAACACAGTCTGATGAATGCTGCTATCAAGTAGTTTGATACTGAAGCTCAGAGCGTCTGTCATCACATGACCTCACATTCTACACAATCACATGATCATTTCATTACCCAACTGAATCTTACCTACTAGAATCCGACTGATCAATCAATCAATCAATCAATCAATCAGACTCTATTTATAATACAATTCAGCCCCACACACACACACAAACAATAAGTGACTATGTTATAAATAAAGGACTAAATAAAAACAGGAACTTAGGAAACACTATCATATTTCTCATGAATTTGCGATGAAGAAACACCAGACTCTAGTTCTTAATGAAGAAATATCTTAGTTTCTGTTGTGTTGACACATTGTGTGAGAACATGCAGAGACAAAACTTGTGATTTGGAGTTAGCCATAACCATGAAAACAAAGGGAGAAGAAATGTAGAGAAAATGTATTGGTGACTTTGGAAATGTAAAGTGGAAAAATCTATGGAGGGACACCAGTTAGTGTCATATCGGACAACGTGAGTGTCCATCAGACTGTAGTGCAGCAGTTGAGGAGAGATTTCAAATCAAATTATGAATCTGTCCAAGCATTTAATGAGAGTTCTCAATACTCAACAGTGTAAGATATAATTATTTGGTACCAAAAAATATTGTGTTTCAATGCCCAGCCCTACCATCTATAAGACAGTCAAAGATGACTTTGGAGATTTTTACAGACAGTATTTCTCCTCCAGTGTCAGACACGGGCTCACCTGTATGAGAACCTGGGCCTGTGGATGAAGCATGTTGCTGAGGACAAACTCCAGGTCTATGTGGAGAGTCTGGGCCTACAGCAGTTCCAGAAGGACCTTCGGCCCCAGCGTCTGTCCCTGTGCCGCTCCCTGCTGCAGGGCCTCGCTCAGGCCATGGCCCTGCCCAACCCCCCCAACAACTGCTGGACCATCCTCTGCTCCACCACCGAGAAGATCTTCACCCTCCTGCCCAACCAAATACAGGTACAAAACTACAGCACGATGAGTGAAAAATCCAAATATTTCTTTGTTTTCAACAGACATTTCAACTGCTTTTATGGCTTGGACATCAACTGACATTACAGCTGATTTCATTTCTTAGGCTTCAGCTGACAGTTCACCTGCTTTCAGCTCTGACAATTTCACTGTGTTGAGTGTTTAATGGTCTTCTGCTGATCATTTTGTTTTAGGATGGTGAAGTGGATTTGTATGTGGGAATCACCAAATGTCTGTCTGAGATGTCTGACACAGAGATCGACCGAATCGCTCGAGTTACAGAGGTACTGTATGATATAACAAGAGCTAATAAGTGCAATGTAAAAGCTGTTTTATTATGTAAATGTTTTAGTGTACTGCTTAGATCTTAACCACAGAGTGTATTTTATATGTCATTTGGTTCTTTCTGGGGTACAGTATGTTTTGTAGTCTTTATACAAGCTAGAATTGCTAATTGCAGTGCTGAAATTAGCTGTTTACCAACGGATTTATAATATTCATACATTTAGTGGAAATCCTCAAAAATCAACTTTGCGTTAACACTCATTTGATTTTGTTTCTGAGAGTGAAATGAGAAGAGTGATATCTATATTATGTCAGGAGTCAGGACATAATTAGCCTAGCTTAGCATGAAGACAGGAAACAGGGAAATAGCTAGCCTGACTCCAGCTCTGTACTTAACACACAGATAGGAGATTGATATTCTTCTTGTCTCACTCTCGCAAAGAAAGCAAATAAGCATATTTCTCAAAATGTTAAACTGCTCCTTTAAAGCATAAATGTAATCAAGATTAGTTACAAGCTAACTTGTCATGCAAGCCAATTTAAAGCCACTAAAAATGTTTACATTTTTCATTAAAATTGCACTTCAGTGAATAATGTGACAACTTTGTGACAAACCTATTGCAGCCTTTTGTTAGCAACTCACTTAATTAGCATATACAAGCATTCAAACGTCACGTAAAAATAGGATGTTTAATGGTTTAGCTTATCTCACATAACCAAACATTAAACTGATGTGAGTTTATCTGAATTCCAATTTTAGGCATTGTAACTATAACCCCATTCAAATCTTAAAGGATATTCCAGTCCATTATGTCTTGGGTCTTATTTTTCTAGTTTTAGCCATCATTCCTGTCTGTTTTGATAACACTGTACTCAAATTACAGTGAGAACATCCACTGAAAGCGTGCAGTGCAGATAAAGCTGTATGTGATCATAATCTGTCTCTGTTTAGGCTGAGATGGAGAAAACCTGCTTCGTCCTGGCTTACCTCACCTCCCAGGGCAGAGTTCCGCTCCTGGGTCTCAATGATGTCATTGCTGGAGTGCTTCGCGGTTGGCCAAGCCGCAGAGTGGGCTGGTTCCTCCTGCAGACTTTTTATCAGTGCCGCCTGGCCGCCAGCGCCAATACAGGTCAGCTTTTGGAGCGAGAATGCTTCTCTCACTGAATTTCACAAATGAGAAGGCGTTATATCCTAAAATGAAAATACTCCTCTAAATAAATACTGTATGAAGCTTTAAAAAGTAAAATGACCACCTGGGGGTGCCAAAGTTGGGATTTTCAAAATCCACACATTTGATGATTCATTCTTTCAGTTCAATTGAACTTCAACACACATAATAAATAGCAGATAAAAGAAAAACCCTGAGTGAGTCCACATGTTGAGATGGTTTGTTCTCTGTTCCAGGTGTTTCCAAACGAATGGAGTGGCTGCTGGAGCTGATGGGACTCATCCGAAATGTTGCCTACGGTGCAACCACAGTCACATGTGGAGACACCAAACTGGTATGTTTGGAGTAGTATTTCCAGAGCAGTCAGTGTGTTATGTCACATGCCACAGATGATTCAGTGTGATTCTGATGTTAAAGACTGTGTTTCAGCAGGTAGGTGAGAGCAGAGGGCTGCTTCAGGTGAAATAACTGTCATTCTTGAGGTGGTTTGGAATCCAGCTTTAGGCCAGTTGGGTGTGACCAGAACAGAAGTTTAGTTAAAAATACAAGATATCAAAAAGTCAGTATGTTCATCTTTACAAACTCACACTGTGCATTGTTCAAAGTGGATTTTAAATCCTGCTGGAGGTCTCAGACTTTCCAAAGATACTAAATACTGTATGTCAGGCTGGAGTTTGGGGGAACGGAGAACATTGAATATTAGCAATATTAGCGGCTATATTCAAAGACATTGTTAGCACCAGCTAGTGCTAGTAGTAATGGGACTGTAATTTATGTAGCTATGTGTAACTATAGATACACATAACACAGTTAAGATATGTAGTGAAAATAGTTTGTTTTATTACTTTCATTGCAATAACTGACATATAATAACTGACATACACCGTACACTGTGGACCCAACACAGCTGCATGCTGGGAAACCCACATTTATCATGGCAGAGCATGGAGAGAGCAATGATTGACAGCATGAAGAGAAAGAGAGGTTGAAAGTGATACATCACAAAATGAATATGAATATTTTTCAAATATTGACATATATCACATCATCTCTTCTCTTCACATTTCAAATAAACTACAGAAAGATCTTTTTGTCAGTTTTTCAATTCAATTTTAAATTCATCCTGAATCATCGCCCAGCCTGAGCTCCATATTTAAAATGTATTTTGTTATTTAAAGCTCACATTCCATATTTTAGTTAGTTAAATGTTTTTTAAATCACTGGAATGTTTCAGTAAAGTTTTTCATTAATCTGTTTTTAAAGAATACTTTGATAGCAAAATCATCAATAAAAGTAAAATATTTTCATTTTATTATTTTAGTAAATAGTATTGAGATAGAATTCTATACTGAGATCATTCTGACTGTCCAACTGTCTTGCTGCTGATGAATTATAGATCTCTATATGAATAGAGAATAGAGCTGCTGGTACCGGAAGTGTTTTCCTTGCTCTGGATTCTCATTTCAGAGATTTCTTCTAATGATCCTCTCAATGTTACTCAACAAAGAAACAGCGGACTCTCCTGGATAATGGAACTATACTATATGTTTATGTTGTCGTCACCAGTTGGTGGATTGCTCTAAATACTACAATACCCATGAGCCTCAGCTGCCAGGCTATGAATTCATCCAAAATAGACCAAGAATTTAAAAGTTAACTGATTTAAGCTGCACAGTGTAATTTCTTTTTTTTATTTCATCTTCCTGTAGGCAATGTACATAACAGAATTTTAAGCTCTGTGATTGGATGTTTAATACAACCGTTTGTGAACATTTCTTATGTTTTTATACTTGTAGGTTTGTGCCATTGACTTTTTATCAAAGAGCCAGATATTTTCTAACACAACTGGTCATCTTTTATACTGATGATCTTCATGTTGATCCAAACCTTGAGGTGCTCCAACAGTCACCTCACACTGTCTGTCAACTCTACTGTCATACTGTTGTTGTTAAGATCCCAATAAGTCAACAATAGTTTGCACACTGGTTCAACTCAGTAAAGCTAGAAGCTGAACATACATTTCCTTGATTGTCTGCAGGCCACAGACTTCCTGTTCCATGTCTTCGCTGCTGCTGTAGTTTCTTG
Organism: Thunnus thynnus; assembly: GCF_963924715.1. Lineage (NCBI taxonomy): Eukaryota > Metazoa > Chordata > Actinopteri > Scombriformes > Scombridae > Thunnus > Thunnus thynnus. The sequence goes on from NC_089538.1 coordinate 2,543,712, forward strand.
GGGTGACCACTACATGCCACTTGTTCTCGGCATCAGGGCCCAGTGGTTCCCATGGCAACCCGGCTCCAAGCCTCCAGCCCTACAGCACGGTCTGTACGGTGAGGAGTCGCTCACAGAACACGCCCTGTCGCCATGCCTGCTGGGAATGTCCCACAGCCTGGTCCTGCTGCTGGACAAAGAGCCCTGGAGCAGCCAGTCTCACAAGGTTTGATTTCACTGCTCCCAGCACCATCAAGTTTGTTAGTTAGACTCTTGTTTATGATGATGATGATGATAACAATATGTAATGTGTGTGTGTGTGTGTTTTAGTTCATAGACTGGCTTCTCAGTATTACAGAGGGTCCTGAACAGAGTCTGTCAGCCACAAGCATCAACACAGCCAAAGGTGACAAACACAAACACAGCAGCTCATACAACACATAGTGCTGAGTTTTACAAGATCAAGTCTTGTTGAAATGTAGAGTCACTCTAACACAGTAATGCAATGCTGATGATGTAAGAAAACCATTTCAACTCAGGACAATGATGAAGTTTACTTGACCATTACGAAAAGAAAAGTGGTGACATGCCGTTCATATTCAGTTTACACTATGTGTGTCTCCACCCACCTGTTTTCAGTTTTGTCAGTGCACATGCCAGAAATTTGCCAAAAAGGTCAAAAATGTACTGTTGGCTGAAGTGGAAAAGTTGATGTATTGATAAAAATAAAAAGTGACAAAATGCAATGGTGAATAAATGATGACATACATGAAGCATGTGACTTAAAGGCCACTCAAGCTTCCACTGAAGAGACGAAAACATCAGATCTGTGTGGAGCGATGAGGAGCCTCTAACGTTCCCAAATGAATACAAGAAGCAAACATAAAATGTCATATTTCCATCATGTTTTCCACATGGTTTTGACAATGTATTTTTTATTAATATGCTCCAGTTTTACTGATAAATAACCTGTCCTGTCCCTAAAAACATCTACAAGAATTCCATTAGTCCTGGTTTCAACGGACAGTTGAGGTGACGCACAGAAATAATAAATGTATTTATGCAGCATTTCTTTTCATATAGTTGCAAAGTGTTCAGGCAATAACAACAAATTCTGTGACTAAAAATTATAAAATGGAAATTAAGAAAAAAAGCTCTTCAGACTGTAGTACAGTCTTACATTTTTTTATATAAAAAAATAATGGTCTGATTGTCGTCTTAAAGCTACCCTCTGTACTTTTTGACCACATATGATACTATGGAGCAGTGTTTTTATTGGGGGGGGCAGGTGTTCCTTGGTTTATTTGTTTGTGTACTGCGCACTACTAGCATACAGTACACACAAGATACACGTTTCTGCTGACAGTTTCACACTATTCCACTGATCAACAGTTGGTGGCAGTGAGAAACGTAACAACGCACCAGTAAAAGGCAGGAAACCAAGACTGCTATCTGATGTCAACATGGATGTAAACTATATATATGTTAACAGAGCTTGATACAGCACAGCAAGTCAGCCTAGTTTCCAGTTTGTCCCAGAGGCAAACATCAGTACTGCAACTAAACATATACTGCATCCCAAAAAGTATTTTCCCATAGTTAATTTTGTCAAAGAAAATGAAAGATGGTAACAGCTGTATCCTCAGAAGACACTAAAAAAATGTACAAATTAGACTAAAAATTTCACCCGCAAAAACTAGACCAAAACTAACGATAATCAAATGACTTAAATGTGACTAAGACCTACGTTTACATCAAAACACTACAATTAAATCCAAATCATATGGCAAACTTCACACTGCATTAAGTGTGGACACAACACCTCGACCTGAAGTTATTAGTCTTTGTATATGAGTTTCTTTAAACCACAAAGATTATTTGCAAAACTTTCCTGGAGTTTATAGAAAGCTATTTTTATATATCATCTCAGTGTAAAGTCTATGACACAGGGCTGCAGACTTACAGCAGGCAAAGAGAAATTAATGTAGACGTGCAGTCAGTGTGCACGATGCAGAAACACACCTCCAGAAAGCAAGAAAACATGCATGTGCTGGGTGAGCAACTGTCACTGGAATGAACAGGAGCCATATTGGAGTCTCATATCCAGTTCTCTTATTACATACATATACTAAAAAATTGTCTTTGTAGATATTTCATATGGAAGGGAATGTATTCAACATATTTGTCAGGCCTCCAGGATGCACACGATTGGTTTTGGTGAGAAACACTGTATGTAAATAGAACTCTATAAAGGAGGAAACACTGACACTGTTGCTATTGCTTTGGCTTAGACATTATAATCAGTATTGGCAGTAACTTTAAAAAGCCAGAAACACAGAATGTCTTTTCTTTGACATTCTACATTCACTGCAGCAGACAACACACCCTTGTTTGATTATAAACTGTTTATCTGATGGTTGCTGTTGTTTCAGCGGCTCTGTTGGCCTTGAGGTCCTCTGCTGAGTTCAAGAAGAAAACTGTGTGGACCAGAGCGTATGGCTGGTAGCCCAGAGGAGCTGCAGCATGCTGTTACCACGACAACGCACACAGAGGGTCCTCACAAAATCACACCTGGAGCTTTAACACACAAACTGCATCTTTCCTGCCTGTTTTAGTTAGACATGGAGACAGAAACAGCTCTACCCGTAGCTGTACTTCAGTCATGTATGATTGACATCAAGATGAATGTGATCTGTCAAAACAATATATTCCCATTAAAGGTGCATCAGCAAATGCAGGATTTAATGGTGGCAAATTTGCTTTTGTGGCTTCTGGTTAAATACACATTACACTGACCATACAACTTGATGACATCAAACTCATTTAATTTAAAATGTAACAGATTTTAATTGTGAAAGTTGTCTTCTCATAAAATTTGAGCGTCGGAAGTTCCTGGAAAACTTTGATCTTCCACTGTCCAAACATGCAGTTCTTTGACTACAGCCATCATTTCCTTTTCATCTTCTTGTTCCATTTCTCCAGTTGGTATTGTCTCTCCTTCAGCAGCTGCCACACTGTCACAGAGGCCCCTAAAACACAACACTGCTGTTAGAAATAAACAAAATAGAGGATGCACACTTCTTTGCATTTGTGACACCAATCTAACACACAAAGATGATAGTAACAGAATTGTGTTTGTGCAAGTAATGTCTACATATATTAAGTATAAATTCACCTGCAAACAATATGCTGTTTAGGAAGTAAATCTAAATAGTGTGAGAAGGTAGATTTCTTTCCTGTTGTACTGGGAGTAAATTGTCAGGTAGTCAGCTGTCTCTAATCTTTTTGATTGATATTGCCTCAGCTTGATATTACAAGCTGAGGCAAGACAAGCTATCAGTCTAAACACAGCTGTGGTCTTGGTTGTGTACTGTAAGGCTGTGATCAAACAGCTGGGAGGGAGACAACCTTGTGTTACCAGAAACTAGTAATTCAACAGCGACCAACTGACTCTTACTGTTTCTTATGTGAGTCTGTGAGAGTCAGTTGATAAATTTAATTTCAGGTCTGTTCAGTAAAGACCTGGAGTCAGGAAGTGGTTAGCCTAGCTTAGCTTAAAGACTGCAGTGGGAAACAGCTAGCCTGGCTCTGTCTATATTCAAAAATACACTTACCAACCGCTGTAAAGCAAGTTCACATGTTGTATCTCATTTGTTTAATGTGTACACAAACAGAAATGTACCAAGACTAATAGTCAACAGTCATGCTAGCAGCTCTGTGAGGCAGTACTTATGCACTGTGCTTTGAGCTAAATGCAACTGTCAGCACGCTGAGATATTCACATTGACAATGCTAACATGCTGATGTTTAGCAGGTAAAAATAATAATAAATAAATAATAAGGTATAATGTTTACCATGGTAACCATCCTTATTTAATGTGTTAGCGTGGTAACATTAGCTAATTAGCACCAAGCACAAAAAACAGCTGAGGCTGATGGGAATGTTTCTTACTGTCTAGCAGATATTTGAAGTAATGTATTGGGACAAAATTACAGTGTCAACCTCATGGTGGCGCTACAGGACCAACAGACCCTCATAGACCTCTTTCACAGCATAAATTTTGACTTGTCACAGCACAGCTGTAAATAATAATACCAACGATGGCTCCATTCCATTAGTTGTCCCTGTAAGCCGTGTTAGTGAGTGAACATGTACAATACCAGAGCTTGAACTGGTTCACCTAAATGTAATGCAGCCATCATTAACGTTATTAATTCCACCTGTGCCTTTCCTGCTTTGACAAATCAAAATGAAAAGGGTCTATTGCCATCCTTATAGCCACACACCTAGCATGGCTGAAAACAGCAATTCATGGTTTTAGGTGGAGTTGCATAACCATTTCTTGATAAACAACCATTTATCTATTGCCCCAGGAGTTCTGTGCCATGTCTCTAGTTATAGCAGGTTGCAACATCCAGTAATTGAGCACAGATTTTGGTTTTGGTCTCTGTGTAGGCACAATTGTTCCAAATCTGGCAAATGTGATAACAAGACCCCAGGAAGCTGCGCACAGTCACTGCCTCCCAGCTGTTTTTACAAAATGGCTTAAACAACAAGATACAGCATGTTAATCAGTGAGCTTTAGAGGTGCTGGTAGGTGTATTTTTTTTAACTTTGGATAGAGACAGGCTAGCTGTTTCCCTGTGATTGCAACCGTTAAACTAAGCTAGGTTAAACACATCCTTACTCCAACTCTTAAAGGATAGAGGATTGCATATATGAAAAAGCTGTATAAGTCCTTTTTGATTGCTACTAGCAGCTATGTAGAGTCAGTTCAGTCTAGAGATAGTTCTGTACAGTCAGTCAGTGGCCAGGTTTCATTGTCGGTAATGTAGGCGACAGGTTTTGACAAGGAGGAAGAATGTATGGAATAAAAAATATGATGGTTCTGCTGCATACTCTTAACACAGACATGAGATTGATATTGATCCTGTAGTCTCTCTCGGAAAGCAAATTAAGCATTTCCTAAAATGTTAATGTTTGTAAAATTTCAAACAAAACCATTTTCCTCATCCATATTGATATTGATCTTCTCATCATATTTCTAACAATACTGACTCAGTAGAGTCCCTCACTTGAGTTAAAAGAAGAATTAAAACGAAGTCTACACAGCTTTTAGCCATAGACCTGCAAGTTCCCCCACATTTTTTATTTGAATTGTGGTGGATAATTGGCCACATCTAGACAACATGACATTATTTAAGTTGTGTACAGTGCAACTACAAAGGAGTTGCTTTTGGTGTCAGTCTCTCACACTCAAACAGGACATTATTGTGTTCTTGAGTCATTTTGTACCACTGATCAGAAACTAATTATTCAAAAAGAAAAAGAAACTGGATTTTCCACCAACAACAGCTTCAATTAGTCATGTAAACAGTCTTTCATATGACCTTGACTTAAATACAAAACTTTCTCAAGTGGCCAGTGACATAAGCACAAGGTAAGACTGCAGGGGTTTCTGTCTTGCATGCTGATACAAGGCATCAAACAAGTGTTAGCAATATTTACCTTTCTCACAGCAAGTTGCAGTGTCTACTTCCTTTAGTCAAGTAAATAAGCCTAGCCAAGCCTCAATAGACCAGAAAGCAATGCAGTCATTGTCATTGTGCAAATTAAGAATGGTAAAAATATGCATACAACGGGAATGTTAAATAGAAAGCCAACTTGTCGTTTTCTGACATGCTGTAACTGATGTTGGAAAATTCAGATTTTACCTTCTATTTTAAACATTGTCATTGTAAAATATGTTTTTGACTAAAAGATTATTTTTGGTATGAAAGATAAAAGTCAGATGGTGTGTAGTATATAATACAAGCTGTATTCTGCATGCTAAATTGTATGCATTAATAGTACTATTCAATAAAAAACTTGTAGGGATGCAGGAAGTCAGTAATTGAAGTTGAATTTGACCAGGTTGAGCGAAGATGGGTAACCCTGATGCAGAAGTAAGATGACCAGAATGTTTGTTTTCTATTCAATACAGCTCATTTTTAGGTAATAAAAAAATAACTAATAATATCTTACCAAGAGCGAGAAGAGGCAAGTAGGCCATGAGGACAAAGGGTAGGTGGCTGTTTGTGCACACTGTTGAATTCAGCTGGGATGAGTATGAGGCTGTCTCAAGATAAGGCAGGGCGTGGTAAATGGTGATGCCTGGAAAAAAGAAAGAAACAAACAGTCATCAGCAGAGATGGAACACGTTCAAGATGTTGAACTAATACTTCAAAGTATGTGCCAAAAAGCTTCTCTATGTGGAACTACAGTATCAGTATTTGAGCCTGGTAGTGTTGAAAACCTGTCTAAAGGGTTCTTATAGATTATAAAACATTCTGCCACAGCACATTTAATGATATTCCATGGTCAAAATGATAGTGATCTGGTGTTAGTGGTGAGTAATCTGGCTGCTGGCCTGTGTGTTACTGATATACTTGAGCTTTACAGCCGTGAATGTCTTCTTGTAGTCAACACACACCCCCACACACTTGGCTGAGGCTGGAATGTGCTTTCCTCATACACTTCCTGACATTTTATCATGTGCTCTGCTTTGCCAATTCATTTCCTGTGCGTTCACACCACTTCCCTTACACAGTACATGAAGTCTGACACATATTATTGAGTGTATATCAAGCTGCCCATGAATTACGCCTGAAACATCATTTTCTCTTTCCCACAATATGATAGCTAGAGTGAAGGTAATAAAATGATATGATCACCCTCTGTGATGACTGACAGGATGTATAAGGGGATCCAGAGTGTGTAGCGAGTCCACAGCATGGTGATGGATGGTGTATCCATCACACACATCAGTTCATGTGGGTACCTGTCATCGAACAGCACACATCAGAATGTTAACAAGTCTCCAGCGTGTGGATTTAACCTTTTATTTATCATTGTTAGACACTTAACAACACCCAGACTTCTGAGCTGTGTGGTCATTTACACCTTATTTACTTGATTTTGGTTTATAGTGTGATCTCTCTTTAGATATTCCTAAAAAAGTGTTGTCTTTTTGTATAGAGGCTGAAATATTGATACAAAACAGTATTAACAGCAGTGGGACTAAACCTAGACATTCATCCAGAGCTTAACATTATAAAATACCATGGTGTGCCCAAAATGTGAGTTCATCCTCTTTGAAGCAATGACTTATTTGATTTGGGGTATTTAGGGTGTTTATTTATGTACAAGATGAAAATTTGGCCTGTTGATGGTATTAGAGGAAAGGTCAGAGGTCATCAAAATGATTCAGATTCATTCTCTGGGGACCATGAATATCCGTAGCAATTTCACTGAACTCTACACAGAAAATATAAAGTTGTTGCTTTGTTCCAACTGTTGGACAGATAGATGACTGACATTATTATTCTAAGGCACTGTTGCTAGTGGGGCAATAGTAGCCTCATATGTGACCTCAGCACTCCATGATCCATTTACATGGATCTACTCAGTGTAGCCTCCCCATCAAAAACTTTTGGAGAAAAGTCAAAATGTCATTTTTGTGCCTGTTATCCAGCTGTGCGCTCCACCTTGAAAGGTATTTCTGTGATCTAACAGATGCCTATTGTCTGCCCAGAATAATAACATGTTTGCTGTGGAAATATTACATTTAAATGTTGGTTTCAGACTGAGCAAATATTTCATTTCATCGTTCTGGGCAGAAAGTGATGTGACCAGCCTTGTATTTACTTGAAATGCATACTTTAGGAGGTCCAGAATGTTCCACAAGAAGAGCAGAACGCACACCACCGGTCTACTCTGGATCTCCTCCAGCATGATGACCATGATCAGCAGGATGTTCTTCTCTGTAACCTGAAAAAAACAAATGGGATGCACAGTCCATCAGCTGCTTCAAATGGATGAAGAACATTTGATGACACATCAGATAACACCCACATGATTAATAATGAAACTCTATTAAGAGGTCTAGCTGTGATACACACTTGAACAAAGCGAGGAAGGAGTCTGGCTTTCTCAATCCCATCTGCGATATGGAAAAGCTCCAGGATAGAGAGCAGCTGGCAGAGACTCATCACAAAGCCAACAGAGTAAAACGTGTCTGCTAAGGCATCTGCAAAGTCAAAAACACTATCTTATCATACTAATATGTGCCATTTGTTGGAGGCTTATCTTACTCCTGCTCACCTCAGTTAAAAGTTTAAATGATTTAAACAGCCATCCTTTCTTTATTCTGATTTTTTGAATCTAACACTTGTGTTTTACTTTGATACCTTCAGATCTTCGACCTCACCTTGACCAAATGTGAAAAACCTGGCTATTGTATTAGACAGTATCCATGTGTGTCCACAGAACTGGAACAGGTTGTAGGAGAAAATGTAGATATGCCTGAAGCTGAACCTGTAAGAAAAAAAAAGTGCATAGTGTAGATCAGGTTATTAAAACTGTCACAGGTGTTACTGATTATTATCACCATCTTATTGGCACAGGTAGATGGAACAGAGCCATCATTAATCTTATTAATTACACCTGTGCAAGTCAAAATGTCAGAAGGATCTGTTTGCTGCCAACACTGATTATCCTCATACATCATGTAAATGGAACTATTTTGAGTGAATTAATAGAAAAGGAAACACAGGGGGACAGAGGACAGACATTAAACACATCTATTAAAGTGCTGTAAGTAAATATAATTTTGAGGTACTTTAATTGAGTTTTTACTTCTGTATTTCATAGGAAATGTCATGCTTTTGACTTTTGCTATATATATAGTTACTTACTTTGCAGGTCTGGATTTTACAAACAAAACATGAAGCTAATACAATACACAGATTAAATTATCCAATGTCATATTTAGTTGTTAGAATGGAGGTAACACCACCACAAGCGTCAACATTAAGATGCTGCTCACACATTACTTATCTACTATATAACCCTCTTAAAGGAGTCTTTTGTCATAGTACTTTTACTTTTGATTTTTCAAGGAATAGATCAACATTTTTTCTTACAGGGAGTTAGATGAGAAGATTGATACCACTCATGTTTGTGTGTTACAGGGCTTGAGTCAGGAGGCGGTTAGCTTACTTTACAGTAGGTCTACATGTAGCATAAAGACAGCTTCTCTACACCATCAAGAAATTGTTAGACCACTCAACTCACTCCAAAATGACTTTTTGACTTTTTTTTTTTACATTTTTTTTTTGAGTATGAATTAAACACACAACATACAATATGCTAGTTAGCTTTAGAGGTGTTGGTAGGCGTCTTTTTGCTAGCTGTTTCCCCCTGCTTCCAGTCTTTATGCTTAGCTAGGCTAACCACATCCTGACTCCATCACCGTAGTTAATGCAGACATGATTAATATCTGTCTTCTCATGTAACTCAAAAGTAAGCAAATAAACATTTTTTCAAAAATGTCAAACGATTTATTATTATATTTGCTGCAAATATTTCAGTACTTTTACTTAAGTACAATTTTGTGTACAGGTCTTTCATTTGTGGGGGTATTTACACAATTTTATTGCTATTTTCACTTAAAGAGGATGTGGTTACTTCTTCTTTTATTGCAAACAAATCAAATTAGTTTTCACTTGAGGATACCCATAAAACCTCCTCAGAGAACTCTAGTACCCACTCAAGCGCCCATTAAACCTTTTATTGGGACCAGGGAACCCCTTTGCACCATCTCAGAACCCATGGAGGAGAAAGTACTCAAACCCTGTATTTATTTGAATCAAATATAAAGTCCTGCATTGAGGGGTTTCTTAAAGGAGAATTTATTAATGTTTAGTTAGTTTTGGCCACTTGCTGTAACAAGCTGAAAACACACTTTGTTGCTCTGACATACTATCACCTAAGAAAGTTATAGCAAATGTGTTGGCAAACAAATGCCTAACTACACATAAAGCAGACATAGAACAACAATATTCATTTGGAGTCAGTTTTAACTCTTATTTAAGCTCTGTTTTGGTTTCCACCAACTGAGAAAAATAATTGTTTCTTTAGCTGCTAAACGTTTCACTATGTTCACTAGCTAGTTGCTAACTATGTCTGCTGTTTTGCCACAACACCGAAACAATATGCTGAAAGATGCTCATCCATAGAGCTGAGGGGAACTGCAGAGTTGGTGATAATTGTGGATTTGTCACTATGAGTGACACCTTTCAAATTTCGCATAGTAATTTGAGCCATTGTTTATATACAAATATTGATGAGTGCACCTTTAAATAAGACTATAGAAATATTTCCACTAACTGTGAAGAAAGGCTTATAGCTTTGTGTTTATTGATTAAGTGTTAACATGAAATTAATGTTTTTATATTTATAACTCCATATAGTGCTGCTACAACTGTAACCTTTAACAGAGGAAGATAAATGTTATATGATGACCCCTAACATTTGTAATATACGTACAGATGAAGATTTAATGAAAATTAAAAAAAAGATTTCCACTACTGACTACAGATCAAAATGACACATTAACAGTCTGTCACACTGCTACTTTATACTCAGTTTATCTTGTTTTATGAGCTATCTTTTTTATTTTACATGTAAAATCTGCAAAGTACCAACAAATACATCTGTCAAATACGCTTTAACTCTAAGCTGTTGATGCTTGGAAATCAGACAGCAAATGAAGCTTCACTCAACACGCCCTGAAAACACAGAACATTCCTTCCTCAGCGAAAACTCTGCCGTAACACTCTCACAGTACTCACTTACATTCTCCTGCTAGAGTCTTTTTGGTCCTTTTGTAAGAGGAGCTGCTTAGAATCCCTGTCTGAGTTTGTGGAGAGTCATTTTTCCAGATGCAGTTTAAGGCTCCTTGCAGCAGTTTTCTCCCAGCCAACGGATACTCGCCTCTTACCTCATCGTCCTTCACAACTGGAAGCAGGAAAATGCAGCAATATCTGTTTTGTTGTGCTTCCTCAGGCTGACTGCAGCAGTTATTACTTTACTGTGAGTAGGAGGTGGACATTCCGTGTGTGAATGTCTGACGTCAGATACTCCCAGCCCCCTGAAAGAAAACTAAGAACTGATCTCTGCAAGGAACACACAAGCTCAGGAGAGGAAGAAGAGAAGAAGCAGCAGGAGAACAATGAGCCACACACACATACACATACATGTCGAGAATGTCAGGATTAGCAGCAGGAACCAGTCTAACCCTTTTGGGGCCCCCAGCAAAATAACTCACTGCCACCCTCGTACATATGCATGTCTCATAACCTCAAACTACTGTACTTTATGTTGAAAGTGAAAGTGAAACATAAAGAGGAAAAATAAAGTGACAATCAGAGTGGCTGTTTCTTCACCAAACAACTGCAAGTTTAAGAATTTACTTTCCAAGCTGCAAAACAGTGAACATCCCAGAAAGAAAACAAGACAATAAATTAATATTTTTAAATGTTATCTTTTGTAGACAGTTTCCTTGTGAAAGGATAAGGCTGCTACCTGTCTGTGGCACTAATGCCAAATGGAATGGAATGGAAAGACGGGTAAGATTCCCTTGTTTAAGACTTGCCAGCATTCACATGAAAAATGTTTGGTTTAATCACCATGAACGACAGACTTTGACTGACACGAGGCATCCTCATTTGCTAGATTTTCAGGCATTTTCATGGTCTATGATGTAGCACCAAGTCAGATATATCAGAGCTGTAGAAGTTGCCATTACAGTCATTACAGCTGTTTTTATCAAATGTTATTCAAACAAGAGGAAATAGTACATTTGTTGGGGACTATTTCTAGTGGCGGATTAATCCACATTTGGTGTTCTTGTGAGTACTTCTGGCAGCAGGACGGTGTAGGTAGTTGTATGTGTGTTCATGGTGATGAAGGAACATGTTACCCAGTGCAACAGTGTGGGTCACTGATTTGTTTTTAATGGTTTTTGGACAAAAATTGGGCTGTATGGCACAGAGGAATGAGAGTATCGGTATATAACAGTAACAGTATATCAGGTTGTGAATACATGCAAGATATTTGTTAGTAGATCAATTCATTGTTGGCCACCAGTTTGTTGACAATAAGAAAAATATAGAATATCCCCAGACTTATATGACTTAAATGAAGGTGTGTATATAAAAGGGTAAAAACAAACAAACAAACAAACAAAAAACCCTATTACCTAAATAAACTTTAATCACGATAATAAACCAAGAGATTTTTACATTTTTGTATGTGTGCACGTATATACATTAGCACAAATTACTGTACATTAGTGTTGTAATTAAACAGTTATTCATCATATTGACCCTCTGCATATACTTAATGCCATTTTTAACACTTTGCAGTTAGTTTTGGTGGTTAAAAAAGTTTTTAACATGTCTGTATTAGGTCTATTATGGATTGACAAGCATTGTCAAACATAATAGCCACCCATGCTGCTCTCAATAAAATAGTATGCAGTGCCCTCTAATGGTGGTTAGGATAAATTCATCCTGCAGAGATCAGATTGAATCTGAATCAGTTTCTGCAGAACATTTAATAAAAAAAAAAAATCTGCTGCCACAAACTTCAGTGAAGCAGAAGATTTTGAATACAACTGTCAAAGGTCATGAAGGCATGACAATAGAGTCTGGGAGCTTTTATTTGGTTGATTCAGTCTTTCCTTCAGCATCTTGTATGTGTCTGTATCTACAGCAACAGAAAATACAATAAACTTTATATATCAGTGGAATATACTTTACAGACATGGTTAAAATAGTCCAGAAAATAATCAAGAATAGATATTAAAGCTCAAATGTTTAGGTCCCAAAAGTGCTCAGAGAAAAATGTGTTGTTTGAGTATCTACAGTTCTATGACAACTGAACCAACTCTGGTAACGAGGACCATGTGATACAAATGAAAGCTCTGGAACAAGCTAATAAGTGGACCTTGAGTTGCCATTGTTTTGTCAAAAACGTGAGTTTAAGAATCAGGTTTGAACTTGCATTTGCAAAGCATCCCTTCTGAAAATTTATAATTAACTCAACAGAAGAAAAAAACCCCACAAAACTGAAAGCTACATTACAGTGGATATAAAAAGTCTATGCACCCTTATGAAATTGCAGGCTTTTGAAATGTAAAGACAGAAATAACAATGTAAATGTCAGACTTGTTCCATCTTTAATGTGATCTTCCAACAAACAAAAATCCAGAGAAAAACAAAGAGTTAATTATTAGGAACATTTTAAATAAAACACCCTGATTGCATAAGTCTGCACACTGTTTCACAATGGGGGCTCTAGCTATGTTCAAAATTAACCAGTCACATTCAAAATCATGCCTGTAGGTAAATAGCATACACCTGCCACCTATGAAAATGATTCTGATTAAAACCAGATTAAAGTCACCTTTTGCTGTAGGATTTACTTGAATGTTTGTGGTTGCATCCTACTGGAAGAGCCATAGACCACAAAGAGTTACCAAAGGAACTGCAAGATCTAATTGTTGAAAAGTATCAATCAGGAGAGGGATATAAAAGAATATAAAAGGCATTCGAAGTACGATGAAGCACTTTCAAAACCCATCATCAATAAGTGGAGAAAATGTGGCACCACAAACACATTGCAAAGATCAGAATGACCCTCCAAAGTTGATGAGAGGACGAGGAGAAAACTTATCAGGGGGGCTACCAAGAGGCTAACAGCAGCATTGAAGGAACTACAGGAATTTTTGGCAGGTACTGATCACTCCTTGCATGTGACCACCATCTCTTGGATTCTGCACATGTCTGGGCTATAGGGCAGGGTGGCAAGACAGAGACCCTTTCTTACCAAAAGGAATATCCAAGCCTGTCTGAATTATGCCAAAAGATTCATTCAGTCAGCCCAAACCATGTGGGAAAATGTGTCATGGTCTGACGAGACAAAGGTTGAACTTTTCAGCCTTAATTCTAAAAGATATGTTTGGTGCAAAGCTTTGGGGCTGCTTCTCTTCAGCTGGGTCAGGGGCTCTTGTCAAGATAGACAGGATAATGAATAGCTCCATATATCAACATGTTTTGGCAAAAAAACCAGCTGACCTCTGTCAGAAAGCTGACGATGAGGAGGAATTTCACATTCCAACATGACAATGACCCAAAGCACATGTCCAAGTCAACCAAGGCATGACTTCAGAAAAGAAAAATCAAAGTCTTGGAATGACCAACCTTTTGGCACCTTTTGACTTGGCTCACTATGCAAAGCCCTTTAAGTTAAAGGTTGAGGCTATCAAAGTTACTGAGGCCAAACCTATCCAATTCACTGTAAAAAAAGATATGTTGAAAAGATGACCTTTCTGTCTGAGCTCTTACTGTCTCTTATTCACCAATCAATTCATGATTTAGATTTCATTCCTTGCAGTGGAATTGCCAGCCAATGACATCTTCCAGTCTGTCTCAGGGCTAACAGAGATATTCACAGTTACAGTTTGGCCAGTTTAGAGTGTCCAGTCTGTGGAGGGAAACCAAGGAGAGCCCAGATTGACTATGAACACATCTAATCTTTTATTATCTCTGCCCCCTCTCTGTGCTGATGAAAAGCCAGTGACAGACGGGAAACAGATTAGTCTGGTTAGGTCTCAAGAGCACGGCTAGTTGTTAGCACTATCATGTCCTCTCTGACATTACAGCTCATTTTCTGTATCAGATGCTGGTCTGCACTCAGTAACCCTGCACTAGAAGCATGCAGAATGTTATGAACTCTCTACCATGGCTGGTGCTGTAGAGTCAGGCTTGAATTTGATCAATGTTGATCAATGTCAGCAGGTCAGAGTCTTTCTTTGAGGCAGAGAGAATCTGCAGTTTATTTCGAGCACAGCTAAACTGCAAAGCAAAGACCTTGTCAACAAGTGAACATGCAAAAATAAATGACATTTTGTTAATTCAATTATGAACGTGGAAGCTCAGCAGGCTACTTATGTAGATATATCTATGGGCTTTATTGACTGACTTGAACTTGGTTAGTGACATAGTCAAACTAGCTGTTATATAACTTACAGCTAGATTACAAGAGAGTAATGTTTTCTAAAATTAGCATCTTAGTTTCTTCTCGAAGTCTCTTTAGTGTACGGAGTCACAGATGGAACATAGAGTACCAGTTTAGACACACCTTCCCATTCACTTGAATGAGAAAGTGTGTCCACACCTTTGACTGGTACTGTATATTGATTCAGTATCTTAGCATTCCTTTTTTTGATTACTTTTGATTTCGGGGTCACAGATTTAGATGTAAAAGACATGTATCTGACTGTACTTTATATATCCAGCAAATAAGCTACTGTATGGTTGAAGTATGTTTAAAGGACAGGTTAAACATTTTTCAAGTCTGTCTTAAAACAACAGTCAGGTTCCCAAATGAACACTGAAACCTGTTTTCCTTGCTGTAATCGTTCCTCCTGTTCATACTGACCATTAGAAGATCCCTTCATAATGCACTTACAATGTAAGTGATGGGAGCCAAAATCCACAGTCCCCCTTCAGTGCAAAAATGTATTTAAAAGTTTATCTGAAGCTAATATGAAGCTTCAGTGTCCAAATGAGTCAAATCAAGTAGATATATTTCAATGTTACAGTCTTTTTAGTGCCAAAACAAAGAGGGAATTTGATGCTAAAAAGACTGTAAATGTGGCAGATATCCACTTGATATGACTAACTCAGACTGCTGAAGCCTCATATAAGCTTCAGGTTAACTTTTAAATGCATTTTTGTGCAAAATCACTTTTGGGCTCCATCACTTACATTTTAAAGCACATTTGAAGGGGATCTTTTAATTGCCAGTATGAACAGGAGGAATGATTACAGCGAGGAAAACCTCTTTCACTGTTCATATGGACACCTGACTTTTGTTTTAAGACAACCCTGAAAAACTGTGTACCTATCCTTTAAGGTTAGCAAACTGGTACTGCTCAATGAAAGTAAGGTAAAGCTGGCTAACATGCACACAATGACAATGCTAACATCCTGATGTTAAGCAGGTAATGTTAACTATGTTCACCATCTTTGTTGATTGCTTTATCATGCTGAAAATGAGCTAGCACTGAACACAAAGTACAGCTAAGGCTGATGGGAATGTCAATAGTTTTGCAGGTATTTGGTCATAAACCAAATTCTAGCATTGCTAAAATGTACTGGATTAGTTGACAATTTTATGTATTTATTTTATGTATTTATGTATTTTTGAACAATTTTAGTCTCCATACAACTGCCCACTTAGTTTTTCATGTCAAAACTCTCCAGGAGAAAAGCTCGCACAGCAATTCATTTTTCTAAAGAGTGAGAGCAGACATAAACCTGCGACACTGGTGTTGAAGGAAAGTGCTACCTTGACCTTCACACCCTTACCGTTCACCACTTCTTGCATTGGCACTAAACATGGTGTTAAATTAATTAAACTGCTGCTTAGCATAGATTGTTCTGTCATCTCTAACAACAGACCAATCTCCATTCTGCCTTTTCTGAGTAAGATTTTAGACAAAATTGTTTTTAAACAGCTGAATAATTTCCTCTGTGACAACACTGTTTTTGAAAAATTCCAGTCTGGTTTCAGGGCCCAGCACAGAACAGAAACAGCTCTAGTCAAAGTTGTGAATGACCTCAGAATGAACACTGATGAAAAGAATCTCTCTGTGTTTGTCCTGTTAGATCTCAGTGCTGCATTTGATACTGTAGATCACGATATTCTGCTGGACAGACTTGAATACTGGGTCAGTCTCTCTGGCACATGGTTCAGGTCTTACTTAACTGGTCAACAATTCTCTGTGGCCATGGATGACTACTGATCCAATAAAATAGACCTGACATGTGGTGTCCTGCAGGGCTCTATCTTAGGCCCATTTCTTTTCAGTCTGTTTATGCTGCCTCTCAGCAATATTATTAGAAATCACAACATCAATTTTCTATAATTATGCAGACGCATCCAGCTATATGTCTCTGTAAGTTCAAATGACAACAGTTCTATTAACGACTTGATTGCATGCATTGTTGACATAAGTCAGTGGATGACTCACAACTTCTTACAGATGAATCAAGACAAAACTGAGATCCTAGTTATTGGTGCAAAAGCTGAGAGAGAAAAACTGTCCACCACCTATACCACCTATAATTATTCACACTAAACACCAAGGAACAGGTCAAAAACCTCAGTGTTATCATTGACTCTGATCTAAATTTCGAATGTCACATTAGAAACGTGACTAAAGTGTCCTTCTATCATTTGAGGAATATTACCAGAGTCTAACTGTTCCTCTCCTCGGCAGACACAGAAAAGTTAATGCATGCTTTTGTCTCCAGCAGGTCGGACTATTGTAATGCTCTTCTGTCTGGTGTGTCTGAGAATTGGACAGTTACAGCTTGTACAGAACACAGCAGCACGTGCTCTGACAAAAACCAGACAAGGAGCCCACGTCACTCCAATTTCAATATCCTTATACTGGTTTTCCTGTCAGTTACAGAATTAATTTTAAAATTCTTGTATTGGTTTTTAAATCACTGAATAGCTTTGCCCCAACTCTATCTGACATGGTAAGACTTATGTGCCTGTCAGGACCCTTAGACCCTCTGGCTCTAACCGCTTGACTGTTCCTGAGGTCAGAACTAAAAGGCAGGGAGAAGCAGCCTTTGTTAATTATGCCCCAAAACTCTGAAACAGTCTACATGAGGGTCTGAGGGGCTCTAAATCTGTTCACACTTTCAAACGAAATCTTAAGACATATCTTTTTGCTTTCTCCTGAAGCTTTAAGTTTTAATCTGATGGGGTTTTTTTGTGTTTGTTTATCTGCTTTTTGTTGCTATCTGCTCTTATGTTAAGCACTTTGTGCTGCATTTTATGCATTAATTGTGCTATATAAATAAAGTTTATTATTATACAATGGTTAAAATTGAGGCTATACAGGCGGAGATATCCTGACTTTTAGTCCCTAGTATGAGTCAAGCTCCAAAAACACTTGGTTCTACACTTCCCATATTGCAACTCAACTTGTAAACGAACATGTGTCTCAAACACCACACCGCCAGTTTGTATTGCAGGTTGTTTTTGAGGCCTCAACCTTGAACTGAGACAACCCTAATGACATGATCAGGGTTATTTTCTCAGACTAGAGCCACAGAAGACATTATACAACTGTTTCACAGGCTGAGTAGGACTCCTCGTGATGAGTAAACTGATCTTCATGTGTAAAAGTGGTGGAGCAGCCCTTTAATTATGACTAAAGATAAATGAAAGTGTCTTCATGAGTCTCTGTTAGCTGCTAAAGAAGACATCTTGCTGTGCCATGAGACACAGATCGCTTTTACAAGACTTTCATTACTCCTGTGAGTTTGAAACAGTATATTACATATATGACCTGTGTGTAATGATATGCATTTATTTATGTTTGGAACCACACTGTAGACTAATTACAGTAGTGGATGTTTTAGGAAAGGACCGCAGTATTTATCGGTGCACTCTCCTTGTTAACCACTTATGTTGCCCTCTTAATCCTTTGTGACTAATGGCCAAACATGATTGACCGCCTGCTGTTTTAATGCAGACTCCAGAAGTAACTGTATCTTCTCAAGACCTGCAGTCACCAGGCTGTCTCACTAAAATAGTATCCTAAATATATCCTGTTTGTGTGGCTGGGTTTACAGTAATTCAGCTCCAGTCAATGTTTGGAGCAACAACCTAGGTTCTCATGCTGTTTGGGCCAGCAGACAGTTGGAATTTCACCACACCTGTGACCTGAAAACTTGTCTCAGAGACAAATATGGAAATTAAATTAGTTTGGAAAAACTCCTTTACAAGGCTCCTGGTAACAGTTTATAATTTAGCTTGCTATTTACAGTGTAATTCATTGTATGAATCAGGTAGCAATAAAACACTTACTGGTTCCTAGTGGTACTTAAGGTACAGTGGAAGAAAATAAGACCACGTGGAACAAGGGAGTAACAATTGGGCATTTTAGAGGAAAAGAGAAATCTATTATATTAAATAATGAAATAAATTATAATATTCTATAAGTACTTTTTGTAACTGCAGAACCTATTGCACTGTATTTCACAGTTATGCAACCAAAGCTGTAGGGTTACAGTAATGTAAAAGCTTGAAACAGATGGAGTTGCCATTGAAGGACATAAAATGGTTTACATTCCCAAAGTGATGACAGGGGTTGACACTTTATATTACTTAATTATTATTCTCCTGTTCCCCATAGTCTTGTTTTCTTCTATTGTGCCTACATTTAAGTACCTGTGGGAACCAATAACCTCAGTTGGTACAGTACCTGATTCATACAACAAAATTACACTGTGAATTGTGGGCCATAAAGTGTAAACTGTGTAAAACTACAATAGCAGTGCAGATGTGTGTCAGTTCTGGTCATCATTCTCACAAATCTAAAGTTTTAGTCATTAGTTTTCTGTTAGAGTTGCTTGAATAACATGTTTTCTTTCGCCATGTGGACTGTATAGATATGTGTGACAGAATTAGCATCATCCTACAGTTTTTGAGTGGAAAAAATGGAATTTGACACTGATGTGACACTCAGGCTGTCTACTCAATTGCAATCCATGACATGCAATTCAGATTTTTTGTTGAGATTTTTTGCGCATACTGTCGGTCATTCTCATTATGTGTTTAGAGTTGCAGGGCTTGATTAACTTGTTTTGGGGCCCTGGGGTAAAGATCAGCCTGTGGGCCCCTCTTACCCCCCATTCTCCCACTTTTTATGCAATGTGCACATTATTACTGCCCTCAGTTTTGCCGTGTCATTTGATTAAACACATTATTTGATTATGCAGCATATAAGCACAGTATCTGTTGAAATAATGTAAGTTTTGGAAATAGCCTAACCTGATTCCCCCAATGATCTACTGTATATCTATGCATGGCATGATAAGAGTATGTATAGTAACATTGTCCATTTTATGATAATTTAACAAAGAAAAGCCATAAAGACTGAATCTTATAAGCAACTAAATAGTTTAATAATGTAATTACTATGACATACTGTATGTTAAATGTTGAATACCCCTGAATATGGCACTGAAACATTTCACTTTGAAAGCCATCTATTTGAATTTATGTGGTCTGAATTCACTCTTTTAATTTTTCATTTGTCATTTTCAAGTCATACAATTGCAAAAACTTTATTTCCAGTATATATATATTTGAGGGTTAACAAATTCAGATAGAAAATTTGTACTCTTTAAGCATTTCAGAAATTTTTGTATCAGATTATTATTTTGTTTTGATCTACTGATTGAATGATTGTGTAAGATAGTTCTACTTCCATTATCATTATTCATCTAGTGATCAGAATCTTCTGGCACATATGAATGTGATTAAATGATTATCATGTCAAAATGCACAAAAACTTGATAATGTGGGAAAAAAAGATTTTTTAAAAAAAAGTCCACCTCTCGAGACCCCTCCAGCTGTCCTTATTAGTGCACCATCATTGAGTATGCTAGACCACCAGTACGTAAATATGGGTCATGTCACTTAGATAAAACTTTTCTGACTTCACCAGGCTGCATCACCACAGATCACATGCTGTATGTATCAGTTTTATGGAAGTACCCCAAATAGACATTTAAATATCAGATTCAACTTATTTTTTTCTGTTTATGTTGTAGTTTCAAAACAGATCTGAGTCACATGCAGCATGAGGTAGCCTAGTTCCAGACCCCTGAATTGCAGACAACATCTGATTTGTTCAGTGATTCAAATAGGTCTGGTGCATTGATGTAATAAGAGCTTTGTAGGGGGGATAAGAATGGGGATGTCACAGTACATACCGTAGTACAGTCGTACGGTGGCTACATGAAAATGATGAAAAATAGTGACAGAAAAATGGTGCACAGTGTGGTTACAAATGACACAGCTTTAGAAGTTGTTGTAAGTCGATTTAAAAAATTAACAATTGTGAAGTTGACAAAATTAGGGCTAAACAGAACAAAATACCTTCCCAACAAGAAATAGGCTGACATGAATATGATTTTACCTGCAATCTGAATATAAGCAAAGTAAAACTTATTTTGTCTAAATCATCATGAATGTTTTTTTTTATTATTTGTGCAGCCATAGTATCATCAGAAACAGATTCTAAAATAGGCAGGTCATTGTATCACACTTGTATCACAGCCTTTGACACAAGTAGAGCAGAGTTTCACCCAGTTAAGCTCAGGGTCATCTCTGGTTTCCCACTCAGTATCTGCTATGTTACACTGCTGGCAAAGAGTGACGGGGAGATTTTGTTGCCTACCAACAGCAGACATCACAACCCCCCTCATAGCCTGGTGGTGAGTTAAGAGTCCCTGCCAGCCAACCATCAGCATGCTAAGTTATTCATTCCAATTAGACTTTGACTTTTGACTGGCTGACTGCTACAGTACTGCAGGCTGCAGTCACGTATGTACCTACAGTTATATCTCAGCCTATTGAGACTGATATGAAATAGTTTTTATTTTATTTTTTAAATGTTTTTAAAGCTCATATAAGGTAGCAGAAAGCATAGTTTTTGTTTTTAGGAAAACATGACACTGCTGTTTATAATGATTGTAGTCAAAGCTGCACTAATCAATATCTTTATATTAACGATGGATTTTTATATTAACAATAGATCATAACTACGACTATGTATAATGTGAAAGGTGTTGCTCATAGTGATGAAACCACAGAGAATTATCTCCAACTCTGTAGCTCTATGAGCTGTTTAGCCTCTTTCAGTTCATTGTTTTGGTTTTATGGCCCTTGACTGTACTGTTTTGGTTCAGTCTCACCGCTCTCATCGGCCTTGTTTTCAGCAGCAGCAGCGACAGGCAGCTTTTCAGTGATAAACGCAAAGTACACCAGCTGTCCAGCAACCAAACAGCAGACAGACACAGTTAGAAACTAGCCGGTGAACATAGTGGAGCATTTAGCAACTGAAAAGCCAGATATGTTTTTCAGGAGTTGGTGGAGACCAAAACAGAGCTAAAGGAGAGAGAATATTGGACTTATATTCATCAGGTGGATACAAATGTGTCTCCACATGAATGCTAATGTTTCTCTGCGTCTCCTGGATGTGTACATGAGCAACTGTTTGCTAAGACAATAACAACTTGGTGACGACATTCAATGTTGTGTCCACAGCCTGTTCTGCTGCCCCCATGTGGCCAAAGACAACGACAACAACAACAAATAATTCATGCAGCTTTATGCAGTGTCCCTGCATTGGAGTCGTTTTAGGGCATAGGAGGGTTGCTGCAGTATCTTGTTTGATACAACCGCTTAGAGTTGCCAAAATGAGATATTTTTAAACCTTACACGGAGGCGCTTTAATATCATTTGGTTTCAAATGACTCTTGTACATATTTTAATACTCCCTTAAAGAACTAATTGCTTCAGTATTTTTTTTCATTCAATCAACTAATCATTATGGCTAAACCAATTCTCAAACAATCATAGTTTTTAGCTTATGTAACTGACCTGTATTCAAATATTTGGACCTGCCATTTCCTTGAGGCATGTGTAAGAAAAGCATTTTTGTTTCTCTTTCTGTCTAAACCCTAACACTAACTTGTTTTCTGTGATTTACTATAACCTTTTTGAATGTATTGGAAAGCCCCCTCCAGTTATGGGACCAGAAGTTTCAAGATTTGAATGGAGTACCACATTTTAATATAACATCTAAAAACCTATTATACCAACTCATTCATTATGAAGTTATCCATAGAGCGTACACTACACCTGGCAAAAGATTGCAGATGAAATTACAGCCCAGCTAAATCTGTCGTCTATGTAATTCTACCTCTCCAGGAGAGTCCAGTGGTTGACAGCTTTTGGGGTCATGTTAACAGGGTTAGCCAATCTCATGAAATTTGTGAAAAATCTCTCTGTAAAGACTATTCTCATAATACTCAAAACCAATAAAAAACAATCAAAACGATCTCAAAATCTTAAATTATTCCTGGTATGTACAGTATGTATACAATATCTCTGGATAAATAAGCAAGAATTCTTCTATTCTTATCAGTCAGTGGAGTTTGATGACATCAAATTATTCCTGGCATACTGCTGCTGAACCAAAACAACATTTCAATCAGCCAGAATAACTGGAAACACCCGAGTTGGTGTGCAACACCTTAAAACTGTATAATGCAGGAATTCAGCTACAAAAGCTGAGCTGTCCATGGTGCTAAAGATTCACATTGAAGCCATGCATTTTTTGTGCTTTTTAAATTCTTCTAATTCACGGACACTGGGTTTTAACAAAGCTTGGCCAACTGTTTATGAGAATTCAGAGTTTCTGAGGATACCACATATGTCATGCTTTTTATACACAGTTTGGGAAATATGTATAAAATAGTACACAAGGCATCTATGATACAGTATTTCTATTTCATATAATTGTTCAAACATCAAGATATAGCATTTTGGGTTTGAATATTTCACTCACTGGCAAAATGAATACACTATAGTTTTGTTCTTGATCAGTTCCCCTCAGATACACAGCTGTTAGAAACTCTGCAGTTCCTAGATGCTAGTACATCTCAGCCTGTGAAAACAGCTGTATAATGTCATCTGTGGCTCTAGAGGGGCTTTGTCAAGTCTGAGAAAATTATTCAAGTGGCATCCCACCACCCTGTGGAATTTTTGCTGAAGAGTTTTTGACCTCTAGTAGCCCTATGGGTCCGTTTTGTTTGTCTCGTGCATGGCCATGCATGAACACGGGTGACATGATACACGTTCCTGCCAATGGTTTCACACTATTCCAATGATCTACAGGCAACTTCAGTGCCCTAAGAAATGCAGCAATATGCCAACAAAGGCAGGGAAGACAAAGACCATGAGATACAATACAATAAAAATAGATGTAAACAAGCAGGGCACCTTTAACCAGGCATGTCTGGCAACATATGCTGTCTAGTTGCATTACGGGTAGGGTAGAACACAATGTTTTGGGAGCTACAGAACTAAGAGTCAGGTTGTCTTGGCCTCTGCTGCCTCAGTTTTGATCATTCTGCTTTTAAACAGTGCCTTCAAAGTCCAACAACTTTATGGAAACGCAATTCTAAATTATTGGAGTGCACCTTTAAATGTTATTAGACTGGCTGGTGACTTTACAGTCTAGTAGCCCCATTGCCTCACTGTAGGGCAGAGAGTGTCTCTTCTTGATTCAAATATAGTCTGAATTCTCTGGATAAAGGTTTTTAGCATTGCTTTATAGAATTAAGAGTGAAAAGACTGCGTCACAGTTATGAGTGTGGGGCTTTCCTCTCCTATCTCACTACTTTTTTACCACAATTTCACACAGTTACATACAATAGGGTTTCCTTGATACATCAGTCAAAAAGATATATTAGATCTCTCTTATTTGTGATTAAAAAAAACAATCTGTTCAAACCTTTTAACCCTTATTCCCTCCAAAGAAAAAATAACAACAAAATGAATCATGACCTACTTATGATTTGGACCCCCAGGCATCTGTCCAAGGCCCCTAGTGGTCACTGGCCCCAGACTGGCCTCCACTGTCACAGACTGACCCCTGAGAGCTTCAGCAGTTAAACGTGCACAGCAGCTCACTGCTCATGGGGGTGTGTTGTTGCTGAGTTGTTGTCACTTGGGTGTTTATCTGCCAGGCTGCCTGTGTCTGAGGTGTCACAAAACCCTGCAAACATTCCCTCCTGTCTAACATAGCAGCAGTTTTCACATTTTGTCACGGTGCCTATATTTGAACTGGATGTATATATTTAAAAACAGCCGCTGAGCCGTCTGTCTGCACAGAAACGTTATCTGTTGTTCAGGCAGAAATGAGGCAGTCACTGGGCTTCTTGTGCACTCGCAAATGTCTGTATGCCAGTCCCCTCTCCTAAATACACATGTATTACACACCATTCAGTCCACATTTGATGAGGTTTGTTGTCATGACAACAAATCTGATATTGCCTGTTAAGTACATATTTACATAGACCTTAATTGGGAATATTAAAATGTTTTTCTCTCCAAAATTCAGTCTAAGGGGAATGTGGAAAATCTGATCATTTGCCAGTGTTAACTATTACATTAATATTAAAACAAATATTAAAACACATACAATATTATACAATTAATAGTAAAATGTGGCATAATTCTGCCCAAAATTATCATTGATCTATAATCATCAATCTATAATCAAATGAAATGTTGTCCAGAACCTGAGAACACTGGTAGTTATCCAAACTTTTGTGAGTTAAAATACACTTTTCCACTAGTTCAGTGTCTTGATGCTTCACATTAGTCATAATTTACTTGTTATGGTTTTTCACAAAAGTGCATAAGTTACATTTCTGAGTGCTTGCATTGCACAATTTCTGTGATATCTGTATATATTTTTTCTTTAAAGATCACATAAAAATATTCTGCTCAGTTACCTTATTAAAAAATTAAAATGAAAACATGGATAATTATTTATATTAAAAGGAAAACATATTAATAATGCAAAGGTATTGCCAAAAAGAAGAAGAAATGATAGTAAATTACACATACAAAGTACATTAATTCAAGTAGATACATTGGCTGTATTAAACTTAATCAATAGAATGATTAAACATACATTCCAGACATTTACTCTTCTTCTCTGATATTCAGATTCTTTTCTTTTCTAAAGCTGTAATTTCTTCATCTCCTCCACCAGTTAAAGTGGGTTTTAACCAGCTCCTTGTTATGTGTTTCATAGCTGCAACTCTGGTGCTCCTGGTCTATTTCTAGAGTTAGTTCAGGTTGTGTTGTACCTAAAGTAATAAAGTTTGGTTCAACTGCTTGTTTAATTCGAAATATTTTCAAAATTTAATTCATGTGCTAAATGTAGTTTGTACATTTATTTAGTATTTGGAACATGGTTATATAAAAGTTTGTATCAATAAATAAAGCAATTAATGGATTTCAATAATCTCATTCATTTGATTCATTGTGCGGGGGAGTCTTCTCCACGAACCCTATTGGTCCGCGAACCCCAGCTTGACAGCCATGTGGCCCAGACAGTAGTTAGTAATGTCTATGGTCCTTTTTAGATACTCGGTTTTAGGCTTCATGTCGCGTTGAGCTGGAATGTCTGGAGCGCTCCGTGCCATCCAGTGACCGTCCAACTGTGAGCGGAGCTTTGCGCGCAGTACCATCACTGCCTTAAGACTGAGAAATCCTGGGGAACTCCATCTCTGCTATCTCTTTTCTGTCGGACACCAAATGTAAGCTTAACCACGCCGGTTCAGCTATGAAGACTGGTCAAAGCTGTGTGAAGACGCCGCCGATTCTGCGGGAGGTTAAGGATCTGATCCAGAAATCGGCGCACATAGACGAGGATGCCCCGGAGAAGCAAGACGAAAGCAAATATGTGGATGAAACCAAAAAACCGGCAAAAGACTCTCGCTTTGATGAGAGAAACCAAATGTCTGTCCTCATTGACAGCAGCGGCGCTGGAGTTCTGTGCGCAACTGAACCAAATCACCAGCTGATGATTGAAAAAGAAAATGAAACTACGAGCAGAGATAATGCCAGAGTTGGAAAATGTACAGAAGATGTCCAGAAGGGTCAGTGTGATCCCTCCTCGCCATCAGGTCCCCATTGTCTTAAGTCAGAGGATTGCCTGAAATCAGGAGACGCCGACAAAAGCGAGCGTACAGTGACGCAACCTGAGGTCTCCACAGACAACAAAAACACACCAATGAATGAAGATTTGCACTGTAGCGATAATCATCTGAGCGGTAGAAGTGAGTCGGATGATTATGAGGAGGATGATGATGTTAGTTTGGTGCTTTCTGACGACAGCGATCCGTGCGTAACGGAGGATGAGTCCCATTACATTACCACGCACGAGATCCAGCTCTCGGAGCTGTCTGACCATGAGGGGGACCTCGTGGTGGGCTCCTCGGCCAGCTGGGACATCGAGGATGACAACCAGGTGTACTCTTTTGTCGATTACGCGTCTTTTGACGGTGATGTAGCGGTGGTGGGGGACAGGGGGGACGGCCATCTGCCTCGCTCTGAGAGCGCATCAGCAGCAGTCAGCACTCTGCTTGAAAGTGATCTGTGCGACGCGGCCAAGTTCGCCAGCTCAGATGAGAGTGTGTCAAAGCCCCAGCAGTGCAGTGGCAACAGTGCTGGACAGATCCAGCTGTCAATCAGAACCACTTCTCGAGCTATAAATGGCCCTAGCAACATCCAAGAAAAGGAAAACATTCTTTATCATGCCGGGCGCTCCGGAGACATGAGTAGATATGTTTTTAGAGGAGTTGATGGGAAGGCAGACACGTTGTGTGACAGGGCAAAGTGTTTCATAGCCGCGCCCGGACGCTTACACTTTGGCGGCAAATTGAGGGGAAAAGAGGTCACCGAATATTCCAGCGGTGCGTCCAGCGCTGTCAGCGAGCTGGACGACGCTGACAAGGAGGTGCGCAACCTGACAGCCAAAACCTTCAAGAGCCTGGCTTATCCTTACTTTGATGCAATTAATTTCAGCACCTCCAGTGAGTCATCTGCATCAGACCATGGGATAGGGATAAATAGGTGGTCCACGTTTGTCGACCTGAAATATGGCAACATGAATGTTTCACAAGGACTGGACCAAAGTGTTCTTTCCCACCAAAACTCAACGGCCTCATTTGAAATAGCCAAAAATGTAGACAATAGAGGTTATAAGGGCACTGCACTGGCAAACACCAAACCGCCCACCAGCAAGATCTTCACTCTGAATGGGAATCCCCACGGGGCATCGTCTTCTACAAAGAAAATAGAGCTGATGGGGAAATTTGGTCAGGGGCACAGTGGGGTGATTAGGCTCACAGAGACTCTGAATTTTCGTTGCAATGTCAAATCAGGAATGTCTGGGGGAGAAAGGCGCACTAACTTTGCACAAAACGCTGAAGGATCACGTTCCACAGATGAAGTTACCAACACTTTGCCAGGCGGCCAGAGGAGAGGGGCCAGCAAGCCACCCTCGAAAACCATGGAAGACACACACAAGAAAGCCATATTCGCCTCGAGCGTTATCAAAAATGTGATTTCTAAGAAGATGCAGTTCGAGCAGGAGCGCAAGATGGAAAGAGGGGAGATAAGTGAGCCGCATCAGGCGCCGTCCCCGTGCTTTGTGCACCAGGAGAGCGACAGTCACAGAGGGAAGGGGAGCAGAGAGCTGCACAGACAGAGCTCAAAGTTTTCCGAGAGCAGCTCTGACTACGCCATAATGTGCGTGGATGAATTAGGGGACTTTGTGGACAGCGGCTCATGTGATACCAAGAGCGACTCTCGGAGACAAGACGCGATCGCTCTCGCCCCAGAAACTAATTTGGAGCCGACGAATGAAGCTGGAATTGATACTAAAAAAGGCGCATTGGAAGCGTCCAAAAGCACGTTGTTTCGCAGCCAAAATAGCGCATTCAGATGCTGGAAGGACGAGGAGCTAGAGTTTCAAAAGGATCATAAAAACGATAAAACTCCGGAGGAGAAGCCACTTTCAGCTAACGACAGAGAGGGCGAGGGGAATCAGTACTCAGACGACAGCAGCAAACTGACTAAAATGTCACATTTGTTTGTGCCAAATATCCAACTGCTGTCTAGTGACGGAGAAGTCGGACAGCAGCTGCCGGGCAGGATTTATTCTCCATGTGGAGATGGAGGAGGGATTAAACTGCGCTCTGACAACACTTTATACATTGCAGACTCCAGGAATGTCGCTACATCTAAATCTCCGGAAATTAAAATTAATTTAAGGAGCGTGAGAGACAATAAAAAGGAGCCTTTTGGAGTCTCCAAGCTGCGTGCTCCTAATATAGGCTGTAACGCAGTCAGCCTGATCAAAACAGATGACTTCAAATGCCAGGCGCTGGCTGCAGCTTTGAAGGGTGAGTCCTCTGATAAAGTGCCACATTTCATGGTTAGAGACATTAGAGATAATAAAGGAAAGCTACAGACACCCATACACCAAGTGAGAGACGTGCGTAAATTGGTTAAAAGTTCATATCATTTTGTTTCTTTGGATAACAACGAAAATAAATCAAACTTCGCCTCTGCTGACACCCATCCAGAGCAAAAGAAACAAATGTCATATCGACATCCTACATCTGTTTCTCCTATAGTGATAAAATGTCAGTCTGTTAATACTAACAGTAACGGAAAACAGTCTGGAAATCTTGACTTATCTAAACATGAGCCGTTTGACATAGACAGATCGTCTCCAGAGGGCGCCAAAACCGCTCCACTACAAAGGCAAGCAGGGAGAGCACCCATAAATAATTCAAATAATTCCTCAGAGGGAGGCAGTGGGTTGAGAATTGAAAGCAAAACAGCTTCAAAAAGACAGGAAAAAATACCACAGATAACAGATAACATCACAGATAAGAAGCCTGAATCAAAGATGGCAA
Source organism: Thunnus thynnus (assembly GCF_963924715.1). NCBI lineage: Eukaryota > Metazoa > Chordata > Actinopteri > Scombriformes > Scombridae > Thunnus > Thunnus thynnus. Next base: position 2,572,965 of record NC_089538.1, read on the forward strand.
ACCAGGCAGCTTTGGAAAAACTCCAGGCTGCTGTGAAAACCATGGAGCAGCTCTATGTGTTTGAAAGAAATGAATGGAAAAGGAAGAATCAGCCCCAGCCACTGACAGACAGCCATGTGCTCTCACTGATTACCAGCGAGGAGCTTGGAGGCCCTGAGGAGGAAGGGCTGACAGGGTCCAACATGGAAAAGACAGTCAGAAGAGATTCATATCCCAACACAGATATGATACCACCAGCAGTGGCGGCGTCCCCCAGCATCGACAGCCTGCTGAGGCGAGAGGACAAAGATCTCAACAAGGCCTTTCAGGCATCCAGTGGCCGTGATGATAGGCTCATTGCTAAGTCGATGCAAGCTGCTAGCACCACAGGGGGCAAGAACATGTTCAGCCTCAGCTCCAGCCTAAAGGCCTCTGCAACTGTCAACGCAAAGACGCCCCAGCCAAATGCCATCACGCAAACGCCTTTCACCACCAAAAGCTTTGTCCCAAAGTCTCCCAAATTGCCAGTGTCCTTAAAAATCAGCCAGCCAAAACTGAGTGGAAATGAAGGAGCTGAATCGAAGGAGGTGGAGAGATCTGCACAGGAGCACTTGAGGGCCTCAGCTGACAACGAGAACTACCTAACCATTCCGGTTAAGACTCATGCCAGCAGCAGCAAACAGGCTTCATCTGCTGAAAAAACATCAGTATACACATTCACCACTCAGTCACACCCAGCCACTCCCCCAGGACAAGTAGGTTCTAGCGTAAAGGGTCAGGAAGACCACAACCAGTCCCCTAAACGCTCCAGCATTGTGATGGAGACACGCTCACCAGAAATCCCTCCTGCCACCATCTACCACTCCCTGCCATTGGGCATGCCCACAAATCAGCCACAGGTGTACTGCTTCTCCCCGGCAATCACTCCAGCTCCCACTCTGGAACACTTCCAGGCCACCCAGAGGAAGATGCTCCTTGATCCCACCACCGGAAACTACTACCTAGTGGACACTCCTGTTCAGCCAGCCACCAAGCGCCTCTTTGACCCTGAAACAGGCCAGTATGTGGATGTGCCCATGCCCCAGCCTCCTATAACCCCTGTACCCATGCCGCTTTCACCTTTGGCCCTCAGCCCTGGGGCGTACGGACATACCTACATGATGTACCCAGGCTTTATGCCGACACCATCAGTGATCCCGGCCCGGACACTGGTGCAGTCACAGATGTCGGTGCAGTCAGAGGTGGAGAGTGGAGAGAAGGTCCCGTCACAGCAGCCTGAGGGCATGTACATGGAGACTCCCTTCTACATGGCCACAGGGAAGTCTCCACAGGCAGCATCTGGGACTCAACAGCAGGCCACCACCAACAAGCTGCCGCAGGGCTTAACCAGCATCAAGCAGCCGGTCATCAGCATCACCTCACAGCAAGGGCCCCGGATCATCGCCCCACCCTCGTTTGATGGAACCACCATGAGCTTTGTCGTGGAGCACAGATAAACCGCAGCTAACCTGGACAGGTGAGTAATTCTGACAGTTCACCTGGTTTGTGTTCATCAGGTTTATGTGGATCTAATGCATGCATTTTGTCACATAGTGTCAGACTGACTTTGTAATTTGTTCTTGGTAATATTGTATCTTAAATTTATTTCAAACATACAGTAAAGTCTATTAAAAGTATAGAACACCTTACCATACAAGGAATACAGAAATATCACAGTGTAATCTTTACATTTAGTAGTGAAATTAAATAAGCACTCATTTTTTCTGTTCATAATGTCATGATATAATGTCAAATTTAGTAATTGCAGTGCACTCATATTTATGCACTCAATTGGGCAGTGGTGGCCTGAAGGTTAGAGAAGCGAGCTTGTGACTGGAAGGTCGTCCGTTCATTCCCCGGACCCGCAGGATAAATCTGGGAAAGTGAAAAAGCAACACAAAGCAATGCTTGCCCTTCCCTCATTACCACCACTCAGGTGATTCCGAAATAATGCTGTTTTTAATCCAACTTCCTCAAATTAACTGACAAACTGAAAACTTCAGTAATATTCCAGCACAGTTGTACTAGTTGGTGTCTTGTTCTCTGGACTCATAATGAAGCTGCCCTGTTAAGTCTACTGTGTGCACTGTTCTTACCGAGAACTCAGATTCAGCGGGGTACATGCAAAATACCAGGAAGGCATTAGGTGGGGGTGGGGGGGTCATTAGGGGCTCAACAGCAAATTTTTGCCATGGAGCCCCTTAACAGCTCAGTCATGTTAGTAACCATCAAGTACGTCAAAGTGTCCATGTTAGCCAAAATCTTCTGGTTAGCATCAAGTTGTGCTCTGGTGTGACCTGACAGCAAAATGACCCCTAATCAAGGTGCCTCTTTAATTTTTGTTCACACTTCTTGGAGAGTCTGAGCACACAAAAATATACTAGTTATATACAAGATTTGTTTGCATTTCTAGTTATAATATTGTAGTTCTAGTGGTTCAAAGTTTCAGTATGAAATCTATGGAGACCCAAAGTTTAAACTTAAATAAATAAATTAATGAATAAACATTATTAAATAAATAATCATATGAATACATACAAACAAAATAATACTAATGATAATAATAATATAACCATTAATATTTCAATGTTCTAAAATTCATTAAAGCTCATTATTAAGAAATTGTTTTTGATCCTGCCTATTTTCATGGTAAAATAGTTTGTGTCAGGTCATTTCAATGTAATTACAGCAGTTTTAAAATGTTCTTTTTCACAATGCTTTTCCCACACTGCCAAAACTTTGGTGATAGCAAGACACTGAAGCTCAACTGGTATGGAGGCCTAAAGTGTTCCACATAAAATAAATATTAAGACAGTATGAAACACACATTCATAATATTTATAACACAAATACAGACAAAATTAACACAATATATTATAAAACTCAGCTTGTGATTGTTGTTATTGGTTTTCAGTTCATCCAACAGTCAATCACGGAACTGGCTCTGCTCTGTTTGTCTTAGTTGACACATGAAGTCTTTGTGATGAAAGGTAGCATTAAATAGACCTGTTATTGTGAAAACAGTATTATAAAATAAAATAAAATTAGGGAAAAGGGACATTTTTTAATTATTAATTTATTCAATTTTAAACACTTTAGGTCTCCATACAAGATGGATTTAATTTTCTTTCTATTGTCAAAGTTTTGGTAGTGTGGAAAAAATGGCTTTTTGAAATGAATTCATCTTTTGTAAAAAGCACATTTTGATTAATAAAAACTGCTGCAATTAAATAAAAAAAATTTCATTCATTCACATTTCATAATAGCAACATGAGTTTGAAAAATGGCTATATTATTTTTTTGTTATTGTTATTATTCTATATGTTATTTAATGTCTGTATTCATCGATATGATTATTTATTTCATACCTTAGTATATACCAATTCAGTCTATTTATCAATTTCCTAGTAGTATCAGGTCAATTGGATGAGGGCACAAAGAATTGCAACCAATCATGCCCCAGGATTCAATATGCATGAAAAAGGAAGAGACATAATGTGATTGTAAAGTTTGCAACTGAGCACCTCAGCAGGCACTAGCACTCACATTCTAGTTTGTGAATTCTGATATCACAGCAGAGATACAGAGGATTACATTGATGTAAGATTCTTCATGGTCTTGGTGTTTGAATTTGTGTATGGCATGGTGGACATAGTGTGTGCAGGAGTAAAAGGTCAGGCAATAGCAGGCGTTTGTTATGTGTATACATGGACAGTTTCAGCTGCTGGTGAACATCAAGAGGCTGTCTGGCAGGTCAGAGTCGCAGCGGGGTCAGCCGGCTTTTTATAGGACCCGTCATTTAAAGCCAGAGAGAGTGAGAAGCCAGATTCACATGGCTTCTGATCAGCTGTTACATAAACACAGCATGCAACATAGCAGCAGATAGCCTCAGCTGCACTGTGGGTGGACATTTGGAGTTCCCCTTATCATCTGAGAATGAGACCCACATACCAGAGGGCTTAGTTATGATTGTAATGTAAACAGATATTCTGTCGTCTGATAGGCTAGAGGTTGAAGAAATTTGCTTTTGATTGGAAGGTTGCTTGTTCAAATTCTCCAGACTAGCTGCAAAACTCTCATTGAACAATGATTATGTACCTCAACAACTATCGTCAGGGTGCTCTTGACACACCTTACCTGCAGGTTTAAAAAGGAGACATTTTTTGTGAGTACAAAATGATAAAACTAAAGCTAGTCATGAGAGAATGTATGGCTAGTTTCGTGATACTTGAGACCATACCAATAAATGGCATAGAGACACGCAAGGAGAAATGAATTGCTGTGCAAGTTTTTCTGTTAAATAACCAAAATATATGGAAGTTCATTCATTCCAAAACTAAGTGGTCATTTATGAGTCTTCAAGGGCAAAATCTAAGAGTGTACAGGGACAGATAGGTAAGCACAGAACATGGTTTATCACAGGAGTATGTTGGATTTTGGTAAACTGTGAAACTGTACTTGCTGGTTCATGTACCATGAAACACACACACAACACGTTTCCTTGTTTTGCTTTAGTGTCAGTCCGAATGACCCCTCACTTTTAAATCCAAATGGAACTTATTGGTCAGTGAGTGATGAGTTACAGACTAATGTAGTTTCTACTTCCAATCACACTTTATTTTACCGTTAAACATTTACCATATATCTGGTATCAATAAAATACTTACTGGCTACCTATATCAACAAATTTGTAGGTACCGGGGAGGAAGACAAGAGGATAGAGAATAAGTGGCTAACATATATGTATTAAAAGGGTTTAAATGATGGTGATGGAAGTATTTCCTAAATTACTGAGTACATAATTAATAATTAAGAGGTACAGTAATATTATTACTCGGTAACAAGGCAGAGAAAAAAATGGGATTAGGATATAGTTTCATTTATTTTAAGATTCTGACACATTAACAAAAATACTGTGAGAATATATTTATTCTTAATATTAATATAGTGTACATTATTATTATTGCTCAGGAACAAGACATCAGGCTAAGCCTGAGTACAGGGGTGTACCTCTATAGCTGTAGCTATAAAACAGTTACAGTACCGAAAGTACTGTAAAGTTTGGACACACTTTCTTATTCAAGTGAATGGGAAGGTGTGTCCAAATGTTTGATTGGTACTGTATATGTGTGTTTTTTTTGTAATGATGATAAAATACTGAACAGTAATGTGATTTTGGAATCAAACGTAGGATTCATCTGACATCTGAATTGAAATTGATGTTAAACAAGCACCTAGATGAGCTTCATATCCTGTCATGTCATCACATCATAAACAACTAAGGGGCCAAATACATATACTTTCACTAACAAGCTTTATTAAAGGTTAGACAAAAGGTTGGACAAAATACAACATACACAATGCTGTGGCAAGCTATTAATTCAACAAGTGACACATGATGATTTTACCAAGTGTTTTGTGTTTTGTGAAGCATGCATGAGGATTTCCAGCTGAGATACATGTAATAGGTTTTAATGATATTACCATCAGGGCATAGCATTGAAATAGTGTGAAAAAACATTCTTATTACAGTGTAAGTCTGGATGCTGTAAAGTAAAGTTGACCCTTGCTCACTCTGTTTTACTCTAATTATATTGTAATTACAGAGGGCGTGGCCTGTCAAATGAAGTGGTCCACAGTTCAGCCCTTTTTCACAATAATTATAGTGTAGTTACAGAGTATGTGGACGGTCAAACAAAGCAGTCCACTCTTCACCCCTGTTTCATGGTAATTACAAATAAGTGTTGGGTACACAGGATGTAGTATTTAATGTTAATTACTCTGGTATATTAACACAGCACAGTCCATCACCACAATAAATACACAATAAAACAGAAATCACTTATCTGTCCATCTCAATGTTACCTTAAGATCTTTGATTCTGAACCAAAGTTGGAAGCATTTGATTTTCTAGTTGTGCAGAAGTCTTTCTTGATTGGCAAAAAACAGAGTAGAGCCTATGGGCTAAATCCTTCACACACACACAGTACATCAGTGCAACTTTACCACTGAAAATTGCTCCAAACGTACTATACATTTGTGGCAAATGCATACAAGTATATTGTGGGAAGAGGTCTATCCATTCTTACAGCTATCATAACTCACTGAATTGTTAATCTCTCAATTTTCCAGCAGTTTGGATTGTCACAAAAATAAAAAAAAAAATGGTTTTCATACCAAAATACTGTTTAATGCAAAGTAACACTAGGCTAATATTACTACAGTAAATTAAAGTTGAGCCTACGTCTTATCTAAGTATTTTCTGTTTTAGTATTGCATTATTATATATGGCTACTACGATGATTGAAAAAATGCATACATATACACTCGTTTTTTAAATAGTTATAACAATTAAAAATCTCTCTCTCTCTCTCTGCTGACACATCTACATAAATGATGCATACAATAACTTACATCATCAGTTGGTGGAAGCAGTTCCACAGTTACAGTGGTTGGGCTAGTTGATCAGTTGTTCTGTGGAAACAAACCAAAAGCAGCAGGTAAATGAAATTTAGTTGTGGGCTGCATGTTTATGGATGAGAGACACGAGCCACACAGGCTTCCTCATTCTTTTCAATGAGACCACTGCAGCTACAGAGGGCTCTGTCAAAAAATATGAGGGTAGTTAGGTCCTGGCTCTACTATTGTTGCAGTGCAATGCAATATTATCTGGCTAATGAAATATGTGCAAACACACATACTACTGTAGGTAAAACACCTTGTAGCTTGTAGCATCATGCTTATTCTACTGTTTACCTTTCAAGCATCAAGACAGAAGAGACAAATATTACTTTCCAAAGTTGTACAACCCAGAAAAGAGTACACAGCACTGTGCAGTATGTTGGTGTTTGATTGCTCTTCAAACTGGACTTACTGTTATATATATGCTGTTATATATACTATTACTTGTGCCTTCTCCACTTGACTTTAGAACTGTCAATGAAAAAAAAATGGAAAAACAAAAATACAAAATACAAAATTGTACCTATTTTGTCACATCTTCGAGGCTATACATCAATGCCATTGTCTTGAGACACGGCTCTGGTTATTTATAGTGCCCATATCATTAATTTGCCACATACTGGTATCAGTGACGATAGATTGTCCAATACAGGATAAAATTAAGAGATAATTCATCTTAATACATTTTATAAATGGACCATCTATGACAATTTTACAGATCTCTATGTAAACTGTCATAAAATTACATATTTATATTACATATCTTCTCAGCTTATTTTCCTCTCTCCACCTTATCATATCGCTGTCAAATCGCTCTAAAAAACGTGTATATGTTGGTCTGAAGTATGCATGAGATGCACATATCTCGCAGCTCATTCTGTGTTTATACAGTTAATACCAGCTTCTTTGAGATGTGGTGTATGTGTGGTGTATGTGTGGTTTTGTGCGCTTGTTCGCTTGTTTATCTGAACCCCAGACTCTTATGAGACAGTCCTTGATAAAACTCCTCCCTTATCAGACTGTCAGGACACAAATCAGGAAACAGTTTGTTTCCTGTTCCTCACCGAGCAAAGAGACACACAGAGAGAAGGACGATAGCATTCAAACTCTTCCACTTCCACAGAGAGAAAACAGATATAGTAAGGAGTACTGGGAACACTGGAAATACTGGAATACTGGAATACTGGAATGCTGCTGTTTCAACCTGGTACTGACTGCATATACTGAAAGAGAATTTAAAAAGAGCCATCACTCAAAGTGAAAGTAACTTTTAGGGAACTTTTTAGAACTACGGCTGACTTCTTCCTTGTTTGCACCGTCTGCCTACTGTGTTTTCTGCGTCTCTCAGACAGAAAATGGCTTCTCGATCAGAAGAAGATTTCTGTTGTCCTGTCTGTCACGACATCTTCAAAAATCCTGTTGTGCTGTCATGTAGCCACAGCTTCTGTAAAGACTGTCTGCAGCGCTGGTGGACAGAGAAACTAGTACACGAATGTCCAGTTTGTAAAAGAAGATCTTCAAAAAGTGAACCACCTTCTAACTTGGTGTTAAAGAACCTGTGTGAAGCCTTCCCACAACAACTTTCTCTACAAGAGAAAGCATCTGCAGAGTCTGAAGCTCTCTGCAGTCTGCACTCAGAGAAACTAAAGCTCTTCTGTCTGGACCATCAGCAGCCTGTGTGTGTCGTCTGTCGAGATTCAAAGAAACACACCAACCACAGATTCAGCCCTATTGATGAGGCTGCACAAGATCACAAGGAGGAGCTCAGGAAAACCCTGAAGCCCTTACAGGAGAAACTGGAGAACTTTAATCAAGTTAAAGTTAACTGGGATCAAACAGCAGAGCATATTAAGGAACAGGCCCAACAAACAGAGAGGCAGATAAGGGAGGAGTTTAAAAAGCTTCATCAGTTTCTACAAAAGGAAGAGGAGGCCAGGATCACTGCTCTGAGGGAGGAAGAGGAGCAGAAGAATTGCATGATGAAGCAGAGGATTGAGGCTCTGAGCAAAGAGATAGCAGCTCTTTCAGAAACAGTCAGAGTCACAGAGAAAGAGCTGAGAGCTGCAGACGTCTCATTCCTGCACAACTACAAGGCTGTAATGAAAAGAGTCCAGCAGCGCCCCCTGCTGAATGATCCACAGCTGAATGATCCACAGCTAGTGTCAGGAGCTCTGATAGATGTGGCCAAACACCTGGGCAACCTGACCTTCAACATCTGGAACAAGATGAAGGAGATGGTCTCCTACACTCCTGTGATTCTGGATCCAAACACAGCTTATCCAAACCTCGTCCTGTCTGAAGATCTGACCAGTGCGATATATGTGGAGACAAAGAGAGAGCTTCCTAAAAATCCAGAAAGGTTTGAATATTATGTCACAGTCCTGGGCTCTGAGGGATTTGACTCTGGGACTCACAGCTGGGATGTTGAAGTTGGAAAAAATACAAACTGGGCAGTGGGTGTGACAGCAGTGTCTGTCAAGAGGAAGATAGAGATTCCTAGTGGATTTTGGGAAATATGGTTCAGTGATGGTAAATACAGAGCGCACACTCCATTAGTTACAGATAGATTTATTTCAGTAAAACAGCCTCTTCAGAGGATGAGAGTGCATCTGGATTTGAACAGAGGAGAACTGTCATTCTTTGATCCTGACACTGACGCACGCATTTACACCTTCACAGACACTTTCACTGAGAGGCTGTTTCCCAGCATTGGCACATTAAGTACAGTGCCATTGAAGATATTACCAGATTGATGGTCATGATGGTGATGAGGCGTTAATGTATTGAACAAGAATACCATTGATTTTGCTACTTATTTGAAGCAATATTCACAATATATCCTCTTTTCTATTTTTATCAATCACCTGATATGTGAGTAGCTGTGATTTTGCTGTCACTTTCTTCCCTTAGAATAGAAAACATTTTTGTACAGAGAAAGACATTCTACAAGCTGGTTTTAGAAATACACACTGACTGCAAAATTGTACATAAAACAGCAAGTTTTATGTCAGCTTAGACAAAGAGTGAATATCCAAAAGTGTGTTGTTATGTTCTCCCACTAAATAGCCTAAATGTATGGAAGTTCATTTGTGACAAAATTAGTGGGTGGTGAACAGTCTGCAAAGTTAAAATCTGAGAGTGTACATGTAAATTTGTAAGTGCACAACATGTTTTATCACAAGCAGGGACAGGGTTGTAAATATAGCAGATGTTTTGCTCCTGTAAGATAAATTGTGTCAAAAGATTTCAGTGTGTCAAATCAAACTGCAAACACTCTTATGTGCATGCAATCATGAATGTGATTGTTATATAAATCCAAGGATGACTATGTTAAATTTAAATTATTGAAATAAAAATTCAAAATTTGCTTCTATTTGTGTTGATATGTTGTAGGACAAATTTCACACAAACACACGCATGAAACCAAAATTTAAGTTCAACAATCAAAATGTCATTTTGATCTACAAGTTTAAAAATGCATTACTGCTGCCAACATTATAATCAAAACAGTGAAATCAATTGATTGATAATTTGAAATGTACTCCAAAATATAATCCTGCTATAGGTAAAATGAAACTGAACACCAAATAGACTTTTCATTTGTAAATTGGCAGACAGTGTGCTACTCTGTAGTCTGTGTGTGTCATCTGTTGAGATTCTAAACTTGAAAATGAAAACCTAAACAAAGTTTTTGAATTTGCTTTTGATTTATGTCATGATATAATTGCTAAAACATTGTTATCAGGCAACGCACTGTGTTGGCCAATCAAATATGTGACTGGTAAACACAGTGTTTATCTGTAGGGCTTTTGTCAGTCTGATGCCAGAGAGTACCTGTGGGTCAGTGAGAGATGGGTGGCTTTGCTAGATCAATGGAGCTCCGCTAACAGTGCTGACACATTTTCATATAAGGAAATGAAATAATGAGGGAGAAATGTTTTGGAATGCAACACACTCCTGGTCTGTTTTATAAAACATGCCCTGACAAAACAAAACAGTATCTGACTGTCAGGACAGAAACCAGGAAACACAATTGGTTTAGTATTCCTCACTGAGCAGAGACACACACACAGAGAAGGACAATAGCATTTAAACTCACCACTTCCACAGAGGGAGAACAGTTACAGTAAGAAGTACTGGGAACACTAGGAATACTGGAATACTGCTGTTTCAACCTGGTGCTCACTGCATATACTGAAAAAGAGAAATTTTACAGCCACGCCTTACTGCTGTCTGCCTGCTGTGTTTCTAGATTTACTTGAACAGAAAATGGCTTCTCGATCAGTGATGGATTTTTCTTGTCCGGTCTGCCACGAAAATCCTGTTGTGCTGTCGTGTAGCCACAGCTTCTGTAAAGACTGTATTGCAGACTTTCTTTGATCCTGACACTGTTACACACATATACACCTTCACACACACTTTAACTGAGAGGCTGTTTCCCTTCATTAGCACTCTAAATGCAAAGCCAGTGAAGATATTAACAATGAAAGTCACCTCACAGTTAGCTCAAAATATGTGCAAACACACATACTACTGTAGGTAAAACACCTTGTAGCTTGTAGCATCATGCTTATTCTACTATTAACCTTTCAAGCATCAAGACAGAGGAGACAAATATTGCTTTTCAGAAGTGATAACTTTCCAAACTTGTATTATCCAGGCTGAAAAGAGTATATGGCACTGTGCAGTATGTTGGTGTTTGATTGCTCTTCAAACTGGACTTACTGCTATACGTATGCTGTTATATATACTGTTACTTGCACCTTATCCACTTGTCTTTAGAACTGTCAATGAAAAAAAAATGGAAAAACAAAAATACAAAATACAAAATTGTACCTATTTTGTCACATCTTCGAGGCTGTACATCAATGCCATTGTCTTGAGACACGGCTCTGGTTATTTATAGTGCCCATATCATTAATTTGCCACATACTGGTATCAGTGACGATAGATTTTCCAATACAGGATAAAATGAAGAGATAATTCATCTTAATACATTTTACCTATTCTGTCACATCTTTGAGGCTATACATCAATGCCAAAGCAGCTGTCATGATGCAGTCATTAGACCCAGCTCTGGTTATAGTGTCCATGTCATTATTTTGCCACATATACTGGTATCATTGAGAGCAGATTTTCCAATACAGGATAAAATGAAGAGAAAATTAATCTAAATACATTTTATAAATTGACCTTCTATGACAATTTTACAGATCTCTATGTAAACTGTCATAAAATTACATATTTATTATTTCATTCTGTCTCAACTTATTTTCCTCTCTCCACCTTATCATATGACCCTCAGATCACTCTAAAAAAACATGTGGTCTGAAGTATGCATGAGATGCACATATCTTGCAGCTCATTCTGTATTTGTACGGTAAATACCAGCTTCTGTAAAATGTGGTGTATGTGTGGTTTTATGTGCTTGCATCACTTATCTGAACTCCAGACTCTTATGAGACATGTCCTTATAAAACTCTTCCCTTATCTGTCAGGACAGAAACCAGGAAACACAGTTGGTTTAGTATTCCTCACTGAGCTAAGAGAGACACAGAGAAAAGGGCGATAGCATTCAAACTCACCACGTCCACGGAGTGAGAACAGATACAGTAAGGAGTACTGGGAACACTGGAAATACTGGGAATAATGGAATACTGGAATGCTGCTGCTTCAACCTGGTACTAACTGCATATACTGAGACAGAGTTGAAAGAGGAGCTATGACTCAAAGTGAAATTAACTTTTAGGGAACTTTTTAGAACTACGGCTGACTTCTTCCTTGTTTGCACTGTCTGCCTACTGTGTTTTCAACGTCACTCAGACAGAAAATGGCTTCTCGATCAGAAGAAGATTTCTGTTGTCCAATCTGTCACGACATCTTCAAAAATCCTGTTGTGCTGTCATGTAGTCACAGCTTCTGTAAAGACTGTCTGCAGCGCTGGTGGACAGAGAAACTAGTACACGAATGTCCAGTTTGTAAAAGAAGATCTTCAAAAAGTGAACCACCTTCTAACTTGGTGTTAAAGAACCTGTGTGAAGCCTTCCTACAAGAACTTTCTCTACAAGAGAAAGCATCTGCAGAGTCTGAAGCTCTCTGCAGTCTGCACTCAGAGAAACTAAAGCTCTTCTGTCTGGACCATCAGCAGCCTGTGTGTGTCGTCTGTCGAGATTCAAAGAAACACACCAACCACAGCTTCAGCCCTATTGATGAGGCTGCACAAGATCACAAGGAGGAGCTCAGGAAAACCCTGAAGCCCTTACAGGAGAAACTGGAGTACTTTAATCAAGTTAAAGTTAACTGGGATCAAACAGCAGAGCATATTAAGGAACAGGCCCAACAAACAGAGAGGCAGATAAGGGAGGAGTTTAAAAAGCTTCATCGGTTTCTACAAAAGGAAGAGGAGGCCAGGATCACTGCTCTGAGGGTGGAAGAGGAGCAGAAGAGTCGTATGATGAAACAGAGGATTGAGGCTCTGAGCAGAGTGATAGCAGCTCTTTCACACACAGTCAGAGTTACAGAGAAAGAGCTGAGAGCTGCAGACGTCTCATTCCTGCACAACTACAAGGCTGCAGTGAAAAGAGCCCAGCAGCGCCCCCTGCTGAATGATCCACGGCTAGTGTCAGGAGCTCTGATAGATGTGTCCAAACACCTGGGCAACCTGACCTTCAACATCTGGAACAAGATGAAGGAGATGGTCTCCTACACTCCTGTGATTCTGGATCCGAACACTGCTAATCCAAAGCTCGTCCTGTCTGAAGATCTGACCAGTGTGATATTTAGGGGGGTAAAGAGAGAGCTTCCTAAAAACCCAGAGAGGTTTGAAGACTACCTCACAGTCCTGGGCTCTGATGGATTTAACTCTGGAACTCACAGCTGGGAGGTTGCAGTTAGAAATGACAGAAACTGGGCAGTGGGTGTGTTAGGAGCGTCTGTCCCACACACAGGAGAGATTCTGAGTGGATATTGGGAAATACTGTTCAGTGATGGTAAATACAGAGTGAGCTCCCCACCAGTTATAGATAAAATTCTCTCACTAAAGAAGCCTCTCCAGAGGATCAGAGTGTTTCTGGACTGGAACAAAGGAAAATTTTCATTCTTTGATCCTGACACTGATACACACATTTACACCTTCACACACACTTTCACTGAGAGGCTGTTTCCCTTCATTAACACTCTGAATACAAAGCCATTGAAGATATTAACAGTGAAAGTCACTTCACATTTGGCAATGTAGATTATTATGTTAGAGATTGCAATCAGGATGATGATGATGATGATGATGATACAATTATATCTTTAACAAGAATACTACTTATTTTAAGGAATAACTATTTGTGTGTCCTCTATTTTATGTCCACTTTTCTATTCTTATCAGTTGCCTGATATTTGTGTCTAGCTGTGATTTTGCTGTCACTTTCTTTCCTTAGAACAGAAAACATTTTGTGCAGAGAGACACTCTACAAGCTGGTTTTAGAAATACATATGGACTGCAAGATTGTACATAAAACAGCAGGTTTTGTGACAGCTTAGACGGAGTGTATATAAGACAATCAAAGGTGTGTTGTTGTGTTCTCCTACTAAATAACCTAAATGTATGGAAGTATGGACGCTAAAAACTGGGCAGTGATTAGTCTGCAATGTTAAAATCTGTGAGTGTACAGGTAAAAAATTGTAAGTACAGAACATGTTTTAGCACAAGTGAGGGCCCAACAAACATAGTGGCAGATAAGGGAGCAGTTTATGAAGCTTCATCAGTTTCTCCAAAAGGAAGAAGAGTCCAGGATCACTGCACTGAGGAAGGAAGAGGAGCAGAAGAGTCACATGATGAAGCAGAGGATTGAGGCTCTGAGCAGTCACTATTGATGTAGATTCTCTGTAGTTCAAGGATGATGGCAATGAGGTGTCTATTTCATTAAGCAAAATGCCACTTTACTTTAAGAAATCACTGCTGTCAGTGTCAGTACACTATTGTGAGTATGAATTTAAACTTAAAATCTGTGGGAACAGTTGGAGATGCACAGCAATGTGTAGTCACATAAGCCTCAATCATTTCTATATATACAGTACATAGAACTGTGTGTATTTGTTGTGTGTATTTTTTTCTTTAGAGATGGCAGTAGTGGTCTGACCACTTTGGTCCAGAGTGAAATGCCTCAGATGGGTTGCCATGAAATTTTGCATTCATGCCCCGTGAGGATGAAGCCTACTGACTTTGGTGTCTCCCTGACTTTTCCTCTGGCGCAAATAAGGTTGACATTTGTGGTTTTAAGTTACATTTGGTGCATTGCCATTGTGAGACTGTTAGCATGCTAATTTTAGCATTCAGCTCAAAGCAACACTGTGCACAAGTACAGCTTTACAAAGTTGCTAGCATGTCTTGTTTTTGTATGCTTTTTAAAAAAAATAAGAATTCAGTTCAATTGGAATTGAATTACAAGTTTCACTAGAAGTGTTGCTTCCTCATTGAGAAAACTTGATGTAGCTTTAAGCAAGCTTTAGACTAGCAGAAGTGAGTAAAGCAAAACTGTTTTCCATCGTTAAGCTTTTAAAGGAACATTTGTGGTCACAATGATCATGGAATGATATAAATGCAGATGTCTTCTATTACCTCCTTCAGGATAAATATGTTTTTTTTATTTTTAGTCTTGTAATGTAATCAAAATGCCACTGCCTAGATAGTGTGAGCTAGTGTTGCTCATGCAAAGATATGTGTTGCATTTTACTGGTGTAATTTTAAAGGTCCCTCATGGTGCTACTGTGTAGTTAAGGTTATGACTGTTATAGGTTGAAAGGAATTTGGTCAAGTATGTCAACCAAGGTTGTTTTGTATATGTTGTATATATTTTAGCTCATTAGCCTCATGCTAACCCTTTTCCTCTGGCATCCCCTATTGTGTTGATGTGTTGTTGTACTGTATCCTACATCACACGCTAAGTGCTGATAAGCTTCTAGTCATTCAGACTACCTGGTAGTGTATTTCCAATTATAGTTACAGCCATTAAAGGTGTAGTCAGCAGACAAAAGAGATTAAGGGGGAAAAGTGCTTTCATTTATTTTTATTTGGTTGACAGCTTGTTGTTATGTCCGTTGAGTTATACAGCCTTGCAAATACTTTTGAGAGGAGGAACCTTAAGCATAGTGTACATGTATGTAAATAAACACTGACAAATGCGAGAGAACCATACACTGCCTGTGTCATTGTTACTGTGTTTTTTACAGATCAAAAATATAATCTTAACACAGACTTTGACTGGTTCCACACCACTGTTCATGGCTGTTAACATATCCAATTAATTTTGGCAGTTGAAGTCAGGATTATCTTGGAGTAACATATGACATTCACACATTATTGTGTGATTGTAGTTGAATCTTAGTTTTTCTGGAATTAAGCCTTTCTTTTGATACCATAGATCGCAATATTTTATTGGGTTGTTTGAAGAAGTGGGCTGAGATAGCCTGTATAGCACTTAAGTGGTTTCTTCCTATTTTTACCTCTGACCTGTGGTGTTCCTCAAGGGTCAATCCTGGGACCTTTCTTATTCTCTCTCTACCCATTTTTAAGGCACATTATCTGTTAGTCAGCAGTGTCTATATCAATAATTGCTATGCTGATGATGCCCAGCTTTACATATCAGTGAAACATGTGGAACTTTCAAATATGCCAATTTTACAGAATTGTCTTAAGGAGATTAGTGCCTGGATGTGTCATAGTTTCTTGTAGTTAAATCATAACAAATCTGAAACTCCCCAAACCAGACCTGTTTAAGGTTAACTGGCTTCTAAGTCACAGTTGGTTTCCGTAAACCAAGGGGTCATTTTAAATTCCCTATTGTAATTCTTAAATAGTTATCCAGTCTTGTTGTTTTTAAACACTGTTAAACTACACCCCTTCTTATCTCTCTAGTAGCTCAAGCAATTTATCCATTGTTTTGTCTCCTTGCGTCTTGACTGTTGAAATGTACTGTATTCAAGAAGGTGAAGCGTGTCGAAAATTAGCTCAAAATTTCGCTGCACAATTACCAACTAAAATCCCACAACATTCCCATATCACCCTGGTGCTGGCTTCAATACACTGGCTTTCTATTTAGGATTGAATTTAAAATCCTTTGAATTACTTTCATGATGTTGCACAATTTGGCTCCACCATATATCAGTGAATAACTGATCCCATATTGGTCCTCTGTGCCTCTCTGGTCATCAGAACATGGTATCCTGATTGTGCCCAGTCCAAGGACTTTAACAACTCTTATGCACAGTGAACTCAGCAGCCACACATTTCTCCATTCTCTATTTCTCTGTTTTGCCTCTTCAGGTTAGGCTAACCCATTGTTGCTAACTTTGGAGCTAACCCCCTTCACTTTTCCAGCACTTGGGTAAACAACAAATGTGACTTTTTTGCATTTCTTAACTGACACACTGGAGTCTGTACTGTACATTTATTGCTAGACTTACAACTACTAACTGCTAACCTTTTCCTCTGCTCCACTCGCATCCACCGTCACTTTCCTACCACTCAATCTTTCCCACTTGCTACGCAAACATGCTATGTAATACAATATTACTAACGGATTTACGCCACCAATAGTTTCCTAGGTAGGAACACAGAGGATGACCCACGCATTGGAACAGCGCTGCACAGAGGCTCCCAAACATTATTGATTTCCGAATGAATGGATATTTGGCATTATTTTTGGCATTAAAAAATATTTTTTTGGCCTGGCAGGGGTTCTTGTTGTTACAATTATAGGAGACACACTGATTCAGTAAACGTTCAGTACGTTCAGTAAACGCTCAGTAAACGTTAAGTGTAGTTAGACCCAGCAGTCTCCGTTAGGTTGGGTGAGTTCAAAGTTGTGAAAACAACAAAAGGGTTTTGAATACACCCTTGTTTTCACAGGTAGTTTGTTAGTCTGTCCTTGTCAGACGAGAGCATATCGACCAACTAATCGACCAGTCGACCAGGAGACTACAGCCCTATTGCTTATACCACTAACCGCTTCTGTATCAGACACTGGGGCAGATAAATCAGTTGCTTCTGATTGGTTAGGCAAAACAGGCCACCTCTCAAGCAGAAATTGGCTAACATGAACACCATGTCAGATTTAATAATTAAGTGAAAACTAAATGGCAATTCAGTGCAAATATTAGACATTATGAGTGTGCACAAAACAGGAATCTGTGCACAAAACATTCTGGAATTGCAAATTTGTCACAGAGCACTCTTGAATCTCAAATTGGTGTTTGAATAGATCTCTTTTTTTTCTCAATAGTTTTGTCAGTTATAAACTTCTGTACAACACTAATCTTGTCAGATTAGTCCCCTCAGATTTCTCTCCTTAGAACACAAGGTTTCTTGATAAGAAAACATGACTCTACCATCCTATTGTGCACATATGAAACATTTCACATGTTGAAACAAAGATTTCTCTAATGAAAGTACCTCTTATAAATAAATGTATTTGGGTGTCAATTGTTATTATCATGTTAATAAGAACTTTGTGTCTGTTTGTCTCCTTCACTCCCAACAGGGTGGAGCGCTAAGTGGACTGCTGGACTGCTCTGGGTTTTGATCTCTTCATTGTGCATCATATGCTTATTTTAGTAGCTAAAGATGATGTTTCAGGGCCTTGTGTCCTCGCATAAAATTTACATCATTTTAACCTTTTCTAATTTGTACAAGATGTGTATAAAGTATATTTTTCTTCCTTTGTTTTATATCATCTCATTGTAAAAGTTTGAAAGTCTCCCATAATATATAGGCCTAAACTGCACTGACACTGTGAGCTCAGTGATCAATCATCCTCTAAACCAATCAGGGTTTTATTTTGGAAAATCTTTATTTTATGTCCTTTTTCTTCTTTATATTTTGGAATTTAATTTATAAGATCAGACATTTGGGCTACAATTAATATTAACAAAATTAACATAACGACATCATTGCATTACAATATTCATGATAATGTTTTTCTTACCATATTTTGTGTGTTGGTTTTTATGCGGTGTCATTGCTATTGCTTAAAGGTCAGCATTCACCACCATGTTTTTATATACCTAGAAATGTCATTATTTAATCAACCATCATGAATTCATTAACACAATACTATTAATTTAATGTGTTTGTACAGTGGTAGACATCCTATAAGTCCCTCTTTGTGCACTTGTCCTGCTTATATATCGGAATATTCCATTTATTTGGTGTAATTATAGTATCACAACAGACTTTTTATGTTTTTATTTAATTACCACACAAAGAACAAACTTTATTAATTATTCCCTGATCACACAAAAACAAAATAGGCCAATCCCTCTTCTTCTCACTGGGAAAAAAAGATATCCAAGCAGCTCTAAAAAGGTTTAAAGAGCAGTGCAGCAGCAGGACAAAGAGGGGCCTCTGGGATTACTCAACTGTATGATCTTTAAACTGATGTACCTTAGCACCCATTTGCATCCCGTCTGACATGAATTTCTTAGTGATTATATTAACAGTGATTTATTTTTTTGTATATAATACTTCACAAACTGTGGATCTGCTGGCCAGTCCATGGCTCTTTCATTTTGACTCAACTTTTGGAATAATCCTACTTTTCTGTCGTTATGCTACAAAAATACAAAATCCAGTCAACCAACATCAAGCATTCCTTTATAATAACTGCAGTAACAATTTTACAATGGTTGCTGTGTTTGTTATAAAAGAAAAAAACTGTATGGGTATCATATGACAGGAAAGAATTGATTTATGTGAATGGATAAATAAACAGTGCGTAGACTGATAAACTGTGCACACATAAACTGTATGGGGTGGTGTATTAAACAGTGTTAGTAAGTAATGTAATTTCTTACAGCATGCTTGTTAAGTGAAAGCACATAATCCAGCATAATCCCTGTTGAGAAAATGTGATACTGTAAAACATGTCCTGTCCTGTGAGCGGCACATTTTAAAGTGTTCATCAGCCACTCAGAGCAGAGTGTAAATTAGACACTGTACAGTCATATTGATTATTAATATGTAATTTATACTGTATATCATAAAGTGCAGGTGAGATGATGTCTTTTGAGATATTGTGCTAAAGAGGAATATTATGGCTTACATGCTGTAACTTGCTTGGTTTTTACAGCATACAGTATTGATAATCATTTTTGGACACCATTTATTGGTATGTGCTTTTATTTAACTCGTATGACAATTAAATACTGCCATAACATGACTGAAAAACTACTTTCTTATTCTGAATGCCAGATGCATATTCTTGAGGTGGTACTTCAAAATTTCCCCTAAACTACCCATTCAGTTAAGCATCCTGTTTGCATGGTTTATTAATCCATTCACTCAGCATTGTGAACTGTGTGCATGAATATTCATGCCAATAGTTTCTTCTGTCATTTTTTAAAATAGAACTTTTCATTGTTTGTGCACCTCAAATAATATGAACAGTAATTCCATTGATCTTCATTGTATAAAGGGGGAAGGCGGAAATCTCAGAAACAGATATCTCAACACCTGGAAGAATACAAACAAAACCATCTGTATGGCTAAATTATTATTATTATTATTATTATTATTATTATTTTGTAATTTGGCTGAGCTGACTCTTTTTGTATACTCAGAAATCCCAAATGTAGAATAAAATTATCAGATTTTTGAGTATGAGATACTATTGTCTCACTTCCTGTATACCAACTGCCAGAATAAAACGTAAATTAGCACAGCGTACTGTATATGACAGGGGCATGGTTGGTAAAACAGCTCAATATTTTCTGGCACTTTGACTTCAATGTGATAAAGTGAACTTCATAAGTTCACATAATGGTTAATGAAGTTACTCGTCCCACTAATGCAGTTAGATCTATTAAATGATTATTTATTCAGACAGTGGTGATGTCTACAATTGCAATGTTTTGTGATTATTGCAACACTTTGAAAATAATATTGCAGCAGTATTTGAATGTGCATGAAGATTAGTTCTTTTGTTGTTGTTTTTTTTACTTCTGTGCAATAGAAAATAAGTGTAAATATTGTTTTCAAAGGTCTAGATGAGGGTGTTGTGAAGGTCAATGGAAGTATGGAGAGAGACTTTTGGAACGTAGGGACTCTTATTGGTAATGAAGTAGTGAATGTGCAGCAAGGGGACGTGGCTTTAGGTGAATAAAGAGAAATGACGCAATGAAAAAACTTACAGTGTTCTGTCCAAGAAAGAAAGGTGAATTATAGGTTTTTAATTTTGATGTGTTTTGCAAATGGACACTGTCGGTTCAAAGTTGTGTCAGGGGTGCAAGGGATGTTATGTCACATGATGTTGTTAAAAGTGTTTGTGCATTGTGAAAATTCAATAAATATGGAACCCTTTTACAGACCTGCCACTCATGTTTTTCATTTGTTCACCGTTGTTCATAAATTTTCTACACTATCACCCACACCCAGCAATAACTTATTTAAAACTTAACTGGAGGCTTAGTTTTTAGTTTCTTCACTTGCCTTCTCAAAAATGTCTTGACAGTGGCAGTACTTTTGCTTAAACCACATTAAAACACAATGGAGTTTTGAATCATCTGCTTATCTTTAACTACATTTCTTGGTCCCTTGATCCCTGAACCTGTGACAGGAGTGGTACACTTGAACACAAGTGACCACATACAGCATCAGGTAAGTTGTTCTAGGTTTTGGATTCAGTGTTTTAGGGTCTGTATGAATCTGCGGTTATACAACAAAAATTGGAAAGAATGCATACAGTTAATGTTGTAAAAGACACAAATCAGCTATTGTATCATGATTATATGTTATGATCATTTAAAATAGTTTAACTTTTTTGGGAATATGGCGTATTTCCCAAAATGTCGAACTGTTCCTTTAACTAATTAAATGAGGGGAGGGGATTCATTGACTGGTCTGGACATTTTTTTTAAATGTGGATTTTATTTTATTTTTTAATGACCCTTTAAAGTTTCCATCTTTATCAAAATCCCATTGAGCACTGACAACTTTGCAAGACTGAAATGTGGCTTAGCACTGTTGATGCTGGAATGTGTGCTAAATAAGCGGTCAGTGTTAAAGGCTTATCTGCTGGCTGTGGGCCTATATAATAACTGGGTTAGGAAGGGATGCAGGTGGATGGCTGCAAGCTCATGTTGCAGAGCCCTTACTGTATAGAGGCATCTAATCCCAGTGTGTCTGCAATGCATTCCATCACATCCAGAGCCATACCTCACACATACTGTATGTCTCTGGCTATTTTGCAATGTACATCGACACAGAAACTAATGTATTCATTAATAATTAATGGTGGTCTTTATTGATGGACCCTTTATGAATGACTTTATAAACATTCATACCTGCAGAACTGATGGTTTATTAAAAAATGAGAAACTCATGACCATCCATAATGCCAGTAGTTACAACTTTTAAACATGTGTCAAGGATGATTTAAATATGAAAGTATACCACTTAGTTTATGTAAAATAATATAAATATTTCTTAATGAGAACACTTTTTCTGGGTCAACAGAATTGAAATCTGGGTTAATTTATTCTCTACTACATAGTCCTAATAAGTATTCATCATTGTGTTACAATGTCTTTTAGAACAACCAATGAATTAATATAGTTTGTACAAACAATCCCACTCAAAGTCCACTTACTAGCTTCTCCCAGAGCTTTAACTATATCATGTAGTTCCAGCAGATGAAGTTTGTTAGTTTTTTGCTGATGAAGACTGTAATATGGTTGAAAGCTCTAGAAAAAGCTAGGAAGTGGATCTGAATTTAAGATTGTCATAACAATGCATGCCAAACCATGCATGATGCATGCAAGTAGTATGCTAATATGCAGACTATGTTTCTTTAGGAACTTAATTTCATGAGTTAACACTCAGCACTACATTAATTCAAATCAGTTTAATGTCACGAGTTAATTATAAAAGATTCGTTGATTTCATTAAGTTCCTGAATCATATTTTAAAGTTCAAGTAAAATCATACCTGGCTTCCATATATGATGTTGCCTTCAAGTGCTCCTCGTTAACTCTTCTTGTAGTGTTTTGATTTTACACCATTTTCTTGTTCCTTCAAAGTGATTTTGGTTGCAAGTAAGCTAATGAACAAGATGAATGACGTTTTTAAGTGCGCGGTGTTGTTTTTGATATTGTTGTGGAAAACAGTTAAATATAGTTGCTTTGTTTGAACCACGTATAAACTAGACGCTTATTTTGACACATTGGCAAAAGATGACATCATCAGCTGTTGAAGGCGCTTGTGTACTGTCCGAACATAAATGTGACGACTTGCCAATTTAGTCATCAGGCAGAAACTACAAAAATGTTGTCAATTATGATTTTTACAGGAGATTCAAACCGAAGTCTATAATACGTCCGACAGCATTTGAATGCATCTGGCGCGGTTAAACGACGTCATTATGCGCCACAATAATATACATGTGGAATGGTGGCTAAGTTGAACAGTCTGTGTAGTTGTCCAGTATTACTTTCTTACTGCTTCATTGTCGTGGAATTATACAGTGACGACCTTTTATTGGCTATTAAATGCGGTCAGTGAGTTTCCTGCAAAACCTCGTCAACCACCTAAAGTCAGCAGCTGGTTGACACAGAAACATTAGCAAGCAGCTAACTTCCAGCTATCTGCACTCTTCACTGATGGCTGATGACAGCGTGAAAAGTGAGGCTTCGTCCCAGCAGCAGGACAGTGAAAACGGAGAAAATAAGTTGAGTGAAAAGACTGTTAGCAGTAACGGAGAAGCTGCAGCAGAAAACCAAACTCTGTCGAAAAGGCAGAGGAAGAAGCTCCTGAAGCAGCAGAAATGGGAAGAAGAGAGGGAACTACGAAAGTAAGAAATCTCATTTTAATACTGTCTGTCTCATTAATGCATTTATTACTGCATTTCAGTGTGATTACAGTTGTCGGTTGATGTAGCACATCATGCTGTTTGTACTCTTTAAATGTCAAAGTGTTGGCTTCAGTGTTCTGTCAAGACAAACTCCACTCAAATATCTTCCAGTTTAAGGGTGTCTTGCTTCTAGTTGCTATTTTTCCATAATTAAAATGAAACATATTTCAAATAAAAAGACCACTGATGAATATGGATAAACCTTAAGCAAACAAATAAGTCCATAGTTAGATGTGACATACGTTCACCGAGCACTTTATTAGGAACACCTGTGCAATCTAATGCAATTCAATACAACAGCTGTGCTATCAATTCTACTTTTAAGAAGCTTATACATTTTCAGTTTTAGTTGACATTCTCAGAAAGGTGATAATTCTACTTTATGTTCATTATTGTACATAATATACTGGGGTGTATTATATTGAAAAGCGTTTTTTTGTGGAGGTCAAGATGAGATCTGGAAGACCAAGAAAACTCTTGGAGGGAACTGCTGGTATGCTGGTCAGAAAGGCAAATCGGAAGCCCCATATGACTGCAAAAAACCTGCAGGAAGATTTAGCAGACTCAGGAGTGGTGGTGCATTGTTCCACTGTGCAACGATGCTCGTACAAACAAGACCTTTATGGAAGAGTCAGTAGAAGAAAGCCTTACCTGCATCCTCATCATAAAATCCAACATCAGAAGTATGCAACAGCACATCTACAGAAGCCTGATGCGTTTTGGAAACAAGAGCTGATGAAGTTAAAATAGAACTCTTTGGCCACAATTAGCAAAGGTATGTTTGGGGGAAAAAAGGAGCAGCAACAGGCCAACTGTTAAGCATGGGAGTGGATCTTTCATGCTTTGGGGTTGTGTTGCAGTAGTGACACAGGACACATTGTAGGGGTGGAGGGAAGAATGGATTCCACTAAATACCAGCAAATTCTGGAAGCAAACCTCACATCGTCTGTAAAAAGCTGAAACTGAACAGAGGATGGCTTCTACAACACGATAATGATCCTAAACACACCACGAAATCCAGCGTGGAATGTCCTTGCTGAGTGTAGTTTATCCGGGATAGTTGTGTGTTTTTGAATGTTATGGGAGAGTTGGAGTTTAGTGTCGCATCATCGCCCACGTTGGCAGTATCTGACTTGTGCTTTCTGCTGCAGGCAGAGACGAAAGGAGAGGAAGCAGCAGCGTCGCCTGCAGAGGCAGAATCATCATGAGGAGGAGGGAGGTGAAGCTCAGAGTGCCAGGAAACGTCCACGCAGAGAGGTGACGCCCAGCTCACTGAGGCTGGTGGTGGACTGCAGCTTTGACAGCCTCATGTTGGTCAAGGTGAACTGTTCTTGGAGACACTTCAGAGGGTTGACTTCCATGTGTAGATTCAGAGATATTAACTGAGGTACTGGGCTCTTATCGACCAATGTTCTTGTTGTCTGTTCAGGATGTTTGCAAACTTCACAAACAGATCCAGCGGTGCTATGCTGAGAACAGACGAGCCCTACATCCAGTCCAGGTGAGTGGGTACTGATTAACACATGAAACCAATAGAGACGATGTCTAATGCTTGACCTCTGCTCTACTTTCTCCAGTTTTATCTAACAAGCCTCGGAGGACAGCTGAAACAGAGTATGGATGCAAAAGACAAAGGATGGGTGAACTGGAAGGTAAGCAGCCAGAGCAATTTCCCCTTTTCTCTTTTCAGTCTGGTATTTGCTTTACAGGCAGGATAGAGGTTTAGCGTGTGATTGTGCATGTAGTTGCCACAGTCAGTCTCACCATGAGTAACGAACATACAGCAGACAGCATCTGTATTCACCTGGAAGAAAAGTAATTGAAAACACTGCAAAATGGTAAAGAGCTCCCATGCCATAAGCTACACAAAGACATTTTTACAGAGAAGAGAAACTATGAGAAGCAACACTATCTAAGGGGCTGTGGAACTGAACAATACTTTTTCTGAATTAAATGTGAATGTAATAAAATCTAAATATTTTTATTAACTTGTCTGAAAACAACTTCATGATTTTGACCAAGCTGAAAATTGAAAAAAAAAAGCTTTATAATAGGACTGTCTCTTCAGGATTTGTGCTAGTGTTTAGCTTAGCCAGGGATGCACTGCAATAATGCTTTTCTCGCTGGCAGAATGCATCTATACCATGATACAATTTGTTCAACGATATTGACTCACAGTAAATATGCTCTCAAGAGGAAAAAACGGCTTTGTGTGCTCTTAAATTGTCAAACTAAAACAATTTGGTGGCTGCACAAATTTATCCTAAATGATCTAATTATGATATTTATGTGCAGATATTCTTGTCTCTGTGGCCAATTTCTAAATAGAATCAAAAAGTTACCATACAGAAAATAAAAAAATATAATCAGATAATAATCTAAAAGTGCTGCTAATGTTCCTGTTATACTTCATTGTTAATGTAATTGTATTTTTGAGTTTCATTTTTCTCTTGGCAGAAAACCCCCTTCAGTAGCATCTAGACTGTATGGAAGATTTAAAATGCCTAAATTACAATCAAATCAAACAGAAATAAAGTGAAATACAATACACACTTGTACACACACTATATGTATTTCCCTTTTTTGTGCATGCATTTACTGCCATTATTAAATGAAAAACACAAGTTAAAAGGAAAATTGTTTGGCTTAAATTGGAAAAAATTAACAGTTCTGTGCTGTTCTTAGTAATATTATACACCTCTTCACTTTCTCTGTTGTGATTTGATTTTAACATGGAGAATTAATGTCACAAAGCAATTTATTCAGTTATTAAAGACAAAAAGCTACTGTAAATTTCATTCAACATGTATTTCAATTATTATGACTCAATAAATATATAAAGGAAATACAAAATAAAAAATGTGTATTGTATCTCACTTTATTTTTTTGTTTGGTTTGTCTTTATGTAGGGATTTTAAATCTTCCATAAATAACTGTGGAATGGCCCTGAAATGATTGTTATTAAGAAAACTTGAAATTTTCCCACAGTTTTTACATGGACTACTTGTACCATATGTCCATGTGTGTGCTTGCATGTCTGTGTGCAGGACATTACCATCTCAACAGAACACTACAGTGAAGTTGTGGCTAAGGAAGAGCTGGTGTACCTGACGTCTGACTCTCCCAACGTGCTGGAAGAGCTGGACCCAAAAAAGGCCTATGTGATAGGAGGCCTGGTGGACCACAACCACCACAAGGTCCGTCTGTCTGTCTCCACAGCTGCTGGTTTGACAAACTAAGCTGAATAGATGATGGAGAAAATGCTTCAGGTGAAATGTATGCATCCTGCTTCATGATTTCTGTTTGGCTTTCAGGGGATCACCTTTGAGAGAGCGAAGGAGCTGGGGATTGATCATGCCCAGCTTCCTCTAAGCAGTTTTGTCAAGATGAACAGTCGGAAGGTTCTGGCAGTCAATCATGGTGAGGACTAGCATGATCAGACCAATATATGGACATGATGACAGTTGTTTTAAAGCAGGCCACAAGTGGCTTTAGGATGTTATGCATTTGGGGTAAAGTAGCCCACTTTTTTTCATTGACCAGTTCAGTTGTGATTGGGCTAGCAGACATTGGTAATGTATGTTACTTGATCGTTTCCTAAGTCTCTCCATGAAACCGTAAATGTCTAATCTTAGTTTAGCAACTGTATTCAGGAACAGCAGCTGAAGCTTTGCATTTCTCAACATGATGAAGTGCATGGGGCTCTAGTAAGAAAGATACTTGATACATGAAGACTATGAAGTTATATCACATTTCCAAAACCAAAATACAAGAATGAAAGTGAATGGATCAATACTGTGCGTTTGTCTGCTTTAACATAAGCTGCTAACCTTAGCATGCCTGGCTAACTAGCTTGCCACCTTCAGAAGTAGTGACCTAGTATTACTTCATCATTAAATCATTAAGTAACTACATTATTTAGGAGGTTACAAGTTACGTTATAAAGCCCTGATTAGAACTGATGTGTATAGGAGCTGGTTCCTTATAATGCAATATCAGAATTTACATTACCAGCAATGTCCTGCTCTGTATCGCATGCATATCTGAAACCATTTTAACCTATCCTCTGTTTTTATACAAGTCAGCTGAAGACTTAAAAAAGTGAGTTACTAGCTTGCTGAGCTAATGCTAATTAGCTAGCTAGCTAGCTAGCAACAGTTGATCAGATCCACCTGCAACAGTTGTCATTTCAGACAGCAAAGCCAACAGTCAGCAGTTAAGAATGAGTCTGAGTCTGCTTCCATCTTAAATCAAGAACTCATTGTTACTAAGAATTTTTAGTGGTTTGCCAGCGTTAACACTGTCAACTTAATACATGAAACGCTGGAACAGAAAGCTTGACATGTGTAGTAACGGTAATCAAGAGGGCAGGGCTTAGCGAAGGATTCTTGATTTTCCTGGCTGTACAGTAAGCTGTTTGAAGAGGTTGGCTAAGTGCTTTGACTCTCAAACTTGTTCCCAATGCTCTACTGCTCTAGTTTGGTTTTGAAAGCTTTCATCTCTCTTGCAGTGTTTGAGATCATCCTGGCGTATCTGGAGAAGGGCAGCTGGCAGGAGGCATTCTTCACCATCCTGCCTCAGAGGAAAGGAGCGGTAGCCGTCACCCAGGACGGAACAGCCATTCAGGAAAAAGAGGAGGAGGATTCAGACTCGGACTCTGACCCTGACACACCAGACCAAACTGAGAAAAGTGCTTAAAACACCTCGAAACATAAGTTCGGACATCTGATGCTATGGGACTGAAGAGGATGTGTTTGGATTTATTGATCCTAAGGCTGTTCAAAAGAATGATGTTCCTATTTCTTGAAAATTTCATTTTTTTTACTCTATATATTTATTGAAAGTTTTAATTTGTGCCTATTTAATGGCTCAGAATTTAGTTGGACTGCTCATATAAATGGGACATTTCAGTTTTGCT
This sequence comes from Thunnus thynnus, assembly GCF_963924715.1. Taxonomy (NCBI): domain Eukaryota; kingdom Metazoa; phylum Chordata; class Actinopteri; order Scombriformes; family Scombridae; genus Thunnus; species Thunnus thynnus. Next base: position 2,601,258 of record NC_089538.1, read on the forward strand.
AAAATTTTTGGCAGAGTATTCAGTTCATATTACATTCAGGAACATAATAAGTAACACTTTAATTCTTTTGTTTGGAGCTGAAAGATAAAGCTCAGATCTGTGCCAAATTGAATCGTTTCAAAGAAAATATTTCAAAAAGGATAAAGGCAACACATGACCATGATTGCTACTGAGCCTGGAATTCCTTTTAAGAGGAGTATATTCAGGATATAGAAAGGACAGAGTTGGATACATTCTCTGCAGAACTATCTAAGAGTATAACAGAGAATAATGTCACCAATATGTAAACTGAAAGAGAAAATATATTCATTTTACTGTCTTATTAGGACATGGGCCAAAATAAATGTTAAAAATGAAAAAATAACACACTCTCTTTTGCACCAACATATACAGTATGAGGTGCCAGCCTTGCATGATCAGAAAGTGTGTGAGACATATGAATGCATCTGTGGATGGAATAATCACAAGTAAGTTGGTGTCTTAACCTGTAAACCATGGTGGTGTCCTGCAACACAGAATGAACTGAACTGAACTGTACTACAATGCTGCTAATTGTTCTGCAGCCATGATGCTATGCTATCAAGACAGATTTGAGAATGATAATAGTGCTTTGGATGAAATATTTTATGTTAGAATACATTACATTAAAATGATATGATATTTGACATTTGACTGGGGACCTGCTTAGGCCCATACCCTTGAATACTTATAGGAACCAGTCACCTTCCTCTGAATTTATATGGGCTAGTATGTCTCATCTGATGCAAATGTTTCCCGCTAATTGCTGTGACGAACCTATTGGAACCACGTGACCAATTGAGATCAACTGTGGCAAATAAAATCCTAGCGAAACACTATAGTCATGGCAGATGAAACTGTAAGGTAAGGCAAATAAAAAATAGTTTAGGAAAGATATTTATTATGGAAGGGTCAGCTCTGGTTGCAACTACAACGGAAGTTGTGGTATCCCTGGTAACAAGGTAAGGCGACGCTAAAGCGGAGAAGAGTGCAGACTTCATCCAGTTGAAGTAGCTAGGTTAGTCCGTTTTATCATATGAGAAAGGAGGGTCCAATGTCTCGAAAAGCACTGAAAGTGGTGGTTGATTTAAAGTTCAGAGCGGTAAGATATGTCATCTTCCTAATTAAGTCTTAACCTGTCCTCCTGGTGTGCATTGGTTCTGGATAGAAAATGATAGGACAACCTCCAGTCTACATTCTTATTACTATTGTTTTTATATTGCCCTATCTACTGACAAAGATTCACATTTGTTAGCACCGGATTTACAATGCTGCATGAAACGTTGAGCGTTACTCTGTAATTCGGCATATATGTAATACACCGAATATACGTTTAATGAATTCAGTTTCAACTTTAAAATTAGTCGACCCGCTTTCTGTCTCTCCAAGCGGATAGCTTCTAGTGTTTGTTATGTATGAAAGTCTAATATTTCATTCCTCTGGACATATTTCAGCATTATGGTGAATTTTACAAAAGGATGTCAATAAAGGTTAGCAAGGCATGCAACACTGTAAGCTTGAGAGAAATCTGAGTATTTCCATTTTGTGCTGTTTTACCCTTCTTCTCCACTCCATCAGTTCAAGTATCCATAATCACTTAATATTTGAAGGGAGACATTTTAATAAGGAGTCCGTTAATACTTAAATACATTTAGCTAATAAATACTTTTTCTAATTTGGCAATACAGGAACTTTATTTGGGCAATAACGTATTAATATTATTATAGTGAATTGGTAGTTGTACTCAAGTGAAAGATCTGCCTCTTCCATCACTGCTTGTAGGACTGAACATACTACCCGGGATCATTGTGTAAAAGGCCTTTTGATTATAGTGCACAAGTCTCAGAAATATATATATTCATATTAGATAAATGTAAGTACATTTAAAAATAGGTCATGCTTATATTTTCATGAACAGGCAGAATGATTTTGATATAAGCTGACCTCATTATTAAAGGTCACACTCAAAACTGTTGCTGTTGGAGTCACATGCCTAATAGTTGTAGGCTAGGGATCATTCATGATTGCTGTAAACACAATTATACTGTATGTGTGCAACTACTAACTAGAATTCTCAACAGATTGAGACTACAATCCCCAGAAATATTTGGTGTATTTACATGTTCTAGCAGCACAGGTGTTTTGCAACCAAACTTAGCAAGTGATTTTCAGTTTCTATGGGTGTCTCAAAGTTTATGAATATACCAAATGTGTCAGGCTGACTTTTTGGGAAATGAATAGGGAACTAGATGAATGAATAAAGGGGAGAACCTCAGTGTTGGAGTGTTCCTCTAAATCATAGCATAAAGTAATTTAGGACTTTTGTCACCTCTGCTGGCAGCCAATAGAAAATGGCTCAAGCATAGTACAGATTTGACACTACTTATTATATAACCCTCTTTAGTTGAACCAATATTTATTCCTCTCAGGTTTCTTGTCCTGGAGTTCATCTGCCAGCCAAGGATGACATCTACCTCAGCATGTGCTTTATGGGCCAGTACCGTCAGTCTGAATGTGTCCCTGCGGTCTTCCCTCTGCTGTTTCATGAGAAGATGACCTTTGAAAAGGTAGGTGTTTGCTTCTTATTCATGTGGGAGAAAGATAAGACAAAGCTAGAATTGAATAATATGAAGTAGCGCAGAAGCTTTCACTGCTCTGCATTACTGAACTGTTTAAAAAAAGTGTGTAGGCCCACTAGAAACAATTGTGAATGTATTAAACTCAAATGGCTGTTGAGTTTTCTCCTTTATTTAATGTTGTATATATATTGTTGAATTTTTATAGGTATTACTTAATTATATCTATTTATAAATCCCCCATAAAGTTCATTGAGAACTCCTGTAGATATACTTTATTAATATCACTTGTAAAATAATAGAGTTTAATAAAAAAAACACACAAAGAAAAACCACAATCAACAAAAAACAAAACTTGAATTTTTTGTTTCTAGATTTTCAGGCATGCAGTTGACCCTGGGGACATCGCTGTAATGCTCGAGTGTAAGTTACTTTATATTTGGTTGTATACAGTGTTATGTGGCAGGTATTGTATTAGTTAATGAATTATCACACTCATAATCCTATACCTAATCCTCTCATGCATTAGGCAGGCTGTATCATAATTTTTGGGATTTAAAAAGTAGTATGAAGCCCTTTGTGTCACCAGTGGGAGCTGTGTGAAATTCGATAAACTGCCTCAAGTGATGTCACTTGAGTCAGTGTTGGTTGGGGCTGAAGAAGTTTGAAAAGTAAACAAATCTGGGGGTGTGAGGTTACCAGACCTTTATAGCCCGCTCCTCATCTCTGATGGAGGCTAGCAGCTCCAGGCTACATTAGCCACGACTAGCATAACACGCCACAGTCTTCGAGAACTGTCAGTGGTTGAGTTGCATTGTGGGTAATGTAGGCACCAGGACAAGAAAAAAGAATGTGCAGAGTAAAAAATATATCTCTGGTTCTGCTGCATTGATTTTGAACCTCTTTTTAAATTGTCCATTGTGAGTCTGACAATCTTATGAAAAATGCTGAAAATAAAACGCATTCATGCATTTTAGATTGACGGTCTGTACTGATATTCATTTTACTCCATGTGTGTATTTTCCTGTATTGAAATCAAGTATAAACCTAGTATTATCACATCAATCTGAAAGAACTGATTATTACATGTATTTTAAATACGTTAAACCTGTTTTAATTTATTTTATTATGTATGTTTGTATAGTATAAATTATATGGTATTATAAGTTGCCACATCAGTGATATTGGTATTTATCCTGAAGCATAACTATGAATATCCTTATTGTGAATTTGAGATATGGGCCTCTAGGTTTATGGCGTATTGTGCAGCATTATTTGCTGGCGGAAAGACCAGTGACAGTAAGTGCACAGCCAGTGGCAACAAGACTAAAACTGTGGTGCTAATTAAACATAATGAGCCATGTCAACTAAATCTCATCACAGTTTAACAGAGGTTTACAGAGATCCACCAGCTTCCACACAAACAAATCATAATTTAGCTGAACAAAAAATGTAAGAAGAAACAAGAACATGTATCTCCTATGTTGTGAAATCAGTGTTTTGTTTCCTTAGGTGAGATTAACTTACCTCTGTTATATTTGTAGCTTGTGACTCCACATTTATCTTAGATTTAATTTATCATACAGTAACGTGCATTCTGTCCACTGGGGATCTGATACTGTAGATCTTTCTTAATGTGATACTTCATCTCCTCAGATGAGACGATAAGGATTGAACTGGTGCAGCTGATTCATCCAGGTGATGTTGTTTTTGTTTTTTTTCGTATTCGTTTTCTATTCTTTCTTGATTACTACATGGCTCTTTATAATTACAGCTATTGCTGCACACGCTTAAACTGTATTCCTCTTTTCTGTTCACACACATAAATGAAGATGCAATGCTTTAAATGGTCCATGAGACAGAAAGTCTTAACAGTCACTGACAGAGGTGTGTTTGTGTGTGCAGTGGGGGACACTCTGGCCTGCTTTGAGGAAGATGCTCGACGTTTTTTATTCCCAGAGCCCAAACTGGTTCCCTCTTTCTCTGGAGTGGACCAAGAGGTTCTGATGACCCGAGCACCTTACTTTCCAGTAGGTCCAATCCTGATAAGTTACCTTAAGGTGTTTAATAATGTTATCCATTTTCTACACATAGCCTGAAGGTATTTTGTGCTGCTTTTTTATGTCCTACCAAAGGTAACATGTTCTTCTTCAATGTGTAAAGTTTACCAAAAAAAGAAAATGTGGTCTTATTTTGGATACACTAATAAAAAAGCATTATTGGTTTGAGATAGTAGATAACATGGGGTCATTTGTTGGTGGTATCCCAAAGAAAAGCATCATAGAATCACATTTAAATGCAATTTGCAATCTAAAATATTAAACACAAACATACACGTAGCATGTTTAATGTGATGATGAGTTAACATTTCCCATTTTTCAGAGTTTAGAGCACTGGTTTCTAAAATTCTGATACCATGATTCACCATGGCAATGTGTTAGAGTGTTTTTACACCCTCACCTTTAAGCTGAGGAAGTGGTTGAGAGAGTTTTCACTAAACTTGGAATAAAGAATATTGATAATATTCATTGATAATATTGTTACAATGCAGACCACAGGCCCTGGCCTCTATAGCAGGGAAACATCATGCTATGATATCTGAATATGACATCTCCTCTCTGTTTGCCAGGGTATTGCTCCAAGGTTGGAGTTTTCCACTAAAACAACCATCATTGAGTGCTCAGCTGATACAGTGATCAACATCTACCCAAATGTACCCATGGTAAAGATTATGTTAAGTGACTCAAAATGTCTGTAAAGTTCATCTAGTAAATACAGTTATAATGTAAAAATATTCACTGAAAGGGTTCAACTAACACAGGATTTTGAAAGCCTGTGATGATGACTTCACCAAAAGTGACAAAACAAGCGCTCATTGAAGCTGACAGAAAACGTTTGTCACTGGCTTATTTATTGTTAAGTAGCAGGTTTTAATGATAAGGCTGGTGCTATTTTAGGTTTTTAATATTCAAAGTCCAATTAAAGATGAAAAAACAATGCACTACTTACAATTATAATGATGCATATGTGTCTAATACATATGATGTATAATGAATCAAACTACATCACGTCAGACACTGGTGACTGTATTAACTGGAACAGATTTAATTTTTCTCAGTGTCCTTTAGGGGTTCCTTGAAAGTGTGATCTGAACTTTTTTTTTTCAAGAGATGCTACAACACAAGGCAATAAAACCACAAGCAATTAAATAACAATTAAAACCACATTACAACAGAGCAGAGCAGCAGGAAAAGCAATGAATAAAATAGTAAAACAATAAAACAAAAGGACTTTGGTTAAGGTCAGGGACAGATTGTGATTTTGATTAAATGTAATAAAGTAAGCACATCATGCTGTGTGCTTCAAGTCACTGTTTAATTTTTTCAATATTTAACCAAGATCACCATCTTTCCTGAAAGTGCTGTGAGTGACTAAACAGCTTTTTATGTTATGTGTAACTTTTGAGACATCCACTCCTTTGTTTTCCAGAGGCCAGTGACAAAGAGAAGCAGGAAACGCTCCAGCAGGCCCAGGACCTCCTCTCCTCAGAGGAAACAAGCTCAGACCCAGGGAAGGAGACAAGGTGGCAGAGTGGACAGAGAAAGACACAGCATTGCCAAGTCAGACATTCCTAGATCCCAATCCCTGTCCCCACTGAGGGCTGGAAACAGCCAGCGCCTGGCCCGGCACAGCCTGGCCAACTGGGACAAAAGCAGCACCTCCCAGCCTGTAAGCTCACACAACACAAGACAACACCACAGCACTGCTTCAAGATTAAGGCAGTAGACATCAAAAATGAAGATTTTTTTTTAAATTGCCCATCATTTTCAGCCAGGAGATGGCAGAGAAGAGCTAAGTTATTTATTTTTACAGCACTGGGCTTTGAGTGTATCCTTTGGTTTGAACCCTGTCTAATACAAATATAACTCTGACTTCTGTCACCTCTCTCACCTAACAGCTCCTCTCCTGTGTTCTGTAACATTTCCACCAGTGAGAAGGCTGTAGAGTCAGTTGTAATGAACCACAGAGTGATGGTTTACATAGCTGGATACTTTAAAGACAGGTGCCCTTGAGCAAGACCCTTAACTCCAGCTGCAGCGGTAGAGCTGCTCAGTGGCCAGTGGGTCAGACTGTGGTTATACTGGGCAGCTTCCAGGTGTGAATGTGTGTCACTATGTGTGTGTTTATTGGGATATTCCTGCAAAAGAGAGCCTGGCTCTCAGTAAAAGTTCCCTGAATGAATAAAGATTGAGAAACCCAGAGCATATACTACAGATTATTCATTTAGTAATCTTAATATTTTTAAAATGTAAACACACACAAACAGTAAGAAACACATATAATAAGTGTCCATTATGTAACTTTGTCTAAACACACATTGATTTAACTTAATTCATTTTTACAGGCCACTAAACATCTTATCCTGGTTTCAGAAACCTGGATAAGGCCTTATCCCAATTTTGAGAAACCTAGATATGCTACCTGGAGTACTCCAATAGAAACCAGGATACTGTGGCATTTAAACACCTGATCCAAATTTCTGAATAGTCTCTGTTGGTAGAGATTGAGATGTTGAGGAATCAAGATACAACTGCACACAAATGATCAGAAACCCGAATACTGAATCATGTATGCAGGGATATGGCTGATGCTTGGGGTTAGTGCAGAGTGTCTGCAGGTCTTGATTGCTGACATGGGTTCTGTTTCTGTGGTGATTCACATACTGCTTAATAGACCTGAATCATGTCATCAAACTGTATGCTGATTTTGTATATTCTGGGCAACTATTTGTCTTGAATCAGGATGCCCACTGCTCCAGAATACTGAGGTCAGTAGGCAGGCTAGTTTTGTTAAACTTAGAGCTTTGTGACACTGAAATCAAGCATCTTTTTGGTTAGAAAACTTTTTTTTAAATGTTTGACTAAAAAAAAAAAAGAAAAAAAAGTGAAGTTTCGGTAAGTTTAAGGTAAGAGTATGTAACTTTTGCTGAACTGCTGTTGAGTCAGTTGTATGGTTGTATAAAGAGAAAGAGAAGAGATGTATAAAGAGAACTGGATACAGTGTTGGAGGCAAAGCCCTGTTTATTCTTTTGAAAGTTGCTCAGTGAGGCATGAAGCCAAAAAAGCTACTTCCTGCTGTAAAGAAATACCTGGATGAAAACATCCTGCGCATGCTCTATGGGTCCATGGACCATGCTCAGTAGAGACTTCTGCTGACCAAGACCGCTAAAGGGGATAAAATGATTTGATCATGCAGCTCTTCTAGACTTTCGAAATGTGATCAGACCGAACGGATCAAATTCTGATAGTGAAACAAGTCATTTCATGGGGGTTGTGGCGCTCAAAAAAATCCACTGATTTAGAGATGTCTCTTTCACATTTTAAGTCTATGGGAAAAAGTCTTCTTGGGCCTAATAGCATCACAAGACATTGTAATTACACGGTTTGGCCACTATGTCAAATTGGCTTCAGAGCCCGGTGCTCTTCCTTGGGGCTTGGTCAGTAGAAGCAGGAAAAAGCAGGTTTAAAGTTAAAGATACAGTTTCTGATTTGGTTGTAGTGTCCAATAGCTCCAGTTTCCTCCCAAAACACTGTTTTATGCCAGTTGACAGTTGGGTTGAGTCTCAAACCAGTAAACTGGGAGGAAATAATGGGATTGCCATTGGACACCAATACTAAAATCAGGGTGTACACCTTTATCTTTAAAATCATAAAGTATCATCCGTACTAAGCTGTAAGGAAACTACAGCCAGTTTATAGAAGTATATTACCTTTTCTGTCTCCTCTTTCACAATAAAATTGTCTAACAAAAGCCAACCTCTTTCCCAAGATGACTACAGCCCTGGTTGGGAAACTCATATAAACCCTGTAGCATTTCGACCTGCTTACTGTGTCATCATCCCTCTGTGTATAGATGTTGACTTCGTGGCCTGGATCCAGTCAATCTTCCTCACCCCAGCGCTCTGTAGTGTTTACCAACTCCTCTTCACCTTTGACCAGGTCTTCATCCACAGGTAGAAAGCATCATATAAAGCTGTTTTTACTACTAAACATGCTTTACAGTCCCAAATTACTTACCATAATATCTTGTAAAACTCACTACAATCGTTATATTGCTCTGTTGACATGACCCAGTTCACTTTAACAAGCTGATAGTGTTTTGATATAAACCTACTTGCAGTTGAGTACTGTGCTGTAACCTACTTACAGTTAGGTTTCGATCATCAAATAAATGCATACATGTTGTGACTCTCATAAAATATTTTCCTCTTTTCTTTGTTGTTTTAGTGAGATATTCTCCTACTGGCCGAAGACAATCTTTATCCAATGGTTTGGTAGGAACAATTTATTTCCCTCCTCTTTCACTTCTTGGACGGGACATTGTGAGGTTTATCGGATGTGGTTTTAATTTTAAGAAACACAAGCATTGAAATTGAAAACATTTTTGGAAATATGCTTTTCTTCTGTTTGTTCCAGAAGTGAGATGAGAGATTGAGATTTTTTACAAACTTGTTTGTGCTTTAAGTACAGAATACATTCAGACATAGTTAGCCTAGCTTAGCATAGAGACTGGAAGCAGGGGGAAACAGCTAGCCTGACTCTGTCCAAAGTGAAAAAACAAAAACGCTTTCCAACACATCTAAAGCTCACTAATTCCGCATTGTATCTTGTTGTTTTAATCTGTACGTGAACAGAAATGTATAAAACGACAGTCTGTGGTTTTTATGTGCTGGAACCACTTCTTATCAGTCAACGGCCAGTTGTAGTGACCGTGTTTGGCTCCCTGGAGTCTTGTTACACTGAAGATGTCATGTTTGGTAACATTGTGTCTGTACAGAGACCAAAACCTGTGCTCATGAAAGTATCTGGCAACCTGAGCTGAAGCTGGTGATGCTGTACAGACATACTGGGTGGATGGATATACCATTGTTTGACAAGAAATAGTTCCAGCTCATAATTTCCCCTAAAACCACAAATAATTTTTACATTTCAGAGTCAGGCTAGCTGTTTCCCCCTGCTTCCAGTCTTCATGCTGAGCTAGGCTAACCACATGCTGACTCCAGCTCAATATTTAACAGACATGAAATTGATGTCAATTCAATTCAATTCAATTTAATAAGGCTTTATTGGCATGACCAAATTGAAATACAATATTGCCAAAGCACATTGTACAAAGTAGTACAAACAGGGAGAAGTATAGATTTTAACATATAAACAATAAAACATTATGTTAACCTTATTGTTTGAAAACAACAACCATGTCAACAGTATTTTGTAATGCAAATTACATTAATTGTGCTTGAAGGAGGAAAAGGGAAAAAAAGGTAGCAAAAACAGAAAGATGAACTTAACTGACGGATATCAGCAACAATGGAAATAATAATAATATGTTTGATTTGAAAAGAAAAAAAAAAAAATATATATATATGAACTCACAGTTCTTCAGAGTGTGGCAGGTAAAGACGTACTGCTAGGCTGCAGTTCTCTATGTGCTCTCCTAATAGGATTGGTATTTTGTTTATGTTGGTTATGTGGTCAAATTCAGGATGTTTGTATTTGAAATTGGGAAATATTTAGTTGGGACTGGCTGGAGTTTTGTGCATTGTGTTTGAAAGTGCAGCTCTGTGTTGACTTTGTCTTCCTTGCACAGCTGGCAGAACTGCTTATCTTTGGGAAACCATGATTTTTTTGTATCGGCCTGTCTCGATGGCCAGGCTGTGCTCACTGAGTCTGTACTTTGTTAAGGTAGTTCTTTATTTTTCTTTGTCAGTGACTGTGGTCAGGTAATCTGCCACACTGTACTGGCTTTTTAGCGCCAGATAGCCCTTTTCTTTGCTCAGCTGATGTCAATCTTCTCACCTTTCTCTCAGAAAGAAAGCCAACAAGTGTATTTTTAAAAGTGTTGAACTACTCCTTTAAAATACCACTGGTATGACATTATGGATTCCAACTTAACAAACTGAAAGTGTTGACGCCTTTCTGTTTCTGTTGGTAGGTTGGTGGTATATCTGAAGATGACTCCAGCTCTTCAGAAACACATGACCCTCTTGACTACCACCAAGGTCCTGAACCTTCAGCAATGTGGCGGTCTTACAGGGAACAAGCTAGGCACAGCAGGTCAGTTTCTATATTAGCTTTGAACATTGACATTGCACTTAGCAAGCTTTTTGTAAATCCCAGTCTGCTGAGCCCTAACCACCAAGTTGGGAAGTATTTACTCCATTTAACCAATTAAAATTTAGTTGTTGCTGCTTTTTCCATAACTGAATGAACTGAACTTAACTGTCTTTAAATAAGCTTTGGAGCTGTTTGAAGGCGTATTTAGGTGTAACCACATCATGGAGCCACAGTATCTCTGCTTTGCATGTTAAGTTTTGTCATATTTCAAGCGAGTCATGATGGCTACTAAAAAACATCACTAAATGGCAAATTCCCTGATTGTTTCAGGTCTCAGTCCTGCTCTCATAGAGAATGGGAAGAGGTCCACGAACGGGTGCGGGGACTCCTTACGACACCAAAAGCTGTACGCCGACTTGTCTATGTAAGTAACACATAACATTAGACTCAGCAATAGATGTCAGTGCATCAGTATGTGTTTCAGTCATGTTGCTGCTGGCTATTTTGTTGTGCCTCAAAATTCAGTTCTTGCAATATGCAGTTGAGTTGTGAATACTGGCAAACTAGTCTTTGGCAATAGGAGTGTAGAGGACTCTCTCTCCCACGCATGATTGTTAGGTGCAGCTAATATCTGTGTTGTTGTGTTAAAGGGGGCCACACACTCCGAGGTAGATGAGATTTTAGCCAGGAGGTCCATCTCTCCAGGTCCACCATGATGACCTTGCCAGGCTCTTGATAGGTAAGATGCATCTGTCTGTATCTTAATTTATTTCAGTGCCTCTGGGTCTCTGGAGGGCGAATTTAACCAAAAATTCTGTTACTGATATGTAGTATATTTGTCATGTACAATGTCTGACTTTTTTTCTCATCATTAGGAGGAGAGACCGTCATCTTGCCAATGAAGTCTTCAGACATCATGACTCTCCTGGTGTATGTGTGTGCAAAACAGAGAGGTATTTTATTGCAGTAGTTTGAAAAAATGCCTACACATGTTTTAGTAATGACTGGCAGAATAACATGTTTTATGTTAAAATAAACCTTTTAGAATTGAAGCTCATTGTTATATCTGTTTAATCACAGCCTGTTGGCAGTGGTATCGATTTGACGTCATTAAGTGTCTATCCCGTTAATTGATCAAGCTGACATTGTCGAGTCCTCAGGTAAATCACCCGAAGGCCATTAAAAGTAAATTGTGTCTATGGCGATGCAGCTCTGTGTGAACTACTGCCATATATCAGAGAAATAGCTGCTCACTATGACTGTGAGGCATTAAGCAGCGACTCTATCAGGAACATTGTGATCTATAGCAGAATGGCTGCTGAAACAGGACTCTATTTTGTTATACCAAGCAGTCAAACTATTGTGTAAGCTTTGGTGATTTGCTTGGTCAGTTTTAAGTCTTAAGTCTTTAAATAATACTAAAAATATCATGCAGTTGGCGCTAGCAGGGGCTGTTACCTGTCTGCAAAGTTGGGATGCACTGATCTGACTTTTTCAGTCCTGATACAGATACCAATACCTGGGCTAGCTAAAGGTGGAGTTATGGTTCTCCAAAGATACACGGAAATGCCACAGACAAGGGTAACTGTAGCTCGCAGAAGCTCACAGAAGAGCTGACATGCAGATGCGTAGTACAGTACTGTACGTCAAGCAAGTTTGCTAGATTCAAATGCTGTCGGGAGGCAGGTTTGAAACAGAGACGAACAGAAACGTAATGTAAAGTAACAAGAGTCTGTCCACCGAACGTACAGAGTCACCAACCTATCACACTATAAGTAAGACGGCAAACAGATTGTTGAAGTAACAAAGCATGTCAAAATCAAAATACAAAGTCTGAATACTTGAATGCCATTTAATGAATGTAAAGAAAATAGATGTTTCCTAATGAACATTCTTTAACATGTTTGTCATTATCTTTATTATGGTGAGAATATGAAGGAAGTCAACAAAGTCAGACAAAAATATGAGCAACTTTCTTTTATTAGCTTGCAGTTACACATAATGTAGTACATGTTGATTCACATACTGTAGGTACTCAAGTAGTTGTCTGTACAGAAAGTGGGTTGGTTGACGCCATCATAGTGTGCTTTTGATTGACTGATTTGCAAAAGGTTATCTTCTGTCATCTCTGATTAATATAGAAATACAAACAAGCACCTTCATTCACTCATGTTTCATTTCAAATATGTATGGCCCTTTTGGCAGTGTAGGGACAACTAAAATGGAGACACTGAGACTAAGACTCATGGATGCATAAAGAGAACTGGATACGTTGGAGGGAGGCCCCCATTCATTCCTATGAAAGTCAGTCAGTGGCACATGAAGCCAAAAAAGCCAGTTCCCACTGTAAACAAATTACCCAGATGTTGCTCATGCTTCCTAATTATTGGGCCTGTGGAGCATGCTCACCAGAGACTTCCACCAGCCAAGTTGGCTAACTTGGTTTAGCCCTCCGTTAACTTGAATGGGGATAAAATAATTCAATTCTGCGGCTCTTCTAGACTTTCCAAATGTTATCGGACCGAATGGACCAAATTCTGATAGTGAAACGAGTCATTTTGTGGGGGTTGTGATGCTCAAAAAAACTGATTTACAGACATGTCTTTCACAATGTAAGTCTATAGGAAAAAGTCTATGCCACTATGTCAAATTGGCTTCAAAGCCCGGCATACTTCCTGGAGGCTTGCTAAGACTGTATTCGACACTCAATAGATTCAGAAATTTTGTCCTCTTGGAGAAAAAAATGGAAGGCCCTTATAGGCTTTTGCTCACATAAGAAATTTCAACCGCACATGGTAAACAATATTACTTTAATGAACATATAATGTGACAAAGTTAAGTTTTCATCACTGCATGACCAAAAATCTATCTAAATATCTACATGATACTTGGTTTAGTATAAAGCTGAAAGAAAGTAATGTTAGCATTTGCAGTTTCTACTTTTTGCTACGCTAAGTAGCTAATAAGTAGAAAAATACTGCTTTGGAAACAGTATTTTACACTAAACAAAGAAAATCTCATTTGTTTCTTATGTGATTTTTCCAAGCACTATGACTGAAATTAGAATGTTAATCCAGCAAGGAATTTTAAAAATAAAGTAGTAGATTGCTGTTGCAAGTTTTCTATGCTAGCCTAGCTACTATAATTGTTAAATACTGACACATTAGCTGTTGTTTTGGGAACAATATTTTACACAAACCAAAGAAAATGTCACAGGTGTTTCTTATGTGATTTTTCCCAAGCTAGACCATTAAAATTAGCATGTCAAACCCGTGGGAAATTTCCGACTTCCCACTATGAATATAACATGTAGTAGAATATGATATTGTGCTGTAAACTATGCTGGCAGTTTCAATTTGACCACTACTGTGTAGAAGGTGGAAATATTGTATATTCTTCTAAGAATTCGGACAGGTATGACCATATTTATTGTGATGTTGGAAAAGAAACCAAACAAAACAGGACCACTCTTACTTACTCTCACACTTACTTAAACTAAAAAAAATGATTATCATGCTGGGAACAGTGGTCATGGGACCAACACTGGGACCATTTAATGGATGTATTCAAACACACTGTAAATTAATAGCATAGATACAACAACAGAAAACCCAGTGATACCACTGTTGGTCCCATGTAATTTATTTTTTAAGCTGGCTAAAAAAGGTCACACCCCTTATTCCAAGCTTAAGTACTGTGTGTGCAAGCATCTTAGTGTGCAGCTGCTGCATGGAGTCAAATATATAATGTACATCTCAGTTACAGAAATGGAAATACATATGTATAAAAGAGTGCAAGACCACAATTAGATAGGAGCATTAACAGAAGTGCAGACACTTGTGGCATTTGCATCAAAGCATCAACTGTCATTGACATTCTGTGGTGATGATGAGGCCTGTCAGTCTATCTGTCCAACACTTTTGTCCAGATTTCAAAAGGCAAGATTATTGCCACCATCAAGCCCACATTTCCACCTGAACACAAGAACTATCAAAATGCTCACCAGAAGATGAACCCTTTCTAATGTCGTTGCTGTTTTACCTTTCCTCTTTCACCAACCTCGAGCTAAAGGTCATTTTTGTACAAAAGATATGACATAATTACATTTATGCTGCAACTACTGATAATTTTCACTATTAATCTTTTAAATTATGTAATATCAAGAAATAATGAAACCATGCCCAACACATTTTCCCAAAAACCAAACTGACATCTTCACTTCTTGTTTAGTCTGACCACTGACAAAGAAAAGCTGGAAATCGTCACATTTCAGAAGCTGGAATCAGCAAACTTTTGGTGTTTTGCTTGGGAAGTGACTTAATGAAAATTTGTTCTGTCAACAAACAAATTGATCAATTCGCTAATTGGTTCAATACAAGAGCAGATTCATGTTCCTAGCATTATTTTAATGATCCAGTGGTTTTTCCTCTTGCATTATAGTTTTAGCTCTGACACTAATAACGCTCTAAGAATAGCAAAGCGGTAGATATGTTATTCATTCTGTCCAACACGCTAGTATTGTGGGGTGTGACATTGTTGCCTCTAGGGGCCGTTAGCCTAGTTTCATACTTATAGTCCTGTTTATGTTTGTGTTGTGGAAGTGCGGCTAGCCAATCACAGCCAGATGTAAAACAAAAGTCTATGTTATTTTTTAAAATTTCCAATAAAACTGTGACTTGCTTTTTTGCAGTGCGTTTCAGCCACAATTGTCAGTCACCCACATTTAGCTAACTAGCTAGCTAACTAGCCATAAGGCTGGAAATAACAAAAACATAACATCAAATCAAAAATGGGTGGGATAGATAGGAGTGTAGAAGAAAAAAATGTAAAGTACCGTGTCACTCTCATAAGCTTGTTTGCCAGCTATGGTTTCTCTGACAGTTTGACATTTTCTATAGCAGGTGTTCTCAACCTTTTTGGCACAATGGACCATAGATATATACAGTATATTGACAACTTTGCTTCAAACTGTCTAACAGGGCTGGAGGGTGGTGTCACGATCGGAATAATGCCTCCTCCAAATATCTCTCAAGCTCTCCCAAACTTTTTTTTCTTTTTAGTTAGTTGCAACACTAACAGAAACCTGGCACATTTAGATTATGAAGTTAAGTGAGTGATGACTGACTGATTACCTTGTGTACTGAAGTAGTTGATGTATGTTGTGTCCTGTTGGTGTGGGTATTTCTTTGTTGCCGTATAGCAAATGTTGCAAGGTGTGGTCCAGCTTTACAGTCATATGACAATGGCTACAAACCAGATCAAACGTATTCTGAGGTGTTACAAATGACACAACTGTTCTGAATGTTGCAACTGTAACCCATTTGGTTCTTACTGTAGCATTTGCCATGGGAAGTGAAACTGTCAAAGAAAAAGCTGTCATAGCTAACTGTTGAGGTGATGTACATATGTACTATGTGCTGAGCCTGTGTTTCTGTAGCTTGTATTTGATTTTGGATTATATGCTTATCCACTTTTTAACTGAGATGTTGATGAGAAGATTAAAAAACTCATGTCTGTGTGTTAAATACACAGCATAAGTCAGGAGGCAATTAGCTTAGCTTAGCATTATGATTCAAAGGAGGCTCAAACTGCTAGCCTGTCCAAAGCTTAAAAATACACCTACCAACACTTCTAAAAACTCCAAATAAATCATATGTCATTCGTAATCTGGGGTTTTAGGAGTTCTTTTCTGTAACTATTTCTTGGCGGAGTGATTCCCAGGAGTCTTGTCATGACGCTGAGTTTGCCAGGACAGAAATGCTGGGTGGATGGTTGTCTACACTTTTTTATGTATCTGTTTGTGTACAGATTTATCAAACAGAATACAGTGCATTAATTGTTGGGATTTAGAAGTGTTGTAGGCATATGTCTGAGCCTGGATAGCTGTATCTCCATATTGCCAGTCTTTATGCTAAGTTAGGCTAACTGTCTTTTGGATCCAGCTCCATACACAGCACTTAATCATGGGATTGACATCGATCTTCTCTTGGAAAGGAGAATAAGTGTATTTACCAAAATGTCAAACTATTCCTTTAATAGCTGACCAAATGTGCAAATGGTTGTTTCAACAAAAATGCCTGTAACGAGCTAGATTTATATATGTCCTACAGTAGCTTGATTACCATTAGTTTAAGAGCATTTGAACATATTTCTACACCACAGTGAAAGTAAAGTAGCAGATTTGTTTAAAAAAAGCACTTAAAAAGACACACTGATTATTGAATTATTGACACATAAATCCATTATACAATTGAAACGGTCTTGTTTTAGAAGGTACAATTTGGGGTATCTAATATACTGTATTTCCCCACACTGCCTAAACACAGACACTATTTATGATTAATATTCTTTGCAATCAATCAATGAATGTTAGTGATTTGGTTTTGAAAAAATGTCCTCAAATTTCACAGTGTTCAATGACTTCATAAACCTTCTTTAATCATATCTAGTCTTTGTGAAGTCTCCATAAAAGAAGTCTGTCTGCAGCCAGCGATCAGCATTTCTTTAACATATTGCTTCATGCAACTCGGTGAAAAACCTCTTTATATGTTTGGCACAGTTTAAATATACAGATAGATATACAAGCAGTGCATTATGGACACCAACATTCAACAACAGCCACACAAAAAAGATCATTCAAACATTTTAAAGAGTTATTGTCTAATCAACGAGCAAATAAAGTCGGATTGAAGTGTGAAATACAGATTATTGTTTTGTTGTACCGGTGTTGAATTGATATTTTCAGAAT
Source organism: Thunnus thynnus (assembly GCF_963924715.1). Taxonomy (NCBI): domain Eukaryota; kingdom Metazoa; phylum Chordata; class Actinopteri; order Scombriformes; family Scombridae; genus Thunnus; species Thunnus thynnus. Next base: position 2,618,717 of record NC_089538.1, read on the forward strand.
ACATACACACACCTCACATACATCCAAAAAGAATGTCCTCATGCACAACTCACACAAACAGCTCTTCTTTTGAGTGTATCTTTGCAAGAAAGAAATCACTCTAATTCAAAAGAAAACAGACTTTTCTCAATCTTGGCACAATATCAGTGTAAGAGGGAAGCACTTTAATCTAGTCGTGGTTGTAAATGTCCGACATGAAGGGTGATCATCTTGGATAAGCTTAATGGAGGCTGCTATTGCTGATGTTTGAGCTTGGATGGATGCTCACTCGTCATGGTGCAGATACATGATGGAAGGTTGTTCTGCTTTACATCCATAGCAGCATGGCACTTTCTTTGCTCCTCTGAGCCAGCCAGAAGCTAAAACTGGGAGGTTTCAGTAAAGGAGATTGCATCTGTCTTGTCAACAGTGAAGCCTCCATTGACATAGGATTTCTTCTCGCACTCTTCGTCATCCAAAGTGGCTTCCAGGGCGAAGGGGTTGGCAACGTCCACGTCTGATGTCAGATCCATCCTCTCCAGTTCCCTCTTGGATAGTTTCTGGACAATGCTGGCTCCATAAGCATCACCAAGCACGTTGATCATAGTACGGAACCGATCCCTAAAACAAACCATCAAATGAATTCTACAGCATCTCTTTTATGTTATAATCTTAACTTTTTCATCCGAGAAGAAGGAAAAACAATCTGACGGACAAAAACTTACAGCAGCCAATCCACAGCGACTATCAGAGTGACGTCACTTGCAGGTAATCCTACAGCTGTTAAGACTATCACCATGGTGACAAGCCCAGCGTTAGGAACTCCTGCTGCTCCAATACTGGCAACTGTTGCTGTTATACTGAAACAAAGAGAAAAAACATGCAGAAAGGAAATGTTACTCCTATACCAAAAGATTCTGGTCCAAATGGCAAATTGACATTCAATGTAGTACAAATATCCATGGTGCCTCAACAGTGAACCCGATAGTGATCCCCTGACTTTACCTCTTGCACCGCCAGCCAGTCAAACTTCTCACTTGTTCAGTGAAATAACTCAAAATGGATGAATTGCCATGAAATTTTGTTCTGACATTCATGGTTCCCAGGCAATGAATCCTGCTGACTTAGTTGAACCCCTGACTTTTCCTCTTGCACTCCTCCTCTTGAGTTAAATGTCTCAACTATTAGATGGTATGCCTTGAAATATGATACTACATTTTGTTGTATTGTATTTCTTGAGACCATGTACAGTGTTTAACATAAATGTTAACATTTGATGTACTGCACCAGAGTTAGCAGGAGGCTACATAAATAGTCAAATTTCATGTCTTTTTCTTGTTCTTTACTGAGAATGTGAACGTATATACATACATACATACATACATACATACTTACATATATGTGTGTGTGTGTGTGTGTGTGTGTGTGTGTGTATGTATGTGTATATATATATGTATATATATATATATATATATATATATATATATATATATATATATATATATATATAAAATCACAAAAAAACATGTTATGTCCCCTTGAAGCTACAACCACAATCTTTCCTGAACCCTAACCAAGTAGTTGACAGTCTCACCACAAATTGTCCAGTTGTCATGCAATTGTAGATGTTCAAATTTCCATTTTTCTAATCACATTAAGGACTTCTCTTTGTTCCCAAGATCAAGAATGAACTTTCAATTTTAATGTTTGAGCCAGCAGGGGACAAGAAGTCCTTAAACAGCTCAGAAAAATAAAAAAAATTCAGTTCCATATAAACTTGGCAAATCTGCTTCTCTTTTTCTGTGGAAAATTGTGTACACTTGAAAGAAATAAAAAAGCTAGAACATCTGTTAAAGGGACCTTATGGTGAGATTGATTTTTCAATTTCTGTTTCTAAGGTCAAGAATGAACTTTGAAACTCTCAAGGACGAACAAAACAAGCAGTTATTGTGCCTTAATGTCCATGGTGTCAGTGATAACTTTCTTGGTAGACATGCTGTAGAAAGCATTTTACATGTTTTCTTCAGTGTTTTATGTTTTTATAATTTTTATGGACAAGGTGTGGTTCCATCCTGGTCAGTAATAAAACTGCATTGTATTGTACTGTATTGTATCATAACTTGCAGTTAGAAATGCCCCTGAGTGACTAAGCTGTACCTGATGGTAACAATCTGGCCCACATCCAGAGCATAGTCATTCAGCTGGGCGATGAAGATAGCAGCCACTGCCTCATAGAGTGCTGTGCCGTCCATGTTAATGGTGGCACCCACTGGGAGGACGAAGCGGGTGATTCGCTTGTCGATGCGATTGTTTTCCTCAGCACATCGGAAGGTGACAGGCAGGGTGGCAGAGCTGGAAGACATTTATTAAACTCATTGGTTGCTTTGTTACTGTGACCTTATTGTGCACAGTGGTTTTGAGTCATTAATATGAAAAATGTGTTTTTCCTTGCTGCCCTGAAATGAAATATATAAAAATAATGGCAATTTATGAATGAGTACAAGCACAAAGAGGATTCTGACCTGGAGGAGATCATGAGTGCTGTCACCAGGGCCTGAGCCATACCCAGTGTGAATGTATATGGGTTCTTCCTCACAATGACAAAGAAGATCAGTGGCAGACAGATGGTGGCATGGATGGCTAGACTGAGGAATAAAACAGAGCTTATTATACAACAATGTACTTGAAAAGAATTACTTCATACTGGTTCTGTATTACTAGCACAATATAAGGCTTTTAGAGAAATACGTACACTTCATATCTATAATCATCAGACAAAAGAAAAGTGCTTGTAAGTTAATATCATGTTATTAACTATTCAGTTGCCCCATGAAAAAATAAAGTCCCTAAAATGTTTTGCACGCTGTCATGTCAAGATATTACTAGAATCAATATCATGCACTCACACTGTGCTTATACTTTTTTACTTACTTACTTACTTACTTACTTTTACTTTTTAAAAGTAGAATTACAACCATGTAAAATATACTCCATTACAGGTAAAAGTACTGCACTGAATACAGAACACAAAAGTACTGTATTATTGGGTGCAATATGTACTTAAAGGACTCATAAAAGTACTCTTTATGCAGAATGTCCCCTTCCAGAGTGTTATATTATATTGTATGTATTATATAATTGTATAACTGATGTGGTAATGTTAACGTAGCAGTATTTTATTGTTATAGTTGGTCAAAGTAGAGATAATTGTAACTACATCATTTATTGTTTCGCAGCTTAATCCATAACAATGGCAACCATGTATTTACAATCTTCTTCTAAAAAATAATAACCACAGCTGTCGGATAAATGTAGTACAAAATTTTCTTCTGAAATGTAGATGTATAAGGTAAGACATAAAGGAAATATTCATGTAAAGTGCCATAAATGGTACAGTACTTGAGTTAATGTACTCTCTGCTGCAACTTTTCACTGGGCCTAAACACAGTTCAATGAGGCAACTGTTAAAACTGTTAAAAAAAAAATAAAAAATAAAAAAGAAACAATGGACTCCTAAAAGGCTTAATCTGAATACTGTTGGAATTGGTGCGGTTGTACAAAGCATCGTTATAGTAATTGTTGGAAAAAGGCTATTTAATAATAATGATTTTTCACGACAAACGCATAAAATTAAGTGAGGTGTGACAGCTGAAAGTTATCACATGTAAAGATTTAACACCCCAAAGTGAAAATTTCAACTTAACAATGCAAGTAATGCATTTTCATGTAAGAGGAAGCAATAATGAAAAAGTTTTTTATAAGCATTTTATGCTGCATTCAGAACATTACAAAAAAGTGTGAGCACTGTGCACACTGATGTCGTCACAGGAGCGCTCTGAGCCTTGGACTAACCCTCTGACCTAACTGGAGGGGATTTACAGTACAGTCTTTAATGGTGTCACTTAGATTTAGAGGCATGAGGAAGCTTTCATTACTGCATCTGCAGGTTGAGCAGTTTTAAATGTCCTTGGCCCTTATCAGTGCCCACACAGAGCTCAGCTTTTACTGTATCACTGAGGGGAGAATCGGCCCAAATGTCAACCATAAATCCCAGTGTCTGGAACAGGCGGATACAGAGTAACGGGACAGCTTACCCACTCAGCACCGTCACCATATAAAGACCCATTTTCCTGAAGATCTCCCAGTCTTCCACCTCAATGATCTTAGCAGCGATTAGGAACAGGATCCCTATTGGCATGTAGCTGAAAAAACACAAATAGTTTGAGTCATTTGGGGTATAGAATCTACGATTATATCAAATATTGTGAATTTGGACAACAGATGAAATGATGAGTTTATTAATCAATTGACAGAAAATAATCAGCAACCATTCTAATGATCGATTAATGTTCCAATAATTTTTTTCAAGCAAAAAAGTAGCAGGTTCTAGCTTCCCAAATGGAAGTATTTGCTGGTTTTCTTAGTCTTCTATGATAATTTAAAAATATCTTTCTGTTTTGAACTGTTGGTGGGACAAATAAAGAAATTTGAATATGTCAACTTGAGTTTTTGGGATAATTGTGATGGGCATTTTCCACTATTTTATAGACCAAGTGATTTATCTAATCTGGACCTAATTTTGAGTGTAAAAATGGTTTTGATCATTGTATCTACCAAGGATCCAAAGATCTGCTACCCAACCCGGTTTGGTTCAAGGCCACTTTATTTTATGTAGCTTCGAACTCCAGTTTAGTCATTTTCAAACCTAATTCGTTAAGAAGTTTTTTTCTTTCTCTCTCAGATTGTCCCAAGTTCTCTACGCCCATATGTGTTGTGCTACAAAAGTCCCAGTGGGAGGTGCTGCTCGCAAAGCAAAACGCAGCCAGAGGTGGGCTTCTTAAATAAATATAATTAGGAGGAAGGCACATGCATTCCGGAAATATTGTTATGAGAGCAGTGTTGAGATTCCAATACTGCATGCATACACATACATACAGTGGCTAAAAACTGGCACCTCAATAACTTGATTGGGCCTGTATATTGTTCTGTTCTGGACTGTGACTGATTGAACTGTCAAGTTCAGTTGGGAAAGATGGTCTGAGTTTACCAGTAGTGCTCATCTGGCAAATATTTGGAAAAGGTTAAATGTATCTTGGGATGGCCTAAGAGGATTAGTTGGGTATAGCTGGAATAGCTGATGGGCCACATTCTGTGTTGGTCTAATATGTTTAAAAACTTTACACAAGGTCCAATTATTTGCTTTTTCTAATACTATGAGCTCCATTTCACAACCAAGTTTGCAACCCTATCCAAATAATTCCATCTGGTGAGGAAAACCATGAGATGTGATTGAAAGCTCGAGAAAAATACTAGGAAAACCCTGAGTTAAGATTTTTTTGTTAACCACCGTTTAAAAGGTGAAAAGCAAGATAGCGATTCAAGTCTCAAGATTTTCAGTACTAGTCGGATTCAAAGGGGCTAGGCCTTGAAGAATGGGTACTGGCTAAGTTCGGGTCTCAGTTTTAGGTCCATGCGAACATTATGGATCCATTCTTAAAAAGTACGCAAAAAGTCACATGTACATAGTTATCCAAGTTTTAACAACTGAAAGGATGCTCCTGAGTTCACCATGTACGTAGGTTTTAACTTTGTGTACCTTTGGAAGCCCATGCCTGTAGACCAGTCTTTTATACATACCACATAATTATCTGCACCAGTTTCATGGTTGCTTCATTCAGGGCATCAAAAAATTCCAGGAGGATGCGTCCCTTTTCACCCATCTTCCCAATGACAAGTCCAAAAGCAACACAGAATACGATAAGACCCAATACGTTGATTCCATCAGAATATGTCCCAATGATTTTATAGTCCTTGGTGATATTCTGCTGACAGAGAAAACAAAGAGGTGATTCATTCAGTTAGCCAAGACCAGGCCAGGAAGCTGCTTTCACAACCACATTAGCTGACTCTAAAGAGCCATTGATGAGCTGTGCAAATGTTTTCTATGGGATCACAGCCCACTGACCCATAGCTACTTATAACTCATTATTGGGCCTTCTGATGCATTTAAATCAGACGCTGGTTGCCAGGTGCAGAAACATGAAACTTAACGTGAAGCAGATGGATCAACAAGGACACACTGTTGTCGTGTTAAGATCAAAACTCAAACAATCCTGTAGAAGAATGTTTCCTACAGAGGACACTGGTGGACTCATGCAAGTCTAACCTTGAAATGCAAATCTACACATCGGCTGCACCATGTGGCAGTGAGAGGTAAACCTCTTTCAATTCCCAGAAATTTGGGAATCAGGAAGGGCAATGACATTGATAGCATTTATGTACTGACTGCTCTACATTATCAGAATAGAGTATTGTTCACACCTACCTCCACTGCTGCCATGATAGTAGTTGTCAGAGGTGGAATTGTGGTGGTGTCGGCTGACACTTTTGGAGGCTCCAACTCTTTGCGCTTGGTCTTGTACTAGAGTGTAATAGGTCACATTTCACAACACTAGTGATACCTTCACATGGCTGCATACTGTATTATCACCAGAGCCTGATGTACTGCAGGTCTGAATCACACTTTAAACAGTGGCACAGAAATGAATGATGGATGTGCAAAAGCATCTTACCTGTTGAAAACAAGCCTGCACCAGATTTTCTGGAAACATGTTTCTGTTGATGTGAAAAGACAAGATCAGGGGTGGATGAAGGACACAGAGGATAATGATGTGTACTACAATCATTCAGTAACAGATGGGGCATTGCATCTGTCTGCTGTATGTGTCTTTTGAGGCAATAGTGCTAAAATACTGAAATCAGTGTTTGCAGATAGCTTTCTCCAGGGATACCAAGATTTTGTCAATAGAAAGTTGCGGGGAAATCTGATGTTCAGTACTGCACATTGATTTCCTTTGCCTATTGCCTTTAATTCAAGAAACTGATTAGTCGTAAAGTCTAATCTAAACCTGGCATTAAAGGTCTCAATTTGCTTCAAACGAAGTGCTTGTCAGATCATCTAACAGCGCCTGAAAACCCCTTTCTGATGGCCAAATCAACGTAATTTTTTAAGATGCTGTAATTTTCCAAAACAGAAATACCAGAATCACAATCACTTTTTCAAAGTGATCAGCCAGGTGTGTGGATGTATGAAAGTAAGGGAAGGTACATACAACTCATTCAAGCTCTTTTTTCATTCTTCACAGAACTAGACAACTTCTTTCCCTTCTGGTGTGTACAACCGAGTACAACACTATGAATGCTTTTATGGACTGTCCGAAAATGTGTGCCTCATTTCTATGATTTATCGCATTGAGACACAGAGAGATGGGGAGGCGCTGGAATGCGGCAAGGAAGAGGCTGTGGCAATAGTTTTGACCTACCCTCAACTATGGCTATTCTGAACAAATATAAACAATTTTACCTTTGGTGTTGAACAACATGTATTGTACAACTTAATTTGTTAGAAGCTAAAAGACAGAATAGGAGGTGGCAAATTGCTGTTGACTGATCACCAAGGGTCAAGTATTTCAATTTTAGAGCATCAGGGAAAGACATAAGCCCGCAGATTCTTTAAATTCAAACTGAGCACTCTGAACATAAAAACTTTCATCATGTTCATGAGAGCATATGCAGTTTCTTTCACATGGCTGTTAGGTCACCTGAGGAGGTCCAGGAGTGTGTCAACTGTTGTGACGTTGGGCGTGGTCCCAGTTCTGTCAATGTGGTCAGCTGTCTGAGAGACTCCTGGTTTGATAGTCATCACTAAAACAATGCCTGCAAAGGATGACCACAACTCAATAACATTATCAACCACCACTTTTACACACACCATCTGGGTGACTGAACTTTAAAGTCATCCAAAAGATAGCAGAATTTAAAGGAACTGTTGGAGTCAGGACGTGATTTAGCCTTGCATAACTTAAAGACTTGAAACAGGGGGCAATGGCTAGCTTATTGGCTCAATCCAAAGTTCAAAAACACCTCTAAAGTGCACTAGTTTATATATTGTATCGAGTTTTTAAAATCTGTACTCAAACAGAAATGTAAAAACTATAATTTGTGGTTTTAGGTGGAGTTACATGCTGGAACTATTTCTTTACAGTTTATCCATCTATCCCTGTAGCTCAGGTTGCCAGATATGGTCAAGTAGCACAGGTTTTGGTCACTGTACAGGCATAATGGCACCAAACTTGGCAACCTCACTGAGGTTTGAACTGTTGTTACATTTCCATTCGTGCACTGATTAAACTGATTAAACTGACAAGATATGTGTTAATTAGTAAAATCTAAAGGTGTCAGTAGGCAGAGCCAGGCTAGCTGTTAAGCCAGCTGCTAGCTGACCACGTCAGTACGAGCAAAGTGAAGACAGGCTTGAGAGAAGGAAAATAAAAACTCACCGAGAATAACTGCAATGATGGTTGTTGAGAAGTAATATACAACAGCTCGCAGACCTATCCTTCCTGATACCTCAGAGTCCAGGGCTGCAACACCTGAGGACAAGAAACACAATATGTAGTCCAAATCTAAACCAAAGGCTTGCCCACCCGCCAAATATCAAAACACAATTGCAACTGTGGTGTATTTTCATTAAATGTCATTGGTGTGCTTAAAGACAATATTAAGCTATGCAGATTGATTTTATAAGTTTATAAGCAATAAGGGCTAGTGTCATACAATTTGTATCGGTGTAGTTATAATCTCATGAACCATATTTAATCACAATGTACGTATAGAGGCACGGTAGAAGAATCATAATCATACACTGGAGAAATTTGAGTGTGTTTGTATTACATGTCACTTTGCTTGGGTCTGCATTAAAGTCTTCACCTTCTAAAAAAAATACTCTCTGGAGGAGATCAAGAAATAAGGGTGTAAAATGACTAGAATAACTTATAAAAAAATAAGAGGCCAGAAGACAACTTGGCAATAATGGTGTAAAATGATTCCCAATACTTATATATAAAAATTGGATATAATCAGGTAGAATTGAATATGCCAGTACATATCCTCAAACAGCTCAAAACCTGTTTTGAAGAGTTTTGACCAACAACGATTGACGGAGATAAAAGTAACATAATAATTGGTCAAAAATTAGGGAGGGTGGATGATAAGGTGTGACCTAAGCCGACCCAAAGACATAAAAACAATGCCCCAAAGAAAAAACCTTTGAAGCGATTTGGTTCTTTGTAAAAGTGCTACTTGCTCCCCTTTTTTTGCCGGCAATAAAAGAACACTTTGCTGCTTGGACCTCTGAATCCCTTTTATTTTCAAGAGAGAGTTTTTTGCTCTGGTACATTTTTCTGCAACAATTTGATACAACACAACTTCTAAATTGGTTTAAAGGTCTTTCATACCAAGATTTATACTAGACAATGGCTAAATCTAAGTTATTCATGTTTTCTGGGGCTATAAAAGGCACAGTTTACATCAGTAATAATTTTAAAAATGTTTACATTTTGTAAAAAGGCCTAAATGTTGAGAATTGCATAAAATGTCATTAGTCAAAATTATTTAGTCAAAGCAGTTTTAGATACTTCCATAGGAGTATATTTCTGAGTGGGAATGATTGAATCCTTATTTTTTGGCCTAAAACATAGGTAGATACCAAGTCTATAACTATTGGAAACCATAACAAGTAACAACATCCAAGACAGCTTGAATTGATGTCAAAACTGAATAATCTGCAATCAATATGTTTACCATCTATTTCCTCCCTGAGCAGGATAGAGAGTGACAATACATTTACTTGTCTTTTTACACATGTATACATAAAAAAAGAGTTATCAGGAGAACTCCTGTTACTACACTGTGCAACTGCAGGCACTGCTTAGATTCATATAATACACAGTAAGAAATAATGGCGCACAGGTGGTGAAACTCAAGTGAATTGCAGGTGGGAAAAACAAATTTTAGTAATCAACATCTACTGATGCGGAAACTGGCATCATGGACTAATAATGGAACAAAATGCCAGGATGTAAAAGTTCTTTCCCAAACATAATTTGTCATTTGTACTCATTGATCAGTCGGCTTTAGCTCAAGCTGAAGGTAACAAAAGAAAGAAAAAAAAATCTGCCACTATGCTATCTTGCTTTCAAAGTCCTGCCCATATTCTGCTTGTGGAAGATTTCCTCCCTATCACTGTCACATTACATGAGCAAGATCAATTTGAGGCTTCTGTGAAATATGCTATGTAATTTCTTCATTTTGCATATATAAGAATGAACTGCTTCTAGGCTTATTTCCATTCCAGCAGGGGGCCTTCATATGCTGCTGTGAATGAGGTGAGGGGATTAGCTTGAGAAGATGTAATGCAGCTCCTAACTGACATTCTTCAACAGTCAGCTGGAGTATCAGATACCCTATGCTTGTCTTGTGTATTTTGTGAATGTTACTTAATTTCTTTAGACAGCTGAACTGACATAACCAGATAGATGTTTGTCTTACTGTAGCTTTGCTGCATTCAGACCACAAGCAGCTGAAACTATGCAGTCTGATACGCTCTGGTTGCATCTCATTAGTTTGCAGCTATGTGCAATGCATTTCGTTTTGTCTTCCAACGTCATTTCATTGACATTGCTTTCTACCAAGCACTAAATAAGTTCAATTTGACAATCAATTCATGCATTTTTTTTGGGCATCAACTTGTGATGTCTATCACAAGTTCACAGAACCCCAGATGAACCCAAGGTGACATATAAAAATGTTATCGTTTGTCCAAACAACAGTTAACAGCCAAAAATATTCAGTTTGTTACCATGTAAGACAAATAAAAGCAGCAAATTCTCACATTCTCACAACCTCATTATTTAAAAGTACACTGACCTTTATTCATTCATTACTGATCTTCACATTGTAATGCACCCCTCTATCACAAATTGTAGGACTAAGGGTGCGATTCAAAGTAGTCACATTTAAGTTACCTGTTATCATGCTTGAAATGATGAGTGGAAGGATGACCAGCTTGAGCATTCGCATGAGGATCTCTCCTGGGAAGCCAAAATATTGCTTGTGGAGTTGAGAGAGGGATGCATACTCTCTAACTACAATGCCCAAACTGATCCCTGCAAGATCAGGAGAGAGGCACAGTCAAATAATAAAGACTACTTGGTTTCAGCTGAAAAGAAAACTAAAGAAACACAGCTTGTCAGAGTGCTTGAATCACAGAGCAGACAACCATTATGGCTGAATATAAACGTGTGGAAGCAAGATCAACAAGCACAATGCAACCTAAAGGTGAAATAGAGTCATAATCCAGTTACCAGATTAGTCTGGTTGGTGTTGGCAACATAGGATGGAATACAGACATAGAAAGACACAACACTGCACATTTCCAACATTTAAAATGTATTATATCTCTTCAATTAATGCAGAATTAGCTCTGCATTAGCTACTGTTACAATCACATTATTTCACAGGTCAGTGAGGTTTAATCCATATGGAATTCATGTGGCGCAGTGCACACTGGTGTATATTTTCCAGCTATAAACTTCACATGTATCCCACTCAGTGATTTTAGTAATGCACTCCAAATGTCCAAGTGCGTTATCACCTATAACAGACCACCATTAAAGGTGCTTGTAAAAGACTGGGATGACACAGCAAACAGTGATCTATTAAGACATGACCTATTGAGTTTTGAAGGGGGGAGCTATTTCAGATGGTTCTGAAGTAAAGGTCTAGTTAATTTTTCCCATAAACAGTGTTAGATGAATGACACTTGCACCACTTAGATATAAAGATTTCCTGGTTGATCATTAATCAAAGAGGGACAATTGTGTTGTGCTGGTTCCTTGATACAAAGTTGAAGGTACAAGCCTTGTATACAGAAAGGCTTTGGGGGAGAAGTTAACTATGACTCCAAAAATGCATTTTGGGAAGAAACTTTCAATCACACCGCTTTAAATTTCTGTAATGTACGCCACTAACAGTGGAAGCTAAAGATTACACTGCTTATATGCAGATTGCTAATGGTGCCAGCATCCGGTTTCTCAAATTATTGTCTCTCGCAAATTGCACATACGGTCTTCTTGCATGCTCATGCATGGGCCACAAGTATATGTTCATATCTGTTTTGATTAGTTACATGTGTCAAAATGAATGGAAGATGACATTATATAATGTTGCAAGTCACAGCTTGCATGTTGCAAATTTGGTGAAACAGGCCCCTGATTTGGGTGTGTAATATTTAACCCCATCCACCGTGCCAAAATAACAGACAAAACCCAGTTTCTCAGAAACAACCCAGTTAGCACCAACCGGGATGTCAACATTGATTTCTAGTTGAAAACTGGGAAATATTCAGTCTGAATGTCTAAGACCTCTTTTCACCCTCTTCTCAACCAGCTGAAATGCAGCTACAACATCAATGTGTCACAAAACACAAATGTGTTAAATCATTTTGAGAATTTGTTCAGTTGTAGCTTATAGCACCTTTCATACAAGAAATGCAGCTCAAAGTGCTTTACAACAAAAATTACATGACAAGGACATAAAAGAACATAAAAGCATGTAGAAAAAAACCCCAAAACAAAACATTGATGTAACATAAGATGGAAAATAAAATTAAAGTAAAACCCACTTGATAAGGTGAAACTAAAATACATAGAATGCATAATAATCAAAGAATAAAATATGAAAAGAACATAGAATGTATAAAATAAATTAAAATATAACATTTTAAAAGTGCAGCAGAGAGCAAGTGCGAAGCTATTTAAATGCTTGGGTAAAGAGATAGGTTTTAAGCTTTCTTTTGAAAGTATCTAGCGATCTGGCTTCCCTGATATCTATGGGCAGTGTATTCCATAGTTTGAGGTCGTAATTGTGAGGTCGTAAATGTTAAAGGAAGGGAGTGCAGAGCAGCTAAAAGTAGACGCAATGTGATCTCTCCTCTTGGTTCTGGTTAATAGTGGAGCTGCAGAGTTTTGGATGAGCTGAAGTCTCTCAGTGGCTTTTTGCGGGAGTCCAGTAAAAAGTGCATTACAGTAGTCTAGCCCGCTTGAGATGAAGGCATGAGTTACTTTCTCAGCATCTTTTTGATTTATAAATGATCGTGCTTTTGTTACATTTCTGAGGTGAAAAAATGATGTTTTCATCACCTTGTTGATATGTGAACTGAAGTTTAGATCTGAAACTTAAATAACACCAAGATTTGTAACCTCAAATTTAATCCAGGGAGTTATTCTCTTTTGGTTTTGGGGCCCGACTAGAAGGATTTCAGTTTTATCCTCATTTAATTTGCAGAAGTTATTGCTCATCCATTTATTTATTGCTATTTGACAGTTGGTGATGGAGTTAATAGCTGCAGCATCATTTGGTTCAGCAGAGATGTACAGTTGTGTGTCATCTGCATAACTATGGAAACATACATTGTGTTCTCTGATGATGTCACCAAGTGGCAGCATGTACAGCGAGAGATGTAATTCCAATGTATTTAATGTTTCATAAATATGGAAATATATAGTAATAGTGGAATATTTGTTTTGGGGCAGAAAAGAAAAACAAATAAATCCAATAACAGAGCGCAGGTTGGGACTCGTAGCACTCTCTCCATCTCTCTCTTCTGCTCTGTTCTGTTGTCTGTCTCTGTGTCACGGATGTATAAATGGCTGCAGGTCTGTGTGTCTGGTGGAGCTGAGCTTTGGCTGAGTGGTCAGTGCAGTTGTCTGTGTTTTGGGAGACTGGGGTATGAGACCCGGTGTGGGAATCACCTTTTGCTAGATCATACTTCACTGGGATTTGCATTGGTGAAATTTTTCATCCTCTACAATGTGCATATAATAGCCTATTGTCATTTTGGAGCCTGACTAAGATACCAAAGTTCTCTGATAAGTCAGTATTGCCAGTGAAATATAGTCTAAATATGAATGTTTAATCAACATCTTCAAATAGTAGGTGAAAAAACTTTCACTCCTGAACCAGTTTTGAATGTCTTTTCACTAGTGACCACAGCCGTTCCTTAAATATCTTTTGAAACGGGAAAATGCTCACTGGGAAAGCTGAATTAATTAAAACTAATGGCCATAACATAAACCTTTATGATTGTTACCTCATCCGGGAGAGTACCATGTTTCTATGTGAAGAAACATTGAGGATATCTTTTGAAGAAAAACTTGAAATGGGAATACAGAATGAGGAAAAATGCTTTCGGCAACCAGCAGCTCCATTCACTTTGCAATTTGGTATTTGTTGATGTCAAGCACCTTGTTTCGACCTAGAGTGTAGGCATTTTAATGTTACCACGTAAAGTACAGGCAAAGAAAGTAACAGTTGCCATTTTAATTGCTTTTACTTTCTTGGAGTATGTGTGTGGCTGAAAAACACCTACCAAGACCTTTAAAGGCGTGTGTTTAAACAGCCAATGAACCAGTTGAACATTAGCTGTATGTTATGCTAGCACCAGATGTACCAACCATGATGATGTGTGCCAGGTATTTGTGTCCAGCTCAACCTCTGACTAAACTCAGAAAACATCAGTTATTTCTGTTATTTCCCTCAAGTCTCTCTTTTTATGTCTCATCTCTGTACATTTATGAGGAAAATTCATAAAGCCCCGGGATACACGCAATTTTGAGAATTCGCATCTAATCACATTTTTCCATTGTTCTTTTAATGCAATTGCTCCACCTCTAAAATTTGCTTTGTGTTAAGTCTGTAATTTACACATTTGATTTTGTCCGATAAATCTGTACACAAACAAAACTGTAAAATTGTGATTTTAAGAGGAGGTACTTTTCTTGATGTACAATGGTCAAATGCAGAAACTTATTAAGTCTAGTCACTACACAGTACAGTCTGTACACAGAATATTCTAAAACCCATGCTCATCCGAAGTATCTAGCAACCTGTTCATAAGTTCAAGGTTCAAGTTATACTGAGAGATGATGCATAAATGTCTTGGGTGAATGGATAAAATGGATAAAATTAATGGAACTGTTGTTTGAAAGAAAGAGTTCCAGCATATAAGTCCCCCTGACACCACAAATTATAGTTTTTACGCTTATGTTTGTGTACAGATTCAACAAATGACATACAACTTTGGACAGTCCTGGGCTACCTGATTCCCCCGAGTTCAGTCTTTATAGTCTGGAAATCCATGGTATCAGTTTTGAGTTTTTCTCTTTCTCAAAAAGAGAACAAACAAGCTTATATTATGAAATGTTGAACTATTTTTTAAAATCTGAATGTGTTTAATAATGAAAGCAGGTACTACTAACTGTCTGATCCATCTAACAGAGGACATGCAGCTCAAGGTAACCTGTCAAAAAATATGAAAAGACATCCGATAACCACAATTCAGACATTGTAATGCTTCCTAAGCCCATATGTTCTAAGCAACCACAGATAGTGTACTGTACACTGTGCTATAGGACTCCACACTGACCCAGCATCAGCTGTCACTTCAGTCTGGTCACGTTTGACTGAGGCACATCCAGACACTGGGGGAGAAATCTGCTCTTTGCCTCTGGAGGACAGAGGCTATGTCTCCTACAGCACCACACAGAGTACTCATCCTCCATTCTATATTATATATGAATATGAAATACACTGCATGTGCTCCTTTACACACATAAGCATTTACTGTGGCTGTTTAGTCAAGCAGTGGCCAGCTGATGCAAAAGAGGCTGATTTATTTCAACACTGACAGCAGCAGAAAAAAAGATTGAATGGTAAAACAAAGAAAATAAGGAAGGAATGGACGTGTAACTAAAAAACGACATCAAGAAAGGTGAAAGCGTCTCAGCATAAAAGGTGAAAGCGTCTCAGCATACATGAACAGACATTGGGGGGCTTTCACATACCAAGCAGCACTGATAAAACCGTGGCGATCAGAAGCCAATTCCTCTTCAGCAAGCCTTTGAAATTCACGCCTCGTCGCTCTTTGTTGCCCATCATGTCCATGGTGTTGCTTTCTCTCCAAAAGGGAGAAACACAATGGTTCCCGTGGAAACACAAAAGGCTCCTGCGGCCGGGATGTCAGATGCAGACGAGAGGCAGAGGAGGATGGAGTTTCCGTGTTGCTACAGCAAAGGATGCAGCCGTCAGACGCTGCTGATGGCCAGTGTTGGTGTGAGGGAGGGAGTGTGTGTACGTGTGTGTGTATAGCAGAGAGGGAAGGAGGGAGGGAGACAGTCGCCTTCTCCCTCCACCACCCTTCCCCCCTCACAAGGTGTCTGACATTTTCTCCTTTTCATGCCTGCAATTGCAGCTTGTGATGCAGGAAGAGGAATACAGGACAGGAAATACAGATTTTTCACCTTGTGGAAACTGATTTGAATTCAAGTATGATTCCAGGACTTTCCATGATAAAGTCTTAACTTAACCTAGAACACTACCACTGACTAAAACTGTTCAAGTCAAGGTCTAGGCTTATCTTGTCATTTTATGCGGACAGAGAGCAGCTGCTGCTGCATGAAAAATAACGACAAATCTGGTTTTATTTTTTATCTTATGACTCCAGCTGATCTTCTATTATTGCCTCACTCAGTACACTGGTCTTACAGGTATCTACAATACTGATATGTGACAATGCTGCCATCTGCTGTGTCCCTGACAGCTTTCTCATTATGTCACCAGTGGTGGAAGAAGTACTCAGACCCTTTAAAAGTACCAATGAAGCAATGGAAAAATACTCCATTACAAGTAAAAGTCCTGCATGAAAAATCCTACTATAGTAAAAGTACATAAGTATTATGAGCTTGATGTAGTTAAAGTATTGCAGTAAAAGTAGTGGTTTGGTCCCTCTGACTGATATATTATTATATATGACATCATTAGATTATTGATAGTGAAGCATCAGTGTTAGAGCAGCATGTTACTGTTGTAGCTACTGGAGGTGGAGCTAGTTTACACTACTTTATATACAGTTAGCTAGTTTAGTCCAGTGGTTCCCAACCTAGGGGTCGGGCCCCTCCAAAGGGTCAGCAGATAATTCTGAGGGGTCGTGAGATGATTAAAGGGAGAGGAAAGAAGAAAAAACAAAGTTCTGATACACAAATCTGTTTTCAGTTTTTGGACTTTTTCTCTAATCTTTGATTTTTGGTGAAATATTGGATCATTTGAACATTTATTGGAATGAAATCATGTGAGAAGTTAAGAGGGAAAAATAAATCACTTTTTGTTGAAGCTGTTAACAGCTCATAGATGGATGTCCTGGTGGCCTAATGGTTAAGGCACATATCATATCATATGATATGAATACTTTTTCTTTTTTTTTTTTAAATACCTACAAAAAATTCCACAGGGTTGGTTTGCGGCTTGTGAAAGAGTTGTGGGGGAGTAGTTATTGCTGGGAATTTAGACTTATGACCTTTTCCAGAAATCCTGTGTGAGTCACTGTGTGAACAAGTGGTCTGTGAACAGCAGTCCAGAACCAGTCGACTGGAAAGGAGTCAAAGATCATCTTTGAACAGAGACAGAGGTTTATCATCTCCACCTATGTACAAACACTTGTTTTTGATGATACTCAAGTTCTATTTGAGATGCTGAGATATGATTCAAAGCTCTGAAAAACCTAATAAGTGGACCTTGAGTTTAGTTCATTTTGTCCCAGAAATGTCATAGAGTATATATTGTATATTAAATCAAATTAGAGAGTAAATGTAAGTATCTAAATAAAAACATTGTGCCTTTTATTGAGTAATTTCTTTACAACACTTTTATTTCCTTCATTAAATTTTCTGGCAACTTATTACTGCAATATTTCTTGTCTGCTTTTATTTATTTATTTTTTATCAAATTTATTCTATTTTGATTGATTTTATTCTCCTTTTCACTATCTTTTTAAAATTTGTTCTAATGCATTTATTGGCCTTATGTAAAGCATGGAATTGTCTGGAATTGTTTGAAAGGTGCTGTACAAATGCATGAATGGCCTTGCCTTAGCTTAAAAAAGTCAATTATTCGTGAATTTATTATCACAAAATGGCTAAACTAAATTGGCATGACTAAAAATACCATAGATATTTGGAGATAGTTAGACTTTTTTTCTTATTATACCATGACATTTGCTGTGTGTATTCATAGTCCCTAGATGGTGAATCCTAAAGCTTTCAGTGATCCCGATGACCTTTCATCGGCTCCACCATTGGGTTTACATTAACAGTTGTGCACAAGTAATTGAGCCATTCATATTCCCCAGAGGATGAACCTTTTCCATTTTGTGTTCCTCCGGCACCACACTCAGGACAGAATGGTACCCTTGCACACAAGAGATCTCATAATCAAACACACATATTGCTGTGAAACCTGCCGAGCACATTCATGCACCCTGGAGAATGAAAGTTTTAGTTTTTAACTAGTGCAGTGCCCGTACAAAACGTGCCTGTTCAGAACAGCCTATTGCTTGGCCCCCGGCCGCTACTTCAACACATAGAAACATGAATAAAATTGATGTTAGGTGTGAATGAGTATATACACACATGATATGAAAGAAACTAAAATTCTATTATACACAGATGCTATAAATAATAAGTACTCTAATAGTAAATAAATGTGCTTTTCTCATTTCAAGTATCCTAAAATAAGGGCTGCATTTAAAAATAAAATAATGTGCATCCTAAAATAAAGTGGATTGATCATATTGGGCTCTTAGATTGTTCCTTTTTTCTGTGCCTGTGTAGTCACTCACTGCTGATGATGTTCTGCTAAATGTGCTGTCAATGCTACACTTTCCGTCTAGACACAGGGTAAGAGTGTCTTGATTAAAAACTCTGTTTTTGCTGTCTATTTTTCTCTTTTTAGAGCACTTATCTCTTACTCGTGTCACACCTTGTCTATGCTCTCTCTGATATGCTGGGGTCAGTCGGCAGAGCCCTGAAGCGCCGCCCTGCCCCTACACAGAGCGGAGCAGCTCATTGATTGCTAGTTTATTCAAAGTTTATTAATATTAAACGTATCACATGTCCAAATTGCACCAAATTCGACACTGCCACTCCCTTGGGTCTCCAGCCATACACCAGCCAAGTGTGGAGTTGATCAGATGAATGGTTCAAGAGATATGCAAAGGACATACATACAGACAAAGATTCCTCCCTTTAGTAGATATACTGGTGCAGTGCCCATTCAAAACGTGCCTGTTCGGAACGGGCTGATTGCTTATTATTTCTTGAGAACTGCCTATGTATGTATCAATTGACAAACATATCAATTAAAACAATAATGAGTTAATAAATTAAATGGTTTAAATCCCAACAGAAACTTCACCAGTGAGACTAAACTGAGGTTGAACCTTTGAAGCCGTTTATGGCCTTCCATTGGTTGATTCTTCTGCCAATCAAACATGTCTGTGCTCCTATTAGCTAGTTTTACTGCCTCCACCTCTGTTTTTTCTCCTGTGTATGCTCATTCTTTGCTCTTGGGCAGTTTAACTGAGCAGGGCGTGTGCGTTTATCCTGATCAGCAAGTCAGAACCCAGAAGCCCCACCCTGCTGTGATGTTGATGGTGTTTATATCAAACAGTCCCCGCGGCACTCAGACATGAAGCTGAGCAGCTCGCTGTTCGCTTGTTTATTCAAAGCTTATTAATATTAAACGTTTCACATATCGAAATTGGACCAAATTTGACACTGGATGTCCTTGGGTCCCTAGCAGTAGACAGTAAACAGTTTTCGAGATATGCGAAGGACAAACATACGGACAGACAGACAATTCCTCGCTTTATATAGAGAGATGACCACATGACCTTTCCTTAAAACTACCCTTAGGATAAACTTGATATTTTTGGAATAGAATAGAATACAATACAATACAATACAATACAATATAGAATATCTTTATTGTCATTGTCATCAAGTGGCAATCAAGTGACAAATAGTATGAACAGTAACTGGCGGTAGTAAGTAGTACAACAACTCAGATGTGTATTGCAGCAACAGAACCCATAGAGTACAGAAAAGTATCAACTTAGTAACAGTCTAAACAGTATGTACAGTATATAACAGTATAAACAGTTTCTGGCAGTATTAAACAGTACAAGCAGCTCAAGTGTGCAGTGCAGCATCAAAACCAAAACAGAATTGAAATGTACATATAGCATCTTCATAAAAACACTGTGGCTGAATGTATTAGTCCCTGTACACTGAGGTTATTAATTACAGCAGCTGTTACTGTGTTGTAGATACAGATATTGGACATGATATCCAGACAGTAATACAGAATAGATGAGAGTGGACCCCTGTATGCTGTACAGCTTACATGGCAGCATAGTGCAGTATGTGTGTGTATGTGAAGTCAGTTGTGCCAGACAATTATAGGGGCAGTCAGACAGATTATGGGGGGTGTTTTTTAGCCGTAATTCTTGT